>NC_133972.1:147602825-148231753 GCF_047716275.1 Strix uralensis | reverse complement strand
TAAAACCTAGGACTTTTTTTCTTCAAATTCTTCCAAGTGTATCAGGTTTTGGGGAGCATTATGGAAAGGACTGTAACAAGGCATTGATGGATTGTTCATCAGTATGGAATAACACATTGTGAAAACATATTTCTTCATGACTTTGCCTTTTGCTGGCAAGGAATTTCATTTGCCTGAGTTCAGATCATTAGCCCACTGGCTCAACAAGTCATTCAGGAGAGCATAATTTTTGTTGCAAAATTGGAAGAGCAGCTATGTAAGCACCATCCTGCTGTCCTAAAGCCCAGACTGTAAAGGCAGCCAGCCTCCAAACCTCTGTTTAGTTTCTAACACAGGACCTATTTCCCAGACTTTGTGGTGGTGTTAAGTATGCCTGAGGAAATGGACAGTGAAGGTAAACTCAGCTGCTGAGATGCACTGATATTCCACAGGAATCCTGGTTGTTAAAGAATGTTGTCATATCTGTGCCTTGGTGGGGAGAGGATGCATAAATGCAGGGCAACAATGACAAAAAAATGTCATTGGACGTCTGTTGTAGAAGCAAGTAATTAAATTGCTTAAAAACAGGCACTTAATAAATTCTTCCATTATAAATAAATAAATTCTTCCATTTCATAAGTGTTATAAATTAGAAATCTATAACTCTTGAGTTTTAGACAAAAATTATCTAGACTAGACCACAGGAAACTTTGCATTAATTTCTGTCATTCTCACTGATCACTTCCTTCTGAAGTTGGGTGCTCATGCAATCTGTTGCATCAGTCACAGCATGTAAGAAGGTTTCGGACACAGGCTGGGTGTGGTGTCTAATAAGAGAGCAGAGCAGTTTCCAGTTATTATAAAGTTACGGTAGGGTGGTTTCTCACCATATGCAAGTTCTCTTAAGAGAGAGTAGTGTAACACAAAGGCACAGCTATGCCTCATATGTAAGTGTCAGAAAAGGATACACATTGGACTGCAACTGGCTTTAGCATCCTTTACATGAGGACTCTGTGTGATCTTGAGAGTGGCGAAACGTGGCAATGGGGAAGCTTAGGAGGGATTTATCTGAGACCTGGAAACCTGGTTAAGGAGGTTTGCTCTGTATAAGCAGGGGATGTCAAACTCTGTGCCATGTCTGGTATGTTTGTGATAGTGCTTTGTAAAGCAAACTACCATGAATTAGAAAAGGAAAGGAAAAGGTAGAAGTATTATCTGAATACAATTGCTAATCCCACAAGATTCCCATTTTGCTGCTGGATATTAAAGGTCTTTGACCTACATAGTAAGAGCCCATGTGCCTAGACAAAAGAAAAATTGCACAGAGCTTTCAAGTTACCCAAGTTTATCTGAGTAACAACAGCTCCTGAAGGAATAACAGAAATGGTTTTTTCCTTACTCTCTTCCCTGTTTATAGCTCTGACCTGCACTTCTTCAGCACTTCAAACAAAGGCAGAAACTCTGTATTTGATCTGCCTGGGTTTTGTTATTCTAGGTTCCTTGTGTGACAGCAGAGTCTTCTCAGATTGCTCTTATCTGTGTTGGCTTGTAGAGATGTTAAACCTCAGAGCCCTAAGATCCCACGCACCATCAGAGCAACTATCATAGCACATGTTGGCCTCCCAAGATATAAACAATCTTCCAGTATCAAAAGATAATAAAATACAGAAAACTTTAAGATCTTTTGATAGTTTTGCAGTGAATAGCTTTTCTGTGAAGGGTCCTAGATAGTGTTCCTCTGATAGGCATGAGATTGAAAAAGTAGTATGACAATCCGTAAACTTGTTTTTAATAATATAATTTTAACAGTGCACATCATTTCTAGAACAACTTCTCTTGTGTATTAAAGCAGACATACTTGGAAATGTGTCCTAATATAGAATCATATCACTGTTTTACAGCATCAAAGGGTACACAAAGAGTGAAGAATTTCAGTCAGTGGCTAGAAGAAATGGAGAAAATGTACCATGGAGCTGGTACCTTTCTGTTTTTACTGAGCACCCAGGGTCCCTGTGACCCTGACAAGCTCAAGGCTCAAATCATGTAAAGGCCTATCTCCTCTGCTAAGATTTTCCTGCTCAACTAGTAAGCTGTCATCACTGTTCAGGTAGAGGCCTGGATTCAGTCTGTTGTTGAGCAACTGAAATACAGCCGATACTTCTCTGTAGGTTCCTCTGTAGTCAAAGGAAGCAGTTCCAAGGTCATTTCAGTCTACTTAAACATTGAATCACCCTCATGAGCTGCCTGGCCCTCTTAAGACCATATAGGAAACCTAGGAAGACTATACATGTATATCCAGCCTGTTGGCTGGGTGCAGTTTTTCCTCCTACACATCAAGGTGCTGCATCTCCACCAGATGCAATCCTTTCTTACCCCCCCTCTCCATCCTCCGTCCTTCCTCTTGCACGATTGCCAACGAAAGTAGCCCATGCGATTGTGGTGGTTTAGTCCCTGCCGGGGTCTGAGACCCCATGGCCGCTGCCCCTCCCCCACAAAGGGAGTGAAATACAAAGCCCCAGGCTGAGATAAGGAAAGGTTTAATACAACAGTGCAACTGCAACACAACAAACAACAAGAATAACAGTAATAACAGTGAACAGAGCAAAATATCTACCAATACAGCAGTGAGAACAGAGCAAATCCCACCATACACACGGTAACTGACTGTCCCGCAACTGACTGTCCCGCTTCGGTGCCAGGATGTGACATCCACATGGTATCTGAATAACCCGGCTAGAGCTCCCCCCCTACTGCTGGGGAAACTTAACCCTATCCTGGCTAAACCAGGACAGAGATGTACAGTTAATAACCAAACATCATGCTAGGAAAGCATACTTGCACACTATGCAGAATGCTGTGTAGACAACAAACTGGAGAACTTGCAAAGGGCATGGGTTCAGGATGCTCTTCCCCACAGAGGGTGGAGACTCCCTATCACGTGATCATGTGATGCCCACTGACATACAGACAAGTCTTTGCCATCCTGGCCCTGCTGTCCTGGCTGCTGGAATGGAAAGCTGCAAAACCAGAATTGCCATGGCTGTTTTGCTCTTTAAAGAAGAGTCACAAAGGTTGCACTGACCTCTAACAGAAGTCAGCATTCCTTACAGGACAAAGCTTTAGTCATAAGTTGCTCTAAATTATTCATTTCAGTAATTTGGCCCAGCAAAGCAGACCACCACTAGCCAGTGGGCTGGAGACTGCCCTTATTATGGGCTTTAGGGGTCCTGACTCACTGCCCCAGCTGAGGTGTCTCTGCCTGGGCAGTGGGGATGTCAAAGATGATGCCTAATTACACTGATCAGTGAGATTTCAGACTTCTCGGGGTCTATCACCAGGGAAATCTCTCCACTACTGTAGTAGCACTGTTATAGAAAGGCATCAGGATCCCAATTAAGTATATGGTGCCTATAGTGTTAGGTTAAAAAAAACCCACTCCAGTATAGTCCTTGCTCCAGTAGTTTAAAACAAGGAGGAAATCCCACCAAACAAGCACACTATGTGCTTGGGGGAGGAAAGCAGTAGTCCTTATGACCAATAGGTTTCCTGACATGTGGCATATATGTGAACTCATACATCCCTGTATAGGCATGGACACAAGTACAGAAGTAATGCAAAGGAGATTGTCTCACCTTCCCCTTTGCTAAGTGATTTTTGTTCAGTTTTCAGTTCCCTGGTTATCTGAAACCCAGTCTGCTGAAATACCACTGGTTGCTTCAGCTAGTACATAATAGTCAGATGATTTTTAGAGGAATAGAGGCTCCCTGCTGGCCCAAGGCTAGAGAGAGGCTTTAGTGCATTGCACCACTGGCAAGGTGGCAGCCCTTCAAGCTGTGATGAAGGGCCCACCACTCACATCCCATTAGCCCCTCACTCCAGCTCCCAGCCCTGGGGGCCATGCAGAAACTCCCATCAGGCAGCTAGTCCCCAACACTGCGGGAGATTTTGCTTTGCCCCTGCCATCTCCCCACACAGTACTGCTACCTGAGACTTTCCCTTCCCTGTTGCCCCTTGTGGGGGCCTCTGTCCTGCAGGAAAGCTTTGAGGAAAAAGATTGTTGCTTTTTAAGAGTGACTTTGGGATTGAAGTGTAAGTGCCCCCATCTTCCTCCCTTCCTTCTCTGCTCTGAGAGTTACCCACAAAACAGATTTCTGTAGATACTAGCTAAAGCTCTGGTCTTTTCACTGATGTAGCTGCACTAGGATCAGAATCAGGCCAACCAGCTTTTTTTAGAAGAAAGAAATAGATATTTCTCCTCCATCATGAAACTTCCTTGAGGAGATTTTGTTATGTTACATCCAAGTCCTGTTATTTGGCACAGCAAGTAATTATTGTACAGTTACTGATTTTCTGACTCACCCTTTGCAGATCAGTTCTGCTTCTTCGGATTCATTACAAGCCTCAAGGAGCTGAGCAGAAAAACAGCATGTCCCACCTTCACATGTCAGATAGTAAAGCTTAGTCATGCAGCTTAAAATAAAGTAAGCAAGGGGCAGATGGCAAAAAGGACAAAATGTGGCTTATTTAATCTGCCTGTGTTTGCAAGGAAGTAATTGTCTTCTAGGCTCCAGAAAACAGAGTGCTACTAGAAGACAAACAATGAAGCCTCTCTTTCCAGGGCACATATGACACTATTTGTATAGCTTCAACAGGAGCCTGCAGTTAATTCAGGGCTTTCAATAAAATTTACATTCACCATATGTAGAGGATAAAACACCTTCCCTGAATTTGGAAGCTGAACTGACCTGCTTCCCCTCCCTCATGTGATCAGTTCACCCAGAGAAACTGTAATCCTCTTCTGAGGCCATACAGTAAAAATGTCTTTAACAAAACAGCCTTTCCAACATAAAACTATTACATGAGGAAACAAGGCACTAAGCGGTACAATAACTTGAAACACATAATACTGTCAGAAACAATGACTATAGGCTTGACAGTTTCCATCAAACTGGTACCAATTTAAAGCTTTTAGTAAGTGCAATCATTAATGTATGCAGAGCTGTTAAGTAGTGAGTCAGAGTAACTTAGCTAAATTTTGTTTTGTACTGACGAACTATGAAAAACCAGCTCAAATACTGGGAGTACTGTTGCTGATTAGTTTTGCAAGTATCCTTGAAGTTTTATTCAGTTACTTTCAATGAGTGAGTGTGTACAGCACAGTTCTGTGCAGGGTGAAAGAATCCCTTTCTTGCCTCAGACAAATGGGGCACATTTTAAATCTAACATGTCACTGGTGAGAGGACCAGCTCCTGAACAAAAGCAAGGAGAGGGATAGCCTGAATCAAACTGTGTGTAAGAAAAACTCATACTGTACAAATGCTCTGAAAAGTTTTAGCTTTTTGATGTTTTTAAGTAGGGAACACCTCCTGAAGATGCCAGGGCCACCAATGTATGTTTAACACCCTTTGAAGAGCCAGGGAGGATGTGTCTAACTCTAGAGGGTGCTGTATGTATTTGTACCTGGTTGACATCTGTGAAGCAAGCATAACTGGAGAAAATGGAACATGGAAATGTGATGATGACTACAAATTTATTGTGTGTCCCCAAATTTTCAAACTTGAGCTCCAGTAATTTCTAGTAGTCTTTATAAAACACAGAAGGAGGTGCAGGGGGCACAGCTGCAATCATTAGGGAGAGGAAGCATCAGCCTTATAAGGAGAGACTAGAGTTGAAACTCTTGTGGAGGAAAAGGCCAGTGAGAGGGGAAGGTACTCCACAAGTATAAAATCATGGACATGGCAGATGAGGTTAGAGCAGCTCTTTCATCCACCAGTTGTGCAGGCACTCAGTAACACTAGTGGAGATTGGTTCAAAATAGACAGAAGAAAGTTCTGGACAAGCTGGTAGAGGCAGATGACTTCAGATGATTCAGAGAAAAGATGGACAAATTCATATACCAACAGGTATAATAATAAGGGATGTACCTTCTGGCATCTCTAATCCAAGGACTACAGAAAATGGATTAGAGGCGAGGGCAGGTGTCTCCTGATGCTGCTGTTGGGGCAGAACACTTGGCCAAATGGATCATTGCTTGGTGCCAGCTAGACATTCTTGTTTCCTGTTCTTGTTTCCTGGACTCTAGAGGTAGTCCAGGCTGGGTGTTCCTCAGTGCTCGCATAGATCTTAGTATTTGTATATGCATAATTTTAATCCTGGATCTCACATAGTTGCCATTTTAAAGCCTTTACTTACTTACCTCTGGTTTTGATGTTGAAGTTCATCCAGTGTTTAAAGATCCACTTTTGGGTTTGCCTAGAGGCACAAAAATCTTGAAAGAGAAGAGCTCAACACCACCTTCATCCTTAGCCCTCAGGAAGCAGGTTTTTTTCTACCTGTTTCATCTCTGGGGCTTGGTTTGTTTCTCTACTTATCTGCATCTTAAAGACAGACAGACATAAAAGAAAGAACAGAGATGCTTACCTACAGAATAAGTTCAGAGTCGATAATGCCAAGAAGATGGAGTTGCCTTCATTTCAGTCACCATATTGAGGCCAAGCCTCAGAAGAGAGACCTAAGGCACACTCCTTGCCATCCTCAGCATTTTCTTTGTTTAGTGTTTTCAGCATAGGCTGTTGTACTGCAGAGGAAAAAAAAAAAAAAAAAAGGAGAGTTACCTCAAGATAAAGGAAAAACAAAATAAGAGCACAAATCCTGAGCCTGTGTGAGGATCTAGCTTCTCCATATTTGTTGTGTTGTTCTTGCATGGTATGTCAAACACTCCCTAGATAGACAGAGACCTCTGAGTCTAGTTGTTTGGAAGTCAGGCATTTCAGACCCACGTCCTTAACTGAGTATCTTGAGAGTGACCAAACTCCTTTTCCACCTACATCAGTGAGTGCTCTGCCTTGACTTAGCAGGAGGCACTGGGTAAGGCTGAAGTGCTCTGAAAACAATGCTTTGGATACAGATGATATACCTGTTCATTGTTATTTCTGAGACACTTGCACTAAAATAGGAATCTGCCCAATTTTACTGTGGCTGGTATAAATATGTGTTGCCTGCAGAATGCAATTTTCTAAGTGGTGATAACACCAATACAAAGAGTCATAACACAAATCCCACCACTGTCATAGAACAATGAACAATGCTTCCTGCAAAGATTAAAAATAAGAGAAGATTTCAAAACTGCCTAGCAGTTTTGGTTACTATAGGTGCCAAACTGTGTGAATGCCTTAAAATCAGAAATTACTGGAGATGCAGTCACAGGGATGACTCTTACTACAGGTTTTTCAGGTTGGAGCCCACCACACTGATCAAGTTTGCACAGAAAACTCTACAGATGGCAGGCAGAGGTGGTGATGGAAATCCAAAACTATTCCCCCAAATTCCCTTTCTCTTCACATTTAAAAGATCCTTTTACTTCAGCATTAACAAAAGTAGAAGGTTTGGGAGTAAGTTGAATGCCAGCGTGGTGAGGTAGCATGAGACATGTAGCTGCTGCATCTGTGCCCTGTCCTAGGAGGCAGATATCTTCTCTGCAGTGCAGATTTTCTTTGTATAAGAGTTTCTCTTACAAGGGACATGATTGGTTTTGGTCACCACCACCATTGGTTTGGTCTTCCCATTGTTCCTGAATGCTGCACCTCCTGGACTAATCTTCCTACTGTCTTTCTATCTCCCCGTCTAATGTACTGGGCTAATTTCTAGCAATATTTTTGAAGACGGTCATAACAACAACACAATATTGCTGGTGACATGTGGAAATCTGCATGTTCATTTTAGGTCAGACACCTAAATCTTCTCAGGGTCTAGAAATCATCCTGGAAATCATCCTGGAAATCAAGTAAAACCAGATGCTACTACTTTAGCATGTGGCTGTAGCAATGAAGTAAATGCAAAGGAGCATACTAAGAGAAGAATGCCATTAACATTTCAAAACCACCAGTGAAATAAAAAATAATAACACTAAGGTCACTTCTGATTTTGTCAAAAGCAGTGTATTTGTTCCTTAAAAGGAACACAGCAGAAGTGCAGATGTGGCTTGTCATGTCCTGCTGGAGCTCTCTGTACTTCATGTCGCACACAAATTTTATTTCAAAGATGATGGTGTTTGCCAGGCTGTTGCAAATAGTTGTTATCCTCTGAGCCAGCAAGTTCCTACAAGTACCACATAATACAGAAAATTCCTGCTATCTAACTTTAAAGTTACCTTGACTAAATTTTTCTCCTCTATGGCTTTCCCAGGATTGAAAATAATAGTAAAAGAATGGTTCAAAAAACAGAAACAAAACCAGGGAAGCATTTGGGCTTATCTTTTTTAATAGAGGCCTGGAGAAAAGGCAAGTTAACCCTTCTGATAAAGAAATGCATGTTAATCTCACCTCAGACAGATTTTCAGTAGCTGCCATTCAACTCCTCCCCTCTAAATTCAGGCACCTCTGTTAGTAATGCAGTGTCTGATTAGCAAAAGTATTTAGTAAGCTAATGTTCACTGTCCACAGCAGGAGGCTCACACAGCTTGGCTGATGAGAAATGAACTGCCTGAAGCTAGCTTTTAATGGCAACTAATTTCCCATATTTGATACTCAGCTCAGCCAACTAATATCTAGCTCAACCGTGACAAGACAATCACAGTTCCTTTTGAAAATCCTTTAATCTGGGATGCAAACCAGTGTGCTCAAGGCTATAATGAACTTCTGAGATTATGTACTGGCTATTTTAGAAGGAGGTATATTTTCTCTTTCCTTTTTTCTTTTCTGTCTCAGAAAGGCTTAAGAATACATACTTTCATAGTTTCCTGCTTTTATGCAATTTTGCCTAGCTAGATAATCTCCTGAAAGTCACTGGCAAAAAAAGTTTTAAAAGGTCAAGTAAACAGCTTTCCCTTCAGATAACCCATAGGATGTGGCAGTTCACAACAGCACAACATCATAAGTGGCTTTTACATCAATTGATCTTGTTATTCTAAATGTGTTTTAAATATCTAACGTGTTTTATACTGCACTGGCTTGGGCTTTGACAAATCCCATTACTCTCTGTTACTCTATCTCATTACACAGTGAATTATTAAATAGAACACTTAACCTAATTAGATATTATTGTCATGATACATACAGACATTCTGAAACGAGTCATTCCTTTTTGTTGTTCTGACTAGTCCCTCAGTAGTTTTTTAACACGTATTCTGTGTTGGTGGTGGTAGTGTTTGTTTTTTTTCTTCAAATCTCTAGTAAAAGAAAGGGTTTTTTTCTGATTCTTTCTAAAATAATTTCTGGATATAGCAATACACAAAGTATTGATGTAGGTTTGTAAGATAAATGGCATGTGTGTCTGTACATAGATACACACAAACACATACACACAGAGCAACTAAAAATGACTCTGGGCCACAAACACATTTTTTCTCCTCTAGTAGTGTGCATAGTCTTTCACTTCTGTGGAGTTAGTAAGATATGCTTAGAAATATTCCATTTTTAGACTAGACTACAAATTTTCATTCCAAAGACACTCATTCCAGGAGGGAGAAAAGTCTTTGACTCTTTTATAAGTTAGCTGAAGACCCCAGCCTGGACCACGTTGTACGCCCGGTACAATGCAGGTCCATACAGCCTGCTGCCAAGCCCTCGCTGACAGCCAAAGTGTGCATCTGTAAAGCTGTATGAAATAATTGCTGGCTATTCATTTCAGAGAATTATCAGATCGACAAAGCCAGGCTAGTGCATTTTCTCAGTCTTTTCAAAATACGGTGCAATCACGGCTGACTAATTGGAAAAGATGCTTCCTATCATATAGTATACTCTTAAATTAACAGACTGTCACTTGCAGATCTGTTTCGGATCACTTCATTACTATTCCAGCAAACTTTCAAAATAAAATATTTATTTTTCTCAGTCATACTGTGCAAATCAGGTCAAAAATATTACTTGACATAGGCATAACTTGTAAGAGTTGCTTTGGCTATTTACCAAGCTGTCATGTTTATCTTTTCAAGGACATTTCCCATATTGGGAAACATGACAAATGCTGTAGACAGTGTTATTGTTGTGGGAGGCAGTTATCCCGTGTTTAATGATGTTAACTATAGATTATCCATTTTTCAGAAATAGCCTATGTGTATGTTGTGTTCAAGTAAAACCCTCCAAGATGTATTAATTCACAGTTAATTCATGCCACCTGAATACATATCTGTGCTGAGGATGTCCTGGGGTGATGCAGTTTCTTAGTGAAGGTCCCCATTGATGTTTCCTTTATATGACACCACTGACTCCTCTGAGTGTTCCCCTTTCTTGCTGTCCACCGCAGAGGCAATAGCCCAGTGTGTCACAGTGTGTTAAATCTTTACATTTATTCGGTATTCTTTTGTGCTGAGTTAGATAATTTTACCTTTTTTTTTGTTTGTTTACTCCCATAAGCCTTCTCCTTCTTCATCTATTTCTTTATTTTTAAGACAAAATGATGGAATCCAGCTTTGCAGTCAAGATGACCTTCATTTTTCCAAGTCAACAACAGGCTTAAATACTTTTGCTATTCACAACATAAGTGTTAGCTATCACAACTTCATTTGTTCTGAATATTCACAACAATATTTCACTGTATTTCACAGTGAAAGTGAGAGACACACTCAAACTTGCATCAAACGAGAAGAGAACAAACAAAATGGTGACTACAGTCTGAGTCAATGAGCTGCTTGTGTTCTTATCTGCATGTATAAAAATGAGATTACTGGATTTCTTTAGCTATATTATGAGTGAAATTAGAAACTGACGTGCCCGAAATTAAGACTCTTACTTGTCACTGAAACTTGGTGCTGCTTGACAAGTATCATCTCTATATGGATGAGCTTGTTTCAGAAAGACCAGGCATAAATATTGCCATATCTCCTATCTGGAAAGCATGTAAATTTGTAAAAACTTTTGCCTCAGTCAACATCAGAAAACAACCCTGAAAAAAGGTGAGATGTTTGTGACCAAATGGAATGCAATGAAATGAAAACTGAGAGATTTAAATTCACATTTTCACCTCATGAGATGAATTTTTTGATATACCATTGAATATCTGCAATGCAGCAGAATACCCACCCAGAACTTGTTGAAATGAGCTATTTTACAATTGTACCAATGTCCACAGAAAGCCAATGCTTTTGATCAGGCCCAAAATTCACTAAGAACTCAAGATAAATATCAATGGTATTGCAAAAGTATATGTCCTCTATAAATCACTATTTTAAATTATGTATTTCTGAAATGAAAAGAGATTCCTAGTGCTATTTTGATGTTACATATTCTATTGTCTTATATCATGGGGAATCATTGTGTTTAGCGGACTTTCTGGTTGTAAAGTCAAGTATTCAAAAATTAGCAGAAAGGCGATTAGAAAATCAGGGGTTAGGAGAGAGGGATTAGGAGAATGGGTGACCAGCTATGAAATTTTAACCAAAGCCCTTGTGAAACAGCAGTCTGTACTTGGATGATAGAATCATAGAATGGTTTGGGTTGGAAGGGACCTTAAAGATCATCTAGTTCCAACCCACCTGCCATGGGCAGGGACACCTTCCACTAGACCAGGTTGCTCAAAGCCCCGTCCAACCTGGCCTTGAACACTGCCAGGGAGGGGGCAGCCACAGCTTCTCTGGGCAACCTGTTCCAGTGTCTCACCACCCTCACAGTGCAGAATTTCTTCCTTATATCTAATCTAAATCTACCCTCTTTCAGTTTAAAGACATTATCCCTTGTCCTATCACTACATGGCCTTGTAAAAAGTCCCTTTCCAGCTCTCCTGTAAGCCCCCTTTAAGTACTGGAAGGCCGCTAAAAGGTCTCCCCAGAGCCTTCTCTTCTCTAGGCTGAACAACTGCAACTCTCTCAGCCTGTCCTCATAATCAGGTGATCATCTTCATGGCCCTCCTCTAGACCTGCTTGAGCAGATCCACATTCTTCTTATCTTGGGGGCCCCAGAGCTGAATGCAGTACTCCAGGTGGGGTCTTACGAGAGCAGAGTAGACGGGCAGAATCACCTCCCTCAACCTGCTGGCCACACTTCTCTTGATGCAGCCCAGGATACGGTTGGCTTTCTGGGCTGCGAGCTCACATTGCTGGGTCAGAGTCCACTAATACCCCCAAGACCTTCTCTGCAGGGGTGCTCTCCATCCACTCATCACCCAGTCTGTATTTGTGCATGGGATTGCCTTGGCCCATGTGCAGAACCTTGCACTTGGCCTTGTTGAACTTCATGAGGTTTGCATGGGCCCACCTCTCAAGCCCATCAAAGTTCCTCTGGATGGCATCCCTTCCCCCCAGCGTGTTGACCGCACCACAGAGCTTGGTGTTGTTGGCAAACTTGCTGAGGGTGCACTCAATCCCACTGTCCATGTCACCAACAAAGATGTTAAACAGCGCCGGTCCCAACACCAACCCCTGAGGAATGCCACTCGTCACTACTCTCTGCTTGGACATTGATCTGTTGACCACAACTCTGACTGCCATGACTTCTCAAATATGATGGCTAGTGGCTTAGCCACTTCATCTGCCAGCTCCTTCAGGACATGCTGATGCATTTCATCAAGTCCCGTGGACTTATGCACCTTCAAGTTTCTTAAAATGGTCTTGAACCTGATCTTCTCCTACAGTGGGTGGTTCTTCATTCTCCCAGTCCCCAACTTTGCTTTCTGCATCTTAGGCAGTGTGGCTGGAGCTCTTGACAATGAAGACTGAGACAAAAAAGTCATTGAGTACCTTAGCCTTTTCCATATCTTGGGTAACCAGGTCTCCCATTTCCTTCCAGAGAGGGCCCACATTCAGTTCATGGAAGGGAGGATGCAGAAATAATGTGTTACGTCTGTGTGGGAAAAAGCTTATTACCTGTAGGGCCTTGGCTGCTGCTAGGATACACTTAGTGCTTGAGACAGGATGTCGTGAGAAGGGAAGGGTGATAATTTCATGGGAAGGCAGCTCACAGAAATCCTGGAAAACTGGATTCTCTTCTTCATTTCACCACCAAATTCTGGTGTGATGCTGGGCAGTGACTCGGATCAGTTCTTTCACAGGTGGCCAATAATTACATGTTCCTCCACTTGTAAGTGCTTAACTTGGATTAGAGTCTCTGTATAAAAAGTGCCAAGTACTTATAAATGCAGTGAAGTTCTTGAGTGTATACAGCTACATTATGCTAAGTACTCTAAAAATAATTAATTCCTAGACATCCTAAAGTGGGCACCTAAAATTAATGGGCATTTTTTTGCTATTTTCATCTTAATGCCTTTAAGTTCCTCACTAGTCAAATGAGATAATTATACCTCTCTCCATCATCAGGTTGTTATGTAGGTAAAGTCATTAAAGATTTTGAACCAGTTAGGTGCTACAGTGATAAGTGCTATGAAGAAGCCTGAAGTAAAATGCCAGCCCTGTATTCAGCACCAGGATTGGATGGGGTGTATTGGAAAGGTGCTGGGGTCATGTGCTGAATGACACGACTAGAACCTAAAGTGATCCAGAATTTTGCCACTCACAATGACATAGACATAGCGCTTAGGGATATGGTGGAGTTTAGAGCTGTCAGTGTTATGTTAATGGTTGGACTAGATGATCTTCAAGGTCTTTTCCAACCTAGATGATTCTGTCATTCTGTGATTCTGTAATGATTACAAAGAGGCTGTGAGGCTATGCAGGGCAGAAATCAGGAGGTCTAAAGCCCAGATGGAAATTAATCTGGCTTCAGCAGTCAAGGATAACAAGAAATGTTTCTATAAGTATGTCAACAGCCAAAGAAAGACCAGGGAGAGCCTCCATCCCCTGCTAGACACAGGATGAAACATGATAGTGATGAGGAAAAGGCTGAGGTGCTTAATGCCTTCTTTGCCTCAGTCTTTAATAACAAGACTAGTTGTACTGAGGGAATCCAGCCTCCTCAGCCAGAAGACAGAGACTGGGAGAACGACCCCCCCGCAATCTAGGAGACAGTCAGTGACCTACTGCATCACATAGACACACACAAGTCTATGGGACCTGATGGAATACACCCAAGGGTGCTGAAGGAGCTGGCTGGGGTGCTCGCCAAGCCACTTTCCATCATTTACCAGCAGTCCTGGCTGACTGGGGAGGTCCCGACAGACTGGAAACTGGCCAATGTGATGCCCATCTATAAGAAGGGTTGGAAGGATGATCCGAGAAATTACAGGCCTGTCAGCTTGACTTCAGTGCCCGGGAAGCTGATGGAGCAGCTCATCCTGAGCACCATCACACAACACATGTCAGACAATCAGATGATCAGGCCCAGTCAACATGGGTTTATGAAAGGCAGGTCCTGCTTGACAAACCTGATCTCCTTCTACGACAGCATGACCTGCTTATTGGATGAGGGAAAGGCTGTGGATGTTGTTTACCTTGACTTTAGTAAGGCCTTTGACATCGTTTCCCACAGCATTCTCCTGGCGAAACTGGCTGCTCGAGGCTTGGATGGGCACACGCTTTGCTGGGTAAAAAACTGGCTGGATGGCCGGGCCCAAAGAGTTGTGGTGAACGGAGTTAAATCCAGTTGGCGGCCGGTCACAAGTGGTGTCCCCCAGGGCTCCGTTTTGGGGCCACTCCTGTTTAACATCTTTATTGATGATCTAGATGAGGGGATCAAGTGCACCCTCAGTAGATGACACCAAGTTGGGTGGGAGTGTTGATCGGCTTGAGGGTAGGGAGACTCTGCAGAGAGACCTGGACAGGCTGGAGCGATGGGCTAAGGCCAACTGTAGGAGTTTCAATAAGGCCAAATGCCGGGTGCTGCACTTCGGCCAAAACAAGCCCCAGCAGCGCTACAGGCTTGGGGAGGAGTGGCTGGAGAGCTGCCAGTCAGAGAGGGACCTGGGGGTGTTGATTGACAGCCGGCTGAACATGAGCCAGCAGTGTGCCCAGGTGGCCAAGAAGGCCAATGGCATCCTGGCTTGTATCAGAAATAGCGTGGCCAGCAGGGACAGGGAAGTGATCTTACCCCTGTACTTGGCACTGGTGAGGCCACACCTCGATTACTGTGTTCAGTTTTGTGCCCCTCACTACAAAACAGACATTGAATTACTGGACTGTGTCCAAAGAAGGGCAATGAAGCTGGTGAAGGGTCTGGAGCACATGTCGTACGAGGAGCGACTGAGGGAACTGGGGTTGTTTAGTCTGGAGAAGAGGAGGCTGAGGGGAGACCTCATCGCCCTCTACAACTACCTGAAAGGAGGTTGCAGAGAGCTGGGGATGAGTCTCTTTAACCAAGTAACAAGCGATAGGACAAGAGGTAATGGCCTCAAATTGCGCCAGGAAAGGTGTAGACTGGATATTAGGAAGCATTTCTTTACAGAACGGGTTGTTAGGCATTGGAATGGGCTGCCCAGGGAGGTGGTGGAGTCCCCATCCCTGGAGGTGTTTAAGAGGCGGGTTGACATAGCGCTTAGGTATATGGTGTAGTTGGGAACTGTCAGTGTTAGGTTAATGGTTGGACTAGATGATCTTCAAGGTCTTCTCCAACCTAGGCGATTCTGTGATTCTGTGAGAATATGGTGAGCACACTCCTGTCTGCACACACAGTGAAACCAGTGGTGTGCCTCAGCACCAGAACCAGTGAAGCCAAGTCTGCTGCAGCTTTGTGTCCTCTGCCTCTAAGCCAGGGTGAAGTCTCACTGGAGTTTTTTTCTGTAGGTGAGACACTGAGACTATTAACTCTTTCCTGTCTTTGTTCTCTGACAGGTAATAATGAACGAGTTCACAATAAAGTTTTTCTTCTAAAGGAGGCAGTAAAAGGGTACCCAGCTGCCCATTTTCACAAAAGAAAGCATTAGTACAGACTGTGAGGTCTCAGTCATCTTTGGGCAATTTTGGTTGAAACTAGACAGTGCATTCAAAACATCATGGCCACTAAAACCTTGCTGTCAAGGGAAGACAGGCTAAAAATAATTTGTGGTTGTACACAGGAATGTGAGCATTTTTATTCAGGGTGACAGCTGTACTGTGTTTCTCAGTGTCTTAAAGCTTCATCCTGTTTTATTAGACTGTTTTACATGCAACCCTGTTTTAGAAAGGGAACTGAAATATCAGCTATATTAAAATAGCTTTACAGACCCACTGCATGGAGAAACAGTAAGACTGAGATCTTTATATGAGTGTCAGATCTTCTCAGGCTTGAGCCAGCCTTTAGTCAGAAGAATGGGTGGTTACCCTTTCTGTGGATCTGCTCTCACAAGAGGATGGTGTTGGGTTATGGGCTAAAAGGCCCATGACACAAAGGATCCCAGAGACATGATAGCAGATGGGGAAGCCCCAACACCCTGGTCAGAAGCATAAACCCCTGCCCCTGTTTTTTTATTAAACTCTGTTTTGAACTATTTTCCTGAGTGAGAACTATTTTGATGCATGAGTGTCTAGGGGGCCAGCAACTGGAGTTGTACTATGAGTGTTATAGGGGCCCAGGTGGCTGGGGTGCCAGCAAGTAGAGAGGCCAGACACCATGCATACTGTCTGGGTACATATGGCAGTGTGTGATTGCTAGCAAACATAAAATTGGACTAGCCAGCAAGTTTGATAGGAGTTGGGAAGGCAGTCAGAGACCAGAGGGTCTGCCAGCTCTGCACCAGCAACTGAAGGAGGCTGCAGGCCTTGGGAACCCACATGTCTGGGTGTCAACAGCCAGGGACATGGGGGATCCAGGGCCAGTTTTGGGCAGAGTGTCTAGACCCAGCTAATAGAGGGATCCATATGGTGTGTATATAGGTATATATTTTTTCCATTAACGGGCTGTCGTCCTGATCAGCTAAAGAAGGGAACAGGATGAGGCCATGGTGCTGTTTGTGCTTGTGAGTGCTGTGTTTCCTGTCTGTGTTGATCCATGTGGCTGGCCAGAGGTATATATGTATGTGTATGTATGGTGTGTATGTGAGCCTATTGGGAATACTCGCTCAGCCTCATTGCTGGCTGTCACGGGGGCTATGGAGCTGTAGCAGTATCCCCTCTGTTGGGCTGCTGGGCATGACAAGCCCTAACAGATGCGCCCTTCTCTGTCAGAAGGTTTCAAACCCTTCTCCTAAACAACTAAGGAATGCTGCTCAGCAATACTAGATTTGCTTCCAGGATATAAGGAATTATGGCCTAATGGTTACAGATCCACTTGTATCTCTTCCTCTAAACCTGTCCCATGTTGTACCCTCACCTGCTGTGTAATCAGTTCTCTCTTGGGAAAGGCAGGCAGCACTCAGCAGCTCTGTTTCAATAACACATACACTACACAAAACAGAAAACACTACTGCATGGATTCTTCCCTTTGTGATAACCTGCTTCATACTGTTCCTCCTCCTTCAGTGTTGTTCTTTACATTTTTTTCTCCCTGATTGCTTTTCTGGGAGGACATTTAGTTGAAAGGAGAGGTTGTTGTTAGGTTATCTTCCCTAGGCTAGCTAGCAAGAGTTTCAAATGACTTATCCATGTTCCTGAGCAGAAAGACTTCTCCAGGCACTGATATTATTGCTGTTTTCCAAAGACAGCAACATTGTCAGCTTGAAGGAGGATGTTGCCTCTGCAAGGTTGTAGCGGAGCAGTTTGAGGGTAGGTGAGGAGGGTGAGATGAACGTACAGGAACCCAAACTTTAAGATAGAAATAGCATGTGAGGGAGTGTCCCACCAGCTTGATAATAACTTGTCAGCCCCAGTTGATGAGGCTCACATTTGCTGTAGAGTCTGGGATTGGTGCTTCAGTGTCTTTTGCCTGCAGTTTGCTAGTTCTCTCAGATCTCATCTTCCTTCAAAACACATGAGGGATACCTATACACATTTTCACTCACTGAGTTACAATCTGATTTATCCCTACTTACCTCATGATTCAAGAGATGAATGATTTGTTAGTGTAGATGTATCAAAACTGATGTCTTTAACTCTTAGGTCCTGCCACGGCTGGTCCTTGGAGCTTAGTTGGAGGATTGGACTCTCCACCTATCACACACGCTTCTTCCAGAAGTGCTTGAAAATTGAGCTAATTGAACTGTTTACTGTGTAGAAACTATTTACTAGGAGGAAAAAAACAGGCTTTTCATTGTAACGAAATTTTTAGAGGAAATTGTCCAATTTAGAATTAGATGATACTTAGTTGATAAAAATCTCCTTACAACTGCTTTGCCATGCTCTGTTGTTAATTTTTCCTTCACAAATTGCTTGTTCCCAGCACTGCAAAACTGTGGTTTACTGTAAACATATTCCTGCTAAGATCTGAATACAGAGGTCTTTTTTTTCCTTCTTTTTTTTTTAAGTAGAAGAGTGCAGCTGTTGATCAATTTTGTGACATGAAGAATAGTGATGTCATGACCTGGCAGGAACAAACACTGACCACAGGAGCTAGATGAAGAGTGGATCCTGACAAGGAAATAACCTGCCAGTAATCCAATGTTCAGAAAAAAACAAGGGGGCAAAAGGCACAATTAAAGAAATCAGGGAGGTATGAGGAGGAGGAGGCAGCTCTGGATTTTAAAATCCTGCACTTGAGAATTGAAACCTCATACACCTCAAATTTTTATTCTCTTTTTCCTTCTTTCTCCTATGGAAATGTTGCTTTTGCTCTTTGGTTCAGCAGATTTTTTTTCTGAATATAAGATAATTTGTCTCAGTCTAGAGAGCAGGGGGCAGACTTCAGCTGGTGTAAATGGCTCTCACTTCAGACTCACTGAGAAGCTGCTCCAACACTCTTTGTTCTCTGTATATGAAACAGAACTGCTGAAACATGTCAACTGCTCGGTGCTTATCACAACTCTCTTGTTTAGGCTCTCTTCATCTTCTGCTTTTGTATCATATTGCTTTGTACCGTTTTCTTGCAGTTTTGTCGGAGAGGTAACTACATTTCATTGATGGTGTATGTGCAACTTGTAGTCTTCGGGAAAAATAATAAAGAAGCAAACTGACACTTATACTGTAAATGCCTGAAATTAATTCCAGGAAAGAATAATCTTTCAAAGCAGGAACACTACGTGGATGGCAAATTGTCAGCTATTCACAATTTCTTTCTATACTGACTTGGCATCAATGCTGATACCTTTTCCTTTGCCCTTTCCCTAATGCCACTACACATAACTACAAGTTCACTATTGCTGGATGCAGCAAAAATGTAACTGCATCCCTGCAGGTGGATGTTGAAATATAATGTTGGGCTGGTGAAGAGTAATTTTTCTAAACAGTTGATACCTAGTTTTACTTTAGCATTTAATTTTCTTTTCCTTCTCTGCTATGAAAAATCTGTTTCTCAGACCTCAGAAAACAGTGCTGGATTCTCTAATACCAAATTACATTGTTGTAGCTCCACTGACTTCGAAGTGGATACTCCTGATACTGGCCTTCAGTGAGAGTAGAGTTGAGGCCATAGTGCTGCATGTATTTCATATTAAATGTCTCTGACATAGTATCACAAAGGCAGTTTTCTAATGTCTGTGTCTTCTAAGTAATTAATCTAGAAGTCTGTATGTCCTGGCTCCAGTAATATCACTGTACTGGCGCTGACCATTATTTGTTATTTAATGTTAACTTTGTTTTTCAGTCATATAAAAGCATATTTTGTGTGCACCCAAGTCAGATGTTTCTGGGAGAACAGGGCCTTTGATAACACTGAGGGAAAAATTTAATTGTACCTCCACCCCCACATCATTTACATAACTCAGATTGATGAGATAGGAAGGAAAGTGTTTACAATGCAAGAAGATAGGAATTTGGGGATTTAAATAGGAAGCGAATCGAAATGAGCTGTCTGAGGTAATTATGAAACACATACTTCATATGTTTTCATTAGATATTGCTATTATACTACACAAGGCAAAGGAGTTTGATTAAACTACAGCTCAGTATATAAATTTATGCATAAATTACCCAGAAATCAGTTAGTTCATTATCTTTCAGGAACTCAGCAGGGGACTGAGCAAAAGTTTAGGTCCACTGGGATAAATAATTTGAACAAGAACAAAATCTGTGTTTGATAGGAAGAAAAAACACAGGCAAGTTCCATGAGCTGGAGCACAACAAGGGGTTAAATTAACTTCTGTGCAATGCCCCAGGCAGGGGGAACAGCCCAGAGGGCAGTGAGGGCTGAGCTCCTTCTGCACCACCAGGCAACCCAGGGCACAGGTAATGTTTGCGGTAGGTCTGGTGGGACCATGCCTGGAGAAGGTACACTTCTCTCCCGCAGACACACCTGGAGTGCAGGTGCCGGCTTCATCCTTTCTGTTTGGAAATGGTACTTCAGGCTGGTTTCACCCCTGGTTTGCTGATGGAAGGGTGCTCAGCAAATAGCAGGGATTTAAATTACATTCTGATTTAACCTCCAGCCTGTGGCATGTGTTTTTTTATGAGAAGGAAAACTTCTTCTCAGATATGCTCATCTCTTACCCTTTGCAACATAATATACCAATTTTTAGAAACATTGCGTACGGGATCTCAGGAAGGATTGTAGCTGAAATCCACCATCAGGCTACCCTCAGCCTTGAACCAGCTTTTGACTGCTGAATATTGCTGGGAAAGAACCACTGGATGAAAGGTGATGCTGCCAGGAAATCTGTGACAAGCAGTCAGAGTATGATCTCCACAGACCCTTCCAGCATTAAAACCTATGCTAAATATTACTTAGCATATTTTCAACTGGTTGTTATTCTTCAGGCCAGACTCTTCCGGTGAGAGAAGCCATCATGAAACACTCTGCATTAACCTTTCTTATAACTGTCTGTGATTTCACTCCAGGTCTGTACATCAGCATTTGATTGATAGAAACCATGTCTCTCACAAGTACATCTCTGCTATTTACTGCATTTGTTGAAGCAGACTGGACAACATTTCTTCAGCTTCTGTTTACATAAAGTGATGCTGTAACATTTTTGTTGCTAATGAGGATATAGGTTTAGTACCTGTGTTCAGGACTTATGGTACGATCTCATTGAAATGCCTCTCAAGGTTCTCTCTTTCAAGCCTATTTATACTTTTCTACATTTTTGTTAATAACTGCAACAAACACTGTCAAAGGTCTTAGCATTTAACTTTTAACTCTCTTTTAGCTTTTTTCCCCTCTTCTATTCCTGCTGAGGATGCTTGTTCCCTTTTAGTCCTTCATCTCTTTAAATTTCTTTACAATCAATTACAAGACACTAATCTGTCTATCTCATTCACTGTCTGTAGTATATCAGCACCAGCTTCAACTGTAATCCACTCTGCCTTGTTATTGACTGCCTCTCTCCAAGCCTGGTATCATCATCAAATACCACTGCCCGACTAAACAACCTTTTAATAAATAAACACAACAAACCTTGGCCCTAATAATAAAGCTTCCGACTCTCCGATAATCCTCTTTCCCATTAATTCACTCTGAAGTCCAATATTCTTTCTATGTTCCCTGCCAGAATAATCTACTACATCAAGCATTTTTCAGGGAACTGTGTTACAGACACTGTTCCTTTTCCACCATGATCTCCTGTCAGCAGATGCCATGTGGCAAGCTTATTAACTCTTTCAGAATTTTGACTGGTATTTCATGTATTTATAAATTTTCACACTGGAAGGAACACCTTGCTTGACACCCAGTATGACTTGAACTACAGAATTTTATCCAGCCGTTCTTAGGTCAGTGTAGACTACCACTCCCTGTGCTGCAGCATGTGTCGTAGAAAGACTTCCAGTCTTGAATTCAAGTGATAAGAGTTGTCCACAACCACTGGTCATTTATTTTTAGTGGTTAATTGCTATTGCTGTGAAAAATATATACTTCTGAATTTGCTGTCTGAATCCAGTTTGAATTTGACTGATGTCAGCCCCCAACCATGGCATCCTGTTATGTTTCTATGTGCAAGATAAACAACTTCATGCCCTCGGAAATTTTTCTCTGCAGAGGTAGTATGAAAAGTTCATTTCAGCTTCTGAATAGGCTGCTCACTACTCCCTCACTCCAGTGAATGTCCTTCACTTCTCACAGCACCTTTATGCCTGCAATCTAAGCCCTCTCCAATCTTCTACTGTCCTCTATAAGTGTAGGTGGAGTAAGCAGAAACAGCATATCCCAGTAATGCTCTTGCCCCCACTGACTACATAGGTAAATTAATACCCATAACCCTACTTTCTATTTCCCTGTTCACCCATGAATGGTTTGTATTAGTTCTTTTGGCCATGACATCCTGCTGGGAGGTTCGCAGTCTACTGCCTTTATTGAGTCTATGATGCTTGCTGTATCTGAAACAAGAACTGTCACTATAGCTTTCTCTTGCAAGTTTTCCCCAATATTTTCTCCGACAGCACTTTCATCCAATGTTATCTTCACCTGATTACTTTTCCCAGTGTTGTTTTGAATAAAAGGAGTGGTTTTTGCTGTCAGATCAAATCCGTTCTTAAAAGTACAGGCATTAAATTTGATACCTTCTATTTCACTGATTTTTTTTTCTTCATATTTTAAAAAACTTTTTAATGCAGTACATTTGCTAATATATCTGTATTTATCTTTCTCTCTTTTTTTCTGAATAAGGCATGGGTCTTTGATGCTGGCAATCAATTTAAGCCTTCTGATGTCCTCTTTTCATTGACTTCATCTTGGATGTAGCCTTGATTTATTATGGTATATTTTCTTCTCATGGAAAATAAATATCTGATTATTTCTCCATCACATTTTGTGAACATAGGTTTAAATAAATAATATTTTTTACAGTGTCAGCCCTTTCAACAATATATTACCCCTTCTATCTCTCATTCCACCTCTTGTGTCATCTCTTGTTCCTTTATGTATATGAAACATGTCTTCCCATTTATCTTATATCTCATTCAAACCTCTCTCCATTCTTCACCTTGCCTTTTCTTATCATTTTTCTACAGTCTCATGATCATTTCTATAATCTTCCTACTCCTCCCCTGTATTGATGTTTTATACCTGGTGCTAACCTTTATCTCATTCCTGATTACTTTTTGTACTTTTGTTCATCGCACAGTGTATGAATTGTTACAAGGTCTGGGCTTTCCTGCTCCAATGGTGCTTAATGCTGCGCATATATTGATGCACCTGCCTATAAGGAATCTCTGACTATCTGCTATTTTTCTCCCCAAATCCATTTCCCTGCCATTAATCATTCCTCATATCTCAGCAGACTGACTCCTCTGCATAAGCTGTCTACAGCTAAATTATGTTTTGCCATCTTCTTGTTTTATTCCTGGGCAAAAAAGGTCATTTTGGTCAGGGGGATAAACTTGGCCTGAAACTGTGAATGAAAAAAAGGCAAAGCAGCATTGTCTGACAAACTGTACACCAGGACCAGCTGAAACTGGGAGAAGAACAAGATCTCCCTGTTGTCCCCTCTCTTTCTTGAGAGCAGCCTCTTCTTGAAAATGAGGGGGGATGGTGGCAATGCAGTTCTGGTGCTGGAGACTCCTAAGGAGGAGAAGGACATCCTGATGTGCCAAGGATGCCTTGGAGAGAGTCATTGCTAAACCCACCACCATCACCAGTGTCTCTGACCGGGTCTTCATTCTCCTTTACCCCTTCCTTCCAAAAGTTCGTACCTTTCCTAAACATACAACGTGTATGTCAAGAAGTGAGACATAAACCTGCTGGAAATAATGAAAAAAGCTTCCATTCTGTTGGATGAGGCCAAGATTTCTTTCCAAGAAGAAAATTCATCAAGCTCTTCAACAGCAACACAACACTGCCTGTGGAATGCGAGACAGCTGCTAGTGTAGAAACAACACATTTACACCATGCAGTGGAGCTTGTTGTAGGACCTTCAAAGCAGTGGAGCCCATACTAGCTTCAAGGACAATGTGTACTGCCATACAGTGCTATGTGCAAACTAACAAGGTGTGCCAGACTGCTTCTGGTTGGGATAACAGCATTAAGTTCATATCTCCAAAGACTGATTTGGACCTGGTGTGTCAGCCAGAAACCTTTCTATGGGTGACTTCTTCTAATACTAGTGTCTGGGAGGCAGTGAACTACAAGAGAGTCAGAAGGGCAACTACACAGAACTAAATTTGCTGTCGTGATTTACTTCTGCCCCTACTTAGCATCAGAATGGGCCTGAGGTATATTAATTATTTTTTTTCTCAGTATGAAAACACAGCAGAAATGTTATGCTTAGACTTTCATGAAATTGGGTCCCAGTTAGCCAATTTTCTGTGTGGTTTGCCTCATTCTAGCTATTTGTCCTTCTTACACCAGTCTCTGCCCAGGCACACAGTTGTTGCTGCACTGTGCATTGCACACACACCACTCACCCCAGTAGCTGACTGCAGGATTTAGACACACCTGGAAAATAACAGGAGGTTTCTTCCACACATGAGATTATTTTTTCCTGTGCTGCTTGTTAATAACAATTTGCAAGTCCCATTGTACCTTCTGATTATAACCTAACATGTACTATTCAGATTTTGTGGATTAATTAATTTTTCTGTATTACTTTCCTTTAAACTTTGTAGGCATGTATATTCATGAAAGGAACAGAGGGGAAAAAATCCCAGAAATTACCACAAGAAAAACCCCTGCTAAAAGCAATAAGTTTGCTGACAGATGGTAGAATCAGTTGAAAATCGAGTACCATATTTACTAAGTCTAACCCATTTAGTAAGCCAGAAAAGTGTTATCTAATTCTATCCCCTGTGTGTTTGTGTTTTGGAATAAACAGATGCCTAATGAGGAATGTGTCTAGTATGGTTTTTGAAGAACCTGGATGGATCCTGGTTCTGATTCAATACTTGATTTTGACAAAGATGATAACACACACAGCAGAACCTATTGTTTTGGCTTTCAAAACCACAAATATTCCAATGTTAGCTGATGGACAAAAAGTGGTTTCAAAAAAGGTGCCAGAACAGGAGACAAATCAGAAAAAAAACAGAAGTGTTGAATGACTTACTTAACCTGCATTTTACATTTCTTGTTCTATTTATATAACACCCAAAAATGCAGTGAAGGAAAGGGCAAACACACTTGAATCACTTGCAGGCTTGACAGCTACCACAATCAATTCCTGTATGTTTTGCACTGGGTTTTATAAAATAATAGAGACTGGCTTAGAAAGACATATGTTTGTGTACTTTGTGGCAGATCTGGGTGAGAAGCAAAAATTAAATAAACAGAGAAGGGTAATCTGAGCACTGAAGGCTTTAGGGAAGATGAGCCTTACGTGGGCCATGCTTGGCCAGTAAGGCTATCACATATGTAATGCCTGTACAGAGAAAAGTGAGGTTCTTCAAAGGCACTGTCCTAATGCTGCCTGGACGGCTTCTAAAATCTCACCCTTAATTGGAGACATTGTGAAGTTTACCAGAGAAAATCATCCCTCTGTGAAGTCCATAACAAAATACTTAGAAAACAAGATTTCTTTCATTCTACAGAAGGCTTTTAAATTATGTCTGCTTCTCCGAATTTTTTGGGGGTGTGTGTGAAATGTATAAAGAATAGGATCTGGTCTTCCATAAAAATAAATAAAATAACCTCTTCACATAGAACAGAATATTTCAAAGGATTATTTAATAGGAGGGAGATCAGTTGTTTATTTTCCATAATATTTAAAAATACAGTGATCAGTGATATATTGCAATAAACTGATATTCACCCATTCCCACTTGTTAAAGTTGCTCAAGAGCTACTAAAAGCATTTTGCTGAATTTATATCCTATTTTCAATTACATGAAACTGGTCAATAGTGAGAGATTTAAATTCTGGAATTCTAGACATGTTTCTCAAAATACTAGTAAGAGTCAATTGTTGAAGCAGTGATCTGAATACCAGGACTCTCAGCCCCATGCCCAGCATTTGCTGTCTGTTCTGTGAGCAAAAGTGAGCAATTTCTGTTCTCTTTCTATATTCCCCTGTCCACTCTGGAGGTGCACATGGAAATCTGAATCTAAACTCACATATGCATTATTCTAATATGGCCAATTTTCTAACTTTGTTGTAGGAATATCTAAGATATGGATCAAGTCAGCATATTGTTGTCTCATTATTGCAGGAAATGCCAACTTGCACATCAAAGGAAAGCAGACACTGGTGGTAGTAATAGAGTGTTTTAACACATGGCGATATATGTGATTCTTAAATATTAATAGCAAGAATTGCATTTTACCTCTTATCTAGGCAGCATCTGAAGATGGTTTTCTGTTCAGATTTTAGTGAAAAGCAGTTTTGATGGGGGACCTGAGGGAAAAGAAAAGGTGCTGGAACTATGGTTTTCTTCTGAAGGCTTTTCCACCCCTCAAAGGCAACACAGACAAAATGCTCATGGGAAGGATTTTACCCTGTCCTTGCTTTAAAAATGCAATATGAGTATAAATTTGTTTTGTTTCTAGTTTTATGTGAAACAAGGAGGGAAACGGGAAAAGACTGTGGATCCTGATTTTAAAGTTTCACGTTTTACTTTGCCCTTTCTTGGCTCTACTTTGTCGCATTTCCAAGGCATTAAAACAGAGACTCAGGGGCCTCGCTAGACATAATGGTATAAAGTTTCTGGTGCAGTAAGCTGTAACATTCTGTATGCTCTGGAAAGTTTGCATTCAGCCTTTTAATAAGTGAAGACGCAACATAATGCTCCTGATAATTTTCAGCACGGACAGATGGTATATGAACAGCCTGGTGGGAGGAGAACCAGCCCAGCTTAGGGTAACAATGTTCGACTAGCTATCAGGGAGGAAACAGACTTCCTCTGCCATTGCCCAGTGCCAAGGAGCTTGCTTTATCTCCTGCTCACCACACTGATCATGCTTTGCTTTCTTCTGTTTTATAGGCATTGGCTTTATGCAGAAAGTGCAGTTCCTTTCTACTGCCAAAATAAAATGGTATTTTAGATTATAACTAGGCTAGAAGTCATTTACAATTAATTCTGCTCAAAAACTCCTGTAGCTGGAAATACAGATTACACCAATTTGCTGTGAGTTGTTGTGAGGTGAAGAAGCCATTCCCTGATGCTATTCCACATTAAATTTTCCAACTCACATGCTGAAGCTGGAGCTGCTGGGGCAGCAGTCTTAGCAGTGAAGTAGGCCATGTTAGCAGGAATAGGAGTGGGTTCAGCACCACTTCAGGAAGCTTCACTGGGATAGTCCTATCCAAATTAGATTTTGCAGATGCTGTTTATGTGGATCTGTCAGTGCTGTTCCCTCTGCAAGAGAATTCAGTAGCAGTGGCAGCAGAAAGTCACACCAGAGACAGACAGCATGCCATGATGGCTAAGCACATTATTTTTGTAAATCTGCTTCTGAAAATGCCACTTGCCTTCTTTCAGTTAGCCCGTTCTGCCAAACCCTAAGCATTTTCTAATCCTTGGAAGACAGAGCTAGGAATATATTTATACATCGTTATCCATTCTCTACATGAATGTGTTAATTACATAGGGTGAAGTATTTCTCCAGCCCTGGAGTGCAGAACCCAGTCAGAAAAATCCTGCCATGTTCTGCCTCTGGACAGATGCTTCAGCGGAGCCTAACAGCAAGATGGTTAATAGGTCAAGGAGATTGCTAGTGATGGGAGGATGGATAGAAGATGTGCATTTACTCCTAATTCTGGGTCTTGGGGGCTAGCAGAGACAAGTATCTTCCATGAACAATAAATTAATTTAAAAAAGGGAATGAGGAAATAAAAAGGTCATTGCTTTCTCTCTAGCCTGTGGCTCACTTGTGACAAGGTAACAAAGAGTAAAAGAAATTAAGAAAGAGAAAATATAATATCTTTCTCACTGCAACTGTCTTTAAAATGTTTGATCACTTTTTTGTTTTAATTTAATATTCTTGTCTCTATGCTTTTTCTTTTTTTTTCTTTCTTTTTTTTTTTTTTTTTAATTGCGTTTTAATTTGGGACTACCAAAAATAGCACTTAACAGTTACTGTAAATCTCTCTCTGCTTTTTTCATCTCAGGGTGGACAGGAGTTTTTCATTTCATACATTATTGACCATGCAATAGAATGGTGATTCCACAAAGTGAGCAGAAGCTTTAAAAAGTTAATGAGGAGGGACAGCATAGGTTTGTTGTTCTTGTCGTTGTTACTTTTTAATGTTATGTAGCATTTAGGACTGGGAAGCTGGGCATGCTGGATACCGACTACCACTGCTGTCATTTTTATTGCACTGTGCTGCTGACAAAAGCTGTTGTCCCTTATGGGCTCTGCCTTCCCGCCGTGGCAGCCACAGCGGACTGGGTGCTGCACTCACTGCCTTCCCAGCACTGCAACTTGCTGCGCCTCGCTGGCAAATTAAGGAACACCCATGCTTGCATCCACAGAGCATGATGAACCAACACATAACATCTGAAGGTAAACACTGATCTCAGAAAGAAAAAAAGAAAATGTAATATATTTTTGATTTCCAAAGGAGTGAAACATCTACCTTCCCTAAAGACATCCACTGAATAAGCTTAGTATGTCCTCTGGCTAACATCTGTAGTAAACTCACCTCAAAGACATAAATACCAGGAGGGTTATTACAGTGGGTACCTTTGGATATATTATTTTACATGGAGCTACCATCTGTTTCATACTGTAGCACATATCTGAGCGCTCCAACAGCAGTTGCAAATACCTCTGTCAGGACACTTGGAAGTATACAGGGCCAGCCAGTATGGTGCTGGTGCTGGGCAATATCATGGGGCTGAGAATATGCTGACATATTCTGGGCTGGATCTTCTCTTACACTGGTGTTATTTTTATATAGCTCCATAGACTTCAGCTGAACAAGTCCACATTTATACAAACATGAGGTCAGGACCTTGTCCAAAGATTATTTAAGTCTTAAACCTTTTAATCTACAAGTAAAATAATGGAGAAATTCCTTCTCATGAGAGCACATTGTGAAATGTTTAGCTCTTCATCTGTTTAAATGAGAAATACTAAAAGTACGGCCCTTTGTATGACAGCTTGATGCCCTGGAATTTTAGATGCTATTTTTTTCTGTCAAGAAACCCCAACCACAAAATTATTTGCACTTCTCCTCTGTAACAAAAAATTCAAACTCTTTCTAGTTTTATACCTTTAGCTGGTAGAAACTGGCATGGCTTCACTGACTTGAAATGAACCTGAAGATTTTTTTCACTAGTCAAAGAACAAGGCCTGATCAACTTAAACTGCTGCAAGAAAGAAGTCAGTTAAATACAAGGAAAGAACAACTTTAATAGTAAGTCAGTAAAATACTGGGATGGGCTGCCTAGGGAAAATGTGGCATTCTGTCACCAGGAACCATCAAGAGTAAGTTAGGCAAACATCTGTCAGGAAGGCCACAGTCAGTGTTGAGGGGTGTCAGTGTGGGGGAGCAAGGGGGGGCCTGCCACCTCACCCACCTCATAGTGCAAACCCTCTCGGGGCATCCTGATGGGGAGCAGCGGTGCTGGGAACAGGAGCTATGTCTCCCAGTCCCTAAAGGGACTGATCACTTGTTTACTGAAGGGAAAGTTTGAACATATTTTTTTTTCCCTCTTGTCTTTTCTAGACCTTTTAGCTGCGCCAATCCCTGGGAGTGCCTGGGCACTGCTGATGCAGGAGCCCGGAGACCTGGATAAAGGAGAGACGCTGTTGAAGAAAGGAGATTCATGTGCCATATAATATGGGAGAAATAACATCCTCCCCCTCCCACACTGTGCCCTGTGTCTTGTCTACTTGGAGGGCAAATTCTGTGAGCAATTATTATCTTTTACTGCAAACATGCAGAGCATCTTGCACGAGGAAGTTCACTTTCAGTGGCTCCATTAAATACTACTCTGACAACTACTAAAAACAATGTTTCTTTTTCTTACACATGCATGTACCTAGATTTCTTCCATTCAACAAATAGTTATGCCAGAATTGTCATTGTCCTTGTTCTTACTAGTCTTCCTTTAACACCCTCTGCCAACTACTAGCATAGAGTCTGGGACATGAAGAACAGCACCTAGTTATTGAACACAATAGCAATGCAAAAAAGTTAGTAGCTAAAGCTTAGGGTTTGGGCTACTTAGGAGGTCAGATCTTCAAAACATTATATGCACTCTTACATGTATGTCAGGGTACTATGCAATTTTGTAAGTTCACCCAGAATTTCTAAGGTCATATCTGCTGGCCATATATCATTATCAGTGATACAGATGTTGACATTGATTATTTTTTAAAATGTCTCTGTCTCAACTGTCTTTTCAAAGTAGCTATTTTTATGTGCTTTCTTTTTTTATTAGATCTTACAAATTATTGCTGCTTAGAAGAGTTTCCTTCCCAACCCTTCCAACTTAGTGCCCAAATTGTGGGAGGGAATCAAAGGAATCATGTTTGCTGCTGTTTGACTTTGAATCACTGGCAAATTTTTTATGTAACTCATTTTCTTCCACACAATTAGATTCTAAGGACACAGGGACTAGGCTTTTTTTTTTTTTTTTTTTAATTCAAAGGTCTCAGTAAGCAAAGCATAATGTATTCTGCCCAAACTGTGAGAACAGAGCAATACAGAATAATTTACTTCACTAATGCCAAATTAAAATTCATAACACAATTCTTTAATTACCATCTGAATCCAATTCTCAAAGAAGTTTGCCCTAATTGCATTGTTGATATGCACAGATGCAAATAAGATGTTGACTGTTTCCCTTGTAGCAAATGACTCTGTTTCTAATATGCACACATCTAAAAACATGGGGCTAAATTCACCCCTGCTAAAAAGCTATTAGAGTCAGCAGAGTTATACCAGGGATGAATCTGAACCACTCATCTCAGGAAAGCTGGTCTAGTTAGCAGCCACTAAAAATTGCCCCTCCAGTGCCTACGGACAAACATGCTGTCCCTGTTTTCCCTGAGCAAGACAGTGAAAAGATACCAGAACCCCCCAGCAGGCTGGGGAGAAAAAAGTGTGAAACGGGCATGTGTGGAACAACATTTGCCAGAAGGTAGTGGGGACATATAAGCCCAGATGTTCTTCTTTGCTTTTGTGACAGTGCTGAGTAGGGATCCTATTCTTAGCCCACAAGCACAGGTGTTTTGGAGGAAGTGAGTAAGAACATTGTACTGGAGATGCGGGAAATTAAATAATATTCATTCAAGAAGGGAGAGAATAGCATGGGCATCACTGGGACATTTTTGTAACTGCTGTATACTTTTCTCAGGTGAGCTAATTAAATGGGAGCACTTTGAAACATTCTCCTAATTCCAGAAACAATATAGTTTAGACAGTCCTTTTCCAATAAATATCTGGGCACAAAGTTGTCACATTTTTTTGGTGAAAAAACCTCACCTCTTAGATTTCTGAAAGCCATAGTTATTAGACTTTATTTCTATCCCATTTGAATGCATTTCCACTATATATATGCTAAATAAATTGTTTTCTCAAGTTAAAGCCACCCATTCTTCTCATAGCCTGACAGTAAGCAATAAATAGCAGTATAGGTGCCTGGTGTAGCCCCAGGGACACGTACAGAAGATAGCAGTGCTGCCTTGCAGTTAGGGCAGGAGGTGGGAGAATGCCAAGGGATCATTTTGCTGATCATGTTTTATTTCATTTTTGCCAGCCACATAGGATGAGCTAAAGTCCTCCTGTTCACTTTCATTAGAGGTTCTGGTCTAAGAGAAATAATATTCGTGGCGTGTTTGTTCAGTTGCCTGACTAAGCCATGTTTTCTTAAAGGAGATCTGCAAAAGGTGAGGAAATGGGCTTGTTGCCCTTCTTTCTTCTTTTATGATGTTTAAAAAAAAGGCCTGAAATGTTTGAATTTTTTGTTTATTACATCAGAAATTCAGTCTTGGTCTACTCTGCTGTTCCTGGAAAAGTCTGTGTACGGTTAGAGAATAAGTTGTTAGAGATATTAGAAATACCTATATAAATAAAACTCTGCCAAAAGGGTAATAGTTATTGTTCAGATAGTTTAAAAATCTGGGTCTAGTTAATATCTGTGTATCTCAAAGGCCTGAATGGGGTCATTAAAACTTTCCTAAGTGCACTAAAGATCCTCTGCAGCTGTGGCACCTGCATGGCCTGAAGGAAGTCACTTACTTCTTGCTGCGGCCAAAGCCAAGCTGTTGGTGCAGACCTCTGTATGGTTTGCGAGGCTCTGGCTCTGGTTCAGCTGCTCAGTCAAGGTGGGAGGGTGGCAACGTTGAAGTGGCTAGCATGATCGTGGGTTGTGTGGGAAGCTCATCCTGGTGGTGGTGGTGGTCCCCAATGGAAAGACCAGAAGGTCACAGGAGGAAAGCTTTTTTGAGCAACAGCCAAGGATGAGCTAGTAAATGTGTAGTTAGTGGGGAGATGGAGGTCTTGGGTTTTTGTAGTATTGCCTGTCTGCCTCTCATTAAAATTTGACCCAATTAGTATGGACTTGGGCTGTGGGACTTGTTGTCTCTCCCTCTTCCTGCATGGAAATTGCTGCAGCAAGCAGTGGTGAGTTAAACCACCGATGCAAGGGGAGATGAGTGCTCTGAACTCCAACTCAAGCTGTTGTGAATAGGCTGAACTAGTGTGTTAAAAAACATGAACAGAGGCATTTCTCAGTTGTTTTGAGGACAATGGCAGAAAATCAGGTAAGGAGGAAAATAATCAGATACTAATGGATGAGGCAAAATTGCATGTAATTGTCATTGTTGAAGTCTCTGAGCTGAGTGGCTTGGAAGTAATGATAAAATCTGTATTTACAAATGGCAAAGTAGTGGAAAGTCAGGTACCTGGATAACGTCAGCATTGCCAGAAGTCCCTGGCTGCCTTCTAGGGAGGTTCTTGTCACCTTTGCTCCTGGCTGAGCTGCTCAGGTTGGGTGCTGCTCTCTTGACTTTTCCTCATTCCCCTGGCCCTAGCTGTCCAGCTGCCTTGGCTGGGAACCACAGGAGGCTGAGCAGGCATTGATCGATGCTTTAACTAGCAAAGCTTGAAGAAGGTGTTGTCTGGGATCCATCACACACGCCAGATTCACAACTAGGACATTTGACATCTTAGTGTTCAGCTTACAGAAAGATACTCAGTTAGCATGTACTTGTTGGAGATCTCACAAAATACGGATTGGCACAAAAAGGTTGGGTTTGGTTTTTTTTTTTGGCAATAGGAACATTCAGTTATGAATTTCAGTATGAATAAAATGAATCGCTGGACTACAACCAGGGGTCACTGATGTACCAGATTTCACCTCCTTGGTAGGTTTAATACAGTAAAATGGAAAACAACCTCAACCAGTAATATATCTGACACTTCAAAAAGGCTGATTTCCCAAATTTAAAGATAACATCATGTGAAACTGACTGAGGAGAAAGATTGGTACAAAAACTGAGGTTTTTTTCCAGAGGAACTTGTCAGAGGACCAGAAAGTTTGCCATTTCCAGTCAAGAAAGATGACAAATTTGCTTAAAGTCAATCTGTCTCTGATGAAAGGAAAGCAAAAATTAGAGATTTTTTAAAAATAAAACAATATTTAACAAGTAGAAAAGGAGGAAGTACTATGGATGAGAAGTTCTGAAGTCTACAAATTTAATAAGGGAGCCAAAGACAGGGATAATTTCTATTTAGCAAGGCTAAGGACACTGAGAAAAAATTTTTATGTGGCTTGTGTAATTTTAACATCCTTATCAACAAACCAGAGTATCAGAATGTAAAAACTGATACAAGATTTATATTAGTACTATTACAGGATAGCAATTACTAGGCATAACCAGTATTTTTCTATGGCCAGCAGGTCTCTGATCAAAACTACTGCTGTTCATCACTGCAGCTATCATTCTTTGAGGCTGAGTTTAATTTTTTTTGAGGCTGCACCTCGATTCCTGTGTTCAGTTCTGGGCCCCTCACTACAAAAAGAACATTGAATTTCTTGAGTGTGTCCAAAGAAGGGCAACGAAGCTGGTGAAGGGTCTGGAGCACATGTCGTACGAGGAGCGGCTGAGGGAACTGGGGGTGTTTAGTCTGGAGAAGAGGAGGCTGAGGGGAGACCTCATCGCCCTCTACAACTACCTGAAAGGAGGTTGCAGAGAGCTGGGGATGAGTCTCTTTAACCAAGTAACAAGCGATAGGACAAGAGGGAATGGCCTCAAGTTGCACCAGGGAAGGTTTAGACTGGATATTAGGAAGCATTTCTTTACAGAACGGGTTGTTAGGCGTTGGAATGGGCTGCCCAGGGAGGTGGTGGAGTCCCCATCCCTGGAGGTGTTTAAGAGTAAGGTTGACATAGCACTTAAGGATATGGTGTAGTTGGGAACTGTCAGTGTTAGGTTAATGGTTGGACTAGATGATCTTCAAGGTCTTTTCCAACCTAGATGATTCTGTGATTCTGTAATTGACAATACACAGAAATTTTACAGAGATAAGTAGTGTTTTAATTGAAAAATGAGCCCTGTGGGAGAGCAATTGCAAAGGTCTCAGAGGTCTTGAGAAGTCACATACAGAGAAGTTGTCATGTTACAGGTCATGTTGAGTCATCCTGTGCTGTTCAGATTATTCATAAATAATCTGGGAGTAAATACAAAATGAATGCAAACATATAAAATTGCTTCTAAACTGTAGGTATGTTTATTTGAAGTTCAGTGCTCATTTTATACTCATGAAGTGATTACTGGCAACCTTTCCAGATAATGGAAAAGTAGACAGAAACACTAACAAGGGCAAAAAAGTCAGAGTGATACATGCAGCTTGGTAAACTGGTCAAGCCAAAGAAAATGCATTTCAATACAGACAAATGCAGTGAGATGAACAGGGAATAAGAATGGTGGCAGACTTTCACAGCAGCGGATCTGGCAAGCAATGGCTCCAAAAGTAGTAGCAGTCTTAGGGATAAACAGTTCAAAGTGAGCTCCAAATCCCAAGCTGTTGCAAAATAGCTAATGTAATCACTGAATCACAAAGTAGGAAGCTACAGCACTGGCTTTATGATGGACATGTGTCTATGTTTCAAAAAAGATGTTGAAAGATTCAAACGGGAATTAAATATATTTGTATGTATGTATATAGAGATATATATGTATACATACATATTTCCCAAGCTAGAGAGGAAATGCTTTGCATTTGCAAGCTTCAAGATATCTAATTTTTCTGCTGAGAAAGAGACTGAAAGGTTATATAAAGTGCTCTAAATTCACCTTGCACAGAGAAAATACTGGGTGCTAATAGGCTCTACAGGAAGGAATCTGGGATCTCTAAACTGCAAGAAGAAAAAAAAATAAGGTAAAAATTATCTCTAGAATAAACTGAAAATTGTGAATTTTATGTGTCTTGACATATTTTCAGTGATTACCACTGTTCAGGAAAACACCTAGGCGAAGTGATTCTCTGCTGTAATCCCAGGTAAAACACGGAAGTTAGAGTAGGAATAACCAGATGTGGGGCAGGGAAAACAAAGGGAGGGAAGCCAAGGTGACTGTATGGCTTTGATCAGAGACTGCAGCAGATCAGACAAGTTCAATGGAGGTTACTCCTTCCTTTGGAGTAAGGTGTGGACCTAGAGAGGAAGGACAAAAAGAGAGAACAAGTAGGCTGTTACCACCATTAATACGGATAAATGCAGCGCATGCAGTTTGCCTTAGGTGGTGTAGTTGGGACTGCAGGCCTCCAGCCTACGTGCTATCAGTCCAGCCCCACTAACCCATCTGAGAAAGGAATGAGAGTTCATACAACAGGCTGACAGGAGGGTGCTCCTGTCATCATTACAGAAACAGCTGGATTAAGGTGGGAATGCATGGCCCCTTAGCCCCTACATACACATAGGGGAAAAGGAACCACTTTCTTTTTTGATGCTCCCCAGTTGTGAAAAGAGTTACATCTGAACAGAAAATCCCGGCTCTGGAAAACAGTGCTGCCTCTAAGGCCAGGGAGTCTTACACACAGACAAAGAGGAGACAAGAGAAGACTCATAGAGGACTAGTGCTAAAATCAAATCTCAGACAACGAGCATGAGTTATGTTCAGAGCAGGGTCTGTAATGCACTCCCACAGGACTTTCCCAGATGCCTTGGGGTGGAGGCACCACATGATCCAAAGAGGAGTACAACCAGCATTCAACAAACACTGTGTCACATTTCTTTCATTTTATGTTGAAATTAGTTTGGCTTACTTCTTTTGATGTGTGATTGTGACTGTTAGAAATCCCAAGGCTAAAGATCACATTGTGTTTCTACACCCTGTCTCTGAAGCCATCCCAAAGCTGAGTTCAGGAGAGAGACCAGAGGTGTCCTCTGCTTGAATTGAAGCGGGAGCACTGTATTGAAACTCTTGTGAGTTGTATTCTGCAAAGTTTGCCTCTCACCTTAAGTGGCAAGATGTTTTCAATGTAAAATTTTTGGATTAGAAGTAGCCGTGTCCCTAAGAGCACTAGCGTGGTCTCTTGTTATTTTTGTTCCTAGAATGTCAAAATATATTTAATGGGGAAAATGAATGGTGTTGTGTAAATAACTTGTAGTTGGGAGAAAAATACCGTCAAAGGTTTTGTTTCAGTGTAGCGTAAAACCGCGTCACAAGCATTCCCATCAATGCTTGTCACACAGGAACGGGAACAAGTTATGAGGTCCGAGACAGAGAATACAAATTGGTACATATACTAGCAGTTTCTCTGTCTCTCTTTTAAACAATTTCTGGCTGTTAAATTATCTAAAAACTGCGTCACAAATCAAAGACTATAGAATGCCACGATCAGGGCACCTTGACTTTTGTTTAAACTTGCAGTGGTAATATTACATATCAAGAAATATCATTTAATGTTTTTAAATTCATCTTCTGTTCATTTAAGTGGAAGAACACTCACTAAATTTCTAGTATAACACTGTCTCGTGTTAGCTCATATGTTTTAAAACCATAAAGTCTTCAAAATGAAAGAATTTTTAAATGTCAGGTATATTGTCTCACCTGTGGAATTAATTAATTTTTGTATTCTCTTATTTATTCTGTGAAGTTCAGACAGCCAATTTCACTTTGATTTGGAATTTTTTTCACATTTTGAATTTAGCAATGCTAAAATTCTTTACTGAGCTTACTTCTGTTTATGGTTCCTTACTGAGCTGTTCTTAAACTTTTAAACCCTAAGCTCACAATAGCTAGAAGGACATCCTTGCATTAACATCACTTAATATTGTCTCTGATATCTCCTTTTAGACCTGGAACCCTCATATGCTTTTGCTTGATTATGTATAGTTTTCTCTTGAATAAGAAACAATCACATGAGATGTTTTGACAGAATTTGTTACCTGGTTCCTTAAATTGTAATTTAGCTCTTCAATCTGTCAGTGGAGGATAAAGGGGTATCTTCTGCCACTCCAGAGCCTGTGTCACAAAGATAATAACCCATTACAGCTACTAGTAAAATAATGGCTCAGAGAAAAGAGATCTGTGTTATGGAGTTAACCTCAGCTGATGGAGCATGTACAGATCCCTCCACTGCAGTTTTGGTGGAGAGTGATGGGGAAAGAGGAATGTTCCATTTCCCCCTTTTAAAGGAAATAAAAAATTTCAGCCAAAGAAGCCTACACAAATTCTCACTGCCAACAAAGACAAATAAGCTCACCTTTTGGATGACTCTGTAAATCTGTTATTGTGGTGGAAGCTTGTAGTTACAATACATATTATGTCACTTTCCCTAAACTGTGGTTATGTTTTGGCTTGTTTACAGCTTCAGATTTAGCTGCAGACTATAATATAAGGTTGCTGTGGGGTTTTTGTGCATGCGTGTGTGGTTTTGTTTTTTCTCAAGTAAGAGATTTCATTCCTTTTAATGGATACTGTTGTGCTCTTATAAAAAGGTCTGCATGGAAGTGCTGTGATCTGGCTGCCACTGCATGCCCCAGCCATGACTCAGGGCATAGATATTTAGGATCACAAAGGCAAGTGGGAGGTATACTGCTGCACAGTAGATGGCACAGAAACTGGTGTAGGGCATTAAAACCAAAGGGGAAAATGTTGTTTTAAACCTTCCTAAGGGGAGCTCTTTGACCCTGCTAATTGATAATAATAAAGTGTGAGAGAAAGCAGACATCGGTTGTTGTAAAACATGCCTCTGTAAAGAAAGCTGGAAAAAAAAGGTTAAGTTTCAAAGCAACTGTTTAAATCTATATTTGCAATGGGTTCACTCTGCAGTGAAACCAGCTACTGAATCATAGCATTTGTGATTTATCGCAGCATCGTGAGGCAAGCATGAGTTGACAAAAGACAAATGCTGCAGACTGCATCAATCAGGGTTCTTCAGGGTGAAGCAGACTTTTTTTTCAGAGAAGCTCATTAAGTCACTGAGAGATATTGGCCACTTGTGAGTGGTGCAACAAATTTCACAGTGGACCTACAGCAGGAGCTGTTTTTGCAGATGTCTGCTGACACCGCTCTGCTCAGAGCCAAGGCAGTGCAAGAAATTTATCTCAAGGCTTTCCAAGCCAACAGCGCTGCAGAGACAGAATTAAACATCACTTGCTTAGGAAGTGCTTGCTGCTTGTGAGAGCAGCCAGTCTAAGAAGTGGACTGTGTATTGAAACACTGATAAATCAATATATATGATATCCAGCCATTAATAACTTGTATTGGTGCAAGAGAGCAATGCATTCAGAAGTTTCAGTATGTGTGTGACGTGTTCAGGAGATCCTAATGGACTTCATGTTTATTAGACTAAGAGATTTTTCCAAAAGTCATACATGTAACAAGTGACCTGAGTTTTGCTGTTCTGAGGCAGATTAACATTCTGATTTGTTTTAGGGTCACTTTGGAGCATCTACAATTGCTGAACAAGGCTTTGGGATGCATGCCTGACAGAGGCCAGTTTGCCATGAATGTGTTAAGCATGGCCATGCATATTTTTAAATTCCAAATTTAAAGGTTTGATACCTGACACTGCACAAGGATGTAAAGTGTGTTCTAAGAAATAACTAAAGCAAATACTGCAACTGTGATTGTAAATGAAAATAATTGCAAGCTTGTTACTGATCCGAGATACAGGAATGGTTGGACTAAATGATCTTCAAGGTCCTTTCCAACCTAGATGATTCTGTGATTCTGTGAAGGACATCCTGCTTTATTTTCACTGAGAGATACACAAGGCAGCACCAAGAAGTCAGGAAAATTCTCTCCATTCTGAATTACTGATAAATTAGCCCACTGGAAATATATCTTTAAGCTAATACTATTAAGTATTCACTTTGAACCCTCTTGCTATGACTCAGTCCGGGGGAGGCTTGCAGAGAAGTGTGAGCTGACATCATCAGATATGAGATGTTATAGTTTTCATGTTTCAGGCTGGTTCCAGTTGGTCTGAGCAAAGGTCATAATAAACTTCTTTCTTGAAGGCAAAATGAGTGTGACTAAAAAGATTGAAATGCTGGGCGGAATAGATGTAGCTGCAGAAAACCAAAATGCCTTTTGTGGGTGCCTGGCTGTTACTCTTTCATCTATGAGGTTCTCATCTAGCCAGGTAACATCATGGGAGCCACCATCTAGCCAGATGATACCATCATGGGCATAGAGACACTGGAAAATCACAGAGAAAGCCAAAATCTGCCTAGTAGATCTTCTGCAATCAGCAGGTTTCATGGGTTCAACAAACTGCCTTGCCAGATGAAGAAAGCCCTTGTTTGCCAACAGAGTGATGTAAGGCACTTTCACAGCTTAGTTTCTTGCCCTCCCCATGGAAGGTGGAGACAAATCCTCCTGTGGTTAATCGAGAGGCCATGATTTGCCAAGACTGCCTTTTTAGCAAGTTCAGGCATGGGGCCGACTGTGCCCTCTCCTTCACCTTGCAAGCTGCAGGGAGCAGCGCATGGTGAAAATCTCTCCCAGGAGCCTCCATAGCTACTCTGCTCCTCCTTGCTGCTTTGTGACACAAGTTGCTTTTAACAAGGTAAACAGTTATGTTTCCAGCAACAGATGTGCTTAGGGAGCTAGAAAGCATCAGGGGTTCCTGAGCAACATAACGCTAAATTCCAAGTGTGAATATGGTCTATGTCAAGCCTTCAGCCACAGTCACTTTATTTCTGAAGAGTCCCTTCAAGCACTTTAATCGAGGTTTCTACCTCTTTGCTCTAACAAACTGGAAGAGCAACAGTGATTTGCTGTGGAGAGATGAAGAGCAGAGGCAGGATACAGGGAGCTGATCTCCAGCACCACTGGGAGATGCCTCTTTGGTCAAGCTGCTCTTTCATAGCTCTCATCCTTCCCTTCTGTAGATAGACTTCACTGAGGTCAGTCCCCTCCCCTTATTCCTGGTCACACAGTTCCAGAACATATTTCCAATGCCTTAGTTTTCTGGAAAGTAGGTAATTTCTCTTGGCAAGGATGTGATGAGTAATAGAAACCTTGGCCTTGGGGAAGGGAGTCAGCCTTGGACACTGGGGATGCAGTAAAGGCAGCGAGGTAGAGATTCTTTTGGCAGTGGTGTGTGTTGATTTGGGACACACAGTTACACTGAAACTGTGGTGGAATAGATGACTTTGAGCAGCACAAAAAGGTTGAGAAGGAAGGAGAATCTGGATGCCTTTTGAACTGCTCATCTGCTAAGTTTTTTTTTTAATAATGGCCATTTCCCACTCTTGGGTGGTGATACAATCAAAATCGAGACAAAAGGGATAGTGGAGAGGATAAATGTTGGAAAAGGACTCAGGAAATTCCGTCAGGAATCCAGCTTTAGGACAGTATCATTAGTTTGCACAAGTGACAGGAGAGTTGTGTGAAATTCAGCCTTTTTTTTTTTTTAATTAAAAAGATAAATCCTGGAAAAACTTGACAGCCAAAAGATCTTTGTCCTTTAAAACCCAGACTTATTTTGCTATCTGAGAAGCTATTTGATGTTTTGCATTGGTGTTTGGGTGCAGATATTTCCATAAGAGTTAGGTACTTCTGGGGTCCCTCACAATTCCAGCAGTAAGGAGCCCTTCCACGTGCTGGTCCTCCTCTAGGTGTGACACAGAGATCTTCTCCAAGCCACACCATCTATCCTTGTTTCCCTCAAGAGCAAACACAGTCTCCTTGCAGGTTCAGGTGGATACAGAGTGGCCTTCAAGGGCTGAGAGAAGGTGAATCTATGTCAGAAAGGACGCATAGTGTCCTTGGAGAATCTTAGGTGCAAACCATAATATAGCCCAAGGCTGTGTTACGTTTCTCATGTAGCCTACCACTTTGGGGATTACGCTGGCTGCCATAGCTGGGGGATGCCCCCAGAGTGTGCTTTGGCAGAGCAGCGCTGCCAAGGAGAAGTGTGAGGGCAGTCCTAAAGGCTGGCTGCTGGGCACAGAGCCAGACCAGAGACCTGGCTCCCTGTAGATCCTCCAGAGTGAGAAAGGCAAGACTTTTTAACAAATGAAGTGCTCTTCTGATCAAAATAAAAAAGTTCCTTCTTCCAAATTTTGTTTTATAATGGCATGTTTCTGATTTTAAGCCAGCATCTCTCGTGATCCAAAGGATACATTTTTCACTCATGACTCCCCTATTCAGACAGGCTTATTTTGCTAGCAATTAAAATTGGAAAATTATTCTGAACAAAAGGAAGGAGAGAGAAAATTAATCCATTTCAAACCTTGAAAGATGGAAACTACTTTTTTTTTCCTGCCACCAACTCTGCTTGGACTCTACCAGATGTGGGGGCTGGTCCCCAGTGGAGAGCAAACCTTGCCCTTTGATGGGATCCACTGAGGCCTTGAGGAGGGACTGTGGGATTTTCTGCCTCTGAGCCCCAGCTGTCACTTCTTCTGCCACAAGGACAAGCTGGGCCGACGGCAGCTTTGCTTTCGCTGTGGATTTCGTGTAGGAGGTGTTCCAAAAACCTGCTGATGGTAGCAGTTTTAAAATCCCTGGATCGATGGATGGAAATGACTGCTGGAGCAAACTGAGCGCATTACCCATCTCTTCCTTTCTTTCATAGGAGGAAGCCCCTCATGGTACAATAGATCTCATTGTTGCCCTGATTATTTACTCAAGACACCATTTTGTTCTATTTTGTGACTTGTTTGTGTTTCATAGTTTAGTACAGGGCATTTCCTTTCCTTCCTAAAATTCAAATTTTAGCATTCACATGCTTATTCTATGACATGGAAAGACATATTTCCTTTTTGAAAAAAAATATATGCCTTTGAAAGTCCTCCTTGAAATCTCTTCTATGGATTCAATGGCTCTTTATTAATAGCAGAGAGGCAAATCTTTAGTACTTCTCCAGCATGGGAAAGGTAACAGCCCTTTGCATTACAGTGCCTCTTCTCTAATTCTTAACACATGTGGGGTGTCCTCTTAACACATGTGGGGTGAGCGAGAAGAAGACTTCTTTTTTTTAAAACTTTACTGAGATAAGCAATTTGCAGTGGCACAGACAATCTGCTCTGTTAAGAATCTGGCACCATTTACAGTGGCTGGAGCAAGAGACTCAGCAGTAGATTAGTGCTAATTTCTGTTCACACAAATAATGGCACTGATGACTCTTGACCATGTGACAGGTTTGTGAGTGATGAGCCTTGAGACTCCAGTAGTGACACTTTTCTTTCTCCACACTGGTAAATTATTCATTATTGGTGCAGCCCTGGGAAAACATAAAAAGAGAGAGTGGGAGAGAGGAGGGATTATGTTGCTAATGATAGAAACTGCTGACAAGTCCATTGGGGTTGGGGCTGGGGCTGGGGTTGGAAAGAAAGCTTGCAGTATATGGGCAGGTTGAGGCATTGTGTTATACCCATTTCAGAATATAATATCCAAGGTTCATTTCAATAATCTTCCTCAGAAGTGCAAGCAAGGATAAGTGTAAAACTGGCAATTTGTGGGGGCATAATAAAAATGCAGATGCTACTGGTTTGCACCTTGGTTTGATGTTGTTCATTCTAAGTTTTTTCACTCTATTTATGTGAAAATCCCATGGTACTTTCATTAGACTCCTTATTTGTAGTGCTTTTGAATAAACACTGTTAAACATTTTCTTCATTCCAGCCCGGGACTGCATATATTTGAAGCTGGACAAAGAAATTCTCTAATAGAGAGTTTGTGAGAAACTCTGAGTTAGGGTTTCCTGAAACCTGTCTGAATGAAAGAGTATGAAAGTATGTGTGAGATCCCATGGCTGCTCCTGCTCTATGTGCTGTGCTGTTTGTGAATCACCACAGGTTTGAAGTGTGTATCGGTCCTTCACAGAGTAGCTGCTGAAGCACAGCTGATTAAGCAATATCAGACTTGTCCAAGTAAGACAATGGGGGATTTTACTTGTCTTTCATCCCTGGCTGCTAATTTTCCTGTTCTTTCTTTTTTTTTTTTTTTTGAAAAGTACGCCACTGGGTGCCATTTTTCTCACCAGTAGTGATTAATTTTAACAAGCCGCTATCCGAAGCATCTCTACTCCACCAAAGAGTAATCCAAAGATTACTCTTTGCTTCCTCTTTGCTCCCATGGGCGCACAAAAAACCTAGGAGCACAAAAGCAGTGGCAGCCCAATACCTGGAGCTGCAAAGCTTTGTATGCAGGAAAAGAAAATCCCACACTGAAAATAGATTTGGATGATCTAATGGGAAGAGGATTCCTAATCCACTTGTACAGAGTACCACGCTGGACTCAAGCCTGCAATAAAGTCAATCCTGAACACCCACTTTGATAACTGATTTGGGCATAATTTAGGGGGAGACGTGTGATGTGCTCCTGTGTTCCAAGAAGTAGTGAAGTGGCTCTTCCACGGCTGGTAAGTAGCAATACCTGGGGTGCCTTGACAGCATCAATGAGGACCAGCCGAGTCTGGATGCGGAAAAAGGGTATCAAATTTCCAACTGCCTCAGCTGCTCCACGGCAGTGAAGGAGTTTGGCTAAGCAGCTTCGGGGGCTCACAGTCTGGAGAAGACACCTTTTCAGGAGATGCTATGATCTTTTCTCAAGGAAATAGAGTTTCTTCCACATTTCCCACCCCCTCACATTGAGCCATGGTGGTTTTTACCCCCATCTTTGTGAAGTGTCCATCTCCAGTGCAGCTCTCTGAATGTCAGCAGCTATTTTGGTCCTCTCTAGGAAGAATTCCTACATCTCCCATCTGTGTCTGCACCTGATGGCTGTCTGTCATGTTGAAGTCTAACCAAGAGAGCGCTTGGATCCCGGAGAGCAGCCTCGCCAACCCTCCACACTGCATATAAATGCACAGCTTCACTCGCCTGCCTATAGGACTGTTGGCTGGGCACAGGAGCTCCTTTCAGATGAATTTATTCTGTTTCCATTCTGCATCCCATCCCTATGAGCTGATTTGATGCCAGATCCCACACTGAAGGTGAAATGGTCCCCCTCCTCCTCTGAGCTTTCACATGGCAAGATCAGAGGGGAAAAGACAGTCTCCTTCAGTACCTCCAGAGCCTAATCTCGATCAAAGCACCCCGGGGGATATAGCAGTCTCTCAGTATCCCACAGGGTCATTGCTGGCTCTGCACGGTGATGCAGCGATGTTCAAGGCTAGCACAGCTGCTCTCAGACCTGGAAGGGTTCAAAAGCAGAAGCAAAGCAGGCAATGGACTGATGAAGGGAAAACCTCTATGAAAACAAATTAGAACAGGAAGCCAGACAGTAACAAACAAAACCATCGGCGGGATGCCTTCCCTCCCTGTATTCCCATCCTTCGTCTCCTCAGCAGTTCCTATAGTCTCTCTGTGTTTGCAAGGGAAAGGAGGAAATAAAATCTTAAAATTAACTCCTTGTTAACTAAAGAACAGAAAATACCTCCATACTTGAACCATACTTGAACATGTTCTGATGTTAAATACAGCCCTGGTGGGGTTTTTTGTATTCCCTCCTCTTTTCTTTTTTTTTCTTTTTTTTTTTCTTGCAATGAATTCTTTCAAAGAATTATAAAGATCAGCCTGGTTTGTTTGTTTAAATCCTTGTTTAATGATAATCACTTCAGAAAAATAAACAACCCCTGATTCTAAACATTGGTTTCTTAATATAATAGATGGTAATGACTCAAAATTAAGCCTTTGCCATTACTATATCTGTAGTAAACGAGAGATGGAAAGACAAGAGAACAAGGCTTGACTCCATGTTCAGGGGAGTGGGATTTGGACATGGGAGCCCCCTTTCTGCTGCAGGCTGCCTTTATGGCAACAGCAGCACTATATGAACCCACCAAATAGCCCCCAACATGATGGGGGCAGATAAGAAGGAAACTTGTTTGTCTACTCCGAGTTACCTGCTTCTACCTGTTGCTTTGGGAAAAAAGGACACAGTACTGCTATAACCCACATTCCCATTCAATTCCAGGAGGATTTTGAGGCAATGGTCCCTCTATCTTTTCTCAGGGTCCTAGCTAGCAGCTTGCACAGCTCAAAGCAGCATTTCTTAATATACTTGAATGATAAGCACTTGAAAAAAGAGGCAAATGAAACAAGCACTTAGAGCTCCTTGCTACTGTGTCATCATAACTATGCAAATCTGCAAAAGAATTGATTGCTAAGCAGAGTAAAGGACAAGTTATAAACATGTTGTTCTGTTTAATCCTGCAGGTGTTTTCATATACAAATATTTGTCAGCCAAACCCTGGGAAATGCTTATTCCTTAAGTCTATAAACCAGAAGAAGAAGAAAAAGAAAATGATGACGCAGTTCTCAGGAAGTGGGAGCCAGAAGGAACTCCATTTTTCATTTTTACTACAACAGTAAAGGTTTTTTTTTTTTCTTTTTTCTTTTTTTTTAAAAGAAAAGTTCTTCAAGGTGATTCATAGTGTTGGTACTTAAAGAGATATATGAGCTCAAGACTACCCATTTAAAAAGCCTGAGAAACTAACTTCAGGGAGAGATCTCTGAACAATCCATTTAAGCAGATATGCCGCTGCATCTGGGTGGGTTTGCTTATTTATTTATTTTATGGTCAAAGTGATATGATAATGCTGCAGGATTGGCTGAGTGCTGCTTAAAGTTTGAGCTGATGTCAGAAAGTGCCAGGCAAAATGACAGGGGAAAGTGCATCCCTTATTCATCTCATGCAATGATGGCTGTTTTGTTTGGAGCCACTGAAATGATGCAAATAGAGCTATTTTTTTTAATGTTTCACAGCAGTCTCTTCCCACGCTCTGATGCTTGAAAGGGCACCCCACAGACAAAATTTGATTTATGCTATTTTTGATTTATATATGTGTTTTTGTTTACTTAGTTTATGAAGCGTTTTTTAAAAAAATCTTTATGATTCCCTTACCCATGCAGTATCTTTGTGCTCTTAGCATGTATAACAAGCAAATATTTGTCTACTATATGAACAGACATTCTGTTTAATTCCTGAAATGTTTAAAATATATCAAAGTGGTTCAACACAAAAAGCATTTTAAGAAACAACATCAACAAAACATCAAGATGGTTTGGCCAGGAGCATAATAATAGCTGTTTATTTGCTTTGGATTTGCTTTTTTTGTGTGTGTGTGTAAGTAAGAAGGGGTGTTTCAGTCACAAAATAGTGGGGAGAAAGCAGAGCTGAGGCTCTTCATCCCCTTCTATCAATGACCCAGCATTTACAGCATGTACCTGAGACATTGGAGGGCAATTGCTGTATGAAGCACAGGACTCCAGATTTCCCTTCTCCCAGGAGGACTGGGGAAAGGGCTGCTGCAAGGCATGGGCATTGCTTGATCTCCCCTGCTGGCACTGTGCTACTGGTGATAAGGGACAAAATATTCACTAGATTGGGCTCTGAAACCCAGATATCTCCTCTCCCTGTTGTTTCTCAAACACTAGGCTTGAATTTCCTTCTTTTTGTGGGGCAGGGTGGGTGGGATTTGGTATCTATAGCAGCTGGAATAGTGTCAACAGAAAGGGTTAAGAAAAATTCTGCCTAGCAGAACTCAATAGCCTGTTGATGCTGGTGGGTCCCTGGAAAAATGGGCTCAGGTACCCCCGGGAAAGGAGGGAACTGATCCTGAGTCTGCCACCTCTCATGTGCTTGGATCTCAGAGAGGGACCAAAGGGAGAACAGGGGAAGAAGTGGAATTTCTGTGATTCCTTGGTTTCTTTCCTTTCCTTAGAGGTGACAAAATAAAATGTGCATTTTTTATGGATTTAGGGAGGGCTAGAAAAGAAGTAAATCTTACACTCAAGTCAATCTGAAGTGATTGAATCTGAATCTGAAGCTCTATTCAGAAGGACATACAAACCAATGATCAGTCAGTTATCTGCCCCATCATGTAACATCCAGTCACCAGAGAGAAAAAAGTGAAGGAAAAAACAAATCCAAAAAGTGTTCAAATTGCCAAGCAGACCAGCAGTACTGTGTCTGTAATCTGCCTTCTAGGGGTAAGAGGTATTCAAGGATGCTCTTACAGCAAGGGGGCAAAGTTGGATCAGACTGGGTCCCAGGCAGACCCCAGGAAACAAGAAAGCAAACCATGCTCCTGAAAACCTCAGCTTTAAAATGACATTTCCATGGAGTGTAAAGCAAGAGACATAATTTGTTCCTTTTCAACACTCTTCATGCCATCGTCTGTAGCAGATTAATTATTCTCTGGCTACAAGATTACAGGAAACTTGGGGTGGTCAATAAAGAAAGTATTTCAGTTATTGCTCCTTATAGGGTCCTGTTATTTTTCTTTCTTGCCAGCTCGAGGTAATATCTTGATTGCCGCCAGTTTGTTTGATGTCAGGGCCAGCACAGTGCTGGCTTGACATGTGCACTAAACATGCTGACAGCAGCTAGGAAGTTCATTGACGCTGGTATGGCAAGAAATGAATGGACTCCAGAAGCAGTAAAATGCACTCTTAGTACATCACAGTGGAGGCTTCACTTTCCCGTGAGATACTGGGCTATTACTTGTCTGTGAGACACATTTCAACACATCGTGTCAAACTGCAGAATCATGAGAAAACTTGCGAAGTATTCCCATTAAGGCTAATTGATTTTTAAATACTCTATTATCCGAAGTTGGCATCTAATTATTTCTTTCAAGATCCTGACACGTTCCTGGTAGTTGCAAGAAGCAATGATTGTTCAGGATGTAGCGCTGCGGTGGGCAGCAGAGCATCCATCTGAAAGGGAAAGACGAGGCTTTTTATATATTTTCTTACTGACATGTCTGAGGCTGCTTCAAGAGGAATTGTAGTGCAGTAAAAGACGTGTGAGATGAACTGATGGGAAGCTTTGGGATGTAGTCAGGCTCCAGCTGGAGTAAGGCTTCTATACAGAGATCAAACTGTTCTGGCAGATAATTTATTACCTTTCTCAAACAAATCAGGTTGGCCTTAGGGTCATTAATGTTTATAGTGAAGTCCTAATTAAGCAAATATAAACCTTATGCTCAGCAGAGATCACATTAAAAAAGAAAATAATCACAGAACCTTTCTTTTACTTGCCTCTCCCTCTGATTTCGTGATGACAATATTAATCGACTAATGGCAACAGAAATTAGATCAAATGTTGGAGATACATCAGGGCCAACCAGGGTCATTGTCTACAGCAAGCACAGGTCAAGTACAGTGAGCTGCCTGGCCTGTCTCTCCTCTGACTTGTATTTTGAGCAGTTGTTTCTGTCTGTACAAGAATGGTATGAAATGCCATTAAATCAAGAGGCTCCATTCCACGTGTTCTGCAAATGACTTCCCAAGGTGTTCTTGCCGTGGGACTGGCAACGGGGAGCTGCTTCCTTACTGCTGTCATGCTCCTCCCTGCATAAAACAGTGCTCGTGTCTTGAGCAGTTTGCTGCCGAGAGCTCCTTTTGGTATTAAGAAACTGATAAAGGAAGAACAAAAGTAAGCAATCTATGTGATGATTTAGCCCCCATATGACCACATATGTGAACGCTGCTCTAAATGACAGACCACATGTCCTCTGTAGAGGGAAGGGACACAAAATGGCAGCTCTGTAGCAGAGGGGAGACTTCTTACCATTAAAACACAGAGAAAAATCAAAATATGTTAGCTACCTAGACCATTGCTGTAAAATATGGTCGTGTAGCTCATATTTAATCACAGAAAAAGACAAACAAGCTGAAATTGCTCAGATTTTAACAATTTGCTCTTTGAGATAGAACAATTTCTTCTCAATATCCTGACTTGCCATACTTGTTGCTTCATACTTAATGTTCACTCATGCAGGCCAGCCAAAAATAAAGTATTTCCATAGATTAAAACTGCCTTGAACACATATGGGTTTCGTTTAAAAGAAATAGATGGAGTTTGAAACTATAACTATTTCAGGAAATGAAATACAGTTTTGCGTTTTTGTAAGGTCTTTAAATATTTTATGAAGTACCAATGTTTGCTTGTATTTTTTTTAAAAAAACACCCTCTTATGTATTTTATTATGTACTTTAGTTGGAAAGACACCAAAAGGAGGGGGAGGAAGAATCTTACACCTATGTACAGAACTCGGTTACCAACCTGTTTTACTATAACAGGAATATAAGGACGTAACAGGGCAAATACTGTTAATTTCTTGTGTTTATTTGTTATACTCATTTACTTGATTAAAAATACACAAATGTTTGGTAAGGGAACATTGTCCTGGGTAAGATGAAGTAACTGTGTAGTCTAGGTATGAAATAAATGTTCTGTAAAAGTGTCCTTTAATCTAATTGCCTAATTACCTTTGCTTTTTATCTGGAAACAGTCACAAGAAGGTGTTTAGGGCAAGTGATTACGCTGGGCTGATAGGAGCTTTTGGATCATGAGAACGTAGGTAAATGGGTAAGACCAGACCAGTTTTGGCATCCACATGCAGAGGCATACACTGTAACTACAAAACAGCATGTTCTGAGCCTGTGTTTTCTCTGGGTAGTAGTAGCAGGAACACTGTGTTCATTTAAATTAAACCAGTTCCTTGGATAATAACAAAGTAATTAAAGAAGCCACCAAGGAAAAAGAGCCAATTTATTTGAATCATGTTCACAAAAACTACAACAAGTGCCTGAAGGTAGAAAATAATGTAGTTAAGATGGCAGATTGATGATTTTTAAAAATGCATCTTGATATTAATTTAAATTATTGTCCCTAGTCCGAGAATAATAATGGATGTGAATATCTAATTTTAGGATAGAGATGGTTCCTTCAGTTAAGTCAAAGTGAGAGAAAAAGCTGGCATGTTTGTTGTAAGTCCACTTGTTCTCCAAAAAAATATATTGAAATCTAGTCATTTTAATGTTTTCCTATTTCCATAACTCTCACTGTAATTGGAAGAGATGTAGACACTTCGCTAGATGACTCCAAATTAATGTTGTTTGATCCTGCGACATGTCAAATGGAGCACAAGAAAAATTGCACTTGAAATCATGCAGAACCTTCTATTCTGTATAAGGTCCCTGACACTGAATTTAAGGTTCCACATAAATCATAACTAAAGGCCTAAACAAGGCAAAAAATAAAGGTTTAGCATCTTGCACTTCTTCACAGTTTCACTGACGCCCCTCTGGTTTAGTTTTGTTGTCCACTCATTGAGTCATGGGTGATAAGACAGTTTTGTTAGCCAGTTCTTAACAGTTTCCTCGAAGAACAGGCCATCTATAATAGCCTAACACTAAAACACAAATCAGGCTGACTTATTTATATTGTCCATCACCAGGACAAGGTGGTCTTATATGTCTGTTCCTTCTACATATGCTATCCAACCTCTTAACATGAAGGTGAGGTATTTTTGTTCAGGCACAGCTCTTACTTTGGCAATAGTGGGCTCCATCCCCACCAGAGGTTTACAGACTTTGGTAAAATGTTTCTTTGTTATTCTGTGTTAATGGTGACAAAACACAACTGAGGTTTGAGAGAACCTTATAGTGCAAAAGAACAACAGTGACAACCATTACAAGTGGCAACCTGTGAGCAACCTTGTAACCCTCTCCTATATGTCTCTTTTGGGGCTCAGTCTGAATTACAACACATAACTAGTTTCCATCGATTTTTAAAAATTTTACTAACACATGTTACAAAGCTGTCCTGTGCTCATGTGCCTGTGCAGTAGCCCTCTATGGAGATTTCCCAGGCTATCCCCAAGTTTGGTGGTCCCAGTACAACTGAGGAGATTCTCAGGCTCTAGTAAATTAGACAGCTTGCTAATTTATGCTAACATTACACCCACAAGACAAGGAATCAAAGACCTGGGGACTCATGTTATCATTATATCTCTGTTTTATCATCTAGACAGAAATAGCTAAAGGTTAATTCGGGGAGGGAACCTCAGTATTTATAGCAGTACCTAAACTCAGTTTTTTTCAATAATCTGTTCTGAATACATCATTTCAGTTCATCTGCCACCTATGATCAAACCAGGTATCCTAAAGCAAGCTCATAGAGAACACACAAGTTTATTCATGTTAATCTAGGGTCACAGGTGGTACAGACACAGGCCAGGGCAGAGAACTGAATCTGTCTCACTGGCACTGATGGATGACTGGCACAGAAGGTCTGTTGCTGTCAATGGATACAAGGGAGAAATCCATTCTTATTCTCCTTAATATCTTTGCAGTATTTAGCACTGTTGACCTTATGTCAAGTCTGACAGGTGGCATGAATCCAAAGTAAGTCTTCAACTAGACAAAGACCCATTCTTTCTCTAGTCCCTTTCAACGTCTACATGCATCCAGCTACTAAGTGAACTGGATTTAAAACCCAGTGATATACAGATGGCACAGAACTGTACTTCACCTTCCCTACATACATATTCTTTGTGATCACTGAGGTTTCAGTGTGCTTGGATATGGTCCAGCGCCTTACTTTTCTAGAATAATGACAATCTCTGCAGTAAGAATAACTTATTGACACGCAGGAGACAAAGCTTATCCATGCAGCAGAAAGTCAGACATAAATAGTCTTTTAGCTGCAGAAAATTCTTTTAGGGTTCTGGTTATGTAACCAAAAAGAAAAAAAATAGTTTTGTGAAAAATAGTACAAAGCAGTTATTGGAAGGATACACGCAGTAATTGTTGAGGATAAAAGAGAAAATAGCTCTACTGTCTCGAATATTTAGGGCAGAAATGGATGCTTCACTATCGCATTTGGGTTTCATTATGGACAGTAGGCAGAAATATCTCACATGCTCAAACAGGGAATCTAAGTACTTTCACCCTATTGCAAATCATACTCTGATGAACTGCTTTATTACACTCCACCACTAAGCGTTGCATACTGATTGATGACAGAAAAAGCTGGCCCCAAAATCTCTGGCTGCCCACAAAAAAAGCAGTGAACATTTCATAATAAAGTGCTGCCTTGCATCATACAGGTTTTAATCCAAAATATGAAACTGAAGAAGTGCTCTGGGTCACTGCTACTGCAATCTTTACCTTCTTGCATTTTAAACCATAGGTATCCCACACAGAACAAAACCTGGTGTCCAATTTGCTGTCTAACCTTGACTCGGCTCTGTTCAAGCCCAGGATTTGTTTAACAGTTGAACTGAAGTTAAACATGTGAAGTTCTTTGTCCTTACCCTGGCACTTGCTAGGTATGAACCAGTGTCTACAGAGCTTCTAGCACAGGGCATAATGCATACTTCTGCAAAGCTTTTCTCTTTGGCACATAATTAATTCTGGGTTAATTTTGACCTATAAGGCCCACCCTGCTTTGAATCCTGTATATATTAATAAGCTCATTGCATTTCAACTTGGCAGATATAGAATCTAAAGAGACAAGACTTGATGTGTACATCTGGCTGGGGGTGAATGCACACGGGAAGGGCTTGCAACTGTGCAACTGCCAGCTAACCATCTGGTATGATCTGTAAGTGAGGGTGATGTCAAAGTGCACTCTCCTTGCCGGGTCCTCTGGAAATTCACACCTGCGTCTCAGTACAGGACAACTTCAAGAAAAATAGTTTCATTACCTAGAACTAGTTTCTCACTCTCTGCTTAACAGAGTTCAGGTCTGTTGTTTCTCAAAACTAGTCTTAAGACTAGTTTTCTCTCCCTGAGGTGTTATTTTTCTTTTTTTTCAGTGGAGGTTCTTGTGATGGACAAAGACTTTGTTGCGTTGATGAAACAGGTTTGGCTACACTACCTAATGCAGGATTAGCATCTGCCTAGCAACAGGGATGCACTGTGTCATGTCTCAAGGACTGCTGTAGAAAGAGTACTTTGTACAGAGATTTTATACACCTCTGTTAAAGAGTGTAACCTTCTGTACGTGCAGTCCATACATACACAAGGTGAATAGTGTCCCTTTGTAAAGCATTTCTGTAACTCTCTTTCTCTAACCTCTGCTACCTAATGGTTCTGCTGTTTTTCAGGCTCTCTACATCCATCCAAGTGAGACAGGATTTCCTGTAAAACTAACACCTCTAGAGCTGTCTTTTTTTTTTTTTTTTTTTTTTTTAATTTCAGTAGGGCAATTTATTTACTTATTTTTAAATATTCCCTTTGTGAAACCCTTACACAGGGACTATCATTAAAGTTCCTGCTACCTTTGGCAGGAGGTGGGTTTTACAAGTATGAAGAACCCCATGAAAAGACAGTCTCTTTTCCAAAAATTGCATCTAACTGAGGATTCCAAGTTTTCTGAAAGCCTTTCTGTTCCCTCACACTCTGTGGACCTTTTCTTCATTGCCAGTATCGTTCATAGTCTTTTAAGGGAATGATAAGGGTGACTATGCTAGTCAAGGTATCTGGGCCCCGGGGGCACATGAGGCCCTTCCTGACCCTGCCCAGCCTCCCCTGGCGTCTTCCCCCACCTCTGATCATAGCCCAGGACCCCATTTCAGCTCAGCCCCTGCCCTATGCCGTGTTGTAGCCGTGCCCTGCCCAACCCTGACTCCAGTTGTTTTTGTCTTATAGCTGATTTTTGTAAGATACCCCTTGGAAATCAGTTGAGTTTTAACCTTGCTGATATAATGCCAGTTGTTCTCATTATTTATAAATATTTTCAGTTCTCTTCTAGAAAGAACAAAAATCATGCTACTACATACTTGGTTTTGTACTACTTCTGGTTACAAGATTTGTAGACTACTGTACTTTGTGATAGGCAAAATCAGGTAAAACACAATGAAGACTTCAATTTCATGTGCAGTTATTAGGATGTTCAAAACAGGATGGAGAATTATATGGATAATACACTGTAGTACAAATCAATCTTTCCTTCAGAATGCTTCTTCCCTGTATGAGCTTTCTCTTACATGGGGTACATGGATATAGAAAACACAGACAATACAGATACCACAACTAGCTCAATCTCCAGTGTTAACACCTTTCATGTTCTGTTACACTGTACTTTTGAAAAAAATATAAAATCTCAGGCATTTGTTTTAAGTCAGTCTCTCATTTTAGGGTGTTGGATAAGAGTTCTGCAGAATAGAGTTTCGCATTCACCTTTTGCAGAGTTTGTTTCACCTTCATTGTCACGTGTGGGATACTGAGCAATGGAATCTTACACTTGATTCTGTATTCCTTGACGCTCACTGAAATCTCATTTCCAGAAATATATGTGTACTGATTTTTTGGGGGGTTCTTTGTTAACAGGAGTAATATAGCTTTTTGGGAGTATATATATAGCTTTTCAGGAATATAACAGAAGTATATAGTTTTTCAGGACAGCAGAAATAAACAGCAAGCATACCAGGCAAGGAATACTACCTTAACCTCTGATTTGCAAGCCTTCACTAGTAACATTATTTCCACTTAACTACTATCCAGCTCTGGTATTAATTTAAGAATGTTTAGATGATTTACTTACAATAATTTGTCATTTAAATCTAATAGAAACCTTTTTGTTTCTACTATTGCATACATTTTTGTCATCTTCCTTGCCATGATTCAGACTATTCAGATTACAAAACAGCCATCAATGGCAGACAAAATAATGACTATAACATATAATCATTGCATGTAGTAAATAAGTAATAGCTGATAGCAATTAATGAAAATAACAATATAATAAATGATTAGCCCAGAGTTTATGTGGAGCAAACTTGCATTTCGGGTCCAAAAGCTTTGAATTTCTCTTTGATAGTTCAGCAACTTTATTTGCCAGTGACCACAGCTAAAAATCAGGAATTGTACTGGGATGTGACTCAGTTGTGCCCATGCTGTGAACCGCAGATAGTGTTGTGTGGTATTGAACTGGTTGTCACTTTCTGAGACAAAGTAGTGGAGCAATGTAACAAGAAACCTCAGCAATAGGGGAGTGCTGTGGGATTAAATGCTACCAAACTGTTTCACACAACTAGCTATTATCAATTCCATCTAAAAATACAGAATATACAATGCTTTCTCCTCTGCAGAGTCTCTCAGAAGACTGATAATTGTATTTAGTAAAGTTTGAAACACAGATTAAGTGAGAATGGATGCCTTTCTGTGCCCTTCAGGACCCAGACCAGTTGCTAACATTACTGATATGCATTACTGAGAGACATACATGTTATTTTTAGATGCAAGAAAGCAGAATTTTCAGCTTGGGGGTAATTCATACACTTCAAAGCATGTTTCAGAACTAAATATTTAAATTCTCTTTTTCCTAGAGAAAAAGAAAAGAAACTCAATAAATTTTCCCTGTGGAAATCTTGATTTTGCAGTAACTGTTTTTCTGTCACAAAACATTTTATTGAAAAAACTCTTGAACTGTTCTGGGTGCTCACATAGAGAATATGTATCTGTTTAAGTATTTTATACAAATGGACACAAAGCTTTTCATTCTTTTTCAAGAATAGAACTATTCACTTTCAGGGGCATTTATTTCTTTGCACACAAAGTTTGAAAACAATCTAAACCTCTGTATTTTTCACAGAATAATTTTTTTTCAACATTAAATATTAAAGTTGCTTTTAAAAAACAAACAATCTGTGGGATCACTGACTGTAAAAAAATGCTCATCATTGTTCAGTGTAGTAATGTGGGAATGAGGAATTACCAGGGCATAGCTGACAAATTCTGTTGTTGAGTATTTTGCAATAGGGAAAACATATCAGGTTTCCCTTCACATAGGGTCAACACTGTACGAATGAATCCCTAGGATAAAGTGTAGCTGATTTCACTTTATTGCAACATGTTTTAACTTTTGTCATCTGTTGATTTTTCCATTGACCATGTGCAGTAAGTTTTTGCAGCTGTTTCACCTCCTTCACCAGAACACAAGTTTTTTAAAGGACTGAAAATAGTGGCTTTTCTCTGTGACAGTAAAAACCACATCTATTAACCTACAGCAACTAAATCACTCTTTCAAAGAATGTGGGCAGAATTTAGTAACATGAAGAACCCCTGCCAAGGAAAATTCAATGGGAATATAATGAAAATATTTGATGTTAACAAATACAGACACTCTCCTAGTACTACTTTATCTGTTTGGAGAGACTATATAAGGCAACTGTCTGTCCTGACTTTACCATTGACCCGATGAACAACCTTGAACCAGGTGCCTTGACCTCTCTTCACCTTTGTTTCCTCTGCCAATCTTTGTCTGTCTGGCTTGTGAAAATGATGCACATTTTGTCTTATGCATTTCTATAGCATCTTTTACACAGTCAAGTTGTGCTCATGGTCAGAGCTACCTAGTGAAAGCAATATATACTTAATGAGGGTAACAGTTGTCCCACAGAGATGCCAAAAATTTAGTTCCTCCTCAAGAGATGCAGTCTGTGCAACGCAGGTGAACCTTAAAAGTGGCAATTACCATTATTAAAATGTTAATCTTCCTATTGTGTAGGAAATCATGCAGAGGAGAAACAACCCTGTGGGAATTGCTCTGAAGTCCACAGACATAATAACTTGTTGATATGAATTTTTCCCCAGTCTGAGTCTAACTTTGTCTCCTAATTCACCTACCATGCACAAAATCGATCTCCTAAGGGCAGGCTGCACACCCTGATGTTCAAAGTTTGCAGCCCTTTGTGGAAGGAGAGTCTGAGGAGATGTGGTTCACCACTGTGCTCTGATTTGTTTGAATGGGAGATCATAGCTGACTGGATGCTTATGAGGTTTATTGCAATGACCTGTTGGCTACTTTTGCCTGTTCCTAGAGAGCAGCCTAGGAAAGAGGAATGGGTGCCTCCCACCTCTCAAGAGCCAAGGCAAGGCAGAGAACACAGGCAGTAAGCTTCAGTCTTTGGTGAGATGTGAGGCTGTTCATTGCCACCTCCCACTGGGTGGCACTGGTGGTGGAGGGCATTTGGAAGAATGAAGCACTGTCAGAAGATCTCATCTTGCCCAGCTCTGCCTGAATGAAGAGGCAATATCTGCCTCTTACCTTTACTACATCTTGTCTGTATGAGTCATTCTCCATTTAAGATAAACTGTTTGAGTGATAGCAGCAGTTTTGGTGGAGGTCTAGTGACTGCTAGAGTGTGATGCCTCTCAGAGGAGACCAGTGGAGCATATCAGGACTGTTCACACATGGGTATCCTGAGCTTCATTGAGGGGTGGTCATTTTAAGTGTTTGCTGCTCTGGTGAGACCCATGTTTGAAAATTTGCAATGTCAAATTTTTACAGACTAGAGAACTGCAGTGCAGCATATGCAGAGGGCATGAACTCCTCCTGCTGTGGCCATAGACTTGCAGAGCATGGCTCAAGTTTTGTCAGTCTCACACTCACAGACTCAAATTAAAGACTGACTCCTTGAGCCTTCTGTCAATCCTGCTTCCTGACACATCACACAGAATACCTCCATGCTCTGTGGCTTGTTCATGATCTCAGCCTTCTCCCATTTGAGATGTGTTTCTTGAATCCCTTTCAACAGGACATCACATTATGATGGAATGGATTTTTTTTGTCAAACTTTTTTTTTTTTTTTTAAATTGGACATACTGTGAAGTAGATTTGTATTTGTTTTTCAATTATGGCTTTCTCAAGCCTAAATATATGCAAAATTAAAACATTGCTTGTCAAGAAAGGAATCATTTAAATGCAATGTAAATACTCTGAGTTCATCTGCAACAGAATTGAGCAGCCAGAAATCCTGGGTATCATTCTTTCAGGCCTGTAACCCAGGTCACATAAGGTGACAGAAAATTTGCTAATCATCAGCTGCACAGTGAGTCAAGTCCTCTGCAGTGTTCCTATGTACCTGCTAGTACGTATGAAAATTAGCTGGGCCAAATAAGATGGGTTAGATCAAGACTTACTAGATGTTCAGTGAGTCAATGTACTTCTTGGGAATGCTCTCCGTGAGATACCCAGGGCTGAAAAGCCATTTGCACTTGTGCAGTTGCCCTGGAGTGAGAGCAGGATGCACTGATAACTCAGTTTGCCAACTTGTTACTGGGTGAAGCTTCAAGCTGCTCTCGATTCTTGCCTTCCCTTCAGTTTTGGTTACTTTGACATCTATGGTAAGTGTCACAGCTGACATCTGGAACTGCTGAGTGAACAAACTGGGCAGAAACAGCAGCAAAATGCGAGGACTCTCTTTCCTGAACTAGCCTTCTAATAACTTCCTTTGAGCTCATCAGGTGCACAGCCTGAAGGGGCATTAGATTGTCTCACTGGATCTCCCATATAATACAGTCTATTACTGCTTACTCAGTTGTCCTTATACTGAGGGTTGACTAACATTTTGGAAAGGATGGCTAATGAAGCACCTTCAAGGCATCCAGTGTTGACTAAGCTTCCAAGAGACAGAGGCTCTACCTTGGTAGATCAGGCCCAGTCAGCATGGGTTTATGAAAGGCAGGTCCTGCTTGACAAACCTGATCTCCTTCTACGACAGGGTGACCTGCTTATTGGATGAGGGAAAGGCTGTGGATGTTGTTTACCTTGACTTTAGTAATGCCTTTGACATTGTTTGCCACAGCATTCTCCTGGTGAAACTGTCTGCTTAAGGCTTGGAAGGGCACACACTTTGCTGGGTAAAAAAATGGTTGGATGGCCGGGCCCAAAGAGTTGTGGTGAATGGAGTTAAATCCAGTTGGCAGTTGGTCATGAGTGGTGTCCCCCAGGGCTCGGTTTTGGGGCCACTCCTGTTTAACATCTTTATTGATGATCTAGATGAGGGGATCAAGTGCACCCTCAGTAGATGACACCAAGTTGGGTGGGAGTGTTGATCGGCTCGAGGGTAGGGAGGCTCTGCAGAGAGACCTGGACAGGCTGGAGCGATGGGCTAAGGCCAACTGTAGGAGTTTCAATAAGGCCAAATGCCGGGTGCTGCACTTCGGCCAAAACAAGCCCCAGCAGCGCTACAGGCTTGGGGAGGAGTGGCTGGAGAGCTGCCAGTCAGAGAGGGACCTGGGGATGTTGATTGACAGCCGGCTGAACATGAGCCAGCAGTGTGCCCAGGTGGCCAAGAAGGCCAATGGCATCCTGGCTTGTATCAGAAATAGCGTGGCCAGCAGGGACAGGGAAGTGATCTTCCCCCTGTACTCGGCACTGGTGAGGCCGCACCTCAATTCCTGTGTTCAGTTTTGGGCCCCTCACTACAAAAAGGACATTGAATTACTGGACCGTGTCCAAAGAAGGGCAATGAAGCTGGTGAAGGGTCTGGAGCACATGTCGTACGAGGAGCGGCTGAGGGAACTGGGGTTGTTTAGTCTGGAGAAGAGGAGGCTGAGGGGAGACCTCATCGCCCTCTACAACTACCTGAAAGGAGGTTGCAGAGAGCTGGGGATGAGTCTCTTTAACCAAGTAACAAGTGATAGGACAAGAGGGAATGGCCTCAAATTGCACCAGTGAAGGCTTAGACTGGATATTAGGAAGCATTGCTTTACAGAACGGGTTGTTAGGCGTTGGAATGGGCTGCCCAGGGAGGTGGTGGAGTCCCCATCCCTGGAGGTGTTTAAGAATCGGGTTGACAGCGCTTAGGGATCTGGTGTAGTTGGGAACTGTCAGTGTTAGGTTAATGGTTGGACTAGATGATCTTCAAGGTCTTTTCCAACCTAGATGATTCTGTGATTCCCAGCATTAAACGTTAGTTAATTTATATTATCAATATATATGACTTCAGCCATTATTTTTAGTTAGATTAAATGGGGACTTTTAGGTTCTTTGGGATTCTCCATCCAATCATCTCTCTAGTCTCCATGCCATTTCTCAGACTATGTCTTATTAAAGAATCTGAATGAGTCACGTTTCTTCGTAGCACATTTTCTCTAGCCTTGAAGTTTAGACTTTTTTCAAACTCTAAATTTCCAATTTAAAACTCTGTGTGCAGGACCTGAACACATTGTCCCATCATTAATCTTTTCAGTGTGCTGAGAGGTATCACCTCTTTGGCCCATCTAGTTACAAAGCTGAAACTAGCTTCCTCATGGCATTGCATTAGAAGCTCTTGTTGAATTTCTTGTCCTTTCCTATCCTTGGATCCTCTTCTGAGCCCCTAGTTTCCAAGGTGTCATCTCTCATCATGCAGATCTATCCTTTCTACTTCCTAGAGGTAAAAAGGCTGTAAAACTGTGTATCCAAATAAGTAAGCAGTCCAGATCAATTTGAGTGACTTATTCTCATCATCAAATGAACTACGTAAAAAATGTCTACTCTGGAGCATCAGAGAAGAGAGAAGTTTTCATTGCATAAGTGCACAAGGGATCGAAACACTGAAACACAAATATTTGTAGATATTTTTATGGGGACCCCATTTTCAGCTGGCATCTTATCTCTGGATTTCTGTGGAGGTGGTCCATAATTATGTGGAACACTGCAAAGCCTGAATAATTAGAAATTTAAAGGACTCTCTGCCTAAAAGCATAATCTCTTTTGTATTTGTTACAGTTTATGGATCAAAAATAAATAGGATTTTGTTGATTTTCAAGCTATACATTTTCTTCCCGTTTCCCCCCCTCCCCGATTTGATCAAATTTACTGAAGTGACACATGAACATTTCCCCATTGTGACAGCCATGGTTGAAACATGCAAATCCAAGGAGTTGTTGCAGCTAAAGAGAAATGGAACATTACTTTAAAAAAAAATCCCAGACATCCCAGAAAGCAGTCAAATATTTATGCAAAATGAGTGTAGCTTTATACACTGGCACTGAACAACACAATGCTCTGTCTCACACAATACTGTCATTCATGTGCGTACATACTGCCACAGGCAAAAGTCCCACACAATGTATTTTTATACAATTGCTAGCATATTTCATTACAAGTTGTTTTTTTAATTCCCTTATGCAGGGGAGTCTCTTGATAGAGACATTCTGTCTCCCCAGAGTTTCCTAAAAGGAAGAAGAGTTGCAATCCAGAATCTAGAGGAAATTATGAAATAAAACATTAAATTTGAGTTGTAAAAAGCATTAGCAAAGAATATTGTTATAGCAATAACAAAGGAGATGGAAAGAAACTTTTTCTTCCCTTAAGAGAATTCAGAGCACACTGAGTTATATTTTGTGTTCTCACAGCTATCATGTAAGAGATTAGAAATACAATGCAAAGTAGGCAGAAGAGCTAGTATTAAATTTATGAGACACAGCACATTAGGACCTTGAAATCTGTTAGTGTAAATATGAACTGGAAGAAACCTGTGCAACTGAAGCACAGGGTGGAATGACCATCAACCTCTCTACCTCAAGAAGCAAATACCTGAAAGCATCCTACCTACTCAAGTAGCAAGTGATAGGATGAGAGGAAACAGCCTCAAGTTGCGCCAGGGGAGGTTTAGATTGGATATAAGGAAAAATTTCTTCACTTAAAGGGTTGTCAAGCATTGGAACAGGCTGCCCAGGGAAGTGATGGAGTCACCATCCCTGAAGGTATTTAAAAGGCATGTAGATGTGGCACTTAGGGACATGATTTAGTGGTGGACTTGGCAATGTTAGGTTAACAATCGAACTCAATGAACTTAAAGGTCTTTTCCAATCTAAATGATTCTGTGATTCTACAATTCTACCTCAAAAGGATTTCAAAAGACACATTTCCAAAGACTGAAAATTTGGGGGAAGTTAAAGAAAAGCATATCAGATGCTTCACTTTAGTTATCTTGCATGTAGTTGTGATGCAGAAGCCATGGCTGAACACACAGTAATGATACACAAGTTGAATCCTGGACTGTGGACTTTCTATCAAACTGGAAGCCCTGTGAACACCACGTGCAGCCTTTCCAGGGCAGTGGTAGTGCCTGGCCTCACTGCTCCTCGCTCCAGCAGTTGGAAGGCCTGTGAGTGAGGAAGGACTCAGATACACTAGAAAATGATGTGGCTTTTCCCGTTCTACTCTCCCAAACTGGACTGACCCTCTTCACTCAGCATGGATAAGAAATAGGAAATATAGAAGCTTTGCCTGGTTCATTCTGTACAAATAGACCGGTATTTTCCTGTGACAAAAAAAGGAAATTAAAATAAAATAAAATAAAATAAAATAAAATAAAATAAAATAAAATAAAATAAAATAAAATAAAATAAAATAAAATAAAATAAAATAAAATAAAATAAAATAAATCCTCTATGGAAGCATCTAGTGAGGACCCAGCTGTTTGTTCTTCTTTGAGATACCAGAGACAATGAAATGATGAAATCTGCACACAAGACAGAGTCTGTATCATAAATGAATAAAACATTTTTTAAATTCCTCTGTGGGGGCTTTTCTGTGAAATCCAGGTGTCCTTTCCATTGAAACTCTCAGAAGAGGAAAAAATTATACTATTCATTATCCCAGGCACAGCATTTGCATAGAACACTCTTCACACAGGGTCTCCTGTCAAAATATCCATCACTCTGCAACGTTGGCTCTCTGGCCACCATGCACCACTTGTGACACCTTGACATGCTTTTCCTACGTCCACTACACTCCAGCATGCTAAACATCCTATACCATGCATCCCCTTCCCCTGTGCAGGATGGTTAAGATTTTTCTTCCTTCCTCTCCCTGACAGGGCAGCTATTTCATCCTGCTTGAAACCTATAAATCTGTATGAAAACTTCAGGCCTTTGTTAGAAGGGACACTCTGAATGATTTGAAAATGGGCCCACTTTACAGGGTTTTTCTGTCAGATCATTTTTCTGTGACATTTTTCTCAGTGGTTCACAGATACTTGTTTCTGGAGGAGCCAGTTTGTTTTGTTAAATTACAGGGGCTTCACATAGATTTCAGTTTCATTATGAAGCATGGAGTAGGTAGTATTTAAACAAGCCTGCCTCTGTAACTTCATGCCATTTAAATGCACTCCTTTGCTTTAATATCCTCTTAAATCATTTATGTATACATCACTATTGAACATACCATACTTTACATTCCTCATGTAGCGAAACGGGACAATTACAACAATGCAAGCTAATTAAAGCTACAGGGTAAAACTTTGACCCCATTGAAGTCAAAGGGAGTTTTGCATCTTACTTCAATAGAGTAAGCATTTCACCCCGAGGCCTCTTCTGTCCCCCTAAGTTTCCCTGGCTCTTTGTGCAAAAAAGTCCTGGAGAATATCAGGTCTCAGAGAGCCAATTAGCCAGAGACAGCAGTACAACAAAGCTTCCCCCTGCCGATGTGGAGTGGGCAGCCCTTTGCCTTCAGTTAACAGGTCCAAGCTGGGGTGGGGCTGTGGCTCCAAGTGCAGCCCCCATGGGTATAAGGTAAAGGCAGAGGAGCTGCTCTGTGGACGAAAGGATGCAACAGGGGTAAAGCTACATGAAAGTAATTGAAGGTGAGGGGAAAGGGCCTGAAGCTGTGTTGCAAGGGCAAGTGATCTGAGTACTTGAAAGCCAAATGTTTCCCTAATTGCTGTTTAAAATGACTGCTCCCGTCCAGGGGTGCCCAACCTTCCCCACTGGGTGGGCCGCACAGCTCTCTCCAGTTGCTGCCGAAGGGCGGTATGTGGTGGCACATCCTCTGGGAAGGACCAGATGTCCTGCACATGCAGAGCACATGCGACCTTTTATTTTCTACTTTCCCAGGCGCTCCTCAGCACAGGACAGAGAGTAGGTTGCTGACTGGAGGAATTACTCCAGCAGTGGCAACCCATTCCTGGTTGCTCTATGTCCCACAGGATCCCTCGGCCTCTCCCATGAGAACAGATGTGCACTTTCCATGTAACAGGAAACAGGGTCCCAGGCAGGGCTGGAGCCATGGGCTGACTCATCTCCATCTCTCTCTGCCTGCCAGAAATGAGATAGCACGTGAGATCTCTAATCACCAACGCCACTGGCACACAGTCTGTGAAGTTTTAAAATGTGACCTGAAGAGATTGGTGCTCATATGTTCAAAATGTCCAAGGCGATTGTTTCTCAGAGAATCGTGGAGTGGTCTTAGTAGCTCAGTGGGGTTAGTTGTTCCAAGTGTAAATTTTTGAAGAATGGAAGTCCATTCTTGATCTGAAATATTGAAGACTAGACTTGGCACATTTTGTTTCAATGGAAAACAGATTTTGGCACGATATTAATATTAGATAGTACGTTACAGATCATGGAGACACTGACAAAATGGAAGGGTCATAAGATAATTACAAGCTGTTGAAAGGTGCTTTCTGGGTGAAGATTTTCATACTCATAGAATAGTGCACTGAGACTACAGTTCTTGGACCAGTAGTTTCACTTAGTGAGAAACTGAACCTAGAGGAGAAAAAGGATCCTTGAATTTGGTATAACATCAAGGCTTTCTAGAGGTTTTTGACATTCTTAAGCCTTATGAAAACCTGAATCAGACATTGTTCACCTTCCAAATGACAATGCCATTGCCTGAAGGCCTCCTTGGTGCCTGAAGTTCCTTGCTATTTTCATACTTCACTTTTTGCTGTGGGAATTGAATGTGAACAAACAGTGTTCATTTCAGGATTCTCGTGTTGCAAAAGGTCAGGTCCAATTCTATAATTCTATGTATTCAACTTTACAAAGTGCTTTGTTCAGTCTGGACACAGAAAGATAATAAAAGCTCTTTAAACTGGTTAAAGGAGAATGTGGATATATTTATCCAGTCAATTTTGTGGTTTTTTGAAGAATATGAAACACTGCCTTTGAAAAATCTTTGCTGAATTGCCTTGAAGAACCTTAGTGAAATCAAAATCAATGTACTTGCGAATACTTAAAAGAACTGCTCATGCCATGATGGCATATACTTTTTCTATCTCTGTACTGCAATCATTGAAGAGGATGACATAGAAAAGGAGATCCACTGTATTTTTATCAAATATTTCGGGTTTTTTTTCTGAAATGCTTTAGCAACATAGGGATATCCTAGTCAGAATAAAGTTCAGATTCAGAAAAATAAAGTTATCAGAATTAATGACCATGAGTTTATCTATCCCTGACAGTGTTATTGATGAGCTGCTGAAGCATGCAGGAGCGTTGGATAAAGAAATAACTGTATTCTAATCCATATCAAGTGTGGAACAGTTGTCTAATGATCCCCTTACAAGTACAGACCAAATCATGAGATTACATAAACATGCCTTCTATTAATTTTTTTCTAGTGACTTACTAGCTAGAAACAATAATACCCTTTTTTTTTTTTTTTTTATAGTGATCTGTTTTCAGACACAGTAACCATCTATGAAGAGTTAAGAATTAGTTTTTCTTCTAGACAAGCACAACTGGGACATCATCAGGAGACCATGACAGATGGGTAGAGATCTCTTCCAGGTATTACAACCACAGCCTTCATTCCTTGTTTGTATAGGGAATAAGGCTTTTTAAAAGGGATTTCAGGTGCATGCTGGTGAAGAGATTTTTAGCCAATAGGAAAGAATATGTCATCATTTTTCCTGACAAAGTCACTGATTAGTCTTGATATGTTCAGGCATCTGAGGTGTAGGACTTAGTGAACTTGCAAACATCATTAGCAGCAATGGGTTCAACTGAGCATAACTGTAGGCAGAAACTGTTAAGCCAGACTCAGTCACCTTCCACAAAATATCAGGGCCATGCAATATACCTCAACATTTTCAATCTGGAGCTGTTCTGTGATCATCTATCTTGTGGCAAATAAGTGGAAGTACATACAAGGAGGTGTCTCACACGCTAACCAGTAAGAGGGGAGCTTGAGGACAGCAGCACTGACTGTGCTAAACAGGTACCCATTAGTGTCTGCTGTACATTTGTAAGTCCCCAAGGTAGGATGGATAGATACACTGTATTATAGGGACCAATAAGGAAAATGTAGTGCATTGGCCAAAACCCAAGTCCTTTTATAGAGTCATTAGAAGTCAGTGGGTCAGTACACTGGAAGCACATGGTGAATGTACAATGCAAATATTCACCATAGCTGGTGATTGCTCTGTCATCATTTTCCACGTGGAATCTTACTACTATCAGTTGTGTTCTACCCTTTCACAAGTTACCTTCAAAAAAGAGTTATTATACCATATTGCATTAAGGAATTGGCCTGTGAAATGGAATGTTGTATTTCTCTATTCCTTAGCTGCTGTGAAGTATTGATCTCTTAAGTGTAAATATGATCATACTTCTTTCTCTGTTGTGACATAAACATGGAAATCACTGTTGTTGCAAGGTTGTAAAGCCTTCAAACATGTGACTACATTTTGTACTTGTATAATGACAGTTATACCAGTATGTGCTTTTTGATTAAGCAATGCTAGCAGTATCTTATCTTGCATCCCATGTTAGTGACTTTTTTATTAAAAGGCTGAAATATAGAAGATAGAGGCATGTCCTTGGAAATGTAAAATAGTATTTCCTTTCTCACGTATCTTACACTTTTCTGATGCACTCTACCCAAACCCTAGTCTCCTTCACTTCTGAAAGGGTTGATTTTAATTGGCTAAGGATGGTTCTGATGTCCGGACAGCTAGATCCAAAAGGCTTGTTCTTTCCACTCTTTCTAGGTATTATAATAAAGTGCTCTGGAGTAATCTAAATTATGTAAATACTCTTTCCTATCAACTATGGTCCTCATATATTCCCTTAGAGCAAGATTAAAACAGTGTAGGAAGTGTGCTTGATATTCCCTCTAAAACGCTATGCACTTAAACTGTACTTTCTCATGGCTTTTCTACTGGAATGAATTACGCAAAGCAGAATTAACCTTGTCAGTCACCAAGTCAGCTTCCATGACACAGACTGCTGTAACTAAGAATACAGAAATAACAAGAGAGCCCCAATGCAGTCACCCTCCACTGATTCCTGCATAGAGTATGTAAAGTGCTTTGGGGTGCTCTGAGAAGATAGACCCAATATAAATGTAAAGTAACAGTTAGCAAAGAAAAGCCTTTTTTTGCCTGGAAGTAAAGGGCAAGGGAAAGTGTTCTCAGGCAAACAAAAGGTTTTATGTTCAAAACCATGGATGGTGGGGGAATCTCAGCACAGACCTCAGACACAGAAATTAAGCACTGAGCTGCTAACTGGAGTGTGTGGCCTGAGCAGGAGTTTGGGGGAAGGAAATGGCTGCTTTAGCATGAGGTAAAGGAAAAGTGGGTGACCAGAAAAAGGAGTGAATTAGAAGGGAGACAGCACGTGCAGAGTGATGAGAAAACTGAGTCCATGTGGTGGTAAACCAACATGAACTCCAGAGAACGGTTGCCAGATCTTTCTGTTCTAGCTAATTTAGTCTGGTAAAGGCAGATGATAAATGGGAGTGAGGCAACCATGTGCTTCTGAAAATATGACATCTGCCTTTCTGCTGATGTAAGGTCCTGGGAACATCCTCTGGGCTAGAAAAGGAAATAATTCTAATTTTATATGTACCTTACCTCTCTCTCTCCTGTCTGCCTCAAAATCCTGAGCATTTACCTGTCCCCCAAGCCCCAGTTGTTATGCCAGTGGACTGTTCCCAGGCAGAGGGCAGGATGGATGCAGAACAGAGCACTGGGGCTACTTCTGCTGATGCTCTTGGTGCAGGGGAAGGTGCAGAAGAACTTACTTCTTCTCAGACTAAGGTAATCAGAAAAAAAGGGGAAGAATAAGGGGAAGCAGCAAGCGTGAACTGCTGAACAATACTGTTAAATATGAATATGTCACAGACTGAAAGGGGCACTGTGCTAGAGACACCCTAGCAGCCTGGTCCATGCTGCTACTGAGCAGTCTGCACAGATACCAGCTGAGATAACAAATCAGAAAAGTCATCCCATGGTTGGCTTGGGCACACTGACATGGTGCCAGACCTACATTGCATCTGGCACTAGTTCAGGAACCTCTTCATCACACCCTCTTGCATTATGAAGACAGGACCATGGCCTGCTGGTTACCAGTAGCTCTACCAGAAGCTCCACCAGCACAGTTCAGTGATACATTTGCTTTAGAAACCCACCTGAGTTCCTTGCTAGTCATGTTGTTCCTAGAGTAACTTGCTGAAAACTATTCCTGCAGCACACTTAAGAGAGAAGACAGATTCTCTGAAACAAGAGGTGAGGTTTTTGTGTTTTTTAAAAGCAAGCAAACAAGAATTTCCAAAACTGTAGGGGTTTTAACATTATCAAACTTTCTTCTCCATCCTAGACTTAGTGTTTTCAATTGACTGTGTTCCTGCTTGGTAATGCTAAAAAAATTATGTCCCTTAGGCTTTGCAAAATTCATAGACTCTTGTCGCCTAATATAGAACTCTGCTGTGACAGGATGTTCCCCAAATTGGAGATAAAGTGCAACGCTGTATCCATTAAGTTATCATTAGTAACTAGCCATTTCAGTTTTGTGGTGGTGTTTCCTTGCCACATCTGGTTAATGGAGAAAGGAAGTCCAGAACACTCTGAATGGGAGCTATGGGGGCAATATCCTTTTTTTAGGAGCTTTTTCTTGTGAGCATTTCAGTGCAACTCAAACGAACATCTAATTGTTAATGCACAGAGATGGCTGGCATAAACAAAAGTGCCTATAGTCAGATAGAGGGTCCAACAAGGCTCCATGTATAATTGCTTCCAAAGAAATAACAGATGACCAGAAGATCTGTCCTATAAAATTTACAAATTAAGTAGATATAACTTTTGTATCAGAAACCAAGTACTCCCCATTAACACTGGAGCGCAGGATGAATCCAAATGTTTCTGGCAAGCTTTTCTTAATTCTGCCTTTCTAATAATGACTAAAGCAATGAAAGACTCATTTGTGTGGCAGGAAAGGAGATAAACTTGAGCAAAGCAGAAGCTTCAAGAAGAACATGTAATTTCAAAAGGGCTTGCCTTCCTGAGCTTTAACAGAATAGCCTATTTTCAAGATATAATGTTGCCAAATAAGAAGAAAAACTTATCTCAAAATACTTTGTTCTGTGGATGCCTGTTTGTGTAAGAGCAGCAGCATTGTTACTCTGTGTCATCCCCTGTTGACAAGCCTGTTTGAGATCCAGTAATGGAAAACTATCATGTTGATTTGCTTCAGATTAACCTCATCTTCTTGTCATACTGCAGGTACCTTCCATTATGAGAAACAAATATATGGCGATAGGTAAATGATTTTGATAAAATCTGACAAAGATTTTTAAACCAGATGCATATCTGCTTTTTTTTTTTTTTTTTTGAAAAAAAAAAATAGCATCACAAAGATGACATCTGTCAGATGTCTTTGGTAATTTTAGCACTAGGTGTTGTGATGACTTTCTACATCTGGTTATAAGCAACAAATGCTTTTTTCTGTGTTATAAATATTATTTTGAATAACTTAGAACTTCTAAGCCAATCAGTAAGAAGAGCTGAAAATAGTGAAATCAACAGCAAAACTAACACTAAGGACTGTAAATAATTGCTCTAACCAATTCTGATATCTTCACTTCAGACTACAATAATTTTATATCCCAGTCACAGAGCTGCTGATTGCTTGTTTTATATTTTTCCCTTCAGATGTAGGACTTGGGAAAAGTGAATTACTCTGATCCTGTAATGACAGTGCTAGTGTCATGATGCAGAAAGTATCAAAGCATACAGAGGTATACGCTTGTTCTATGCAGAGAATGGTGTTTACTTTATAGTTACCAATTACCAGAAGTGACTCAAAGTCAGCACATTTTCTGGCTATAATGGGACGTACAACTTCAGTCCCTTCCAACCCAACCATAACTTGTGCAACTGAAACTTTAAAATTCTGTTTCAAAAGGTAAGCTCTGTGCTTACGTAAAATGTATAGATGTTGCAAGCCTCTATTTATCCACATACAGGTACTGTGGTGTGCCTGTTAGGCAAATAAAATATAAAACCACTTGTGTTAAATGTTACCAACAGAGGGCTGAGACTTGAAGGCAGTCTCTTCTCTTTTTCTAAAAATTTACCCTTTTAACTCCTTTTGTTTATCAAAGGATGGAGAATGCTTGACTGGTAACAAACTCTTGTGCTTCCATCCCTTTGGATCACAGTGTGTAGCAGAATGTTGCATTGTGTTTGTCTATGTTGGAGTCAAGTCACTGGGGAAAGACCTTGAACAAAAATGGGATTATGTGCAAAGCCTTGAGATAGCCTCTATGTTCCACAATAATACCAATTTCAGGGATGATTTGGGGATTATCAGGAAAACTTGTCAGGGAACCTGTAGGTCTTAGTCTGGTATGGAAAAAAACGTGCCCAAATGACAAACCATGTCTCCACTACAGACTTATAAGGAAGCTGGTGGTTCCGTCTGGTGGTTTAACACAGAGCCTTTTAAACATGAACGCCGTTGCTATCTGATGCCTACTTGGTCCATGTGAAATCGTTTGCTGGTCTCTCTCCAGCTATGATCAGAGAAATGGTCCAGCTACAAACTCTAGCATCATGATTAACACTAATGGGCCAACCTCAGAAGACAGGAGAAGGGCTGAACAGCCACCAAGGCAGAGCTGAGCCCTCTGATGTGATACCTCTGAAATAGGATCTCCCTCCCTTGACAGCCCACATGAAGGAAATTTACCTTGTCTCTATCTTCTCCATAAGTATCATCATCTAGCAGTACCAAATGACCATGACTGTCCAGCTCACAGGACGTAAGACTCTGTCAGAGGTCTATTATAGAGCACAGTAGCTGAGAATGGGATTCCTCCTCTTGTTCCTGCTGTGTCTGCAAGGTCTGGGCCTCGGACCGAGCTTGCTCCTTCAGTTCATGAGTGTCCTCTCACACATTCACGATCCCACTCTGCCATCCAGTTTCTTTGTCTTACCTGTATGAGGGAAGTGCTTGGAACCAAATGAGGATTTCTATTATCTCCTCCTAGGAAGATTTAGTGCATTTTTAGTGGCATTATCTGACAGTCCAGGCACGAAAGTAAGGTCAGATCTATTCCTAGGGCCCTGTTGGCATCTATAACTGCCTGAGTTGTACTCTAACTGTATGTGACACCCACTGAGTGAATTTATTGTAGCAATCACTTTGAGCATATCTCAAGGATTTCATCATATTTTGCTGCTTGCAATGACAGAGAGAGAACAACAGCATGAAATAAAATGCACAGAACTTCCTCTCTTATGAAAGAGAAATGGAAGACCAGAAAACAGGCTGAATTTCTCCAGGGTAATTATATGTAAAAGAAAGACCAGCAACATCCTTTAAGGCCTGAAATGTCAAGCTTGTAAAAATAGTATTCTTGGGAGTTGTATTTGATCATTTGTTAAATACTGTGATATAAAATGTAGAAATCCATGTGTAATGCTTCAAATCCCTAATCTGGTTTAAAAGGTCAGTTGAAGCCTAAAAGGACTTGACATTTTCCCTTTAAAAATCTGACTTTTTGACTCAGAGCTAACAACATTTGAGCCTGAATGACCTGAAGGATAAATACAAAAGCTGATTTCAATTGAACTATTTAGAAAGCAGGGGATCTTCTAATTTGTAAGATAGCATTCAGGGAGGTTTTTCCATTAAGAACTCAATCGACTGAAAAATGATTTCCTTGGGTATTCCACAATCTTTCAATGCTTGTGTAAATTTTACACAGGAGGGGGCAGTGAGTGAGGCTGAAGATGTATAATGCCAGGAGAGCAGAAAACCCTTTACAAAACAGAGGTAACTGGTATTTGCCTCAAAAAAATTGTACCCTTTCCACCTTCTCCTTCACTGCTTTGAAAGACTGGGTCCCCTTCAAAATCTTTACTGTCCAGTACAGATGAGGCTTCCTGGCTAGTACTAATGTCTTCATAAGCACAATGATAGTCCTTTCCAGCGACACCCGTTCGCATGCCTCAGACCTTATTTGGCTCGCAGTGATTACTACATGGGGGTTTGATGGCTGCTTTCATGGAGGTGTGCACTAACCACCCACTTGGCTGTACAGGTGTGCTGTGCGAGTGTGCCTCCTGCTAGAGCCTCAGGTTCTTCTGCCCAGCTCCGACTCCACCAGAGGGTTGCTGTGGCAACTGAAAGCATGGCCCCTTTTTCCTCCCCAAGCCTCCACTGCTCCTCCAGTGCCTCCTTCACTCATGACCTCCAGCACCAGACCTCCTCCTGGTTGCTTTGCACCCTCCCACCCATTTTTTCCAATGGAATGGTGGAAAAACTAGAGGTGCCTTGTGGCGGGTCAGCCTCACCCCTCAAGCCTCTCACGCTCATGTGTGTTGGCCCTGCTATGCACAATCTTCCAAGGGGCCTGTGATGCTTGAGGTGAGCATGGCTCCACACCAGGGGTGAGGCACTGTCCTCCTGTCCAGAGCCATCTCTTGGGGGGCTGTGCTGAGTCCTCAGCCATGGGTGTACCCAGAGCGGGGATGGGAGGCAAATGTGAAGCCCCCCTCACCCCTCCACCACTGGGTAATCTGTACTTGGCCCCTCTGCCCCCAGCTTTGGCAGTCAGATAAGCAACAGGGCTGGAGACGACCACCCAGAGGCTGGGAGCAGGGCAGAGAGTGATGGAGGGGTGACATTGCACAACACCTCACAAAGCCCCCACAGAAGCTCCCGTCTGACTGGGGACTCTGTGAGAGCACCTGCTTCCCCGACCAATCACCACACATCTCCCCACGGTGCGGCAAGCAGGACCATTGTGTCATACCGACACCCATCAGACCGAGCAGTTGCATACCCATCAGTCACTCACTGGAACAGAAATACCACTGATTTAAAAGAGTGTTGTCCAAGGATCGATGTCTCCCAGCTCCCCCGGTGTTTATTTTTGATAAATGCCTCAGTTTCAGCTCACATCTACCCAGCAGCTGGGGACTATTATACCGTGACAACCTTCTATTCCATTGTCACAGTGTCAGATGCCTGAAAAGGATAATAGGTAGATATTTCTGCTCTTCGTATGTTAAGAAATAAGTGGCATTCCTATTCCTTATTTAGCTACTTCTTAATTTTAATGAATAGCTTCAGTGATAATTACCAGATTCCTATATTGATAAAAACTGGCACATTCTGCATGTTAATAATAGCACAAATTTGATATTTATGAACTGCTGTTCTTTTGCAAATATAGACATTTGGTAATCATCATTATGATGATAAAATTCATTAAAATTTGAGAAACAACCTATTATCCCTTCTGCCCATCATATTTTAATTAAGTAACACAGAGAGATTTTATAAGACTTTCCTAGTCTCACACTGCAGAGTATTGTTTCTGTAAGGGAGTCTCTATGTATCAAAATATGTCCATTTCAGTTTTGATAGACTTAATGTAAAAGACCAAAATATGATTGACAGTAGATTTATTCCAAAATGTATTTCAGACATTTCAAAAATTTTAGCCACACTTAGTTCAGCACATACTTGAATCTTGAATCTTGTTTGGGTGTAGACTGAAGTTTGGGTGTAGACTGGAGGCTATAACAATGTTAGAGTCTATATTAGGATTTGTTAACTTGCAATAGGAGAAAACTTTTGTGATAATTTATTCTTCAGAAATTTCTAGTAGTGTGAATTCTGGAAAATTTGTGAGGTCAGTCACTCACATGAAAAGTTCAGTTGTATCTAAAATGATAAGTAAGTCCCTTTTTAAATTTGGACTTGGCCAAGAATCAAAAATGTATGGGGATGGGTTAGATTCAGACACATTCAAACAGTTCAGGCATTTGAAGAGGTTCAGTCAGAGCTTTCAGTCCTTGTTTACTCCTGGTCCGCATTATAATTAAAAACTTTAAGCTGCATTTTGAATGACAAAAATATAAGCAGTATTAAAATTGGTTTTTACTTTGGGTCTCTTAGATATTAATATCTGGACATAATAGTTTTCTTAAGTGATAGGAGTGTTTTGTTATTATGACCATGACCTTTAAGACTACATCCACAATAGGCACAATTTGTATTATTTGATAATATCCTAAACTGAAATCTCATCTTGTCAACACACATCTGATGTTGTTTCATTTTTAATGCATGTATTTACCTGACTTAACCAAAGATTTATACTAATTTCCTTTGATGCTACCTTTGTACTCAGTAGAACTGTAAAAAATACTGTTAAGAATTTATGCATTTCCTTTTTATTCCTGATCACTTTGATGCTGGAGAATACTCATGTGGGTAGCACTTACAGCACCAGAAAATGTTTCAGGGAAAGATGTAGCCTGTGCATGTCCTATCTTTGCCTTTCAGTCTTAACTAGGGCCTAATATACTAACAAATCCAGGCAGATACTCATGCATACTGTGATATATTATCACTGTGTTCAGCCAAGAGCGAAGGAAGCAATTTTGTGAGGTCGCAGGATGGTCAATGCTTTTCTATTTGAGTTTTTCTTGGGTTCATCCAAACAATTTTCATCTCAAAAGGTTGTTCCCCTTCTTTACATAGTTAATTCCTTTCTCTACAAATCTGACATAACTCATTTGAGGAAAGCTACATAGGAGTTTCTTCTTCCAGACACAGTCTGGTGTCATGCAGCAGCTATGATGCCATGATCACAGGGAAACTCATGAAAAAAACCTCACGAAGCGGAGGAACAAAATATTTTCTCTTACTTAGTCCAAACTTTACTCTCACATTTTCTTGGAAATTACTGGACCTAGCCAGGGAAGTAAAATTCCCATTTAAAAAGTAAAAACCAAACCCAACACACACCACCATTTTAATAAAAACTAAGTAAAAACTAGCAAACTGAAATACTTTGTCCTAAATGCAAAGATTTAGAGTTGAATATGATGTTGCACTGCTACCTGGGATTTGCTTCCTTTCACCGTCTCAGGGTTGACTTTCTCCAGCAAACTGGAGTCTCCAGCAATGCATATGAACCACTTCTATTCTTGCAGAGTGGTGGTATTTCACGGAAAACACCACCCTGTCCTCCCACACACCAGGACGAGACAACTGGATCACAACATCCAAGATGTACTACAACTGTACTACAGAACTGGGAAAAAAACCAAAGCGAAACAGTTTGATCCCCAAATTGAAATCTCTTCTGGAAGATTTGCTTTATGAATAAACAAATCAAAGCACAGTTAAAGTTTCCTCAGGCTTTCTCTAAAAATCATGTAAAATCACAAATTTCAGATGAATTCTGTGATAATCTGCAAATCAGTATAAACCTGCTGGGGAGGAGAGAAGAAGTGAAAATATTCCCCTTCCTAAATTTCAGAGTATAAATTGAAGTTATCTGAAATAATGTTGAATTTCTTTGCAAACATTTTACACAATTCTTGGTAAATGTACTATTTTGTTGCTTTGAAATGACAGATAAAGCAAGCTATTTTAGCGCAGTCAGTCAGCCAGTCCTCTGCTCAAGTACAGTCTTTCACCAATAATAATTAAAAAAGTGATGGAAATATGATTTATATCTCCAGAAATCTTCAAGGGACTGCCAAATGTTGTCTTGAAGCACCCTGCTCTTAGGCAGCCACTATAGCGAAAATGTTCCCAACATCTTTCCAACGCAGCAAGCAGCAATAATGTAATACTCTTCCTCCAGATGCATTACATTGTTAAGCACTTAATCTCAAGGACCTTTTTGAAGTTCAGATAGTCCTGCTTTATTCATCATCTAGTGTTTAGTTTAAAGTAACAAATGATTGAGCTGAAAGTCTTTCAGGAACAAAATTCCTTTTTTCCCCATACATAAACAGAGTTGCAGCCTTTGCATTTTTCGCCATCTGGCCCACAGTGTGAAATGACATTAGTAGCATGTCAGGTTTATTCCCTTTTCAAAAAAAAAAAAAAAAAAAGAAAGAAAAAGAAAGAAAAAACATAATCCTAATCTATAGTATGAAGAGTATTAAAATGAAACATCTGCCTCACTGAAATGAGTGGATGAACTCTGAAGTCTACAAGCTGCTGGAGTTTGTCAAGTACATGTTTACATTGCTGACTGTTGTAAATTTGCAGGATGATGACAAGAAGTCTACAAACTAAAATATCTTATTCAAATGTTTTTAAACATCTGTTTTAAACAGAAAAGGCCAGAACAATGAAGTGGCATGGTGATCACAGGCAGACTGGGGACGCAATAATATTATAACTTGGGTTACATAATGAAAGACGGTGGCAACAGAGGTTTATAATTGCAGTTACCAGCTTGTGGTCTGAAGTCAATAGACTGCAGTGCTGAGAGGGTTGTGTCTGCCATCTAACTATGTGACTCCATCCAGAGTAAAGACAAAATACGGTCAAATGCCCCTTTAATGCTTTTACTAAAGCACCTGCTGATTACAAAGCCAAATAAATTCTGTGCTCCGGAGAACAGCTTTGAACACCTCCAGGAATGAAGGATGGCAGATTTCTCAAGAGCTTTGTACAACCAAGAAGCACTCGACCAATAAGTCTGTATTTTTAGCAAACAGAGTTTATCTTCACTATCAAAGGTTTTTTGCTTTTCAGGACTTCAGATTCAAGTCCTAGGATATAGATCTTTTTTTAATCACCAACATGAACTTGAGATGTTGCCATGTACTGAATAGAAATCTTTATTCTCACCCTAAAAAAAAATCCAGAGATGATTAATAAAAAGGTGGTAGTTTTTTTTGTCTCACTTTTTTGAGAGGCAGCCAAGAATGAAACATAAAAACCTAGCATCTTCTTGGTCAGTACTCTTCTAAAGCACTTTTTAATAAAAAAATTTAATTTATTATTACTTCTAAATTGACTTTACGATATGATATAACATTCTTCTGAAAATCACCAAACTCCTTTGGAGTCTGCTGGGACCTAAGCACTTTTGCTATAAAGCAGGGAGAATTCTAGGATTTATTTAAGTCCTTAGCTGAAGAAAAATTAAAATATTCCACTGCCTTCAAGATGCCTTTGAGCTGATGAAGCACAGTGCCAGGAACAGGATCACCATGGCAAAAATATGGCCATGGCATAATTATGGCTAGGGCTGTCCATAGTATTTATTATTAGCACACTCTCCAGTCCAGTTTTGGCACATGCCAGTCAGCAGCTAATACACAGGTATGCTGAGGGAGACTGAACCGGACTAGGATTGCTCCCCCTAGGGATTATGTAGGACAAAACCACTTTTGTTTTCTTTTTTGGGCAATAGAAGGAGATGCAAATTAAATTTAATGATATGGATATGAGATGTGCCACTTACTTTGAAAACTAGAAAATAGTCCTCGGCCCATATTATTTCCTAGTATCTGTATGATAATTTATTTCAGATTGCGTTATCACAAGCAACAGAATTTTACTGTGTATTGATTAATCTGAATGATGCAATAATATATTTGCACCACTGCTTCGCCACATTATTGTGGGGGGATTAATTCCCAGTGACTTAACCTCATGTTTATGCACCCAAGCTAACGACACTTGTTTGTGTTTGTAAATGAATGACACTATTATTGACTGCATCAGACAGGAGCAGGATGAACCATTTACCTGTAAAGGAACCACGTGTCCCAGGAGTACCGTCCGGGCTGCTCCGCCAGGAATGTCTGGCCTAGGTGCTAATGCACAGACATACATGAAGTTTCTCAGGGCAGCCACACAGCAGCACAACCTAAATTAATGCTGGACCTTCAAGGAGAGGAAGTAAGAGGAAAGCATGAAAGGGAAGAAGGGTGATTTATAAACTAATGATAAAGGAATGAATAAGGCCTCTCTCATCCATTGCCCACTATAGGGCAGCACAGGTCTTTGTTCTGGACTCATAACTCAAGATACAGTTTATACCAAAGAATGCAGTTAAGCTTCATGGTTGTGTTCATATTAATCTTTAACATAGTTATCTGATGGGTTTGAGATAGCTTTTAGTATAATCTTTTTAATATTACTGCCTGATTGAATGTATCTGCATATTATCTCAGCCTTGCTAAACTTGTAGTCAGTATTACTGACTACAGGTCTTATTCTTTATTTTCATGGTGGTTGCCTTAGAATTCCTTTCAATGGGAGGATCCCAGGAGTAAGTCTTCATCAGATGTATCTATGCCAAAGACATGATTTTCTCAGAGACTGTGTGACTTAAACAAGAACTTGGCTATCCCTTTAAAGTACATCTTCAGCTTCTTCGTGTTTCGTCATAGTCAGATCCAAGACTAAGGATACGGATTCTGTAGCATTTCAGTTCATCATTTAGGGTCCCTACATAAACCTGGGCTATACCACATAAAGACAGCCTATTAAAATAACAGTCCATATAGGAAAGAAGACAAGTCTTATGAGAGTGGTTTAGATAAGGTATATTTAAAGTAACTGAAGTGAAGAGATTACTTACCGAAATAACAGTAATTGCTTCTGTAAAGCACCTTTATGTTTAGGAGGTTCTTAAAATCTTCATAGGCTTTACACCATTACATGCTCCTGTAAATATTTTTTACTCTGAGGTTGAACAGAGAGGTGGTGGTCATGCATTGTAACAGGGAATCTTGGTGGAAAGCAAGCTAGGATCTGACAGAGATATTGGAATGAGTTGTTTATAAAGGTGTCGTGGTCCAGCAGTCAGTTAGGCAACTTGCTTAAAAGAGTCTCCAGCAGCACTAAGAACCACTGGTTAGTACTTACTGAAATAAAGGAGTGCCATTTGCAACACTTTTGGTTAGCTGCCCCAGGCTCAGGTCTGTTTCTGTTGTAACATCTGGTGAGATCATCGCTCTTGAGCACACAGTCCCAAGTTAATGTGTAAATAAACTTTCTCCACCAAGGTGAAATTTTTTATTAATGTTTTTAATTTCACTTGAATGTAACACCCTCTTTTAATCTAATTGTTCATTTATTAGGTAAAAGATGGCTATTGCAAACTTGTGTACTGGATTTTCTGACTCCTTGATTGTCAGTGAGTACTTTTCCTAATTTAGCCTAGGGTCCAGTTCAGCTTAAAGCACCAGAGTGAAATCTTTCAGTCTGAAAATTTACAAGTTTAAGGGATATGTGGAGTCCTCATTCACTTAGTAAACCTATTCCTACGAAAACCACAGAGTTTACACAATTACCAAATGTGCAGGCATGCCTGATGATAGAAGCGTGTCTCTTAAACTTAGAAACAAATAATCACACTGTAGTTAATGCTTTAAATGCTATTTAGATGGGAAAGAGAAGCTAAATACCCACAAAGAATTTTCATTTTCGAACTGCTTCTCGCAGCTAATGCAGTCATATAAACAGAAAGCAGCCTTTACACACAGAGCACAACTTTAACATCTCTTTTGGGTTCTTAGCTCATCAGATTGAAGTTCAAACAGAAGGCTAGAACAATTCAGAAAGTACAGAAAATGTGCAATCACAGAATCTTCTTCTGTGGCCCTAATTCCAATCAGCGGTAATGTACTGCCTCATTCTATATAGGGATATAATATGTGTATGTAAATATATCTTGTGGAGATATGTGAATATGTCATGTGCAGAACAGGCTTAAAAAAAGGTCATTTATTGGAGTGTATTTATACTGAGGGGCAAATCCACATGGAAAGAACAAACAATCCACCTCACTAAAAATATGCTTCCAGCACACTGCCTAGGAAAGGGTATGACAAGCCCCCATGATGCTGGTACACAAAACTGCATTTTGTGGAAAGGCTTTCCGCAGAGCTGCAGCGATGCTGACAAACAGAGTGCAGATTTGTCATTCTGAGTACTCAGGAGCTGTGTCAGCTCCACACAAATGCAAGCGCAGCACAAAGCCCACTGGATCCTCTGTTGAAGTCAGTGGAGTTATACAAATACATAATTTATTAGAATCTTTATCTAGACACATGGTTTCTGTTGTAGTGAGGATGCCAGAAGCATTGTTACCTTTTCCACTTCAGTCTCTGATGAAGTAAAAGGACCTATCAAACATATCACATGCATGGGTTCACATGCTATACTGCATGGTTACAAAAGAAAGGAACAAAAAAATTCATGAGAAGATGATGTTGTTGGAGAGTTTGCTCTTCCTCTGTGGACAGAAAATTATTCCTCATCAATGCTAAAATAATTAAACCTATATTTAATGTTAGAGCTCTATTTTGTGCATGTGTAGAATAATCTTTGAACACAATTTGAATCAATAGCAGCAAATATTAACATTTTTTGCTGAAAATGAAACAGAAAACCTTTGTACATGAACAAATAGTGGAAGGAATTGTGAATATCAAGATGAATTAAGTGGAGAAATCTTTCTTTCCTATTTGCTGTTTTGGCTGGGAACAGGGAAAGCTGAGGAAGGTGTCTATGAAACCCAAACTTCAGACTGCAATTTAAAATCCACAGACTTTTCATCTACTGAACTTTGACTGAAAGAAAGCAAGCTGGCAGTATGGCAGCCTTTTAAAAGGATGAGTATTTGCAAAGAATTGGAAAAGTGCAGGGTTACTAAGGTTTCTATAATTTATAATTTTCTGAATGAACTAGAATTTCATACAATGGAAAAAATATAACAAAATATTTATAGTAGAGTCAAAAAATTATAATTAACTTATGGCTAAATATTTTGGCAAAGACTTCATTCTATATAAAAATATGGCAAAAGTTGAATAATATAGTGTACCTCAGTATCTACCGAGCTGCTGTTAAGGAAAATATCCAATTTGCCAAGCATCTTTTACTGATCATAGAACCCTTCAGTTTGACTGTAACTTGATAAAACTCTCCGAGTTATCCTACAGAGTGCTTAATACTTCCCCAGTGCATTCCCCAAGCCTTCTCAAATGTAAAATATTTAATGAAGGGCCAGACTTTTCTAATCGGGCTGCTTCTGCTTTCCAATTTATCTAAAAAATACATTATTGAAAACCTTTTCCTTTCACAGGAATTTTGTCTATTGTTTATATAGGTATCACGGAGAGATATGTTTGATACAAATTGTTTCAGTTGGAAAGAGCTCTGCCAAAGAAAACAGACAGGCAGCTGTTTGCATTGCATATAAAAATTTTGTTAAATATGGCTGCACCTGTGTAAACACAAATTTATTTCCAAGAAGTACCCCTGCAGCTGCAAAAGCTTTCAGACATTGCCAGACAAGTTATTTTTATTAAACCATGTAACATACTAAATAGCTCTTTAGATGGTTGTCATGCCTTAAGAACATGTAACATAAAAAATCTTGTCCATTTTTAGGAAAGATATTTTTTACTTTTATTTTTCAAAAGCTAACAGAGCAATGGGCCCACTTTATAATTTAGCATTATGCTACGTTAGTATGACAATTTAAAGCAATGCATAGATGTATATACTGTATGAACACTATGTGTGTTTGTGCACACGTATGTGGACTTTTAGATTTTGTGCCTCAGTATCTGCCCAATCCAGAGACTATCAGAGGCGATAGAGAGATTTTTACTCCCTGCAGCAGACTATGAATCACAGTTAACTTGAAATGCCCAGATTTGGCGTGGTATTGTATTTTCTCTGCTTCACCTCCAGAAAGCATAAACAAACAAGATTATTTAAAGACTGGGAGATGCTGGGAAAAATCCAGGGCAGTGCACTGCTTCTTCACAAAGCAGGAGCTCTTTGTTTCCTCCCAGCCCACACGGATGCAGAGCAGGAGCTGCATGGCCACCACCATCCTCTTCCCAAGGTGGGCAGAGATGGAAGCTGGGGAAGGCACACGGTCCCTCCTTCCCGGCATCTGCCAACATGCTTTATGCTCACACTTCAGTGAGAAGGGAGCAGAGGGGTAATAAGTTTTTTGGGTACACTGGAAACCTGCTCGGATTGTTAGGAATCTGTAACCAAAGTAAATGGCCAAAGAAAGCAGCATGTCCCTGCAGTTGACAAGCAGGATGGACGCAAATTGGTGCTTTCTGGCTGTAAGGCACAATTTCTTCCCCTGCTCTGGTCACCCTTGAAGACACAAAAACATCTCACCAAGGCATGTGCAAATGGGTCTCTGGGGACTGCCTGTGTGACCAGGGGACACAGACCACATTTACGAGTATGCATTCTCCAACCTTTAGGAGCCTCTGGGGTAGGATTAATTGACACGGTGCGCCTGGGCTCCAGGTTTCCCTATGCAGATGCACATTATGTAATTTGTCCTGTGTATTTGCACTCACTCTGAGGTCCATTCTGCTGCTGTTCCAGACTTGGACTGAAAATACATGTATCATTATTTAAATCTATACATATACACATTCAGTCTATGTGCAACACATCAAGAGGTCTACCTCTTCTTAATAAGTTCACAGATCTCCCACTGACATTTATTTTAGTTATTTATATTAAATCATTTTCGAGGAGAATAGAAGCTCTTTTATACACTGTAGGCTGTATGAATGGCTTCTCTAGAAAGCTGAAATCAATAGTGCTTAGTGATTCAATCAGTGTTAGGTGCAGCGCCAATTCAAGGGTTAGGAAGCCTTGTTGGACAGGGTAATATTGTGCCAACAAGCCTATCTGAGCTTAGCTCTCCTTCCTGTCTCTCCATGTGGATGCAGAGGGCAGAGTGCTAGGGGCACTGCTTGTATTACAACTATAAGCTGAAGTAATAGCCTGTGTTCTAATTTGGAAAGTGATCTAGCCATACATAATTTTTTTTAAGGCATATTTCTGGTGATTGTGTAAATGCAAACACACACAGACACACATATATAAATATACTTCTAAAAGACATTTCTCAGCCATGTCTCCCCTGATCAGTGTCTCTGTGCTCCCAATTCAAGCACAAGGGAATGAATCTTCAGTAAATGCCACAGTACCTTTTCTCAGCAGCCTCAATCTCACCTCCCTGTGAAGGTCTCGAAGGCAAAACTAATTGGTAGGTAGGATATCATGGAGCTGCCACAGCAGCATTCAATGAGAAATGTAAGCATCGGAGCAGGTTCTTACTCACTTTAACACAAATGCAACCTGAATCAGCAACAGTATTCCTCATCTTTGCAGGACGAACAAGCCTGAATTACTGAGAGAAGCAGTCTAAATATAGCTGGCATGTACCTGCTTGACATAAAGCATCCAGATTTCATACACTGCTCCAGTTCTGACCTGCAACTCTGAAATTGTGAGGATGATAGTAAACCTATTTAGGAGAGGGGAAAAAATAAAGCCTACAGATGTAGGAAAGAGAAAAGATGCAAGGCGAGTGTAATAAAAAGTGATCACCAATGTTTGCCTGAATTCCAAAGGGATGCTGTTTCTGTTCTTCACAAGCAAGTTGCCTTTGGCTCCCACAAACCTTTGGAGAATGATTTCTTTGAACACGTCTGCATGCACCAGACATATGAGAAAAATATATATGGACTCTACGGGAGGCAAAGTTAGAAATAATTTGACCTTCAGAAGATCTCAGGCAAGTCAAAAAGTAGGGATTCCATAATTTTGTAGGCTGAACTTTCAGGTGCCTGCAAGAATGAAGTATTGAAGTACTGTGACTCTGGAGAATCTTGCTATTGAAGTGAGTTGTACATATGCATAAGAACAAGCAAAAATTGTTGTTCACTACTGAGGAATTTTTTTATTACTGTTTCATAATTTTAACAGTTGGTCAAAGAGCAGAAACTGTATGAAACAAGTAAGAACAATTTTCAAACAAATAAATGTTGAAATATGTTTATGAATTCAGCCACAAATGAGAAATGGATATATAAAAATGGTGAATCATACACACACACAAAAAAAATCAAACCACAAAAACAGTAGGGGAGTGGAGAAGGGAGAAAAAAGCTCTTATCCAAAGAAACACACTCCCACATTCACATTTCTGCTGGTGGGGGAAAAATATGAACCTCCGATTGTATGTGCAGCTCTCCTACCTTGTAACAGATGAGTCCATGCTGTAAGTGTCCATCCCAGAATTAGACTGTAAATAAACAAGCACAAGACTGAATTATATTGTGTCCAGATCCTGTGACCATGATGAGTGAAGAGTAACTGCCATTTGTGTATGAGTGAAACTCTGATCCATGGTCTGGAATTGGTTTACTCTATACCCATGCTGATGGCTATAATTTGTGATGTGTGGACTTGGCTTTTGTGAACAGCATATTCTTCATTAGTTTGTATGAGAGCTGGCTAGTTGGGAAAAACAAAACAAAACAAAAAACAACAGAAAAATAAAAAGGTCAGTATATCTCCAGTATTCTGGTAAGTACAACTTTCATATTCATAAGGAGGGAGGCTTGTCTCCACTCAATGGAAAAACATTCTTCAGCAATAAGGATGCAGTCCCATGTCAGGACGCAGCAGTAGGGTACAATGCGGGACGTATGGTTTCTGCAGTCGGAGGCATGCTGGCATCTGTGATGGAAAAAACATGGCCATCGGTCTTCCTGCTGAACAGGTAAGGAAACTAATGACAGCGATCAATTTGTGTTTTTTCATTCCAGACATGAAAGATCATTTTCCTAACTGTCTGCTGTGTCCAGAATGTACAAGAGTCATTTTGGGTTCCAGCACTGTGCAGAGCAATCATGAAATGCATTGTCCATGTGACAATTCATATTTTATTGAAGAAAGCCCTAAAATATAAAGTGTTGGTTGATTATGGGTATTCAAATCATATTAGATGTCCATAAGTGATTACAATAAAATATTAAAAGTTTTATAGTCTAGCAAAAAAAAAAAAAAAATAGAGCCACATACTTTAGATTTAGTTACTTCAATTTCCCTTTTCATACATTAAAAATGTATATAGGAGCTGCCATCTCAGTTGCATAGGATATCAAGACACTTTATTTTTTGAGAAACACCAACCTAAGTACTGTTGATTTGCCAAATCACAAAGATTCGCCTCCACTAAGCTGCACGTAACTGAGTCACACTCATGATCCCTCCTTAAATAATAAATTTAGAATCCTTATTAGAAAAAGTGTTGCTGTCTAGCACTTGGAGATAAACCATGTTATAGAAGTCTCTCGAAAAAGATAGAAATAAGTCACTTAATAAAGTCTAAATCATTCCTTAGGTTAGCTAATAGAAGCACCCGTGGTTATAAAATTAATCAGTCTCTGCTATTACAGCAAATTGGTGAAGATTGTATTGACACATCTTCATCTGCATGTCTCATCAGAGGTGTCCGTGCCATTTAGCTACAAAACCCTGGAGGCTTTACTCTGCACAGAATCTTATAATACTTCAATTAAGGGACACCAAGCTGCCAGCCAGACAGCAGAGCATTTATTTCTTGATGACTCCTTAAGTTGTGCCACAGGCCTATCATTAAGAGAATATTTTTCACAGCATGTTGCAAAGATCCTCATGCCATTAAAAGGAATTGAAAAAGCATCAATTTGTTGTTTCCACCTAACACAGATATTTTTCATTGCTGGAACAGCCATTAAAAACAATCTGTTTTATTGCGTTCTGAAAAGATCACAGGAAGTACACATTGTGATTTATTTTAAGTATGACATTAGTATTAAAAGCATAGTGAATCTGAAGTATTTGAAATAAATACTTAAGAAAGCAAAGTATTAAATATGCTTTCTTAAAAATTTTGCTGAAAAATCCTTTGCGACATTTTCATATGAGAGTTCAAACAGAGATTCCTAAATGCTCTTGAGGACATCTTTCCTTTTTGAGAGAGAATAAGGCCTTTTTTTGGCCACGCAATATTCAGAACTAATAAACAACCTCACATAATGGATACAAAACTGAAAAGTGAATTTTTGTCCTCATATTCTTCCTATGGCTGTGGCCTTTCTTCAAGGTGGGGTAATACAACATCTGTGCCAGGACATAGGAAGCTTTATCTGGAATATGATACGTATATCAAATAAATTACATTTTCTCTAACAATTTAGGACTAATCTGCAAAGGGACTCAGGCATTGCTTAGCCACTTATACTTAACTTCAGTAGTAGGAAAAACTGAGGTTCTCAAAAGCAACTAAATCCTCAGGTGCCTACATTTCCTTAGACACCAAGGAATTGTCAGTACACCTGCCAATATGACAGTCCAAGCTAATCACACTGACCTGTTGCGTGCCTAACGCCTTGGTAATATGGAGATCAGCAAGCCCACACTGATCGTTCCTGCAAACCCTCATCTAGGGCTCATTCTTAGACCTGTAGGTGAATGGGGCTCTCCTCTTTTTTCTCATCATCACTCTGCCTGCTTTAGAACAAGAACATAAGCCCTGGTCTCACACATCTGCAAGGGAGTCCCCCATCTGCCAAAGTGTGCTCTCTTCTGGGGTAGGTGTCCTCTAGCATCCCCATGGGAGGTCTTTTCCTTTGCATTGCACTATAAAGGCAAATAAGAAAAGCAAGAGGCTAGCTACATAAGCCAGTGTGCAGGCATCTTGTATAAGAGTCAAAAAAGTGGGGTCAATGCTCCAAAACAGGCACTATGGTGATCTGAAGGGAGGTTTCTTGCATCCCCAGTGACTCTTTTAGCCATTGTGCTATTGGGTGGGTTGGCCCTGACTGGATGCCAGGTGCCCACCAAAGCCATTGTATCACTCCCCTCCTCAACTGGACAGGGTAGAGAAAATATAACAAAAGGCTTATGGGTTGAGATAAGGATAGGAGAGAACATTCACCAATTACTGTGACGGGCAAAACAGACTCAACTTGGGGAAATGAGTTTAATTTATTACCAATCAAATCAGAGAAGGGCAATGAGAAATAAAAAAATAAACCTTAAAATACCTTCTCCCCACCCCTCCCTTCTTTTCTGGCTTAACTTTACTCTCAATTTTCTCTACCTCCTCCCTCACAGCACAGGGCAATGAGAAATGGGGGTTGTGGCCAGTTCATCCCATGTTGTTTCTGCTGCTCCTCCCTCCTCAGGGGGAGGACTCCTCACACTCTTTCCCTGCTCCAGCATGGGGTCCCTGCCATGGGAGACAGTTCTCCATGAACTTCTCCAACATGAGTCCTTCCCACAGCCTGCACTACTTCATGAACTGCTCCAGCATGGGGCCTTCCCATGGGGTGCAGTCCTTCAGGAACAGACTGTTCCTGTGTGGGTCCCTCGTGGGGTCACCAGTCCTGCCAACAAACCTGCTCCAGTGTGGGCTCTCCATATAGGGTCACAGCTTCCTTTGGGCATCCACCTCCTCCAGCGTGGGGTCCTCCACAGGCTGCAGGTGGAGATCTGCTCCACCGTTAACCTCCATGGGCTGCAGGGGCACAGCCTGCCTCACCATGGTCTTCACCAAGGGCTGCAGGGGAATCTCTGCTCTGGCACCTGGATCAGCTCCTTCTTCTCCTTGTTCACTGCTCTTGGTGTCTGCAGAGTTGTTTCTCACATATTCTCACTCCTCTCTCTGGCTGCACTTGTGGGTGCACAGCAACTTTCCCTCTTCCTTAAATATGTTATCCCAGAGGTGCTACCAGCGTCTCTGATGGGCTCAGCCTTGGCCAGCAGCAGGTCCATCTTGGAGCCATCTGACATTGGCTTTATCAGACATGGGGGAAGCTTCTGGCAGCTTCTCACAGAAGCCACCCCTGTAGCCTCTCCTGCTACCAAAACCTTGCCATGCAAACCAAATACAGCTATCAAGAATTATGCTGCATCTCTTTTTTGATCTTCCCATTTTATCAGTCTCTTAAATTCTTTTTTAATCCTGACTGTCCTATGCACAGAGGGGTGGATAAGAGCCTCTCAAGAGCCCACACAACCCTTATGTTGCCATTTTCTCCTGAATAGCCCCACTGCTACCTCTGTGTGCTGGGATATCTTTCCAAAGCACCTAACTGTTTCTGCCTGAAGGAAAACCAACTACTACTAGAGTGTTAAGCCTTTCCAATGATCAGGTCCCTGGTGACCTCAGCCCTTGCACACTACTGCGTTTTGGGCAATGATGGGCAATTTTGAAGGAAGTGGTTCCACCATTTTACGGTTTAAAAGGAGCATCACCCTCTCCCTGGTGCTGGCACAGTTATTTATGCAGTCATGGACTTCAGCTGGGCAAACAGTAGGGGTTAAAGCTAACCTGGTCAAAAAATAGTTGATTAGTTTTTAGCCAGATCAGTCCTTGACATGATCAATGTATGGCTTGTGTGGACATAGGCTAGGGTGGGCTGAGAAGGCGGGAACAAGCAACGTGAAGCAGAGTAGAGCAAGAATCCTTTCACCAGGAATACTGTCAAATTAAATTATTCTCCCATGGAATTTTACTGCTGGTATGTTGTTGAGTTAGAGCTGGTAAACTAAAAACCAACATAGCCTGAATCTTGCAAAAAGTTTGCTTCCTGAGCATCTCTAACACACAGAAATGAAAAGTAGCACTGAAAAGTGTTTGTCACGCAAATCTGACTTCTCAAGTGGCTGTTTCAGTGTAAAATGTTTATATAATATAGACCAAAAAGCAATCAATTATATTAGCCACTGGTTTATCTGGCCTTAATCTTGATCCTGGAATCATAACTCATACCAGTAATCCCACTGAATGAAATAAGATTCTTAACATGATTAAAACCTGCTTCCTTAAGTAAAAATTTCTAGGGTTAAGCCCCTTATTTGTAGTAAGTTGTTTTGGGATGAGCCATGAACATGAGAAATCTTCATTTTAAATCAGCATTAAACTATCGTGTTAATATACGAGAGAGAGAGATATTAAATTATTTGGCCTCCTACCCTTATTCATAAATGTGAATTTATGAAAATATATTAAAAGGAGCAGCATTTGCAATTTCATCTCCTCTCCAATTAATTTACTTAAAACTAACATGTACGGTGAGAGTCAATTTTGTGGAGAAAAAATACATTACAGAATGAGGGCCAGAATCTATAGATGTAATTCATGTGAATAGTCTTGCTTGTGTGAATAGTCCCATTGGTTTCAATGGACTATTCACACCAGTTCAATGGGATTATTCACATACATAATACCCTATGGTATTTTGGATGAAAGGCACTATATAAATGTAAACTATTATAAAAATATTAATAATATGCATTTTTAGTTACAGCAAAATATGCGTTTATCCTGGTAGTCATTATAGCCGATAAGGTAAATCATGCTTGAACTAAGAAACTCCTACTACACATCCAAAACACTTATTTAACTGTGCTACTAATAAGTAGGTTTTTTGTAAAAATACAAATACACATTTACATGAATGGAAATACAACATGTATTTATGAAAAAGCTTTTGAGAGCTTTCAGGTAAATACTATGTATGTTTTCTTACTCCCATCAAGGCAATTTTTTTCTTTTTTCTTTTTTAGAATAAACAAAATACAAAGGTCCAAATTCATCTCTGCAGTAGTTCTATTGACTTCAGTCAGGTTTTACCAAAACCAGGAAGGCAATTTCACACAAAGAGTATCACAAAAAACTCTACTGCCAACCATTCAAAGGGCCAATTTGAAACGTGTTGTGTACAAGCAGTCCCTGCAAACCAGCATGGAACCCTTCAGCAGCTTGAGGAGTTGAATTGCGCATTAGGCAATATTCATGTTTCTAATGCCAAAACTAGAAATCCATAGTTATCATAGATCCACAGAAATTCATAGATATCATTCATAGATTGCAGTAATAATAATAATTAGAGAAAAATTGACAGACAAGTTACATCTGAAGAACCTTTCCTCAGTAAAATAGTGTATTAAAAAAACTCTGTGGGGGCACATCCACAGCCACTGTGACTCTGCGGTCTTCAATTCAAAGTCAGCCAACTCCTGAAGAATAAAAAAGGGGAGAGAAAGCATGCTAGTGATGTACAGTTTTGTGCCTCCCAAAGCAATAGCTGTGCAGCGAATTAACATCACATAGTCTATGAAATCAGTCACTGTCAGGGAAACAGTCTGCTAATTTATTAGTTTGTCATTACTCTATTTTCTTATTTATTTATTTCTTACCAGTTCTTCAGGATGTCCAGTAATGCAGTGAGTATAACGCAAATCCTAGTGGTGTCCCTTTGGGTTACGAGGCAGGCCTTTTTAGGTAACCAGCATAACAACCTACCATAATGAAACCCTATGTTTGTGCTAGATGGGGCAGCTCCTCAGCCCTTCCACTCCCTCCTCCCACTTCTTGCTCATTTTGCATAGGAGGGAAAACTGGTAAAGAGATGATGGGTCTGGATCTTCAAACCTGTCCTCCAGGCAGAGCCGTGCACTGTTACTTCCATTGGTGAGTGCTTAGACTCAGCACCTCTACCAGTGTATTTCATTGACTTCATCGATTCATTTAATGTCCCTCTGTGTTGTGATTTGACCAATGTGACTTTACAAAGACAAGAAAAGAGAGGACACGACGGGTAGGTCTACATTACCATACATCAGTATGGCACAAAGAAGGAAGGACAAAGAAGGTTTGGTTTGCTGGGGCCTTGTATGGCTCCATTACTGGAAGTCCACATTATTTATGACTTCAATGGCAAGGAGGTTTGGACAAGGTACCAGTCCCAGGCACACACCACGTCTGCACAAAGGACAAACTGGTGGAGAATCCTGCAGCCACACTGTAGGTGAACCACCCAGATGGTGTCTCAGTGTGTGTCTTCAACTTTGCTTCCAGTAAGAGGGAAAATTCAAGTATAATGGTGTGTCTGAATGCATGCTGCATTACTCCATGTATAGGCAAAAAGCAAATTTGCACCCAAAAGAAACCCTCCTATTCAATATACTGACACAGCCAATGGAGGCTTTAACCTTCTTCCTTCTCTTCCCTACTCCCAGTGCTTGTGCTGGCATGGTCAAGGCACCAGATGATTTTCACAAGTTGTGCTGCTCTACTTCTTTCTTAAATCCTTCATCCCATGCATCAGACTTGAGAAGACAGAGAGAAGCCATGCACAATGTTGAGAAAAGCAGAAGCTTCTCCCTGAGAGAAGCCTGCCATATAGCCCAGTCCCTGTCACATACCTCTCTACATTTTTCAGTTATTTATTTTCCAAATTCATTCAAACTATGCTGGTCTTTCTAAACTGAATAGTAAATGTTGACTTGAGTCAGAACTACACTGGAATAACTTCAGTCACACTTGAACCAGAAGCATGCTGATTCATATCCCTCAATCTATCTTCTTTTCTTGGCTTGCCTTTGCTTTCTCCTTCCTCGGGTGAAGCTCTTCATTTCATCTCTACATGTTTTCTTCCACTTTTTCATCTCATCTCTTCATCTCAGAAAAAAAAATGCTAATAAGTATTCCACAGCAAAATTTACTAGTCCCTGGGACTCTTCTTTCTTCCCCTTCCCCATTTTGCAGTGTGGTCAGGTGACTGATTGACTGAAAAGAACAAAGTTACAAGAGGGCCAAAAATGAATGGAGATGACAACAAAGAGCTGTGCAGTCCAGAGAAGAGAAAGCAGATTTAATCTAATGGTCTGGATCTCATGCAGTTTCAGCCCTGGGCTTAGTGATTGGGGAAAGACAGCTGGATGCCTGAGCCCCATCAGGCCATGGGAAGATATGAGAGGTTAAAAAGGAACTGTGTTTTGTACTGTCAGACTCAACTCAAAGTCTGGGCAGGCTTCAGTCTCTCAGAAAGATCAGGCAGACCCATTCCAGTGGTTTCAAAAGGACCCATGAAAGTCTGCTATTTTCATCAGCATCATACAAAGACTGGTATGTTCATCATCTTTAGTGACTCTTTGCACAGGACTTAGTGCCTTATATCTGAAAGAAAAGTAATAAGCAGGTGGTAAGGAAAAAAAGATAAAAACCACCATTGTTTAGTCACTTCTTAAGCTGAAGGTTCCTTTGGGTCAGGCATGTTTAATAGGTACTAATGAACCTGTCTTACATAAAAGTCTAATCTCTTTTTGGAAAAAAATCCAGAAAACACTTTTTATCTCCACAGTCTTCTAGCAATGAGTTCCACAGTTCAAATATGTTTGTTTTTTTTAAATCTGCTGCCTGATATCCCCTGAGCCCCCTCAAGATAGTGATTTGAGTCACTTTTACTCTCTGCTTTTGTTTAATCTCATCTTGCTCCTTCCTCTCACTATAAACCCAAATATTTTTCCCATCTTAAAAAAGACTGGTCTTCAACTGCCACCCCATTTCTTTCTTGTTTCTTCCATTTAAAAAATATAGAGATTTTTCTGTTCAAAAATTATCTGCATCCTCTTCAACCTGACTTCCACACCACTAAGGCTGGCAAATTGCACTTGAGTCTCCCACGAGGCTATTCTGACCACTAGGGCACTGTATAAAACAAAAGCAGTGGCAGTAATTCCTCTTCCAGATGTGTTTTCTGTGGGTACAGCACATTTTCACAAAGTTGCACCTTTTTATTCTCTGTACAGCCAGCCTAGAATTCTCCTTTTCTGTGAAACCTACAGCAAACAATACTGACACTGCTGCTTGTTTTAATGTTCCCTTTAACTTCCTTACATCCATCTGCCATATCTTCTTTTATCCTCTGAAACTTACTGAAACATGTCTTTTTGTCCTGTGGTTGTGCCTCTCCCTGTACACAGAACTCTGTTGTGCAGCTGAGATTCCCAGATGCTACCAAGCTGCAAGAAGTACTAATAACTCCACACCCTGCACCCATTTCTTTGAATGAGGAACATGTACAGATTTCCTCTTCACATGCCATGTGAATAAAATTTTGTCACAGGTAGAATGACACACTTCAAAGAACCCCAGGTACCTTTTTGGTAGGATGCTAGGTATAAATGTCAGCATTTTATCCCATTCAATCACTCGTTTTTACAATATTTTAGCATGCTGTTCATGAAAGGGATTAAGCTGATTTTTTTTTTTTCCCCTCTAATAGTTTTGGTGAGACCTAAACCCATTTTTCATTCTTGCTGCAAGTTAAAGGCATGGTCATTGTGACTGCTTGACTGTGGTTACCACCAAACAAGAGACTGAATTAGCAGATGCTGAGGTGCTCGCCATTCAGCTACTTGTTACACCCTCCATCACAGAACTGTTGTCCCTTACCATGTGCCATTTCTACTCCAGTGTGACTGAAGAGAAATAAGGGTGCTTAAGACAACAGTGGGTCTCCAGTCCTTCAGCAACACTTTTCCCCTGTTTTGTGGGCAAATATCTTAGTCTTTAGAATGTCTCAGTTTCGTTTTTCTGTCTGATGCCTAGTTTAGAGACAAAGAGGTATCTGCCTATCTATCCATGTCAGTTGTGATTGTGACAGGCCTTTCTACTTGTAATGCCTTTTTTAGTTTTATATGAATTTGAGAAAGATCCAAGCACACCAGCAAAGATCAGCTTTTCCCCCAAACATAGAAATAAGTTTTATAAACTATTAAGTATTCAAATCATATTATTTACACACACAAAATGAAAGGTACATATTAATCTCTGAAGTTCAAATTTTACCTAAGCACAGAATGAGAGTAATAAAATTATACACTTAATAAATTGGGGAAAAAAAAGACAAATGCAGGTGAGTGTGTGGGCACTTTTGACACCAAAAGGAGAAAAAAACTACGAAAACTGACCCTGATCCTGCAGACATTGATTTGAGTAACTTAGGTCCTCTGTGCAGGGATTTGTTTCAGCATCTGAAGTTCTGAAACCAGAAACATGTGAATTTTCAGCTGATTCTTTCCCTTTAAGAAGCCACCATAACTGAGTCATGAAAACTTTTTAATCTCTGCAAAAATGTGCTTGTAAGTAGAGTAATACCATAAACATAGATGAATGCTTGTTCATGCTGGACCTTTAGTAATAGACTTGCAAGTCACTGTCAGATGATTTGTTTCCATAAGATGCCTCATTTTTCTTACATAATTTAGGCAGCTCAAGGCATGAGTGTTATCTTGACCTAAAAGGAAAAAAAAAAATCTCCATATACAGTTTTGACTTATTCTGGCAAAACTCCCCCATGAAAGAACTGATGTGCTTCAAACACCCCACTAATGGTACAGTAAATTACATTTTCTCATTTGGAACATTGTAATAGATTTCTCTACAGAGTGATTTATCATGCAACAATTAGGAACCCTAGGGAATTAGATGACCATTTTAAATTTTATCAGCTTGTTTCAATAAACTGTTAATGTGACCCTAATGTTTGGGAAGCACTTTAATATAATCAGATTTCAGTTGTTCAATCTACTGACATTAATGGCTACCTCATTAATCATAGGATTCTCACTGAGACCTCAGAGGCTATGCTAAGTTCAGTGGACCAGTTCTTACAATAATAAAAACAACAGGCAATTTTCAACAGGGAAAAATTCTCACTTTAACTGAAAAACATTGGTTTTTGTTATCCTCCAGGAGTTGACAAGGTCATTTAATAATCCCCAAAAGCTTAGAAAAACAACATTTTTGTGTAGTTTAGCTTTATTCCTAAATTGGTCAATTAAAAATGATACAGTCATAAGAACTGTAATCTTGTGCTGTAAGCAAACAGTGGCAGCCTAAGATGTAAAATATGGGAGGAAGAATATGTAATAGCCTATGTACAATTGGGTGTTATGGTTCAGAATATCTACCCCATATACCCAGGGACAGTGATGTTTCCTCTCTGAAAGCACTTGTATTCTACGGTGGTGGATCTCACCTTATTTAATACAGCACTAATTACTAGTAAAGCTTACCAATCTGTAAGGCATTACAAGAATTCTGCAGTGGCTTCCCTGCCATCACCATCAAAATATCTTCTTGTCCTGAGGAGTTTAATGGAAGACCATATGAATAATACCATAGGCTTTGTAGCAGATAGGGTGTTAAAATTTGTGTCTCAAGATCTAGGGAAGTTCTTATGACTGTTCTTATAAAGGCCTTGACCTTAGGTGTCCTTATGGAATATGTTAGGAAACACACAGTCATATTTCAGTGCAAACCTTGAAGAAGTCTAGGCATAGTTTTCAGGAAAGTTGAGTTCTTTGCATGAACAGATAAACAACACTTCAGAAAGTTAGTAAGAAGAAAGGTGTGGGCAGGGGAGGTGAGGAGATATTAAAACAATTTCTGAGAAATTAAAACAGCAGCAAAACTACTAGTATCATAAAAAGCTGTAAACTGAATTCAGCAGAAGGAGCTTTTCTCTTCTAGTTGCACAAGTTGGTTCAGCAGCTGAAGACCTGCTTGTCAGTCTTTGATGGACAGCAGAACAGTGGAAACTTCTATTGCCTCCAAAAGAAAGCACTTTTGCTAATAAAGTATCTTCTCAAAATGAGGGAACCAATAATTGCTCATAGCTCTAACACACAGTGTGAGAATGCCAAACAGCAATAAGCACTGAAACAGTTAAGTTTAAAAGTTGATTTTAATAGGTCTTGGTTTCTTTATTGATAATGCAATCTAACTTAGGTATATATAACTGATAAGTTATTCGCCTGACAGTCAATACAGTTAATGTGTACTTAGTTTATTTGCTGAGTTAATCTGCCCGAAACAGGAAAATGGTAGCAAGCCAAAGAGGATATGTACGGTATTGACATATTTATCCAATAGGTTGCTGAAGCTTCAATAAAATTAGGTTTACCAAGTTAGAGAGTCAGTTCTTTCAGACATTAGCTGGGATCATGCATTGTGATTCCTATTTTATTTAGTAATGAAGATAACAAAGATCACTAAATTAAGTCTATTTTTCTAGTACATTTAAAATACAAAAAGATTACTTTGATCTTATGAGATAGATGTGTTCAGAGGAGGAAATGTTAGCAACATTTTGGATAGACTGGAAGTCAGCAACATAAAGCCACATAGCAGAGGTAACTGTTTTACATATCACCCAAGAAAGAGATGTAGCATTCCCAGGTGTTTTTTCAAGGTCAGTCAGAAAAAGTAAGCAACAGAAAAGACGCCTGGATCACTAAGTCTACATCCTGGTTATCACAAGCACCATACCAGGCACTCTCCTTAATGTCTGTCTTAAAAAGGGTTGGATTTCATGCTACAAATACTTCCATTGAAAGCTATTCCAGTCCTTCTGCTTTCAAATGATTAGAAATCTTCTTAATAATCAAATAAAAATGATCCATCGTGAGTTTTGTCATTCTATTACTCTTTTATAAAAGTATTACCATACTCTGTTATTTGACTAGTATTATCATCTAGCTTAAATATTTTCCTACCAGGCACTCCCATTCCCTTGGCATATATCCCACCAAACTCCAAGTCTTCTAATTCACTGCCATACAAAATATTTCTTATTTGCTTGAGTATCCAAAGCTTTTCATTGTCTGTCTCAGATTCATCTAATTCTTCTGGAATATGACTGATGTGTCTTGCAGAAGTGGTCTCATCAGACGAGAACCTAATATTGGGGTGCAGAGAGCTAAGACAAACACATAATGGAGCGGTGGAGTTATAATTAGTATAGAAAAAAGGATCCTGCTATTAAAAGACTGAGAGCTGCTGTTCTGAACTAGCCAGATGCACATATGTGTGGCTATAGCAGAAACTGTATGAGGACAGCAACTAAAGAAAGTAAATTTACATGGTAAGCTATAGTATGACAAGTTCTCAGAAGTTTATCTTCTAGTTCTGTTTAGAATTTTACTTATCAAAAAAAATCCTATTAAAAAAACCCTGATATAATTTAAAAGGCCCAATTTGAGGGAGTCAGGGTTAGCAAAAGGGCAGAAGTACTGCAATGACAGCTACCATTGGAAGCTAACTAAAAAGCTTGAAAGGTTCGTAATACAGGACCTCTCTATAATATGCAAGTGCAGGAACAAAAGGGAGGGAAAGAGCTTCATGGAGGTGCCTGAGGTGGGGAAAAAAAACTAGCAGAGAACGTAGTACAACTGGGGGCACAGGAGATCAGAAAGAAGATACAGGAAAATGAACAGCACTACAAGATTTGGAGAGACTGAGCCATTTTAATTTTGACTAAAATCATTAAAAAAAATTAAAGCCATAACCTGTTAGTGATTATATATGTGGCCTTGGCTGACAGTCCAGTGCAGGAGTTACCTGATGTATGGCTTCAGTGTGAAATGTGACATTTTTAGTACATGTTATCAGCAGTGATCCATCACAGCATAATATGTAAGATTACCCACCGGAACCCAGTCTTTTTGCTTCAGGTGATTTTATTTATAGTTTGTGCAGACACAGATGAGGCAGTGAATCTAGGCTATCATAGGAAGAGTCGAACAAATGAAGTACCTTCCTTCTGGATCATGCTTTGAGACAGAGAGGGAACTGTCAGTTGAGCATCTGACGTTGAAAAGCTAAGGCAGGCTTTAAAGGGACACTTAACTCCAGGACACAGGTCTGGCTGTTTGCTCTGGGTTTTGAGAGGGAGGGAGAATGGTAAGGGTTGGTGTTTCAAGGGAGGATGGAGTTGTTTGGATTTCATTTATTTTGCTCTTTCTGATTGCCGTTTGGGAAGGAATGGCTTTGAACTCTTAATTGCATATTTTGTTTTTATCAGAGCACAGACCCATCCTGTCCTTTCTCAATTCCCCCCTCCCTTTTCTCCTGCAGTCTTCACTTTACTGCTTTCTTCCTTCTCTCTTTCCTTTCATCTTCCACCCTGACAATAAACAGTCTGGAGCTGAATCCAGAGAGCAGAAATGGCTCCGACTTCCTCCCCACCCAATAAGAATCCCAATAAAACTTTAAAATGTCATCCAGATCTTAGCCGTGTGGTATAGGGTCTATCTCTAGTGAAGAAGAAAGCAACACAGCATGATTAGTCAAGGAGGAGGATTTTACTTGAATAATCTTCCACACTAAAGAAGGTGCACCCACGTAAGCAGGAATGTTTTTGTATGAGGAAATGAGCACTAGGAATGGAAGAAGCAACAGCTTGGGAAGAGCCTGTGCAGAAAGGATGATGAAGATGCTAAGGATTAAGAGCCTGGCTGCCTCTTGATGCACCAGGTATTTATGTTAGTAATTCTCATTAGGTTTAATGTGAATAACAGTCACAAATCCCCTGGGGCCTGAGGGAAGAACAGATTCCCTAATGTTTCCGTGAGGAATACTTTGAAACATTCATAAACCATTCATATTTGATGGAAAGGAAAATCTACTTTAATAAAACATGTTTACCACTATTACACAATCAGCAGTTGGTATTTTATCTACCTGAGTATCATGTATAACATACTGGCATTGCCAGTATATATTATAAGGCTAAGATCACTTTACTTCATATTATTGGTTTGTTTATCTAACATCAACAGTTCATTCTACTGTAACCCCAAAATGGAGTATTCCAACTAAGTAAGTCAGAATAAACACAAGTTTACAGAACAGTTTCTTTTCTTCTTTCTCTAAGACCCTATTTCTGAATGTGGCTTCAAAGGCAGACATCTGTACCACAAAACTGCTGAATTTGAAGCAATTGTTACTTAAGGTTTATTTTATTGCCTTAAAGAAGGTCACAGTTGGGTTGGGATCCCTTATTCCAGGCACTGAAAAAATGCAGCAGACTTTCAGAGGGGTAGTTTGTTGACTAAAAAGGGGTGTCACGAGACACCTGACGTACCCTCGGGTATTTCACCTGTCTGCTTCAGAGGCCAGAATGTACTGCAGGCTCTGTGCCTTACATGCCAGTCCTGTGGGGAGGCTCTTAATACACCACGGCACACAAAATGGCATTAGATGCCTATATTCAGGCAACTTAATGCCATCTTTAAAACGTCTGCTGCTTCCAGAATACACCCAGGGATGTTTTGCTTGTGACTGCACACCCTTAATGTCCTTTGACTACAGAATGGCACAGGACATTCATAAAACAAGACACAGAGCTACTGAAAATACTCAGGGTTTTGTATACACTGGCACTGAAATAGATACAAACAATTTAGAGGACAGCAAGAAAAGCAAGCTTTTCTCCATAAAAACCTTTCTCTGTCCTGGCGTAATTGTCTTCATATAATAAGAATATTCCAAGTCAAACTAATGAGTATCTATTGTTGATGAAATTTTACTTATCATAAGTTATTTTTAATTCATGTACACACATTTTAGAAATCAAGGATAAAATCTAGGTAAGTACAGGTATGTGATCTCCTGTGTTTTATATACCTTTTAACGGTTGCTGGCATTTCAAGCATTGTGAAACTAAGAGTAGTACACACTTAAAACTCACATATCACGAGTAAAATCTGCCACACTTCTTGAGGAAATGTTAAAATGTTCAACATCCGTGTTCTCAACAAGTAAATAACACATTATAGGGCTACATTATGACCAGATTATATCTATTAGTTACTGCTGTGCACCATGTAAATCTCCAGATTCCCCTGGGAAATGAGAAAATCATTTCAGACTTCAATAACTAACAATCAGTTATTGCTCTGGGCAATAATAAAGCTGAATGCAATTACCTAAAGTGAAGTTAGCAGTGTAACAAATGAAATACAGATTTCTTTCTCTCCTAAAATAAATGTAGCATCTCCTCATCACACACTACTGCATGGTATAATAGGGTCTTCTAAACAGTGTATTGTCTGAAGAGCCTATTTGAGATTTGAAATATATGTGATTAAAACTTATAAAAGTTACTTTTTATGATATCACTTGCATGATTAGTGCTGGAAAAAGACTAACGGCTATGAAATTGCAAAAGTAAAGCACTCATTCTAGGAAAACAGATTTCAAAACAAGATTCTCTGCTCCCAGTAGTACTCCTCTTCACACAGTAAAGACAATTTACCCCAAAAGGCAAATAGAAAATTTTTGTTCATAAAATACCTTTGATCAGATTTTTCTCAAAACACGTGAGTTGTAAGTGCACCATTTCAGTCTTCATACTTATCCAACCTCCTGTCACATTAATTTATTATTTATTCTGCTAACATGAAAATATACAGTCTGTTAAGGAGGAAAAAAATGTTTTTATTTTAAGCTGATTTTTAAATGAAGTGTTTGAGAACTGTAGTCCCTAGAAGATAGAATTCTTCTTAACTTAGCACTGGATTGTATAATATAAAGCATATACATAAATGTTTGCAGAATGAGGATTTTTGGATATAACTCTGGAATGAATATTTTCAGTAAGAATGAAGAGCTTAGATACTGGATGAAAGAAAAATATGTACAAAAAATATTCATAACTAAGAATAATACTGTTTCTCAGATATGCTACCTTTTGCCTTGTTATGTAGGGTAAGTATGAATTCTCCATGATGAATTATTGCTAATTAATTATTTGAATGTTCTTCCTCTTTGTCACTTCAGAATTCAATTATCCTGGAACAGATTTCCCAGTAGAAAGTTAATCCGAATTCCTGATCTTTTGAGAAACCAGATTTTTACTTATAAATACAGGTTGGGCTTGAATGAAGAATGTTCCAGTTATTTCCAGCTACTCAAGTCTTGTTTTACACATCACGGTGAAGAAATTGCTTTTTATTATGTTATTGGGTATTTTTTATACCTTATTCTAAACTGGTGTTGACATTTTTTAACAGCTCCTTGGAAGCTAATGACCTCCCTCTCAAACTGTGTTCACTATTTTATTGTTGCAGGGTAGCTCATTAGTGTTGCACGAAGCTCATTTTCAGAAATTTTCAGGCAAAGAATACCTTTTTGTTGTATATTTATATGGTGCGTAGTTCAACATATCATTAGTATTACCAGTATTAGCAATATATCTACAAAATGTGTTGACGCAATTCCATTCATATCTGGCTGCCCTTCATTTGGGTAAATGTTTTACTGGGATAAAGATATTGAGTCAGTGGAGGCTCTAAGCAGATGAAAAAGAAAAGATAGCTCACTCCGGCTATACTAATGCTGAAAATATCCTTTTTAGGTAATTTTAACTTCTATTTAGATCATTCTGATACAAACTTCATTTTAAAAAAGAAATAGAATCCATGCAGCCATTAAAGCAGGGCAGCATCAAGAAGAGCCAGCCACGATATGTAGCAGCTACGATAAAACATTACAGCACAAAGCTGCATCATTTCGGTTCAGTATTTTCTCAGTTAACTGGAGCAGTGCTTGGCAATTATTTGTAAGGTTTGAGGAGTTCCAGCTTGTTACTGCTCTACTCTTATTCTACCCCACAAAACAAGCAGTAGAATAGGAATTATCTCCATGAATGCTGTTCACCATTATGAGTTTAAGATTAAGTGTCCACACTCTGGGTCTGATAACATTTGGATACAGTTGTCATAGGGGAGAATGAAACTCACAAAGCTGTATTGCAGCAAGGGCAATTAAAGAACTAATTACATATTTGGAGTCGTGGTCAGCCAGGAAGTACAGCTTATGTCCATACTTACTTACGTGGTTTCAAGTGCTGACAGAGAAATCATCCACATTATCCTTGAATTCAGGCTGTGTAAAAATTCCATCTGCTTTTCCTAGGAGGTGATGCCAGGATCTTTCTAGGAAGGATCCTTCTGCCTTGTGTCAGTCATTACCAAAGGGAAAAGGTGTCTGAGGAGGCAGCCCCAGCAGGCGCCGCATGCCAGCCGAATGGCGACGGAGCTGGTGCCTGCACAGCTGCACAGCACTTGCTCCCACTGCCACCATCATCTTCCCTCCCGACAGCAAAAAAGGACCAACAGCAAACGTGGTCCAGAGGACAGCCGCGAGATTGCTCCCACACTTCAGTGGCCTGTAGCCATGATGCATCCCATCAATTAGGCAAAGGCTGTCAAACTAAAAGACGTGCTTTCTAATTGTAAATTTGTTATTAAGCTAATTAGGAAATTTTGGCAGTCCACTTGTGTTTGTGGGAAGAAATGGTAAAGCGTGACTTTCCTAATAACAAAACAATAGAGCATGCATTGAAGATATTAAGAAATAGATGGTGAACCAAAAAAGTAGCTATTATTGAAGACACACTTCTACTGAGGTTTTGCAGGGAATGACAGCAGGCCACACACACTTTAGAATTTTGCCAAAGCTCCAGCTAAACAATGAGAACAAAAAGGTTGGCAGGTAGTAAATAACATTGAGGATGGAATTAATACAGCAATAAGAATCTGTTGCTAATCTGGAACCATTCAACCATTTTTAAATGAAGCCAAACACAGAATTACAAAGGTGGGAGGCTTTAGCCTGAAAAACAATGATTTGAAACTATTATGGTCACTGATTCCAAATGTTTCAATGCAGTTTGCCAAAACAAAGCTTTGACAAAGCACATACCCAGTTGTTGGATATAAGATCATGCAATAAAGTAATGGTCAGGGTTAATGACATGCTTTAATTCTGAATTTGTCACTGATAGGATCATTTTTGGAATAACTCATACTTCTATCACCTGTATTTTTAAAAGCATTTTGAAAAATTAGATAGACTGCAGCAGACAGCTGTAAAAATTATATGAGAGCTGAAGGAAATGCCTAACAGTTAGAAATATCAGTAAAACTTCCCAAATCTCAGTAAATACAGTTTATTAAAAGGAGGGTTAGGCTGTCATCTGATTACAGTGTATAAACACCTTCACAGTGAAAAGATGCTGAAGACTTCTCTGATTATCGACAAAGAACAAGAGCAAACATCTGAAACAAGGAATCAAACAGATTCAAATGAGAAATTAGGAACAACTTTCTTTGGCTGTTATTTATCGTTTTTTTAATCTCAATTATGAAGGTGATTAATTGTGGGAACAAACCACAGCAGACAAATGATTCTCCATCTCTGAATTTCCGTAACTCCTTTGCAGCGTGTACAACATGTTTCGTTCGAACTCATGTCCCTGTGCTCAGCAAACCTCAGCACAACAGTAAGTGGGCAAGTTTTAATAGCACAGGATATACAGACCGTGAGATCAGAAGGTCTAACCTCCCCTTCTGACTGTAAACTACAAATCTGGGGAAAGTAGGCACCATTGTACAGGTGTCCGTGATGAACTACACCTTCTCTGAAATACATGTAACCTGTCATGATGAGTGAGACAAAACTCTGCAGAAGCCATACTTACTTCAGTCTGAATCATGTAATCATTTAACTGAATAATCTTATTACCCATCCACAAAATATATGAAATATATAGTCTAACACTGCCCACATAAAACAATCATTAACTGAGAAGAAATGTTTCTAAGTAGCTTTAAGCACTAACTATACATAAATGCTGCTCTGATGGCAGTAACTTTAACACAAAAACTTACTTCAAAAAGAGATGAATGTGATATTTATCTACTTGGGATGCAAATGATATGTATACAGACTTTTACCATACAATAGGGTATGGAACTTCTGGCTGAATTACAAATTTGCTACCAGGAAGGAGCAAAAGCAGGGTTCTTCCACAAGGCAGGTTGACCAGGAGCTGCCAGTGGCCACAGGGCAGGCACTGCCCTCACCAGGAGGACCCAAACCCACAGCATCTGTACATGACAGGCAAAACCGGGGAGATAACTGGGTCCACTGACCATCCCAGATAAGGTAAAGCAAGGAAGTAGGTCCACGGTCCAGCAAGGTCCTCTGTTTTAAACCTGCTGCCTGATTTTTTCATTTGGTGCCCTCTTCTTTATTTTTGGGAAGCAGCTCCTTATTTACACTCTGCAAACAATGACTTTCTGTCCCTTTCTCATGTTATCTCTTTTCCAGGATGAAGAGCTTTATTCAGTTTAATCTTCTCTTGTACAGTAGCCAAATCTGATCATCCTTGTTATCCACCTCCATAATGTTTTCTGGTTTTATGTGTCTCACCTTCCCGAGATGGGGTGACAGGATGCAGTATTCAAGATACAAACACATTGTTGCATACTGTGGTATAATGAGGATTTTTGTTTTGTTCTCTGTTTCTTTCTAAGAAATGCTGATTATTCTCTTGATTTTTTGACCTGTGCTAAGTACTGAGCTGATATTTTCAGATAACGATATACAGTGACTTCAGGATTTCTTTCTTGAATGGTAATACAGGCACAGCCTTAGCTGTGTCTACAGCAGTACAAACTCTGCCAGAGGCTGATCCTGGGCGCTTGCATTTGATCACCTAAGCTACTCAATAGCTACAACAGTGGCCAACATAGAATTGGCCTATGCCAGCTAGCTCTCTCCCAAACTATTCCCAAACATAGTTGTAGCTTCCTGAAGCATGAGTCATCATCCATCAGGAACAGTTACTAACAGGTAGCCTGCATGCTGTAAAACTGTTCTAGAGGGTTCGAGGGAATAATATTACGGGCATGTGCCACGACGTCAGTGTTAAAGAACAGTCCTGGGTAAACCTAACATATAAGTATATTTAGGTGACAAAAGGAAAACTAAGGAAAATGTGGGCCCATTGCTCAGTGAGACAGCGGCCCTGCTTACACAAGACATAGAATCATAGAATGGTTTTGGTTGGAAGGGACCTTAAAGATCATCTAGTTCCAACCACCCTGCCATTGGCAGTGACAACTTCCACTAGAGCAGGTTACACAAAGCCCCGTCCAACCTGGCCTTGAACACTGCCAGGGAGGGGGCAGCCACAGCTTCTCTGGGCAACCTGTTCCAGTGCCTCACCACCCTCACAGTAAAGAATTTCTTCCTTATATCTAATCCAAATCTGCTCTCTTTCAGTCTAAAACCATTACCCCTCATCCTATAACAACATGCCCTTGTGAAAAGTCCCTCTCCCCCTTTCCTGTAGCCCTCTTTAGGTACTGGAAGGCTGCTATAAGGTCTCCCTGGATCCTTCTCTTCTCTAGGTTGAACAACCCCAACTCTCTCAGCCTGTCTTTATAGAAGAGGCATACATTACCAGCTCATGTTGAGCTTCTTGTCAATCAACACCCACAAGCTCTTCTCCACAGGGCTGCTCTCAATCCATTCTCCGCCCAGCCTGCATTTGTGCATGGGATTGCCCCGACCCATGTGCAGGACCTTGCACTTGTCCTTGCTGAACTTCATGAGGTTTGCATGGGCCCACCTCTCAAGCCCATCGAGGTCCCTCTGGATGGCATCCCTTCCCTCCAGCATGTCAACCACACCACACAGCTTTATCCCATGTTACTCTGACAAGCAGATCCCTGAAGAAGACAAAGTCTGCTCTCCTGACGTCCAGAGTAGCGAGCTTGCTGTGCACCCTCCTTGCTGCCTTAAGGATCTCAAACTCCATCACTTCATGGTCACTGCAGCCAAGGCTGCCCTTGAGCTTCACACTCCCCACAAGCCTCTCCTTGTTGGTGAGAACAAGTTCCAGCATAGCACCTCTCCTTGTTGGCTCCTCTACCACTTGGAGAAGGAAGTTATCATCAATGCATTCCAGGAACCTCATGGATTGCTTATGCCCTTTCTTCTTGTTCCTGCAACAGATATCAAGGTGGTTGAAGTCCCCCATGTGGACCAGAGCTTGTGAATGTGAGGCTGCTCCTATCTGTCTACAGAGGCTCTCATCTGCTTGGTCTTCCTGGTCAGGTGGCCTGTAGCAGACCCCTGCTATAATGTCACCTGTCCCTGCCCTTCCTTTAATCCTGACCCACAAGCTCTTGGTCAGCAACTTATCCATCCTCAGGCAGAGCTCCATGCACTCCAGCTGGTCACTGACATAGAGGGTGACACCCCCCTCCTTGTCTCCCCTGCCTGTCCTTCCTAGAGACCCTGTATCCTTCCATTCCAATGCTCCAGTCATAAAACCCATCCCACCACATCCCCATGATGCCAATAAGATCATAGCCCTACAAACGTCTGCATGTCTCTAACTCCTCTTGTTTATTCCCCATGCTCTGTGCACTTGCATAAGAGGCATTTAAGTTGGGCCCATGATGAAGCTGATTTAGTGGGTGGAACTCCTCTGTGATGTTCTTCAAGTGCTCTACTCCTGACCTGTGATCCCTCTCCAGGCTCTGGACATCTGTTGCTGGCACTGGCTCCAAACTGGTAGGAGTGGGATGGATTGAGGTTCTGCTCACCCTGCAATTTTAGTTTAAAGCCCTCTTCACAGCTTGGCAAGCCTATGACCAAAGATGCTCTTCCCCTTCTCTGACAGATGGACTCCATCAGCCCCTAGTAGACCAGGCTTCTCAAAGCAAGTCCCATGGACTAAGTATCCAAACCCCTGGCTGTGGCACCAGTCCCATAGCCAATTGTTGATTTGCCAGATTCAACTGGCCCTTTCAAACCCCCTCCCTTTAAACAGGAGGATTGATGAAAAAACTGCATGCGTTCCAGAGTCCCTTACCCCCACTCCCAGGGCTCTGTAATCCTTCATACTTCTTAGACTGCTTCTGGATGTATCACTGGTGCCCACGTGAAACAACACTGGATAATAGTCAGCGGACTGTATGAGGCTTGGTAGTCTGTCAGTGGCATCCCTGCTATGAGCCCATGGTAAGCAGGACACCTCTCTAGAAAGTGCATTGGGTCAGCAGATGGGTGCCTTTGTACCTCTCAGAATAGAGTCTCCTACTACTATCGCCCGTCACCTTTTCTTAGTTGCACTGGTTGTTATACAGGGAGAAGGCTGGGCTGCCTTCCTTATCTCCAGCATCTCTTGTGATGAGATGGATCTTACCCCTTCAGTCTACAGAGAGGTGAAGCAGTTCTGCAAGGGCACCTCAGGCTTTGGGGGAAGTTTCTTCCTCCTGCAGGCCCTTGCAGTTGCGAGCTTCCATTCTTCTGCATTATTGGCCCCCCTCCCTTCTGTGTGTGCTGGTGGGGGAGGTTTGGGCTATTTGGCCATGGGCTGAGGGTCCACTGCAGACTGCGCTTGGAACCAGCTATCTAACTCCTTCTCAGCCTCCCTGATGTTATGCAGCCTTCTCACCACCTCCTGCAGCTCAGGCATCTGCTGCAGGAGGTCCTTCACCTGGGTAGACCTTTCGCAGGCAGGTCTGCTGCCTGTCCCTGCCCCAGGAAAAAGGTGTAAGCCCTTCCTCCAGTCTGAGGTCTGCCCTGCAGCCTCTCCCTTCAGCAGCTCTGTATGGGTGGAGGCATCGGCCACCGCTAGGGTAGATGGTGCGGAGCCCCCATCCGGAGCTGCAGCTTTTGCTCTCAGACAAGTGTCCACCATCCTGCCTTGAGGGTCAGGTAGGATGAGAGCCCTTCGCCTATGCAGATGGTCACAGAACGGTACCCGGTTGCTGGGTTATGTGTACTTCAAGCTTCTCCACTTGGCCAGTGGAATGCCCCTCCTTCGAAGAGGCGCCCTCCCGCATGAACTGCCACGCCAACCACCATGCCGTGCCCTGGCTGCCGTGCCACACCCTGTTTGCCCGCTCTGTTTGCGTGGCTCCTGGTGCCTGGTGCTCCCTGGGGCTGCCAGTTGTGGGTGTGTGGGGTGGCTGCCGTTACTCCTGGCCCCACCCACACCTCGTCAGCTGCTCTCTCTTGTGAGAGCTGCTAGCTCCTGGCAGGTCTCTGCACTCCCCTGGGGTTTTCCTGGCTCAGGAACCACCCCTGTACCCTGCGTTCTCCTGCTCTGCTAAGAAACGTGCCTGCACCAGCGCTGATCACCTTGGTGAGTGACGAGGTGGTAAAGATGGTAAAGGATGACGTACTGAAGGACTTCTTTGCCTCAGTCTTTACTAGAAAGATGGGCCCCCAGGTCCCAGAGACTGGGGGAAAGGCTGGAGCAAGGAAGATGTACCCTTCGTGGAAGAGGATCAGGTCAGGGAATACTTAAGCGATCTGGAGGTACCTATGTCCATGGGCCATGATGGGATGCACCCATGAGTGCTAAGAGAGATGTCATTGAGAGGCCACTCTTGATAATCTTTGATCGATTATGGTGACTGGGAGAAGTGCATGAAAACTGGACGAAAGCAATTATCACTCCTATCTTCAAGAAGGGCAAGAAGGAGGACCCAGGGAACTACAGTCCAGTCAGCCTCAGCTTGATCCCTGGGGAGGTGATGGCACAGGCGCATTTCCAGGCACATTAACAACATGAAAATCATCAGGAGTAGTCAGCATGGCTTCCCAAGGGGAAATCCAACTTGATAAAATTGGTACAATGAAATGACTGGCCTGGTAGACAAGGGAAGAGCAGTGGATATTATCTGCTGTGCTTCAGTAAGGCCTTTGACATGGCAACCTGTTGATGTATGGGCTATATGAGCAGTGAGGGTGGGTTGAAAACTGGCTGAATGGCCAGGTCCAGAGGGTGGTGATCAGTGGCACAATGTCAGTTGGAGGCCAGTAACTAGCAGTGCACCCCAGGGGTCAATACTGTGTCCAGTCCTGTTTTACATCTTCATTAATGATCTGGATGATGGGGCACAGTGTACCCTCAGCAAGTTTGCAGATAATGGTGTTATTGTCCATCCTTTGTATGGATAGTTATTTTTCCCATGGTGCATGCACAGTTCTTATTGCTGGATTTCATCAGCCATTTTAAAATGCAATCCCTCAATATCATGGTATGTTTCTGTTAATCTTTGAAGTCAGTTTTACTTTTGATTGCTTTTAATTATTTTGTATAATCAGAAAATTTTGTTGCCTTACTATTGAGTCATTTAGGACTGTACTGAACAGCATGGATCCCAGACAGATCATGGTGAATATGCCACTATTCCACTGATACAAAACCAGAGCTATTATTTCTATTTATTTTTTCTAGGCTTTAAACAAGAGAAGTAACTTTCCTTTTATCCCACAGCAACTTAGCTGTTTTGGCTTTCCAGTTATAATATTTTGACCAGTCATCCTTAGCCACCTTTTTAGGTGACTCTTTCAAAGAACTCTAACAGATGCAGGAGGCATGACCCTTATCCTCAAAAATTATGGGGTATCTGCCCCCATATGTGGCATTAATCCAGTTCTCTTTGCAGAAGTGCAGATGTGCTGGTCTGTAGTTTCCCAGATCCTCCCAGCTGCTCTTTGTGCCACACTTTCCCATCTGTAAAACTGTGATGCTGCTACCCCTTTATCTTATAGGCCTGAAATGAAGATTAATTAATTTTTATTTCTGAATCACTCAAATATGAGTGATATGAATGACCATAAGGCATTTAAACTATTGAGAGAAGTCTACTAAGTAGCAAATAAAAAGGGAGAGCACATAATAAACAGTAATAAGAAATAAAATACTGAACTACTATTTGTAGTGTGCTGAGAGATTTCAGGTCCTTTATGAAAGGCAGGTCCTGCCTGACAAACCTGATCTCCTTCTACAACAGCATGACTTGCTTATTGGATGAGGGAAAGGCTGTGGATGTTGTCTACCTTGACTTTAGTAAGGCCTTTGACAGTGTTTCCCACAGCATTCTGCTGGTGAAATTGGCTGCTCGAGGCTTGGATGGGCACACGCTTTGCTGGGTAAAAAACTGGCTGGATGGCCAGGCCCAAAGAGTTGTGGTGAACGGAGTTAAATCCAGTTGGCGGCCGGTCACAAGTGGTGTCCCCCAGGGCTCCGTTTTGGGGCCACTCCTGTTTAACATCTTTATTGATGATCTAGATGAGGGGATCAAGTGCACCCTCAGTAGATGACACCAAGTTGGGTGGGAGTGTTGATCGGCTCGAGGGTAGGGAGGCTCTGCAGAGAGACCTGGACAGGCTGGAGCGATGGGCTAAGGCCAACTGTAGGAGTTTCAATAAGGCCAAATGCCGGGTGCTGCACTTCAGCCACAACAACCCCCAGCAGCGCTACAGGCTTGGGGAGGAGTGGCTGGAGAGCTGCCAGTCAGAGAGGGACCTGGGGATGTTGATTGACAGCCGGCTGAACATGAGCCAGCAGTGTGCCCAGGTGGCCAAGAAGGCCAATGGCATCCTGGCTTGTATCAGAAATAGCGTGGCCAGCAGGGACAGGGAAGTGATCTTACCCCTGTACTCGGCACTGGTGAGGCCGCACCTCGATTATTGTGTTCAGTTTTGGGCCCCTCACTACAAAAAGGACATTGAATTACTCAAGCGTGTCCAAAGAAGGGCAACGAAGCTGGTGAAGGGTCTGGAGCACATGTCGTACGAGGAGCGGCTGAGGGAACTGGGGGTGTTTAGTCTGGAGAAGAGGAGGCTGAGGGGAGACCTCATCGCCCTCTACAGCTACCTGAAAGGAGGTTGCAGAGAGCTGGGGATGAGTCTCTTTAACCAAGTAACTAGAGATAGGACAAGAGGGAATGGCCTCAAATTGCACCAGTGAAGGCTTAGACTGGATATTAGGAAGCATTTCTTTACAGAACGGGTTGTTAGGCGTTGGAATGGGCTGCCCAGGGAGATGGAGGAGTCCCCATTCCTGGAGGTGTTTAAGAGTTGGGTCGACATAACGCTTAGGGATATGGTGTAGTTGGGAACTGTCAGGTTAATGGTTGGACTGGATGATCTTCAAGGTCTTTTCCAACCTAGATGAGTCTGTGATTCTGTGAGTAGAAGCATAGAGTGTAAAGCTGAGAGGGATGATCATCACCCCCTAGTTTGTTTTACAGTTTCTTGAAAGCCAGGAGACATCCTCATGGAAAAAATTCTGCTCTTCTGGGAGGAAAAAAAACACCTATTCACTAAAACAATGGAGAATCCAGTATAATGCTTAGAAAAAGTGTATGCCTTCTTTCTATTCTCAGTTTGTTGAGCTTGAACTCCCAGCTATCAGCTCTTTATATATATATTCTTTCTAAGAGTATATAAAGGTTAAGGAGTTCTTTGTCACCAGGTTTTGATTGCTCAGATAGCTTTTCATAGATGGTGATCAGAACATCTAGTAAATTTCCATTGCTGCATTAAACAGATTGAGGTTCATGAGGCTGGGATCTTACAGAGTCCCTTTGGCTGAATATGCGAAGGGACTTAGGCATCTAACTGCTGCTTTAGGTGATATTCACATAAAGTCCAACAATTAGTTGTCCCTTAGACACTAGACTCTCAGAGAGTTGCTGCATCATCGTGCCAGTTTCATTGGCATAATAGCATTTGGTCTCATGGCACTTCTCAGATCATGCCTTACATGAAGTTTTCCAAGGAGAAGACTCTTCACGGAGAAGAAATTCCTGGTTTACCTTGCAGTCCAGAAGAAAGGGTATTCACCTGGTGGGAATTGTTTTCAACCGCTCCTTTGACTTGATTTAAAACAAAGACTAGATTTCAGGTTACACACTTGCTAGGAGAGGGCCCTGAGGATTCTGTTGTTGGGTAACTGGGTGTATGAGGAAAAGCTCTCTGTTTCTGCTACTGATGTGTTCAACTCTGTATTAGCTAATGAAATAGTAGCGTAGAAAGGAGGACAGTGCATAATTCAGTTAAGGCACACACCTGAGATGGGAGAGGAGTGAGTTCAAGTCCAGACTTAATGGAATGTTTTATTATTTGTACAAAATGGAGATTTCTGGGGGAAACTGAGAACTGTATCAACCTAGTAATTTGGGGCACTATCCTGCAACATGGAGAACCTGGCTCCCAAACTACATTAAAAATAATTATAAAATTGTATTTTCAAGGGTTTTCATTTCCCTGAAGACCACACTAATATTTGGAGGCAGAGCATCTCTTTGGTTAATTTTGGCATGGCAAAACCCACATTCATTCTCGGAAGCTAAGCTTTTTCTTTGATGCTATAATAACTATTATGTTGATACTTAACAGGTTAGCTTTTTTTAAAAAATGAACCAAAATAGCATCACAGTAATTTTCAAAATATGTGATTTTTCCCAATATGAAATGCATCATTGTAATTATCTAATTAAAACAGTAAATGTGAAAATCTTCTCCCAGAACACAGATAACAGTTTTTCAGGTGTAAGAACTATATGTATTATATAGAATCATATTTCCAAGGACTGTATTAGAAAAAATATGGACATATTTTATATATAAAAAATTATTATTGAGATGTGTGGGGATGTTAGAGTGTACAAATTCAGTTCATAAGAACAGACAATCTCTACCATATAGGAAATCTGTTAATATTGTAGATTATAAATCAGGGGTTTTTTTTATTCTGCAGAGTCCCCAAACAAATCACAGCTTACCTCTGTCTTTTAATAGGGCCTTTTCCAAAGACCTTTGAAGTTTCCAATTGACTCAACAGGGTTTGGATCTGGCCCTAAAGTAGTAAAACCTTTGTTGAATGTTTATAGATAACCACTTAGTCAGTGCTGTCTTAAGAAAAGAAAAAGAAAATAAATTAAATGCATCTTCCAGTGACATAAGCCTCATGAAGAATTAACTAGGATAAGCACTTATTCTAGTTGGTGCACTGTCGATCTGAACAATGCAGACAAAAATAATAATTAAAACATAGCTTCATGCTGAGATGAAACTTTCAAGAGTGTCTACTGTGTTAAGCTTATGATTTTTCCGGTTTTGTATTTGCAAGCATAATTATGTCCCAGAGGCAACAGGAGCTAGTGCTTGTCAGTCCCCATTTCCCCCTCCGATAGGAGATTAATTTCTTTACACAGAAATCCAAAAGTTGATGCCAGAGCAATAATAATAATGTAAACAAGTCTTTTATTCTTTTAATCTGGAATGCATAATTTAATGGCATAGTTGTATAAATAATGAAAATACCACATCTACTTTAGACAATTAAGGGTGAACTGAAGGTAACATTTAATGTAGTATTGATTGACTGTATCAACAAAATGACGGCAGACATCTGTATGGATGATAGCAGTTAGGAAAATGCTACCAAGTCTATCAATACAGATTAAGTAAGGGTGGGGTGGAGCAGACTTGATGGCTCAGAGTACTGGTAATGGAATATGGAGCCTTTCACCTCCAGCACACTGACTTGAGCCAGCCTAGGTCAGTCTGTGACTGAAAGTCATTACCATCAGATGGTTCTTTAGTGAAATGAGTTTGTCCTAATGGCAGGCTGTCTGTGTCACAAAATGTGCCATCTATCATGACTGACACTGCGTTGGGATTTTCAGCTAGAAGGCTGGAAGGAGAGAGGATGGGCTCTGCATCCCTTCTACCCCCGTGGGGAACAGGGGTAAGGACAGTTGTCTGGGGCTGCTCTGCTACGGGCAATGCTGCAGAGGTTTTAGGAATGTCTGATTTTAGGGACAGTGGTGCTAAATACTAACCAAGCAAAGAGCAAAAGGAAGGTACCTGTGCTAGAGAAATTGCAACTGAGATGTAAGACAAGACATGAACAGACAGAAATAGTAAATATGGGAGAAGCATGACAGAAGTAGGCTCAGCACACCAGTGGCATCAAGTTACAGTAGCTATCCTGCCATACTTGTCTTTTGGATGGATTTGAGAGTTAACAGTGTTACATGGGGAAAGCAAAACAGGGTTTGTTTTAAAAAAAACTGAATAAAAGCACAGTGTAAGCCAGTATCCTACAGGTTAGTCAGAGGCGAGAAGCAACATTAAAGCTAAGGGAGAATAACACAGGGTAGGAATAAAGGATTTCAAAATGAAGGCAAAGTGCATACAGAGCCAGTGTAGAGATGGGAGACACTGGAGAGATGCAAAGTGAGGAATGACATGGACAAAGGGATAAACTAAGGGGATTATTTCTTTCAGCAGCAGTTCTGGTTGGATATGAGCAGAGCAAGACTGTATCTGTCAAAGCCACCAGAAATGACATTGTTAGGAAGTGACAGGAGCATAAAGAGAGTTTTAGCTTTGTGGTTGGATGGAGAATACTGTACCTTTTAGAAGTTCTGGAGTAAAGTATTATCTGAAAGATTTAATGATAGCCTGAATATTAGCCCCATTTGGGGCTAATACTGGCAACATTCAAGCTACAGTTCTGGATGAGAGATGGGGGCAAAACTCTTACTCATAGTGACGGCAAAATGAATAGAACAAAAATAATTAATAACATTCTTTCACATCTTTGACCTTAACATGGTGGTTAGACATACATGATGAGACATCAAATTAGACAGTCGACAAGTTGTTGCATTTTGGGGAGTTAGTTTTCTGTATGTTAGTTTAATCTGTGTTGTCATCTTGGAACAAAGATGTTGAGCATCATTTCCCAACCCTTCATCTACTGAACTCTGAAAGCTCAGGGTCTGCTTCTAAGAGCTCTGCAAAAGATACATAAGAACAGGAAGCCTATTTTCAGTAGGCTTAACTTCTATTAAAAAAAGTTTCACAGATCATAAAGTTGAATCCCACTGCATAGGAGAACAAAAAGGGACAGATTCTTGTCAAATTGTTGGAGTAAGTTGAAGATCTTGTGAAGAAACAAAAAATAGAAGGAAAAGCAGGAAAAGACTGTCACTGAAAACAACAGCTGATACATTTTCTTCACAATTTTGTGAGATAAAATACTGTGTAAATTTAAAAAACCCTTTTGGATTTTTTAATTCATCTGCTCAAGGGATATGGCATCAAATTGATGGATATGGCAAGATCAATAAGATATTCCTCTCTGATTGATGTACATTTCAGTTATAGTTACATATTTAGTAATTGCTTCCCTTGTGTATTTATACCTGTAAGAGACAGATTATAAATATCCTATAACACATATACTCCACCCAGGCTGCTTCTTATCCTACAAAACACAGCAAGCCTGTCAGTAGTACTTTCTATCATCTAAATGTCAACTGCCCTTCTGACCATTCCACCAGTATGCATGCCTTCTCTGCAGATGAAACCCCACAATGGGAAACAAACTTTTCCCATAAAATGAGGATTAAGAATGAAGAAATTAAAGACAGTGAGACTAAAAATGGTGAAAATTTCTCAGTGGTTGTAGAGCTCCTTTTCATGAAGTCATAATTCTTTATGACTTATTTATGGATTAAGTATCGAGGCTGCTGGGCATACACAGGTTTATTACTTAGAAGAATAACTTGCTGGTGAAATGAATATTGTGATTAGGTGAAATTAGGTGATATTGTGCTACAAGGACTCACAAGGACAAACTCCTCAGTAGTGGTTCAGATAACACAAAATCATGTAGCTGGGTACACTGATTCTGATATTCCTGCATATTTGTTTATTTTGGTTGTGATTACGCGGTCAAAAATCAGTTGGGAACAGCTATTTGAATGAGATTGCTGTTTTGCATATAATACCATATTCAAATATCCATGAGCATAATCATGACTGGGGTTTAACTGAATTGTACTAAAACAATCAAGGAATCAAAATAAAGTATTAAAATATTTTGCATGTATGGGGTTCCTGGCTTACCATTAGGAGTAAGAATGAAATAAAATTTTGTTGAAAATTCTGAACACACGGAAGTTAGAAAAATCAGAGCTGGTGCCCATAGAGGGTGTGACACCCCTTGTTCCACAGGGGACAACGTACCCTGGGGAGAAAACCTAAGGTTGTGTCCAGTGAGCTGCAACATTCAAAGCAGCTAAATATCCTTAGTTTGAGACTTCTTGGCAGAAAAGGTACAAAAAAAGCTTTGTGTCTCATCACTCGAAATCAGGACAGGCTGTATTTCTAAGAAAGCTGTTTCATTTCAGCCATCCATTAAGCTTGCTACAGAAATGACTGGAGAAAACTCTGCGGTTTGGTACACATGCCAGACGGAAACTCACATTAATCAACTTTTCTGTAGGCTCATTCTCCACTTCGTATGCGTGTCATCTAGAAAGATGGGAAAGTTCAGCTGGGTACGGCTTTCACTTCCTAAACTGCAGAGGTAAACAAATGCAAATATTTCTTTTTTGTGTACTTTCCTTACAGGGGAGTGTTACACTTGGTTATCAACTGCCATTTTTGCAGGAAGCAAAGCATGCACTTGCAATATTAATCAGTAAGCTGTTCCAAGAGCCACTGGCTTACTTCTTGCACCAAAGTAAATGAATTATGTTACAAAGGACGTAGATACAACTCAAAATGGTGAAAAATAACCTGACAGGATTAATAATTTCCCATGTGTTATATTTTTAGGACCTTTTATGGAAGTTCTCAGTGAAGTGGGCTTGCAATGGTGATGATCTGAAGGTGGCTAGGTGCTTTTTATTCTACATGGCTGGAGCAACAATTCTGATACAGGTAGGCGAAAGAGTGGTAAAAACTGAGTGGAGGGTGTGAAGGGAGGATGCTGAAATACTCTACGACTGAACTTTCAGCCTCCCCCACAGCATCTCCCCAGGAAAACCCAGGGAGACACCCGAGGGGCGCAGGCAGGCGGGAGCGAGGCCTCCCAAAGGGCAGGCGGTCGCTGCGGGGCCGAGGCCGGACGCTTGGGCCGGGGCCGCCGCTGCCCGAGGACCTTCCCCGGCCCACCTGCGGGCGCAGCTGCTGGGCGCCGCAGGGGGAGGGCGGGGGCCGGGCAGCGCTCCCGCCGCCGCAGGTGCCGCGGGGCCGGGGCAGTCCCCCCGCCGGCGGGCTCGGCGCCCCGGCCTCGCGCAGGCCTCTGCCCGGCAGGGCGGGCGGGAGCGGGAGGCGGGGCGGCGGGGACGCTCGGGCAGGAGGCGGCGGCAGCCCCGCCAGCACAGGAAGTCGCCCCGCCGAGAGAGGAGGCAGGAGGCGGAGCTCTGCCGCTCGGCCCGAGGTACCGCGCCGCTTCCCGGGGTGGGCGAGGGGCCGCGGGCGCCAGGGCCAGGCGGCACCGCCGGGCCTGCGGTTGTCACGGCAACCGCCCCCCCCCCCCCCCGGGGGCGGTGAGGGCGCGCTGCCCCGCCGCTCCTCCGGCGCCGCCATTGGCCTGTGGGCAGGGAGCGTCCGCCCTGGCGGCGCGCTCGGCCGGCCCGCTGTCCGCCGCGGGCCTCCGCTGCCATTGGCCGGGAGAAAGCGCTCGCCTCCGCTATTGGCCGGAGCGCGCTGCCAATCGGGGCGGGCGGCGCCGCGGGCGCCCGGGTGCCGCCCCCGGAACGGGGGCTGAGGGGCCGGGAGGGGTCAGCGGCCGCGGCCGGCGCGGCCATTTTGGGTGTGGGCGGGAAAAGCCCCCCTGTCTTTTCTTCTTCCCCCCCCACGGCGGCGTACGCTGTGCCCGGGAGGCGGGAGCGGGCGGCTCCTCTCAGGGCTGGGGCTAATGGTGCTACCTTACGCGGTACCGAGCGCTCCTTGGCTGCCTGGCTTCTTTCCCCTGTGCCCACAGGTGCTGTTAGGCAGGTCCCTCGTTGGGCTGTGACTGGTCGATCTGGAGCGAAATAAACCCATTACCAGGGCGTCTCTTGGGCGAGGGCTGTGTTCGAGGCCTGGCCCGGGGGCTCTCAGGTTGGCTGAGCTGACAGACGCCTGTGGTGCCTCCGTGTGAGGACACCCCACGGCTTTCCCTCAGGAGCTCAAGCCTTCGTGTGCTGCCAACCATCGCAGTGTGGTTGGGTATGTGTGTGTGAAACCCCGTCTGTGTGGGGTTTCCGGGTGTCTGGGAACTGGACACAACAGCTGCTCTGTATGTGTGTGTGTGCATGTGTAGGCTGACCCCCCACACGCAGTGAGACCAGGACGTGTCAGAGCCGCTCCATGTGCAGTGTGTATCAGGGCTGTATGTGGTCGGCCAGCTGTGCGTATGCAGTAAATCTGATACAAGCTGGGCTTGTTGAGCTGTCTGTGTTTACCTTGCAGCCGGGATGTGTTCCGGATACATTGGACTCCTTTGTGTTTTCTGCAGAGTGCGCTGGTCATGCTTAGCTCAGAAAATCCTGGACAGAAATACGGGAGCTGCAACATTTCTAAACATGAAGTGTTGGCAGGGATTTCTGCCAGCATATTCATGTAGCTCTCAAACTACTCTGCCTTACCTTAGCCTACTAATTATGAGGACAGAGTGTAGTACCAGCAAACCCCTTTAGAAGAGCTAATGGTACAAGTGGTCTGTATGTACAGCACACGTGTTCACACACAGTAATTCAATTCCATGTCGTACAGGGCTCAAGTTCTTTGCTGCTGGGGACCAGGCTCATTCCTAAAGAGCTAATCAGAATGGAAGGGTACCTGTTACTGAAGACGTGTTGACTTTCTTCCATCTTGTGCTACTGATGTGTGACTGCCATAGTAGAAAACTGTAGAAAGTGATGTTTAAGGGATACACAAAACTCTATAGGCATGGGGAAAAGTGGACCATTTCTTACGTAGTGCTATTTGGCATGTCATCCTTGGCTGAACCACTTCACCTCTTGGTACAAAATGGGCTTAGGGACAAACTTTGTTGCTTAGAAAATAGCTTATCTGCTCACTAAGGAAAAATTTGGCAGATGCATTTGTTGGCATGATTATCTTTGATCATGAATTAGTACAATTTACCCTTCTAGGACATGTTTTTTATCTTCATGGAAGCCATGAAGATGTCAGCCTACTTCAGGTCAGTACAGTAAGCATGAGCATAGAGAAAACAAAGAAGTGGTGTTGACTTTGAAATAAATTAATCACACCAATACAAACAGCTGATACATTTTTTTAGGAAAAGGCAATTGCTCACTTTTTGCTGTTATTCTTGGTTCAATATGTAGAGGTTTTTTTATAAAATAAATTACAATTATATAATTTATGTCTTATAGCTGAACCTGTTTGAGCAGAGGTAGATGAGCCCAGGTAAATGCTCTCAAGAGGTCCCTTCCAGCATCAACAATCCTGTAGTTCTGTGGATTTGATTTATTAATTTAACCAAGTAGAGATTACAACAATGTTCTACAATTGACTTCTTTGTCTAAGATAGTATGTTGTATCTGTAAAAGCAATATAGAAAATACCTAGTTGTTTCAACATAGATGTGGGAACTCTTCAGATAGCTAGGTTTTGAAAGATTACTTCATATGACTAAAACAGAGATTCCTGTTGGCATTGGTAAAACTCCTCTTATAATTAACTTTAAATCTTATATTGATATACATACAAACACATATATGTGTTTCTATTAAGTTCCATAAAAACAGGACTATCCCTCCCATTTCAGATGCAGGCAGCTGAGTTCCTGAATTCAATTACTGCATCACGTTGAATGAACAGGATTTTTCCATACATCTTTACTTAAAAACAGACTTTATCAAAAGGTAATATGCACAAGATACATACTTTTCTTTGTAAAATCAAGAATAAAGGCAGTGCTTTTATTACTGTTTTTTTTTTATTTTCATAAACTTGGAACTATACAGAGTAAGTTTATATGCACTGGAAGATTCCGTATGCACTTCTGCCAGTTCCCTAACTTCATAGCTCTTACTGTTCCACTCTGCAGTCTCTTCAGAAAAGGAGGCCAGTTTGTGTGCCAGCTTTATAGCAGGTATGGGAAAATCCTCCAACTCACCATTGGTCACAAATGCAGAATGAAGACTAGTCATGTAAGCTAATACATTAACCTGTGATACTGCCCAGTGTATATCTAGGATTTACTTTGTTCAAATACTTCAGCCAAATCCTGTCGCCTAGTCTTAAAGGATGATTTAAGCTCATTGTACTTCATGGCAGTAGCTGCAGAAAACATCCAATTTTAGGAGACTCTACGTAGAAAACAAGACAAGGGTTTTTTTACAGTGCAATGAAGACATTTTCCTTGGATTTTTCTGTGCAATTTGTTTCTGTGAATTAGTTTTTGTTTCCTACATAGTTTTAAAAATCTTTCAAAAGAAACCGAGTACCATCAAGATTAAGTACTGTTAATTGCAGTTGGAATTTTAGAGTTTCTGTGAGATTTTTTTCATAATTAGGAAGTTCTGGGTTTTGTTTTTCTTTGGGATATTTCCATATTAATCTACGTTTTTCATTAGCAAGACAAGCTGTGAATTACAGACAAGGATAGGGTACTCTGGAAAGTCTTTATATGTTGCTAAAGCAGGCTAATGTTACAAAATGGGGTTACACGTTAATAAACCCTAAACCAGTTTAATGTCATCTTGGAGAGCCAAGTCAATCTATTAAATACTTAACACTTCATAAGTAAATTGTTATATTTATGTGTTATTAGATACATAAAGAGAACGAAACATAGATGGTTGTAAGGTGTAGACAAAGAAGTCAATGATTTCCGTTTACAGTAGAAGTCTGTCTCAGTCCTGCGACTCTCTTATGATATTACTGTTGTAATACAGTCACTCTTGGGAAACAGGACTGCAAAAATATATGTTTTCTGACACAAACTGCTTTAAATTTTTCTGCTCTTGTACATTTTTTCATTTGTTTGCAGTTTTACTTTTTATTGAGGAAAAATGTGAAGAGATTTATAGAATACATACAAACTGATAATTTTTTAAAATAAAAAATGAAGTGCTTTTCAGTGAATGGCTATCGTCATTTCAAATGAAGTCTGCAATGATTAAATATTAAAATGATCGATGGTTTAAATTAATATAAAACTTTTCAGGAGATTATTACAAAGATTAACATTTTTAATGTTTTAATACTTCCATAGTTTATCAATCACAGGCACAGTGAAACTGTTTTTAGTTACCAAGCTGATGATCTCATATATCACTGCAGTATTATGCACAGCATAAACATCATGGTGTCATTGGTAAGGGAGATGAAGAAACACAATTTATGTTACGGCTCTTTAATAATCAGTTTTAGTCTTGAAGTATTTTTTGACACACAGAATAAGCAGGTAAGATTTTTTTTTTTCCATTTGGAAAGAAGATAAGAAGGAAGGATAGTTCCAGAAAAGCTGTATGTATGCCATTTAGGAGGGAACTCTGTTTCATGTAATGACAAACATATATTGTCACTGGTACTGCTACAGAAGGAGAAAAAGCACTTGCATGTATTTTTCCAAGTAGGACTTCCATTAATACGGCTTTAATATCCCCAAATTATCTGCAACTGCCTATGGTTCCTGATACATTTTTATTCATTAGAATTATGTTTGAAGGTCATGGGAAAATGTCAAGGCACCCCAAGTGCTTTTGTATCACTAGCTGCGCATAGATACCCCTGTAATTCGATGGGTTGAGTAAACGCTTACTCCAGGCATTCTTGACATGGACAGTGCTAATCCCTTTGTTTCACATTTCTTCTGCTTTTTTTAAACAGCGAGGCTAAAAATCAGTGTTAAGTGATTTTTAAGTTTGCTTTTGCCTCTTTAACCACATATTGCAATGATACAGTGGAGCTTTATACAATACAGTTTATTGTGTCCCAGGGCTTCTTGCAGTGTTAAATAGGATAATTCATACATCAACAAAATATTGTTTATTCATGTGTCATGATTGTTCTTGGCATTGTCCTTCATCCAGTATGTTTTAACATCAAAAACAGGGCAGAATTGGAAAGACACAGTGTTATGAATTAGCCAATGTAAACCCAATAGGAGGTGTAAAGAAGGATGGGAGATAGGAGAGGAAGGGTGAAACAGAAATCCAGGAATAGATACTGAGCTGGTGAAGTGAATAAATGGGGAAAGACACTTCTGACAGCAGAATCTTATGATGGAGAAGTCGCTTACACCAAAAAGGGCGAAGTATGAGAGAGGGAAAGAGCAAAGGTTAGCACTAGGTGAACGGTGAGAATGTTGAGAATGGTATTGGGAAGTTAAAATCCAGAGGGCGAAGTGAAGCACACCATTTTGTACACAAGTTTGTTGTCAGCAACTAATGCTGTTATTTCTATTAAGTAAGACAACAAAATAAAAGATGGAGTTACATTGCCTGTAGTTGGTTGCCTCTAGCCAGAAAACCAAATTTATCCTCATGTATTTTCATTGAAATAAAATAAATAATGGAACAAAATAACCTTTTATGTTATGAACTGGTTTTTATAGTGGGAAAACAGATTGGGTTGGAAATGTAGTAGATTTCAAAGTTTCAATTGTTTTCTCTCCGGCTGTGCTGTGTGGTGTAAATGAAGAAAAGGTTAAGTTTACCCATGATAATTCCCTCTCACATTTACATTATCAATCAGCCTTTGTAGCTTTTTGTGCTTTTATCTATTGTGTTTTTATTGTAATCTTTACATATGAAGTTCTCAATTCTACAAACTCTTATGCTCAAATTTATTCACGAATGGCTCTGACAGATGTGCTTTGGAAGCCTTAGAAGCTGTGGTTTAAGATGCTGCCAGCTGGTCGCCTTCTCCCCACCCCTCAGATTGCAGTCTGTACAGAAGAGCCAGCAATACCTGCACCTCAGTTTGCTTCCCTCACCTTAACTCGCATTTCTTTTTGGGTGGCTTGCTCTGGTGCGTAGGCTGGGAATGGGGTCCAGGGTCCTGGGGGCAGAACGTACCTCCTCTTGTTGCTCTTTTTTACAGGCTGCTCACCCCTGGCAGCGAGGTGGTTAAACACCCGGGTCGGCAACATCTCAAAGCCTCTCAGATACCCAAAGTTTGTTTATGATGCTCCCCTGTAGTTTCAAGTTGAACGTGATTTAAACTTTTTATTTTAAATTACATATGTTTTCAACTTGTTAATGTACCAAGTCAGGTAGGACATTTCAGTACTTGGATTACCCATATCGCCATCTCTACTTAGATTCTCACCTGATGGTTTTGTCTACTCTTAAAAGTGATCATGCCCAAAAGATCATATTAAAAACCATAGATCTTTCTTTCATGTAGTATGTATGCCATAGAAATTGTCCAGTAGGCGGTTTTAGTGTTGCACTCGTGTGTGGAGCTGATTATGCTGCCTCCAATTAAGATTGCATCACTTACTTTACTGCTAGACAAGTATTGTATTACTTACCTTCTTGTCAAAAGGAAACAGTTAACCTAAAGGAGTGTATTCCTTGTTTTTGTTTTGTGTCTTGGCTGTCAGACTGAAAGTACACTATTTGTATAGCTAGCATTTAAATTTGATTAGGTCCTTGATTTACTGTTACTCAACTAAAATTAAATTAAAAATTAGGACTGTACAGTAACAATAAAATGGATAAGGAGCTGGTGAGCTGCCAGCACTAAGAAGTAAAGGCTGGAGGCCACTGTCAATGGATGAGAGCTTGTGGCGACTTTCCCCAGCATTTGTCTTGGTGTGATGCTTTTTGCTGTTTTAGTCAATTGTCTGTGTGTAAACATAGAAGCAATAGTGACAAACAATGGATGGTTCAGTGATTGCTGGATTGATGAAGGGATGAAGTATAAAGCATTGCTGAGATCATGGTAACATGAGTCTGTTAAAATGCAGTTTGTCTGCAAATGCATTGAGGAAGAAGGAATGCTGAATGTGTGTGCAGAATGGAAGATTTTTATCTTGTAAAGCTATGACTGGAGGAAGACTTGGGGTTTGTGAAGAAGCTCCTGTAGCCAGAGGGGATTCAAGTGCAGGGCAGTGTCAGGAAGAGCTGGTGCTGCTTAGAAGAGGTGGGGGGAGAGGTAGGAAGGTGGTTTAAATCCCTGTAATAAGACCGGTGCTGGAATTTTACGTCTAGTTCTGTTTGTATGAAAAACCCATCCTGAAAAATTTGAAAGTATGATGAAGGTCCTTCTGTTAATGGTACTACCTCTGGTAGGTGGGCTTGAGAGTGGGCACAAGCTTGCCGTGATGTTTCTGACCACGTGGCTACCTTACCACAACAAGCTGGACCACAACAAGCTCTACTATATGCCCCGCCTTGCTGCTGCAGAGCAGAGCCCCTCCTAGATACAGTGTCGAGTGTCCTAGGCAAGGCTATGCGCATCTGTGTGAATTTGTCATTTCTTCCCATTACAGAGGGCGTGGGAAGCATTGTCTCTTTTTGTTGTATATGTGCATCATGGAAAGCTTTCTATAATATGATTTTTCAACTTTAGGCTTCAGTGTGATTAAATTTAAGCACGGTTTTAATGGAACCACAAAGAATTGCAGCAGCTAATATTTGGGGTTTTTTTGATTCTGCAATCATAAAATGATCAGAGCAAGGATGGATGTGACTTTTTTTGAAATTTTTTGACATATGCTATTTCATTTATGAATGAATCCGTAATCCATAAGTGAAAAGGTTAACAAAGGCTTCTTAGATTTGTTTCCTTTTTTATTCTTCAAGATAGGATAATTTGAAAGCCTGGGTTATTTTGGTATCTTTCTGGGTATGCAAAAGAGCAGACCAACAGGATAAACAGGAAGAGGGTATTCTGGAAAAATGATTAGTATAGACCCAAAACCTATTTAAAAAAACCTTCAAACTATTTTCATTTTAAGTACACCAGTGGGGTTAAATAATATTAGTAACTTCTGTTAGAGTAACAGATCGTAATAATTTAAAACAAAAGGTCCCAGCGCACTTGCTAATATCCTTTATGGCTTCGGTAAAATACATCTGAAATGATTTACAAAGCAAAGCTTCTGATGAATTCTTCCAGTTCTACATGGGAAGAGAGTCTGTTTATCTTCATGCATGTTTATATAGACCCATGGAAATTATGATCTAAATGTGGGTACCATACTAAAACATAGCCATATATGCAGAGTAAAGAATTCAAAGCACTTGCATTCTGTCATTTATTGCACACAAGTAATGTATGTTGCATAGGCTCAGTTCAATTCTGTATCCTGACCATAGAAGGACTCTATAGAGTACGTACTGTACCTTGAGGAGACCTTCAAGGGGAGGGAATGGTGTGTGTAGGAAGAAGCCTCAGGGCAATGGCTCTCTGACCAAACTTGTCTCTTGTCTGTTTTTGAGCCTTCAGACTCAAGCACTATCAGTGCTGGAAATAGTGAAGAGCTGGAGAGATGTTTTCCCTCTACTATGCTGGTATACATTTTCATTAACTCACCTTATTAAAAAAAATCAACGTGGAAACAACTGGGGTGGCTGTAAAGCTGAGTGCATGGAATAGAGTATTTTAGAAGTTAAAAGCAGAAGCAACTTAGCTAAAGTCCTTTTTAGAGCTGACCGAGCTCTCCTTAAACTTCTTAAGCTTTATTACAGGCTTGTACAGCTTTTGGTGCAATAGTGGCCGGACTGAGCAATTGTAGTAGGAAGAGAACAAACCTGCAGTTTCTTGTGTTGCTGTTGAATCTGTTCTTATGAAAACCAGCCTGAACTCACTTTACTGTATGCTCTAGCAGGGCTTTTTTTTGTCGTATGCAGTCTACAAGGCTAGATTTCAGGCAGTGCATCCCCCTCCTCCTAATAAAACTTCATGGCAGTGCTGGAGCATACATTCTCCTTTGACTCTAGCTGAGGGCATGTGCAACCCCTAGTGCTTAGAGAGATGCACTCAGGAAATTACCATTTTATCTCAGGCTAGGATTTCTGAGGAAATGCTCACAAGCTGATAGCTACTCATTAAATGATCTCTTTTAGGAGTCTCATAATGATTCCATCCCATCCTATTCCTAAGTAGTTTGAGGTGTAGGAATCTCTCATCAGAGGCCAACCTTTCACATGGCAGAACCCAGGGTCTTAAAAATGTGCCATCTCCAAAAGCCAGCAACCCATGAAAAAGTGTTCAATTCTGTATTTCACTAATGTTTTTACAGTAAATAGAATTTCATGTGTACTGCGTGACTTGAAACACTCAAAGGAGTACTTTAGTCAATGTGTTAGTCTCAGTTGGTGTCATCTTTTGCTTTGGCATTCTCCTGGACAAGGAGCTCTGCAGCAAAATTTCTTCCTTGTGACACACACACACTGTTCAGGAGCAGTGGCAATAGATGGGGACACAGTCTCCTCCCATCCTGTGGTCTTATGGGAAAGCTGTGAAAAGAGCCCAAGTAGACATTTGCACAAATGGTTGCATCTGGGACATTCAGATGTTCACATGACTTTCTGCTATTTCAGCTGATACGTTTCTGCTGTTTGACATTTTTTCTTTTTGCTGCCTTTTCTTCCCAGCTGCACTCCACGCTTGTCTCCTCTGCCTTAAAATGAGTCAAGTAAACAGTTTACCACATTTTCTGATGGCTATCAAAGCTTATTTTTTTCATTTGGCGCATATAAAGGTTTTAGCCTGATTTTGATCCATTCCTTTAATTCAATTTTTGTTCAAGATTTAGATTTCTGATAGATACCAAGATCTTATACTCTCTTTTTGCCCAAATAGAACATAAAGCTCCTCAAGAGATGGTATCATGTACACTATTACTTTATTCTTTATCTTAAAAATCATTACCTTTAATGGGATCTCTAGGTAGGTTTCAGGAGAGCCAAGTCCTGAGCAATTTAGATACAATCTGCAGAGGGTGTGCTTGGCCTATTGTTTTGAACTACTTTGGAAACTACTGAGCCTATGTTATTTAAGCAGTTTTAAACTCTTCACCCAATTATGGCCTAATCCTTCAAAACCAATAGAGTAGGACTTGTTTTTGAAAATGCTGCTGCTAACATCTATGGGTCTGTTCACTAAGCCTGATTATTAAGCTCATTATTAAGTACTGTAGGGCTGAACTTTACATTTGATATATTAACACTAAGTTATCTACTGGTTTTCACCTCAGGCAATTTTAAAGAAAAAAATACAAAAAACTATGTAATGTGTTAAGGCTAAGGAAATGCATATCAGCTTTATCTTCTGATCTTTATGGTGAAGATTAATAGGTTATTCTGTCTTTAATCAGTTATTGAAAAATAGAGGAAAACATAAATGCCAAAACCACCAAATTAAAAGTTTACACTTAATATTTCTTTTGCTTGGTGACTAGAATAGATTTATTTGTTTCAAGCTGAGTTGCTTTCCTGAAAGTCTCATACAGCATGTGAGACCGCAAAAGTGGCATAAAACTATTTTTCTTGATTCCTAGATCAGTCTATTTAATACTTATTGAGCTGCAGTAGTTTCGGAGAAAGAAAAAAACCCCATATTCATTCTGAATGCTGGATGGAAAGATTACCTTTTAAGTCCTTTCAAACACCAGGTTTAGTAATGAAAGTAATAATTCAGTTCTGCTGAAGTGTTACGATTAGGTCTATGTGTACTGGGGTGCTATTTGCTGCTGTCATTTGTAGCCTGCTTTCAACTTTTGCATGCTTGCTCAAGGTAAGAAGTGAGGCAATCATTAGGCTATAAATGTGGTGACCAGTCTTAGCAGTTACTATAACTTGAAGTCATGTGTGATGGGACATTGTATTATACTACAGGGAAATATATAACAGAAGGGCACATTTGTCTGCCCTTCAGCTTTGTGCCTCTGTGGCTTATTTCTGGCTGTTTTCTCTTCTTCTGGTTTTCAGTTACTAGATTGATTGTCAAGCAGGAATGAACTGTGTGCTGAGACCTGTTTTTCTTCTTGAATGGTAGACAAATTTCAATGAAAATGGAGTCAAAATAGATGGGATATCAATATTAGAATTAATGGGGAAAAAAATAAGCTGAAACAGCCTAACATACTTCAAAAAGCATTTTTTTAAAAACAGGGTGAGAGGAAAGGAAAAATTCCACCAGTTTCACATTGTCTTGTTTTGATATATTACTTCAAAGAAGCTTTTTTCAATCTATAAATAATTCACTTAGAAATTTTGTATTTTTAATGGTCCAAGATAATGCAAATGGAAAAAAAGACACAATAGAAAGAAAAAAAAATATCAGTATGGAATTACTTATTCTAATTTTTTTGTGTGTGAATACCTTCAAAAGTTAAAAGATCTGTTCTCACTGAAGGCCATTATCCCATTTTGCAGTATTGAAAATGTTGTGAAACAGACTTCCCATCCTCTGGATAGTTGTGAACTGTAGTTTAAGATGGATATGCTAAAGGGAAGTATAATTACTCCCTAAATATTTCTTCTCACTTAAGGAAGAATAAGAATTTCATTTCTGTCAAAAATGAGCCTAAGCTTAAAATCTAGAAATGAGGAATTAACAAGTGTATATAGTTAAAGCACCCAGGTTTATAACAAGCTATGACTTGTGGCAGCCCCAGAAAAGGAGCAACATCTGGAAAAAATGGAATTCTTGTCAATTGCCAAAACTAAAGAGGGGGGAGAGTAGAGGGGCTATTTTCTGATTTAAAGAAGGGAAAGAAGTCTCTCTTCCCTTGTTTTAACACCTAGTAGGGCAAAACAAAGTTTCTGAGGTTTTGGAGTAAAACCTCAGTGAAACCACGTGGTGCTCTATAAATTCAAGAATTGTAAATTCATAACATATTAGAAGTGAAGTGCTTAGGCAGACTTAGCTGATTTTGAAATCTAAGGTCTATGACCTCTAGCTTTATACCTGTTATTGAAATTATTCCCTACTTCATCAAAGGAAATGAGTGCTGAAGGAGTGTGTAGTGGGGATCAAAGAGGGAATAAAACTGCCTGGATTTAACTGAACCACAAAATGTTCGCTGCTGACGCTTCAATTACTGAGATGGAGCAAATAATTGTTTCTCGTTGTTGCTCTTGACTCAACGAACTTTTAACTTGCGAGGCAGAGAGTGTGCGCTTCATTTCTGTCTTGTGAAGTTGTCGTGGTGGTGGTGTCCTCCGTACTTACCCAGACCGCAGAGGTGACTGTACAGCACCCGCAGTCACCCCCATGGAGGCTGTATCCATCCTGCATGGATGTGCTGGGCATCAGCATGGGCAGGAGATGCCTGTTCTCTTCCTACCCTTTTAACTCTGATTTCTACCGTAGTCCCCCCTCCAAAAAAAAGAGTTTAAACAGATTCTGTTATTTTGAAGAATGTTATTCTGAAATACTGCATATGGTGTCATTTATAGTGTAATTTTCCCTTTAGCAGAGATTACTTTTTCCTTTGGGAAATACTACATTTTGAACTGTCTGGCAAGGCAGAATTGAACCACATACATGCTTTTTTCCTTCATGAAATTCTTTAAGGATATTTTCCTGACATGCCAATGCCGTCATATATTCATAAAAATGAAAAAAAAAAAGTTCGTCTTTGAACGTTTGGAATTTTAAATTTGTTCAGATGAAGATCTGTCTTCATATTAAAATGAATATGTTTCACAGATGGTATAGCTCTACTCAGCTCTGAAGTGAGTAGGGAATTTGGTTCTGAAGACAAATAACAAATCCTAATAATGAAAAATAAATGTAAGGTGCATTGAATCGCTACAAATAGGAATATTCTTCTGCAAAATGTTGTACTGATTTTAGAACAAGTATAACATCAATTGCTAAACAGATACCTTCTGTGTAAGTAATGTTTTTATAAGTGAGTTTTGGCCTAGTACATTTTGATTCTTCTTCCTGTAGAAGCTGTGACAAACTGTGCTCTACTGGGAATGGAAGGAACCTTTGACATTTTTAATGGCCTCTTTTTTCTTAAAAAACCCCAAATTTACCTAAGTATGAAGTCTTTTTAAAAAATCTTAGTCAGGTCTTGTGATCCTTGAAATTTTCACTTTTTTCCTGGCTGTCATTAATACATTTATTGATAATATTTTCAACTCTTAAGATGTTTAAAAACATTTTATATCTAGCAAAAGTAAGTGGACCTTTTGCTAGAGGAGCAAATGCAAATACTTGGGCCTAAATAATCCCACCAAATTTTAGGTACTTAGGGGAGGTTTAGGAGCGTAGCAAGAAAGCAAGATTGCTGGAGGCAATCTGCATTCCTTACTATTGCATCTCTTTCTTCAATCATGGCAAAGGAAGTGGAGGTGGCCTCCTGCATAACTTGGGTGTCTCACCTTCCTGAAATAAGGTGGAACTAATCTGGGTTGTTGATGAAATTTATGTTTCATAATGTATTGCCTCAGGATTTCGAAACATCCAGGAGAATATGCTGAGTATTCATATGGACTATTACCTGTGTCCTACAAATAAAGTTAGAGCTAATTTGATGGGTTCCGTAGGCACTATATAACTAACAACAGAGCAGCTCCTTTCCCTAGAGTGCAAAGGGCACTTGCTGGAAGTAACAATGTGTGTTTTGTTCCTAGTGCTTACATGAAACTACGAATAGCCTGATATGTGTCAGAACAAAAGTTGTAATTCCTAGATAGTTTTAATCTTGGGATATGGTGCAGTGCTTGTTGTCCTTCTGTAAAAAGTTAAGATTATTTTAGTAATATTTGTTCCAACTGGAGTTATGGATCCTGTTTTTTTGATTCGTTTTCCCAAATTTAACTGAACTTAAATCACCTCTGCTGCTTTCAAGGTTAAATTAAGTAAAGAAATGTTAATTTCTTTTTATTAAAAGAAAATTAAATAAATCCCCAAAGAAAGTAGAGCTAGATTCTGGAAGAAGCACCATGGGCAGTTACTCTTTCTTTTGAAAAATAGTCTCATCCTTTGAGAGAGACTTGGCAGAGGAATGGTGAAGACTACTGTAAGACTTATCAATAGAACATGAATATATCTTTTTTCAGGTTTTTTTGTTTGTATAGTTTCTTTAAGTAGTAGTAGCAAAGGTTTTTAAATTCTTTCTCTTGGCTAAAGTATGGTTATATTCAGCTGCATTATTATTGCAGTTTTGCAGCAGGTTACTTCCACTGCATTTCTTCCACTGCTGTACAGACAGACCTTTGTTACTGTACTTCAGCAGTACACCAAAAAAAGCCAATTAAAATAACCAACAACAATGGTTTCCAAAATACCTACATGCAGACAGCTTCCCATGTTAAATACAGTGCTACCAGTTCTTTGCAATAACTTGATGTTCACAGAGGATCCGATGTGCTCCTTGGATTTTACCAGATGAGGGTAACAGGCTATTTGTGCTCTCTTGTAACTTGTAAGGGTTTTAATATCTATTATTTATTAAACTATGAGCTATGGAATTAACTGGTAAAAGACCAATTCTTTCACTGACATCAGTAAGCTTTGAATCACGTTAAAGAATAATTTGGGTTATGCATTCAAATTACCAACTGCATTGCATACAACAAAAAAAAAAAAAAAAAGGATTTTTAGATTAGATACCCATTTGCACTTAAGGATAAGGTGCTTCTGCATATATGCAGATATTCTCTGCATTTTCAATTACAGATGAAGACTTGGTCCAGTACTTTTACATTCTGTGCTTGCTTTCCTATCCTGAAGTTTTACTTGCTTTTCTCTCAACTGACTAGCTATACTTAAGGTACAAAACCAGTCGTTTCATTGATCATTTCTTTAACATGCACTCTTTTAATATTTGGGCAGCTTATCGTTGAAGAATGCAAACATACTATCAAATATCACAGCTAAGAAAGTTTGTACACATGCACATACGTAGAACTTTGAGTGTTCCCTGGTTCACACTTTAAGCCTTATCACCATCATTAATCATTTGTATTGCACCACAAATGCACAAAGTACATTCTTTGTGCTATATAGTCCCTGAACTTGTTTTTTATTAGTATTTCTAAAGTCATTCACAGTATGTTTCTATTTTATTAAAGTAATTGCTTTAAATTTTTTGTGGTTGGTACAGGCTGTGTATGCATCAAGAGTAGTGAGTTGTGATTTAAACGCTTCTGTGGCCAGAACTTGAATGGACATTCAGAACTGTTTTTTATCTCACAAAATGCTGTTGACAGTTGGAGGTGATAATAGGCAATTTATTGTGTGTAATAATTATTATCAGTCACTGCTTTTGAATAAAAGAGGATGAAAAGTCATGTGTTCTTCCAAGGGTGTAAGCCTTCAAAGATGAATTATGAGAGGGGAAGAGAAAGAGGGTGAAAAAATAGTGAAGGGAACCACAAAAACAAAGATGTCTTTTGACCTTGTAGTATATCTGAAATGGCAATAAACAAAACATCTTTCCTTTGGGCCTCACTTCATTTTCTTAAAACCATCTTTTGTAAAAGCTCGAAAGTTGAGGAGGGCTCATGTTGCCTTCAAATGATCTGAAATTACTCTTGAAGTATTTTTAGTAGCCTGTAAAAAGAGCAGTCACAAGGTCCTTTATGTGTTTTTTAAATGGTTATGTAGTTATTAAAATTCCAGGGACCTGAAGGCTGCTTAGGGTGCATGCAGTACGGCATGCTGCCCATCCCATCGATTTGGCAAGGAAATGGAGGAAAGGCCAGATCCTCCACTCACTGATGTTGGAGGCAGTTGAACAGCCAGAGACAGCTGGGAAAGACTTGACTGCAAATTTTGTTTACAGTAAAGTTAAGATGATCAATTATTGTAGGATGACCACTGCGATTTTAAATGGGGAAAAGGCGCTTTCAAATTGTTTCATGACTTACACACGTTCCAGGCTTTTCCTTTATAGAAATCTGGTCAGAAAGTTACATTGGAAACCACTCCTACAGCAAGGTTCATAAATAATAAATATTATCTCTTATTAATCCATATTTTAGTTTAACTCTGGCTCATGGCAAGTTGCTTCCTCAGGGAATGCAGGATTCTTTACAAGAAGGTGATGAGCCACAGTCCCTGAGGAATTAAATTGTGAAAACAATCTCGGTTTCATACATGCTAATATAGATCTGTTATTCCCTTTCCACATCTATCACAACACATTCTAAATTGTGGCTGATCTTTTATGCAAATAGCTGTCTTATTAGACATTGCGGCTGTATGTGCTAATGTCTCCATGGGTTTCTCGGGCATTTGCTATCTAACCATCAAAGCGGTGGAAATGAATGATGATTACTGCATCCCTTTGAAGAACAAAGAGGAGTCGAGGTTCTAGATACGGGAGTTGGTGATGCCGAGCCATGCGGGCAAATGCAAGCATCATGTGGCTCGTATTAAGTCGGGAAACAATTCGTGCCTGTGTTTTCTTCTTGTGTTTTATTGGCACTGCTAAAACTGCAAACATCTTTCACAGCTGATGTTTTGTTACAAAACATTAATAGGCTATTGAAATTGCAAAAGGCAAGTCAAAACAGTCTCTTAACAGTGGCATTAAAAAGCCAAGAACTAGTTTTGCAGTGTAAAAATGTATCTGTTATCTCCTCAACTAGCTGAAAGTTCAAATGGTACTTTTGTTTTCCACTCTTGTTATTATGATGTGAATGTTACGTGAGAAATACAACTCAGTCTAGAGGGTAGCTGGGAAGCATAACAGAGGGGAAAAACCCCCCGGTGGATTACAGTTTACTGCTTCGGTGTTTTACATAAAATGGGAGTATTCTCTGAATTAACCCAAAGTAATGTATGGAAACATTAGTACACTATAATTGAGTTTCCATTTCGGATTAAAAACTAATGGCAGTCTTTTATACCTTGTTATTATTCCTGAATACCTTTAAAAAAGGTTGCTGAATTTGAGCACCAAAGTTCTTTTTATGCTGTGTCACACACTTTAATTTAAAGAGCCTGGATTTGTCACTTGACATTAAATGTCAATAATTCTTACAGAATAGATAAAAGAAGAAACTTTGTGGTTTTAAAATGCATGAATAACTGATGGGATCATTCCTGCAGCTATACTTCAAACCTTGTTTGAAGCTGTGAAGGAAATAATGGTGGATGTTTAAGGTTGGGATGCTGACAGTAGCCCATTCAGCAGTGTCTTGGCATGCTTTTTGGCCCATGGTTTGGTATCACAGTGCCTTCAAGGGCTGCACTTCCCAGACAGCATGCCTTGGCAGAGCCTGGGGAAGCTCGTCTTGCTGTAACGCAGCTGGTTATGCCTAACAGAAAAATAGAACTCCAGCAGATACTTCAAGGCCATATGTGCACCATTTGCAGATGGTTTGTGGCTACCCGGGACGGTTTGGCCAAAGTTTGTCCTTGGCACTATTCTCACCAAGGCCAGTTGGGAAAAGGCAGATGTTGGTTGTTGTGCGTCTTCTGTGCTCAAACGGTAAATCTGACACTGTTGAAAATGTCAGTCCTCTTGCGAGTGTGGGGTTGATGTCAGGAGGCTTGTGTCATAGAGGTGGTCAAATAGTGGGGCTTATCATCACTATGATGAGCGATGTCTTCAGCCCAGCCAAAATGGTTGAAAACCAGTGTTTTGAGCCACAAGCATAAAAGCCGGGTATTTTTTGACTATGGAAAAAGAGGTGAACTGGGCATGTTCACCTTCTTGTATCTTTTGAGTGGCAGCCCTGTGAGGGGATGAATAAGAGACCATAAGGTCTCTTATTATTAAATGGGTATATTGGGAGTTTGCTAGAACACTACTGAGATGGTGCTTGTTTAGTTACATGGATGGTGTGGGAGCACCAAAATACCAAAAAAAGCATCTTTGGTTGAATGATAGTGCAGTTCCCTGTGCAATCCTGATGTCACCTGCTTGCGCTGTGCAACATAAGAAGCCCATTGAAGAGTCAGGATGGTTGTTACCTAAATGCATTGAAGTGATTTAAACTCTCAGTACCTTGGCTGAGAGGTGTAAGATGGGCACAGACCCAGCTCTCATTTTTACTCTCCACTTTCTTTTCATTCACAGACCTCTAGAGCCCTTGACAGGAAGGTAGGAGAGTGTGGGGTTGCTGTGTTTTAGGCATCTGTTCCTCTCTTTTGCTCAGGGTGGCTGAAGGGCTGCATCTGCAGGTGGGTTTCCTGAGCAGTTACACCTGTGGATGCACACATGCTTACTTCTGCCTCAGACTCCTGGGTGTAGTGTAAATGTGTTTGCCAACAATAGAAACAGCTCACAATACGACATTCACTCCCTGGTTTACTAAAGAAAAAAATTATATAGGAATGTAATTCAGTGGTACCAAATGTGGAATTACAGTGCAATCAGTTTAAATCCTTCTTTTTTTCCTTTTTTTATTCAAACTAACAGGCATTCTGTAATGTTAATAACCCTTGCAATGGGGAAAAAGGTATGTTTAGAAGTTATCTAATAGTCTTCAGAATAGTGATGATTAACTCCAGTGTCTCATTGTACTCTGGGAAGGCTTATGTCTTTGTGTATAATCATGTAAATGTTGCTTGTTACAGTTTTTTCTGATGTTATAAGTCATTGATTTCCTTAGTAACTTGTTTAGGAATAATGCATATTTTTTTTCGATACTGACAGTGATTTTTGGATTGAAAACGATGGGTAGAAAAGATGCCTCTACAGCAAGGACTCCTGTTGACCAATACAGGAAACAAATAGGTAAGAGATCTGAAGAAAAGTTTGTGTACTTAAAAAAACCCTGTTTTTTTCAGCCAGACCAGTTAGTGTAACAAAATGTCTTATTCCTCTTCAAAAACTTTGTTTTGCTCACAAGTGGTGCAAAACAATGCACACTCCAGGGAAACGTTTTTTATATACTGTTGACTAATTCATTCAGCAAAACTTCTTATGAAGACAGTTTCAAGTAACTTGATAAATCCATGTTCTGTGTTTGGACATACTAGTGAAATGGTGCAGTGCAATGACTCCATGATGTTTCTGAACTGTTGGAACTTTCCTGATTTTCCTGTTTCTCTCCAGTTTAAAATACAGGTATTTCTAACAAAATACTCTTCATGCTTTATAACAATTTTTGATACACTGAATGATACAGACCTTTACATTATATAACTGCATTTATTCTCAGACTAATGCAATACTTTTAACATGTTAATAATTTATTTTCCTAGGTCTTTTTCTGTTCTTACCCATTGTGTATGTAGGTAACTTGTATACAAAGTACACACATGCATACCTGTGAATGCACACGTGTACACTCACACAGATACCTACATACCAGACTCAAATCCCTATTTGCTTAAATGTAAAGGTAAGTGGCTTGTTTTTGGAATCCGGATAGGATTCTACCTCTCTAGGTGTTAAATAATATTATAAAACAGACACAATATTTTAAAAGTACGTATATAAAATGAAGTACCTTAATCTATACTCAGTTATTTAGGTAAATGACTTTGTTTTATAGTTGCTAAGCACCTACATCTATGTTTAAATATGCAGAAAAATAGCAAGTGTCGGGGAAAAAAATATCATGGTGAAAGAGCTAGGGATATGCAAACAATCTTATTTTTATCATGTCTTAATTTTTTTAGTGCTGCCTTATTATTTTAAAATAACTGTTTTAATGGTCTTTTCTGCATTTAAAGTTGAAAGTAAGGAACTGTTTTGTATTTTATTTGTTTTAGATAGCTGTGAAATGCTTTATATTTCCTAATCTTGAGCAGTTCTTGTGGCAGGCTTCCTCAGTTCATTCTCTGAGATAGAAACATGGCTGAAAACGTCCGAGTACCTTTACAGATGGGAAGCAGATATACTGGAAAAATATTTAAATAGATGAGCTCCGCTTTTGTGCGATTTAGGTTTCGTGTAGGAAACCTTGCAAAGAAACTGTTACCCAGCAAAAGATGACACCACAAATATTTCACCCAAATGGGTTTAGTGAGAAGTAGGAGTGCAGCAGCTCATCTTTGGGACAGCTCATCCCATGTAACTGGGTGTTCAGAGAGAGGATGATTGCATCAGCTTTCTGGCGTTTTCTCTGCATGTTTTTCATCGTGGTCACTTCTTTTACAGCAGCTTCCTTTAGGGTTGCTTTTCTTCCTTTTGTGAACCCCTCCAGGTGACCGCAGTTCGACTTGTTTATTGAAGTCCTCTGCAGGGTGAAAGAAGCTGGTGATCTCTAGTGGGATCCCTGGAGATCAGGTTGGGCTGCTGGAGGACCGGGGAGGTGTAAAGCTGCATCTAAGTATGCGACTCCCAAAATTACCACAGCTTGAGCTATTTCTTGCACATTACTACTGTGTGACACTGCGGTTACACATCTCACACCAGTGAGATACCAGGACTGGTCAGCTATGCCTTGAGCAGGGGAAAGAACACTGTGCTGTAGCAAGGGGGCGACAGTATTTGTATTGGGGCCCAGCACTCAGAGGACTCAGAGGGATTCTGTTACGTTGCTGACTCTCTGGTTTTGGGCTAGTGTGTTGTATGAACAATTTGGCACCTTTCCTGTTAGCCGATGCAGCATCATGATCCATTGGGTACTGCAAAATACAGTGTCTGAGGGGGCTCATAATGAGCTCATTTTGCTTAGATGCGATGCATTGCTCTTAACTTGGCAAAAGCAAGTGTTAAAAATTATCGTAGGGAAGAATCTCACACCGGCAGGCAAATAACCGAGGAGGTGTTTCTGTGATTGTAGTATTCCTTAGAGTACAGAGAGCAAGAACTAAAACAGACTATCCACTGCCTTTTGCTCTGATGATGGTGGTTTCAGCTCCCATTCTGGTCATTCACTGATATAGCCATAGAGTTTGCCAATGGAAATTAGTTCTCTGATCTCATCAGTGAACTTAATGAATGTGAGAGGGGGGGAGTTGAAAATTTGTGGATATGGTTTTATACTGTAATATTGCAGGTATGTTTGAGTTTTACGTATAGCATTTTGGGCTAGCTTTAGGCCTCGTAGCTGAGCTTAGTGGAGCTATCCCTCGAGTCTCATTGTGCCTTTAGGTGTATTATAGGACAAATAGGTGTGTTATTGACAAATACTGTCCAGTAAATGACTTTTCTTGCCGTAACGAATATGGAAGTCTTTCATTTTTTTGCCATTACTTCTTGATTTTTTTCTTTTTATATAGTTTTGAGTAAGTGATGATAATTCATCTGTTTATCACAGAATCACAGGATGGTTGAGGTTGGCAGGGAGGGACCTCCGGAGGTCATCTGGTCCAACCCCCTACTCAGGCAGGGCTGCCTACAGCCAGTTGCCCAGGACAGTGTCCAGATGGCTTCTGAATATCCAAGGAGGGGAACTCCACAAACCCTCTGGACAACCTGTTCCTGTGTTTGACCACCCTCAAAGCTTTTTCTTTATGTGTTTCAGTGTGTGCCCGTTGCCTCTGGTCCTGTCACTGGGCACTACTGAGAAGAGCCTGGCTCTGTCCTCTTTGCACCTTCCCTTCAGATTTTTATATACGTTGATGAGGTCTCCTCTGAACCTTCTCTTCTGGGTAAACAGTCCCGGGTCTCTCAGCCTTTTCTCATAGGAGAGATGCTCCAGATCCTTAATTTTAACTCTTCTTGATCTAATTCTTCATGATTTGATTTAATTCAGATACTTATTAGGAATTATACAGGAAGAATTTAAATTTTTTCTTAAAATCCATTCATCAAATAAGCCATTCGTCAAATTTGGCAGCTTAGGTGCTTTTGCAGGAATGCTTTATTGTGAGGCTGTTCTGTAGAAGAGCCAGAATACAGAATGCCATCATGCTCCAGGACTGTGTAGCTTATGGGAGGGTCATTCTTGTTTGTAGGAGAACAGAGATAGAAGGCTTATCTGTTTTGGAGATGGGCATTTGATCACACTTTCCCAGATAGGTTATATCTAGAAAGAGTGGGCAAAGGGAGACTGCATGGGACCTGTCTTTAAAAAATTAATTTATTAAACGCATTTAAAGTTCTGAATCCATGCTTAGAGTGATTGCTGTCTTTCCGTTCCAGGCATTTGATATCTATGGATTCTTGAAAATATTATGATGGATGCTGACTGAACAGCTATCTGTTGCTGACTAATGGTGTGTTATTTTTCAGCTCACAATTTAATGTTTTCTAGCCTTGCTGGATAGAAGGTAACCAGATTGAAACATTTTTAATATTTTTTTTTGATGAAAAATGGCAGTCTTAAGGAACAACATGTCACAAAGTCATGTCAACTTCAACACAATTTTCAGTTAGATGTTTAGTGGAGTAATTTGAAATAAAGGCAGATTTTTAATTTCATTTTGTTCCAAGCTTTCTGTTTTGTTCTGAGTTTCCATACGGCATGCCACATGTTTGCCCTGTGCCACGGTTCAAGTTCATGTTGATCACTTCAGTTCAGCCGTTTGCCTTTTTCTCTCCTCCATGAGTACAGGATCATTCATGTCTTGTTTGCCAGTGTGCCGCTAGCGGTTGCTGTTTGCTTCAGTAGCATTTTCAGAGGATTCCCCCAGCATAGAGATTGATATTGCTCTTCTCTGTCAGCTGGCTTTCAGCCATCTCTCCTGCCACCAGCCAAAATTTGTCTGTAGTGCCTCTCGTTCAGCCAGTGCTCCAGTATCCGACAGTGACACTGCCTTTTCTGTGGGGGAGCAGAGGCAGCCTTTTAGTTATCAGACCAAACTGGCACTGGCTTCGTGAAGACTGTCCCCAAGTGGGACAGGGAACAACAGCAGCAAGCTTTTCAAACTGCCTTAGACTGTGCCTGGAGGAGGGAGGATGGCACCAAGGGAATCTCTCCCCATTCAGTTCCCCATGAGCAACCGAGGCTCTAGAGGAGGCATGAGGAAAAGTAATTTTAGTGCTCTTTATTCAGCTCTCTCTCACATACCCAAACATATACCTGTAGTGCAGCAGCACATGGGGCAGCTGTTCTGCATAGCCTTTCCTTCTCACTGCTGCTGTTTGTGCTGCTGTGCTTAATTTGCTGGGATTGGAGGAAAGGTGTGAGGCAGTATGCATCTTTCTGCATTTATGCAGCTTTGCTTCGCAAATGCTGTGAAAATAGCAACAGGTTTTGCACCATATTTGCTTTGTTTACTGTTATGTGTGCTTTAAGTTCCCAGAACAATTCCACATGTATATTTTCCATCCTTCTTCATCTGGTGTGTCGCTTGCTCGGCATGGAAGCCGCATGATTTGTGGGTAGTGTTCATGACTCGTGTGATTGCGGGATCCTAAGCAGGCATACTGAGAGGATTATAGCATAACTAAAACCTGGTCTACAAATCAGGAATAGACATACTTTTGGCTCTCATTACTATTGTGTTGCTGTAGCATAATTTTTCATGAGGAGAGGTTGTTTGCCAATCATTCAACCTCCAATTTGTAGACTCAAAGGTCTGCTTATTGTCTGCTCTGTATCTTCTGGCTGGCCGACTTGATCCTTTAGGGGTTGGAGCTTATATAGATGTAGCCCAGGGGATCTCTGGAGTGAACAAGGCTCCTCACATCCCCTGGGAAGGAGTAAAAGTTATGAATGAAAATAATGTATCTTTTTGTTTTGGAAAGCACGAGGTGCTAGGCTGAGCACGATGGCTGATGGTGGAGGTGGTGCTCACTGGCATAGCACGCACAGAGCAGTGGGGCGATAAAGGGCACTGGGTGGAAGTCCTGAGTCCCCAGCTGTAGCAGCGCAGGAGGAGAGAGAGAACTGCCACCTGAACTAACAGATGAAACAGATAAAACTCTGTGGGTAAAGTCACCCCTTTTTTAAAACTCCTTGGTGTGGTGAACTGACTCACCGAGAAGAAAGGCACCTCATCCTAGTGCCGAGGGCTACGGTCCCCCTGTAGCCCTGATGAGATGGAGAAGAGTTTGTATCTCAGCGTGAGCGTGGTGGACAGAGCTGGGCTCTGTTGCCTCCCAGCCTCCTGCACAGTCGCTCAGCTGTCAGCTGGGTGATTTGTAACAGAAAGCAGTCCCAGTCTTCCAAACCAGGAATCGTTTGTGGTAGTATGGTTGCACTGACAATCTGAAAGAATAGACCTTGGTGGGATGGGTGGATGGAAACTAGTGGTAACAAGAATGTCTCTGGGGTTCCCACCTCCAGCTACCAGCTCAGTTGTGAGCATGGACCTGTTGCCTCCCTGTCTCCAGAGGGAAGCCCTTCTTTTGGCAGATTGCCATCTCCACTTGCCCTACTGCTAAAAGAAATGTCTTTACTCTCTACCACCACACCATTTCCTCTGTTTTCCATTACTGTTCACCAGCTCCATTTTTTTATAGAGTTAATGTCCCTCCTCCTTCCTTATCATGAGTAGTGCCTTTACATACTGAAATCAGTCTGACCACTAACAGTCTTCCTTTTCAGATCAAAAGAAGGAAAAGCATTGTATTTTGATACTTTCTTCTGAAATACATTACATACTTTGAAGTGAAATGTGATTGTTTTGTTTTGGATCAGAAAATGTTTGTTATCAGCATCAAAATTTTAGATTTCATTTCTGAAACAACAGCAACAGCAGCAACAGCAAAAAATGTTTGGACAGAATTTGTGCTGAAAATTTCAAAACCTGACCATTTGTCACCAAACAGGAATTCCTGTATCTTTTGTCTGTTAAGAAAAGGCACAGGACCAGAAGGCAGCATTTGCATCATCAAGATTGCTCTCTGCTGTCAACAGCAAAGATGTAGCAGGCCTGATGTCAATGGAATGAATTCTCCAGCCTATTTTTTTAATTAGTCATCTTTTTTTCCCCATATTTGATGTCAGTCACTGACATCATCTACATGGACTTGTGTAAAGTATTTGACACTGTCCTGCATGACATCCTTGTCTCTAAATTGGAAAGACATGGATTTGATGGATGGACCACTCGATGAATAAGGAATTGGCTGGATGGTCACACTCAGAGCTGTGGTCAATGGATCGATGTCCAAGTGGAGAGCAGTGATGAGCGGCGCTGCTTAACGTCTTTGTTGGTGACATGGACAGTGGGATTGAGTGCACCCTCAGCAAGTTTGCTGACGACACCAAGCTGTGTGGTGCGGTCAACACGCTGCGGGGGAAGGGATGCCATCCAGAGGGACCTGGACAGGCTGGAGAGGTGGGCCCGTGCAAACCTCATGGAATTCAACAAGGCCAAGTGCAAGGTCCTGCACATGGGTCAAGGCAATCCCATGCATAAATATGGGCTGGGTGAAGAGTGGATGGAGAGCAGCCCTGTGGAGAAGGAGTTGGGGGTATTAGTGGATGGAAAACTGACTACGAGCCAGCAGTGTGTTCTTGCAGCCCAGAAAGCCAACCATATCCTGGGCCACATCAAGAGAAGTGTGGCCAGCAGGTCAAGGGAGGGGATTTCCCCCCTCTACTCTGCTCTCATGAGACTCCACTGGAGTATTGTGTCCAGCTCTGGAGCCCCCAACATAAGAAGGACACGGACCTGCTCAAGCGGGTCCAGAGAAGGCCACGAAGATGATCAGTGGGCTGGAGCACCTCCCTTATGACAACAGGCTGAGAGAGTTGGGGTTTTTCAGCTTGGAGAAGAGAAGGCTCCGGGGAGACCTTATAGCGGCCTTTTGGTACTTAAAGGGAGCTACAGGAAAGACGGGGAGGCACTTTTTACAAAGGCATATAGTGATAGGACGAGGGGTAATGGTTTTAAACTGAAAGAGGGTGGATTTAGATTAGATATAAGGAAGAAATTCTTTACTGTGAGGGTGGTGAGACACTGGAACAGGTTGCCCAGAGAAGCTGTGGCTGCCCCCTCCCTGGCAGTGTTCAAGGCCAGGTTAGACGGGGCTTTGAGCAACCTGGTCTAGTGGAAGGTGTCCCTGCCCATGGCAGGGTGGTTGGAACTAGATGATCTTTAAGGTCCCTTCCAACCCAAACCATTCTATGATTCTATGATTCTATTTATTGAGGGAAAAGTAGGGAGGGGGAAAGTACAGGAACAAATACTTGCTATTCTAAGTTGAGACAAAAAGGGAAGAGGCCTCTCCTACTATTTGTTTAGAGTGTAAAAACAACCCAAGAAATAGGCAGTTTCAGTGCATAGCATGCCCTTTTTTTTTTTTTTCATGTGGAACGTTACATTTACTCTCTTGAATTTTTCAAATAAAAATATACTATTACCACATAATAAAGAAAATTAGAAAAAAACCCCTCCTTTTGCTATTATGTGTGACTGTTGGCAAGTTTTGGAATCTTTCCGTATTCTGAGTTTCATACTTCACAGTGATATGCCACAGATACTGTGTGTAGTCTCTTTTCTTTTGTTTGGGAGGAGGTTTTGTGAAGAATGAATTTCTTTGTCACAAAAATTGAACTAGATCTTTTGGTCACTGATTGCTGTTTTGATTTCAATTTTGTGTCAGTGGCATCACTTCTTGGAAACTAAAGCAGGAGCCGCTGAGGAAAACACTGCTGTGAAGTGAGGCCTAGTCTGTCTGTACTAATTCAATCCACATTTTGTGATGATTAGGATGTTTTTAAATATGTTCTGTGAAGGCTGATGATGGATATTAAGCATATACAGTATGTGATCACTTATTTTTTAAAGTCCAAAGCAGTAAAGCTGTATTTTATTGCCTTGTCTTAGAGCATAAAAGGTGATGGTAGATCTGGATATGTACTTGTGTTTGTGTGGATATTTAGTTTTCACTTGCCGGGCAGATGCAGATCCAGCCTGAGCAGGGACAGGAGGGGCAGCTGCAGAGCCGGGGGGCTGTGGGAGCGTGTACGCACATGGTGCAGCAACTCTAAGGAGGAAGGTGGTGTATCTAACCCTTGGCTCCCATCCCCTCTCCACAGCAAAAGCCTAGAGTTTCTTTGAAGTTGTTTGATTATACTACTTTTACTATACGTTTATACTACACTTGTTTAGTACTTTTATACAGATGGAGGATCATAGTCAGCTCTTATTTTAATCTCATCAACAATATCACCATTTCACTCAGTGGAGTTGCTACGAATTTTTTTATAGGTGTAAATGAGAGTGAAATTTGACACACTGTTTCCAATTGCTGAACTGCATTTCAGCATGGTGTTATTTCAAGCACTTGCAATTCCCGTAAGGTATCTGGTGTCTACAGGGCTCTGATACATATTTGTGCTTGTACTTACTCTCAGCTTCTGATCCATTTTTCAATGGATTCATTTCTGCAGTCAAAAAAATCAACCTAAACAATCACTTTGCGTCCTCTCCAAAATACATAAAAATTTCACTATAGACACATAAGCATGAATATATTACATTCACAGGCAGAGCAGCTTAACATTTTTAGAAATTCTTTCACCAGGCTTTGAAAATCTTAGCTCATATGTGTGAAGGCTGGACTTCAAAGTTCTCATATCTCAATGTGAATCTGTAAATCTAACTTTAGACACCTATTTCTAAAAAATCTCAGACATAATTTTCTATGTACACAATGTTCATATATATGTATTCTCTGCATGTGGTGCACGTGCTTAGGTAATATTATGTCAATATAAATGCAAGGAGAGTTGGGCAGTGAACTACAAATCTGATTTCCTCTTAATTCATCATAAGGCAGCAGTGCAGAAGGGATAAGAATGAAATGCGCAGTGCACACGCATCTCTCAAGATGTGCTTGACAGATGTTTAAGGTGGACATAATGCACAGTTGCAAGTGCATTTTTTCAGTTACAGTGCTGTGAGATGTAGCACTATTTTTTTTTGGTGCAGTTAAGTTTTGTCCAGCCATTGTCCCACAGTGGAGTGTGGCTGTCTGTTAAAACTCACTGCTCCTCCACTGTCTGGACTAGCAGAAACAAAGGCAGCAAGGAGTCTGGCCAGCATTGCAGGGGCCACTGGTCTAAGAAGAAAGACATAGAGTCCCTGTAGCTCAATTCAAGAGGTTTATCTGAAGGGACTTTTGTATTTCGTGCTTCAGGATGCATTTTGTAGTTCAGCAGGTATTGCACCTATTTATGGACTTAAAAAAATGTTAGATGTCAGTGTTCAGGGTAAGCATGAGCATAGAACAGTCATCTGGCTTTCATAATGAATTTGTTCACATTGGTGATTGCTATCATGTGGACTATTAATTGCACGTTGTCAGGGATTTCTGTAACTGGTTTGTATTAAAAATATTTTTTCAGTGGAAGCTTTTGCTTCTATTATGCCATATTTTGGAAGAAAGTTAGGAACTGGCTACATTGTGGTTTTCAAGGTCTTGAACTATTTATGGGATTGTCTGCTAGGCTCTCCATATTACTTGCAGGCTTTAAGTGTTGGATGGGAAATGAAGTAACGGCGGCAGGAGATGATCTTAGTAAGCTCAAACTGCTAGAATGAAAATATAAAAAGGCAGTTGCTTAATTTGAATTACAGTTACAGAAATCGCAAACATCATGCGACTAGCTTTTACTTCTACTCGGTGGTAAAGGCTGATTAAAAATAAGCACTATTGAAAGTATTCACACATTCAGAGTTATTTTGAGATTTTTCGTTTATGTAGCAGTTGGATCGGTACAGCAAAGCACCGTGAAGTGAACAAAGAGCTCTACAATAAAAAGTAGAATGTGGGAAATCAAATACTCTGCCCTGATTGAGTGCTCTGGTTGCAGTTAATAAATTTACAGTTAATATAAGGCAAGTCACTAATCTGTTGTTTAATCTCTGAAATACTTTACTTGAAATTTGGTCCTTGTCATCATCCCAGCTATGTAGATACCCTATTTACCGTGGCACCAACCAGAGTTTTGCTCTGCTGAGCCATTGGTACTGTTCTAAAATAACTCATATATTAAATAATAATATTTTCAAGAGTTTTGACTGCCTGTTAAATAGGAAAGGTGGAAAACCCCTGCTTTTCTCTTAGTATCATTATCGCTGTATCTGCTTTGGTGCGGTAATATTTGTAGCAATACTGATATTCTCAGCTATAATATTTGATTTTCATTAACAAAGTAACAGTAATTTTAGAATGCATGGGGTTTTTTGTTAGAATTGATTTTTCTATGGTATTTTAACCAAATACCTATGGGCTTTCTTGTTCCTAAGAATGGGGGTTTGGATGATCTAGGATGTGATAGGTGAGAGGATGTCAGCTCATCACTAAATCACTTGCTCAGGTTCAGCCTAGGTGATAGTCATGGGAAGATGGTAAGTGCCTGGCAGATGTTGGGTGGCATTTATGATGCAATGTTTGTGCATTCAGTTCCTCGTGGAGAAGTGTTGAAAAACATCATTATTTGTTGGCAGTCAAAACAGAGAGGAGCTGGATAATGAACTAGCATATGGAGTGAAACAGTGTCTCAGCATTAGACATGGTCCCTTCAGCTCAAGGTTACAGCATACTGATGAGAGCATGGCCCAGATTCACTGAAGCTGTTGTAAGTCTGAAATCAGAGGGTGCGTTAAATCCCTCAGCTTTGGACCTCTTCAGCATAGTGCTCATGTTGACCTGCCTCATAGCAGTGCCAATTAACTTGGCCATGATGCTGTGTATTATGGCAGTGCATCTCCTGGTTTGAAGTTGTCTTGCACCTAACCAGTTCACATCACAGGCAGAATGAGTGTGCAGCTGTTTGTGTAGACCTGGCCTGAGGGACCTTTAGTCACTGTCACTGAAGAGCTGGAAGAAGTTTTAAGTTGAAGTAGAATGCAAGTGGGGCCTCCTAGGAGTTCTGCAGGCATTGAGTGGGGATGTGTAAGGATCATCTCTGTAGGCTTCTGTTCTAATGGGTGAAAGGTCTGACTTTGGGCTGGTGATTCATGTCTACACTTGCAGGTTAAACAAGCCTGGTATTGCTTTCTGGCACAGAGGCTAACTGACATTGAATGACCCTGACCATATTGTGAAACTCTTTTATCCCTAAAACAGAGTGTCTGCTTGCAAACTGCTTATTGTAAATTGCTCCACGTTCATGTTAACTCTTGAGCCATGTGTAGGAATTGCCTGGGAGAGGGCTACTCTGGACACAAACTGTGCCAGGGACTGTTGTAACAACTGGAGTGTGCAGACCATTGAATTCCAGTTCCTATTGGCATTGTACAGTATATTGGTGCACCTGCAACCAGATAGCCAGAGGGTACAGTTTGACATTACAAAGTGACCTTTAGCAACACCTACCTCTCTCTACCATTCTCTGGGATGGCACAGCTGTTTGTGTGCCATTTTGATCCAGCTTGAATAAAAAGATGTGCTGGGCAGTTTTTTAGTTGAATCAGTTCCCTGATCTACTTAATCAGCTGGCTGCGTGCACAAACTGAGCTAATATGCATCAAAGAGCAGGATGTGGCACTGCAGGGACTGAAGTGTGTGGCAAGACTCGGGCCAATAAGTACCATAACCCAGTACTGCTGTTGAACATATTGCAAAGCCAAGCCACACTTCAAGTGAGTCTAAGAAGAGTCTTTATTCTGTAAACATGCAGATTGAACAGATTAAGAAGTGTAAGAAGGATTCACTTCCTGTATAGGCTTCCCCCAACTTCTTAGAATCACTTTTGATTTCAATCCACTGGCCTCTGTAGGTCAGATCAGTCCTACTGGCTGAATTGCTTTATGAATAATAACTACAAAAGTTTAAATCCATGTATTTTTAGAGGTATTTTACACTGTCTGCAGTGAACAGTGATGTTGTGTTCCATACATGTGGAAGGCACAGCAAAACCTGAATGTAGTTCTTTTTTTGGCACAGCCTTTTCCATAATGTTCAGGTATAGTACAGCGTATTTTGCCTATCAAACATTAGAAAGAAATGGAGTGAAGTGACTAGTTGAGATTACCTCTGAAGAAATACTTTCCAGAAAAGATAGGTTGCAGTCCACTGTGTCTTTTCTGGAATAGATGGGGACTGTGCAAACTAGAATGAACTGCACAGGGAGAAACATTGAATAAATTGCAAATCAAATAGAACTGAAGGTACAATCCTTAACATACTTCATAGTGTGAAGTGTCTCAGAAAATCAACCTGTTAAGTACAATACCAGATGGAAATGATTGGTAGAGTTACAAGAAAATCAGACTCATGTCTGTAACACAGGAGGCTCCGTGTATCTTGATAGGCAGCTTGGAAAACCACAGACCTCATAGCATATATTCCATGGAAGAGTTTCTGTCCAAATGGCTTAATGGAAAAAGCAAATATGACCTGTTGTGTTTGCGTAGAGAAAACTATCAAATTGTAATGAGTAATCATCGTGAAAATGACAAAGAAGGAAGTGCTTTCGTATACTTTTCAGAGAGGGAGAATAAAATATTTTGGCTGTGGCAAAAGCAGAAAAAATGTAGTCCACAGAGGATTGTCTTCCCCATCTTCTCTCACTGATGCAAAAAAAAGAAATTAAAAGGTATAGTTCAATGTTAACTTTTTTCTTTATCCATCTACCCTTCAGGTAATTTTTAGTCTTAAGAGGAACACTTCTTACAGTGAAAAGGCCATGAGTAGGAAGGTTGGATTTTACAGTGGTGGAGATCTGGGACAGGTATCACACTACTGAATTAACAAAGTTGTTTCAGATGCTCATACTTGTAACTGGGAGCAAAATCCAGTCCATAAATGTGAAGATAAAATGAGTAACATTTAGCTACTGGAAAGGCTTATTATGTTTCTTCATGATTTGCTTGATTTCTGTTGTCAAAATACTATCAAAAAATTGTGCATGTTGCTAACTTAGTAATAATTTTGGCAAAGTTTCATGATAAAGGAGTCTAAACACCAGTACAGGTTACCCAGAGAAGTTGTGGGATTTCCATCTCTGGAAAATTTTTGAAACTGAGTTGTATGAAGACCTGAGCCATGTGATCTAACTTTGAAGTTAGCCTGGCCTAGTTTCTGGTTAGAGTAGGTAACCTCCAGAGGTCCCTTCCATCCTGAATGATTCTGACATTCTGTGCCATTATTCTCATTTGTTTCTGAAATGCTGGAAATATTTGCTTAGAGTGGTACTGGCATAGAGTTCTACCACAGAAAAGATTCTCAGAGCTGCTCAGTACACTCCTGTGCATGGAGAGATGAAGAAAGAGAAAACTTTATATGGTACGTGTCATACATCACTGTATGAGAGCACCAGGGTGGGTTGCATCAGCATCTTAAAACATGGCTTGTAGCTTTGATGACCAGCTAGCTCACTACCAATGCTGCCAATTCATCAGCCAGATATCTTAGAGGAAATGTCCTCTTGTTTCCAGTGATCATCCATGGTCATGAAAAAAAAGTTTTATCCTTGTATGTATTTAAAGTAGAGATAAGAAATATTAAACCCATTAAATAGGGCATTGGAGACAGTGTGTTTGAAGTACTGAGTACTGCTTTGCTCATCCATGTTTGAGAAAGATGAATCAAAAGTGAAAGAGATGCTGAAAGAACTGTTAGGGTGACCGAGAAGAGCCTTGTTTAGCACAGCTGAACACAAACTAAGACAAATGTTGTTTCTCTCATTGAATGTTTTGGGAGTAAACACTTGGGAAAGACAACAGTTCATATATATCCCGTCTGTAAATGTGTATAAATTCTCCATAAAGAAGCTGGAAATTATAAGGCAGCTTCTTACCAATAGAAGATTGAGCTTCTTAAGTAATGTCCTACTGGTAGGGCTAAAGACCAAAAAAAATCCCAAGGCTTTAACTTGTTTTCCAGCTGATCATTTTCTGTGATCAATTTTGAACAAAACTGAATGATATGGGTGTCTTCACTAACAGAGTACTGGATTTCAGTAGTTCACCAAGTCCTTCCTAGTCATATGTTCCATATGGACAAAGTTTCACTGTGAAGTGGAGCAGCTTTTCAAGATATTTATAGCTAGAAAATGCATTTGGAAGGATTACCATAACTTTCTGACTGTAGTTTTACTTGTGGAAAAATTAATACTGAATATTTTCACCAAAATCAAGACTTCAGGAGAACTGAAAACATAATCTTGAATTTCACAGGCTTTTTCCTTTTTGTTGAAGGCAATGTGAAATTCATGCTGAAAGTCCAGGTTGAAAGCAGAGAGATGAGGGAAAAGGGGCACATTTCGATCGTAACATTAACCTTTGTTTTTCAGTGCCTGTGCTCTCAACATAATGTGATGAAACTGTCAAAACATTTCCACAGCATCATCTTTTACTGCTTTGGGGGTTTTAAAATAAACTGCTGGGTATACATTTGGTGTTGCTGCTCTTTTTGTTCTTTATATTATAGAAGTGCAGTATTTAATGGTCTAGTACTAAGTATAGTGTGCAATTTCTTGGAGGATCCCCAGTTGTCCATCTTTGACGGGACTTTCTTATATCACCCCTTGGCCCTAGCTGTTGCAGCATGTCCCACTGGCAGGAATAGGATGTGACTCAGGCATTCTTGTAATCAAAAAATGTCAGTGAGAAACTAGAAAATGGTTTATACCAAATACTTCTAGCAATTAGCTCATCTCCAGGGGGGCAGAAAAAAGAAATGCATAGTATTTGTAGGTTGTCAAGGAATCTGGAAACATATTTCATTCAGTAAGTAAATAGGAGGAGTTTGAAAACAGTTTACAACAGGTGCCAAAGGTTGTGCAATAAGGGCATGTGTGGCATATGGGCTGTCCACTGCATACATCACTGACTGAAGTGCTTTCTTTAGGTGGAGTTTTCCTTCTCCACCTATCTATTTATTTATTGAACAGCATATGCAAAATCAGTCTTATCCCAAGAATTATTTTAACCTAGCTTAGCACATTTTGAAAGAAATTCATGTGGGTGTGCAGCACTAAGCATTACTGAAAACTTTCAGCATAAAGTTGCTTGGAACTTGGAAGTGCACACCAGTATGGGGGACACTGAAAGAACTTCATTCGCAGTAAATCTTGGAATAGAATGATATATTGGCTAGAGTAGGTTATAGTTGGGTAAACACAGGGAGTGGAAAGTGATCAAGGCACATGTATTTATGTGCACTGTTCGTCACTAACATATCAGGGACATATCAACTAAAGCTGCCATTTGATCATGGTGTGGGATGCTGGCCTTGGAGAAGAATGAGGTAAGACTATTGCCATGTTTTACCTCATCAAATTTCTGCACTTTTCCTAACCCAAAAGAAGGAAGACTTATCTAGGACTGCTTGCACATTTGATGAATCAAAACGTGCATGCCTTCTCTGAGGTCATACCCAAAACATGGCTGAGAGAGGAAAAGATATTCTGGTCCTCGTCTATTACCTTAACCATAAATGCATTTGTCATCTTCCATTGGTTCCTTGCCTCATTTACTACACATCATACAACTTGATCGATGAGTCTTGTTGTGCATGTTTACTTAGCTACTGAAAGAAGAAGGGGCTTCTGAGCAGCATACATTATCATAAAATGTTAAAAATTCATAAAATTCTCTATTGTGGTATATATGTTAGAAGCAGACAACTTGTATTTATTCCTTGACTTCTCAGTGCCTGCCTTTGAACTGTATTAAAAATATGAGTGGGGGCCTAAAGATTTTTCCTATGATATTTCTGTGGAGAAAAACAATAAAAATAAAGCACTAGCACACCATGGAGTGAACTGTCAGTGAGTCCTTTTGCTATACTCTGTAGCCCTTTTATTGTAAGAAAAAAAAATTACTGATTGTAACATGAGCATTAAATAAGCATTGTACTTCTGTCACACCTTTGGATTTTGCACCAAAAGAACTGAGAAGTAACTCAATGTAAATCTTCACTGCATGCATGTTTCACTCAAATGTTAGTTGCAGTAATTTTGTTTTAATAATTTAATGTCCTCTGTTCTGCTTGTGCAAAATCCCTGTGCCAAATTCTTAGAACTTGGCAGAATCAGATTCACTGGCTTTTTCTTGGATCTAGGAAAAGTATGTCTGTCATAAGGACTTCACTGAAAGTGAAGTTGTATCTCTTTTCTTCTAAGTAACTGAACTGTTGAAAAACAGGCCGTAGGGAGGGTGTGTGGCTTTGTTTTGTTCTGTGTTTCTATATCTATCTATTTATGAAATGAGACATTTAGAAAAACAATTCACTCCGAATGCAAGACAAACCTCTAGGTTTTGAGGAACTGAAAAATTACTTTCAAAAAGAAATGCATTGACTGTTTTTCACTCTGCATGCTATGTATAATAAATGTGTCCTTTCTGGTATATTTAAAGAATGGAATCAATCAGAGCGAGAAATGTCAATAGAGGACTGTTGAGGTAGTTTGCAAACAACGTCTCTCATCTGTCCTGAGCAACGCCTGTCCTGCCTGCTGGGAGCCCACTGCCATGGGAGGTGGGGGGTTCTCTCTACTGATGCTGCACATCAGGACTCTCCCGCAGGAGATACACTTGAACTAGGACCAAGTCACTCGTCACCTAATGGTACATGGCTGAAGTTCTGTGTCCTGTTACTGTGTGCTAGACCACACTAGGTAACTCTAGACAAAGGGATTTCTTCAGCAAGGGAAGAGAGAGGGAGGCGTGGGGTTACACAGGACCTTTGTGATAGAGCAGTGTCCATATAAACAGTTTGTGAAGAAACAAGCACAGCTAAAAGTTAGTTTCCTGTTTAATTCTTTATGCTTTTAATTCCAGAAACTGAAATTGCTTTGTACATGGGTTGATAAATATTTAACATGCATTTTTAATGAATAAGAAAATCACTTTAAGGGGTCAGTAGCAGATTTGGTTACTTTTTCAGGTACTTTTTTTAATTGTTTCTCATTATATTTGCAAGTGTAATTTTAAAATCTTTAAAAAGAAATTAATGTAGGCCATTAGAGAATCATCTCTAATAGATAACACTCATGAGTGTTTTTCACTTCTGTTACACCATTAGACCAGGATCTCAAAGTTTTTCATGAGTACCAAAGTCTTGCAAGGAAAAGAGATTTCCCAAGGTCATACAGTAATTTTGTGGAAGATTCAGGAATAGAAAACAGCTCCATGCTTTATTTGCTCTAATCGAATAGTTTTCCAGATGTAGACTGTTTTCCTCAGCAGTCTCTCCAGCTTTTGTGTTTCCTTCAAGAAGCAGCATACTTAAAAGATCATCCTGTGGAATTAAGTTTTGGAGAAAAAGATGCTGGGAGCAATCCTTGTTTCTTTGAATAAATTGCCTAAATACATGCCTTTCAATATTTAAATTGTTTATAATATAGTCATGTCCAAAATGAGGCTAAACATGAACAGAGCACTGATACTGGTGCAAATGATGAAATAAAATAATTACCATTACTCTGATGGCAAAGCGATTGGAAAAATACAACATTTAAGTTACTTGACAAATTTATATGCCTAAAGAGAAGGTGTGAAGTAAAGTCTAGCTATTCTTCATAATATATTGAAGACTGCAGTATTTGTGAATGAGACATTCGCTTGTAAGGCAACAACTCCAGTCCTGAAGTCAGAAGTAAGATGCCATTATTTTACATGTTTTAGTACACTACGTGCACACACCTGTAGTTCCTTTTCTATGAGCCTTCAGAAAGGGAAAAGGATGGACTAGTATGTCTAGAAAAATAAATTGTAAAGTTAGCCAGGCTCCTCTATCCTATTATCTTAAGACAAACATGGATCTCATCACTGGCTGTAGCCCAGTTTGGCTTTCGAAGGTAAAACTGTGTCTCCTAATATGCCTTCAAGACATTATTACACCTTTAGTTCTGAGGTCCATAAACCATTACTCTGGGTGCTCATAAATATGCATTTCCTTTACACTTTTAAGTAAGCTGCTATTGCTGTCATTCACTTTTAGTTAAGACCTGTCAGGTGGTGTTTCTGTTGAAGGAAAGAAGTTTAAATTATGGGCGAACTGAAGATATGTAGTTCTAAGGAGTGCTAAAATTATGAGTGAGTTGGAGAGATTATTCCTCACAAGTAATTTTAGGATCCCAAGGGATAATGGTGATGTGTACAAGAGATGTTCCCTTCTCCACTAATTCCATTAAAAGCCTCTGATTTCTGCATTGCTGGAGTGAGACTCCAAAAACCTGCTTTTCCATCTTACATAATCACTTTCACAGTATCCTGTAACATCCACCTCTGCTAAGACTGTCAGTGCGTTGACTCCTGGAGTGACAGTGATATATAGGTCTGACAAAGCATCCTTCGCAATATGCTTCATTGAAGTGAGAACTGCAAATGCTGACAGTATTACTGGAAACCTTTTACTTAGGCAGAATTAATGAATTACAACTTGTATTTTGGGATGGTCTTGTAATATACAGCTGGTCTAGAATGATATGACTTAGTAAGGAATTACTGCATCTTGGCAGACAGCATCCAATTTATTTTCAATTCTGAGAAAAGCATTATCCACTGGATAAGACACTGGATCAGGAGTTAAGGCATTCAGGCTCACAGTTGTGCCATTATTCTGGTGCCTGACCTCATGCAAGTCTCTTCACCCACATGTCTTTTCTTCCTTCCTCTATGCTTTCACTTTTTAAACGTGGCTGTGATCATTCATGGGATATCCCTCTCAGCTCTTGCAACTTCTCCACTCGTAGGTGAATGCCATGAATCCCATTGGACTAAATCTGTAAATTTAGTCCATTACCCATAATTTCTAGCTCCAGTCCAGGCCTTGTTTGGTTCAGACTTGGGAAGCTTTTCTTTAGCAAGTTGTGATGAGAGGCGAATTAATGGTAAGTCAGTCTGAAGCAAAGAATGTTTTTAATCTTGACAGCAAGGACACAGGCTAACATTAAATGGGATTTCAGCTCAACAAGTCAGGTGTTGGAGAGAAGTGACCCTAGCTTATCCTGAGCTGCGTTGTCTCTGAGGCTCTGTCCCTAGTTCATCATGCAACTTTTTCCATGATCTTTGCTTGCTGCAAACAGTTCTTTGCCTGCTTTTGTTTTTCATAACATCTGGTATATGATTTAATTCTGGGTGATGTACTAATACCATTCAAATACTGCCATGCTGTTGTGTGTGAGAACAGAAAACTGTGAAACTGTTAGAAACTGATGCGATGTGGTATCTGCAGTGGAAGTCTTGTACTGTTTCATATGGCCTTGTCTGTTTTCCAAGTTGCTCAGGTTTCCCGTGCCACGCCCAAGACCTGACCTCTATTCCAGCTGGGGAAAAGGAAGCTGTGGGTGACAGGTTGTGTCCTTCCCTTCCTGGACTAGCTGTCACCATCCCTCCTCTAAGTAAAGTCCCACAGAAGAACAGCTGGTCAGGTTTCACTGGGGAGGCCTGTGGCTCCTGGGAGGGTGCTCATGGAGGAGCAGGGGCACGGGAGGAGGGATGACTCCAGATCCATGTGGTGCTACAGTCCCACTGTGACATCCCCCAGGGACAGGCCATAGTCACCTAATAAGGTTGGACACATCAGGTACTGTGGGATTAACTACAGCAGAGGGAGAGAGATCCTCCTCTCCTGAAAGACCACTGACCCTTTATCTAGAAGGTTTGATATTATTATTACAGTACTTGATGATGTTGTGGTTCTTATTCAGCAGCCACTGTTGTGAATGACTCAGTGATGTTGTCTGACATTAGCATGATATACATAAGAGTAATTGGGAATCAATTTCAAATTACTGGTATTGAAAATATTTTTCAGGAAGTAGTTGGTTTGGTCCCGTTCATATGCTCAAGAGGTTAAATTTATTGCCAGAGACACGGTCTGGAAGTTTCTTGCTTGTTCAGATAGGCTAGGGCTGTTGAAGGGGTTTTCCTCAGTGGGGATAGAGGGAAGGGGGTATTGCTTTCCTTTTGATCGTGGTCTTAGAATCTTTATGTGTGTGTTGGGTTTTTTTCTTAAAAAATAACCCAGTAGGGAATCTTTGACTTCTCCTGTGACCTCAGTTCCTCCTGTTCTGTTTAAGGTCAAAAAAAAGTAATTTATTTAAGACAATGGGAGAGATTTCTGGCTAAGTAGTAGGCAGGGATAAGAAGAACAGAGAAGATGTTTTGTCGAACATGTGTTTCATGGATGTGCTTTATGGTGGGCAACTGAATTGGTCAACCTGGTCATCAGTCTGTATTTTCCTTTATTGACTAAGTGCTCTCAGTGGAGAACTATTCGTAATATTTTCCTACCTTCCTACCTAAGCACAGGCTAGCTTTTATTGGAGCTAACCTCAGTAATTATAAAGCCAACATCACAATAACAAGCAAACAGATGGGACATATAATATTCATAAATTATTGAATGCAGCTTCCTCATTCTTCACAGTAAGCTCTTCAGGACAGGGACAGTGTCTTGTAAGCACCTACAGTGCAACAAGGAGGTAAGCCATAGCCAACGTGATTTGTCAAATCAATTCAGTTTTCTTCTGTGACAGAGTAGCAAGCCTTATCGATGGGGAAGAGGAAGAAGTGCCATATGCCTTGACCTTGTCAAGGCTTTTTGACAAGGTATTCAGGAAACAAACTAGAGACACGTGAATATGAAGCTACTGCAAGATCAGTACTAAACTGATATGAAAGCTGTTCTTGGTAGTTATTAATGGTTTATTGTCCATTTGTAAAGGTGTAATGAGGGAACCATAGTAGTCTGTCCTGAACCCGATATTTTAATTGCAAGTGGGATGATGAATTTGGTTTGCAAATCATACTGGGATGGAAGGCAGTAAAGCGATAAGAGTTTAAGATTAAAATTCAAACTAAATTTAAGAAACTGATGAAATGGCTTGGAAAAATAGAATGTAATCTAACAAGGAAAAGGGCAAGATTCTTAACTTTGGTATAAATAACCAACCTACAGGCTGAATATGGGTAAGAAAAGCTTAGGCAATAATTTTGGAAAAAGGGTTTGTACAGTGAGCAGAGTCACAGGCAAACTGTGATTGAATATATAAGCAGAGTATATACATAAAACATATCAATAAGGCCTCAGGTGAAGTGCTGTGTTCAATTTTGTGCAAAGGTCAGAAAAAAAGTCCAGAGGAGATCAAGAGGAGCTGAGAAAACAACGACTGAAGAACTGGGACTGAAAGACAGGTTCAGTATGGAGAGCAGAAGACTTGAGAGATGCAATGGCAGTCATTAAATATATAAAAGCTTCATGCAAAGAAGAAGGGAATAAATCAACTGTCCTTCAAGTCTGTGGTGGATATGACAAACAGTAATGTGCTGTGGAAGATTTAGTTGGACATGAGGAAACTTTTAATGATAAACCTAGTGAAGCATTGGGGGTAAGCTAGTGAGGCTATGCCGTTTCCATTTTTAAGGACCTGTTATTCTGTGACTCTGTAGTCCCTGTGTGGGGACTATGACAACAATATAATAATCGCTCTTATTCTTGTCTTTGCTACTTAGTTTCTATCTGGCAGATTCCCCCCCTCCCCGTTCAGCTTTTTCCCCTATTAAATTAGCTATGAGTACACCTTCAAACGGGATATGTTAAAAACAAGTCTGAGGCTTCTAGGGAGAGAGATAGCAAAGATCAGAAGAGCATGCTCAGGACTTTTGCAGCTCTGGAATGATGGCGCTGCATGCTATCTCTGTCTTACTAGAAAGCTCTGACCATAAGTCTGTTTCCACTTATTTCAGGATATATCACATTTTCTTCTATTTGCAGCCAACAAAGTTAATAAAATCAGTGTAAGCCAAATTAGAGCTGGGCGCAGTCTGGCTCAGAAAGGCAGAAAGACTCTTTGTGTGCTATGTGTCCCTCTTACCATGCCTTATGATGCCTTTTTCACACCCCTCATCATCAAAGAAATAGTTTGTCCAAAAATCATCTAATCAAATGTTTGATAAAAATATGGCTTTTAATTGCATTAATGGTGGGTACTTCTCTCCTAAGCAGTAACATTTTTGTTTTGCTTTTCTCATTTTCAGAATTTATACTAAAACATGGTTGTTTATATGAAAGTGCAACTACTAGTAGTTGTTCCATAGCAAAGTAATAAAAATGTGCTCAAAACTACACATGCACATCAATGCATATATATATATTATGTAGGTGGAGAAGAAGTGAAACACCTACCCAGTGATCTGTTTCAAATTAGTTGTGTTAATTTATTTTTAAGAAAGGTGTTTAATGTTTTCAGAGTTGTCTTTTTGAGTAGGAAATGTTAAGGAGATTGTTGGAAAGGTTAATTGAAGAAGTGCCATCATGTGTGTTGAAGATACGCCTTTTACATGGAGCTATTACTTTTTAATGGCTGTAGGCATGCACCTGTTGGGCTTGAGCAAAAGATTGTAAAAGATGATTTAGCATTGAAAGGTGTAAAAAAGGACTGCCCATCAACTAGTATCTAAAAAGCATCAGTATTTTTAGTGCTGTTCTTCAGATCTTTTAGTATGGTCTTGCAGTTAATTGAGTATATTCTACAGGTATTGAAAACAATGAAATTATGTAACTAATTAGCTGATTTAAAGTATTGATGTTATTTTTTATTTTGTACATGATTGATAACTTGTTTTCTGAATTTCTTTTCATAATTGCTTATATTGATTTTTAAAATATTCCTTAGAAGAAGTATCAGAAAAGGTTCTAATTTAAATGTATTCTTAATTACTGATTACAATCAACATATGTCTAATACAAATTTTAAATGTAAAGCATTTTTCTAATGAAATGATGCTTTTCATGACAACTCATGGCAAATTCTGATGGATTTTCTAAGGGATTCTGTTTCCAGTCAGAATATTATATTTAACAAATATTACTAGACTTCTGTTTTGGAATTGGGGGAAGATAGCAATAATTAAAAGCATATATTTTGGTATACTTAAGAATGTTTTATATTTTGGTGTTTTTTTAGTCTTTCATGCAGCATAAAAGGAATTTATTAATTTTAATGCATCCTTCTTGTTTGCTTAAAGCTGAAATATAGTTGCTTGAAAATTAATTTACCCCTCATGAATGACTGGTTGGATTATCTTTGTAGCATTAAATGTCAACCCTGAGCTCAGAGCACATTGTGTCTACGGTAAAAAGTTGTCCCTGAGCACTTAATGTTGTGTTAAATGATGATGTGTCCTTTGCAAATGTATTATTAGTGTCAAGCTGTTCTGTCTCTCAAGATTGAAAAATGGTCAGTGATTTGAGCTGCCATTAAACCTGAATAAAATAGAGAGAGGCTGTGGGGGGTGTTCATGCCTTTTCTGAGTACAGACATACTCTTGAGTAAGTATAAAACATATCAAAATAATTCTGTTAAGCTAAGGCTCCAAAAACTCCATTTGGAATCACAGCAATTAAAAATAAGAAGTCTCACTTCTGCTTCTCAGGAAAAGAATGGTTGTTGAATGCATCTGTGTGACACTAAGAGCACAAAAAACAATAATAAATGTCCTTGTTCCCATAGATGTGAGCTAGAGTTCTGTTGCTGATTCTGGAACATAGATGGTAACACTGTTACCAATGTGTGATTTGCTGTCAGGTTTTGGCTGAGGTTAGGCCTGAAACTCCTGGGGAATTCTGTTTTTCTGACATTCCTCTAACATCCTAAATAGTGATTTCCACTTTTAGAGTTACCATGTTATGGATGAGTCTTGCATGTTTAAGATGTGTTGTATGTGAGTAGAATTTCACTGGATTGAAATTCTGTTACTCAGTGAATATACAGTGACTGGTTTAAAATCTCTCAAAGATATTGAATCATATACTTCTGTACATGCACCTTAGAAGCTAGGTCCCTAGGTACCTTTATGGATCTGGGTGATGTTACAGAGCACTTGAGAAAACACTTTTTTCTCCATGCCAAACACCTAACTTGCTGACATTAACGAAGGCACTTAAATAGAAATTCTGCTGCTGTTTATGAGATGATAGAGCCCACTTTTAAGGAGTCCCAGGGCACATAGGGAAAAAAATAGTTATACTCCCTCCTATTAAAAACCAAACTACTGTAAAGTTGTGGAATTATTGAAACTACAAACTGATTTGAACTTTTTAGTCCATTGACTTGCTGTTTACAGACTGTTACAGAGGCTCTCAAATAAACAACCAACCACCAAAAATTAAAAATTTATTGTCAACACAATTAACTAGCCCTCTGCAACTACTGAATTACATGTTCAAATGTCCATGAGAGAACAGAACAACTTCCTAGGGTTTAACAACAACCCAAAACACAGAACAAAGCACCACTTTCTATGGTTTAACAACAACCCAGAACACTGTATCAATCATCTAACAAGTGAGGGCTCTCAACCTTGAGGATCTTCTCAGGACAGCATCCCAACCCAAGTCACCTCAGGGAGTTTCCTTGGGCAGCATCCTGACCCAAGGGGAGAGTCCTCTACAACAGCATGCTACTCCAGAGGACAAGCCCAAAATGGCTCCCCCAAGGGTCTCCATTTATACCCAGACCGAATCTGATCTGTGGTCAATAGTGGCTCCTATTGGCCAAAGGCCCCAACTACCATGAAACCCTGAGAGCAAAGGCAGTCAGGAGCTGCTACACTTCAGCAGCCAAGGAGCCCTGTTTTCATTGGGCAGGTGCACCTGCCACACAGACCCTGCTGAATTCCTTTGGTGCACTTCCGTTACATTACTACAGTTACATTAAGGTATTTCAGACAGGGATTTTATGGCCAAATTCTCCCTGAGTTGTCAGCCATTTAGCTGGTTCCAGGGAAATATTCCCTGATGATTGGAAAAAGGCAAATGCCTAGCCCATCTTCAAGAAAACTAGGAAGAGGACATGGACGTACTAGAGTGAGTCCTGTGAAGGGCCAAGATGACAATCTGGAGCACAGGATGTACCAAGGAAAGGCTGAGAGCGCTGGTTTGTTCAGCTCTAAGAAGAGAAGGCTCAGCTGAGATGTTATACATCTCTTACATGTCTTACAAATATTTAATAGGAGGCTACAGACAGGATGAAGCCTAACTTTTCTCAAAGGTGCACAGTGGTAGGACAAGAGACAAGTTAGAACATGGAGATTCCAATTAGGTAGGAGAAAAATGTTTTTACCAGAAGAATGGTCAAATGTTGGAAAAGGTTTCTCAGGGAGGTTGTGGAATCTCCACCTTTGGAAATACTCAAAACTCAGCTAGACAAGCTCAACTAGACTAGCTCCCCGAGCAACTGGAGTTCACTTTCAAATTGGATCCAGTGTAGAAGTTGGCTCTGTTCTGAGTGGAGGGTTGGACCAGATGGCCTCCAGAAATCCCTTCTAACCTAATCTATGAGACTGTAGCTTAAAGCCCCAGGGGCCATAGCTGGTACACAGGAACAGTTCAGAAGAAGCAGTGTAATAATTATGGCACATGTTCACAACAGTGGCTCTGTAGTACAGACATAACTAACTGGTTTGGGAAACACCATGGCATAGCTGAGCAAGGGCGGAATTCAAGCTGTGATTTTAGATGCATATTACAGTCCCTTTGTGGCTCTGTGATGTTCTCTCTATAGTACTAGTAATACTTAAGATTTACTTCAAAGGTAATTTGGCCATGTCCGCAAATGTCCTGAGAGTCCAGATAAAATCATGTAGGAAACTGGTTCTCCTTCTCCACTTGTCCTTTAGATCTAGTTTTCTTGGCTCAGATTTATTCTGTTTAACCTTAGCAGTGAAACCAACCCACCTGACTTGGGTGCTGAACATTTCTAGGCTCTCTCTGTTGTTGATGACAGTAAAATAGGTGCTGCTAGAGAGCACTTTAGGCTGTCCTAGACTGCTATCACTCACTCTTTGGAGAAGTCTCTCAATGGGAAGTAAAGAGAGACCTAAACAAGCAATCACCTAAAACTGAAGTCAGGTGCATTGGGTATGACCTTCTATGTCTTGCATGTTTGACAGTACCAGTTTGACACTTCCAGTTTGACAGTAAAGCTTGCCACAGTCTCTCTCTAGTTTCTAATTAGCTATGTATACATTTTAGTATGGGTTTCAGGATCAGTTACATTAATAAACTTTACTTAAAAGACTACCGGTAACTAAAATTTACCCAGTAGTTGTAGTTTTATTACAACTTAAATAATACTTTAACATATGAAATGGATTGCTACTGTATGGAAAATGTCTTACTAATGTTTTGATTATGACAATAATAACAGCACAGAAAGATTCAGGACGCAGTTTGTTGGTTGTTACAAATTATAGTGAAAGTGTTGAAAGGAATTTTAAATCTGTAATGTTGATTAACAAATTTTACTATCTGTCAGGTTTTTTGGCATGCTGTAAATAACTCATCTTCAAATAATTTGTCTGAGTAATTAAATTTAGATTGCACATTTCTCATTTCAAATATTTTGACTCTTATCTATTTGCTTTTCCATTGTGGCTTAATTGGTGTGGTCTATATAAACGGACAATAAATTTATATACCTTTGTTATAAAGATCAGTCAGTGAATAGAACTTGGTATTCATCCCAGACAGAATTATGATTGAATGTATTTGCAAGATTAAAGCACTGAATTTACTTTTTTCTAATTAAAGGCAATTAAAGATTTGCAGACACAAATAAAAGACAATGAATTGAGGAATAAGTGTAGAAGCAAGTCCATTTGCAGGTGAAAAGAAGTGCCTTTGAAGCAGAACCAGCTGTATTTTCATTGAAAGAATAACAGTTTAGGAAGCTTTTCTGCATGTGCTTGCTTGATAGCATAATGTACTCATAAGCAGCTTACACAGTACAGTATTCAGAAAATAACAGTGCATTAATTTTTAAAGTAGCAAATGCAGGCGAAGAGCAATGCTGCCACATGATGATAATGAAGGTGGATATTGTAAAGTCTACTGAGAGAAAAGAAAGCAGGGAGCTCCTGAAATGTGAACATTTATAAAACAATAACTAGATATTCATATGATAATAAGCTTGGACAGCAGCATCAACAAAGGCCAAAGATGCAGTCCTGTTTCTGCTTAAGCCTGATGAATTGAAAAACAGAGAGGCAGTCTTTAGTCTGTTATTCAATTCCAGTAATGAGCTATTGTTAGAATGAAAGAGTAAATATCTGGAAGGGTTGGGAATCTAAGTTTTTTTTCTCGTGATGTTATTCTATAGATTTGTTCAGGTTGTATCTTAAACTGCAGCATCTTTAAACAATCTTAAATGTAGTCAGTTTTCTTAAATACATGCTCAGCATGTTGCATTCTCAGTTACATGTATGACAGAGCTTGGTATGTATGCAAAAGTACAGTGTTATGCATACTACCTGGTAATGTCACAGTATTTGTGTAGACCAAAAAAAAATGGTCACCCAGAACTTAATGAACTTGTCTAGCTCATATGTATTATTTAGTTTAAGTTTTGCATTAATCATGGTGTCATTGGAGGTTTAGTTAAAAAGAATACTGAATATACGAGATCAGATTTTCTCTAATCTGTTATTAAAACTATTGAATAGAAGATATATGGGATCTCAGTTTCCCTTGTTAGTAGAGATAAATCACAAAAATTCTTGTGAAACCTGTAGATTTTTAATCCTGGTTACATCAGGAGAAACAAACTCAAGCTGCATATTGTATGAATACCTAATATTAGCTCTGAGGGAGACACTTTGACATTTTTCACAATACAGTTGTATTTAGTGGCTCAAAAAGTCCCTATATTTCACCCTTATCTTCACCCCTTTGTAATCCTACAGCTAGTAGAGTAGTCTTCTTTTCTACCTGTGGAAAGTTTCCCAAGCAGGGTCTGTAAACAGGACACAACTCAATTCAGCTGCTACTGTGGTCACTTTGCCATCAAAGGAGTGGAAAAAACTGTGAAAGAAGGATGGAAGGAAGGGGTGGGATGAGACATGAACTCTGGAGAGCTTCCAAAGGGCAAAGGCAACTTCAAGCACTGAAATGGAAGGGTGGATGGTCTTTGCACCTGGTCTTGGGAGGGACTGACAGAAGACAGGACAAGCAGAGAGGTGATGGCTGGAGTCAGTAAGAAAAGTTGCCTTATCATGGACTAGGTCTTTGGCCTTAAAAATGGAAAGAAAGTGATGGACTTGGAAAAGTTGTAAGGAAAGAAGTAGCAAATTTGTAAAAAAAAAAAAAAAAAGGAAATTGGGGTAGTGAAATTTGAGAAAAGTGATGATGAATTGATAACAATAATGAGAAGTAGAAGAGGAAAGGATTTTGCTTAAGTAATACAAAAAGTAAGATTTGGTCTGGAAGTTTTCCAATTCTATCTCTTTGGCTTCTTCTTCTTGCCTTTGTATGTTCCCTCAGGAGAACTCAGTGTCATGAATAGACATTGGGTAAAGCAGACAAATGGGCCTTTGTCTGATGACTCCATCTTAACTGGCTTTGACGGTCACTTCCTGGGAAGAAGAACAGCTTAAGCTGATGACTCTGACAGATAAAAGTACAAGAAAGCTTGCAGGAAAAGTGAGATAAAACTAGAAGACATTGGAGTGTGAATATACGTATTCCAACTGGTTGAATTTGCAGGCCCAAAAGAATCTAGGGAGCCTGTATTATTTATTTCTGCTTGTTTTCCAGGTGGTAATGATCAGTATTCATGTGGTAGGGGCTTTGCATTTCATAGCTCTTTATAGTCCTGTAGTGCAAATGTCTTTTCCAAGGCCTCAGAAAGTTCAGATGTTTTTAAGAGTCTTTTAGTACAATTGCTGAATCTGGTTTTCATTACAAAGAGCTCCACAGATGCCCTTTTTAAACTTTTGCACTTGGTGGACTCAGACTGTTTCCCTACCATATTTTTTCCCCCCTTTTGGCTATCACGTTTAAGCAAGGAGAGTGGTAAATTAATGGCAGGTGCATAGATTTGGAGAACTACCAGCTCTAGAGTCATTATTAAAATAGCCTATTTGTTATATAGGGGGGTTAGTTGTTCATATCAGATTTAATATAAATCTGGAAGTATTCTGTAGATAAGTAGAATCCGGTCTTAGCCATAGCCACTATACTGGAATAAACAGTAGCAGAGTGCCTGAAACCAAGGAAAGAACGCCAATAAGCTTTCCCTTTTCTAGGAATAGACTTGGTCATGCTGATAGAGGTAGTGCACATACTGGGTCTTCTGTGCAATATCTACCCCTGCTTGTGTCACCTTCACGGTTGAGCCTTGGGGAGGAGGAGGGAGAATGGGCAATGGCAGGAAGAGAGGTGGGTTTCAGTAGCTGACTTGTTTCCCATTCCTAATGGGCCTTACAAAGCTTTCTAGCTTTCATTATCTAATGCCATTGCATCCCTGGAAGGGAAACCTCTGACTGTCCTACTTTATTTACCCCAGAAAGGAGAGTAGCAAACCTGAATTATGAGAACTGAAATTGAACTTAGTTCTTGTCCGTTATATACTTCCAAATGAAGGTATTTTTCATGCTTAAAACATCTCAGATGGATAAATTTCTATAGTTTGTTTCCAAGTAAGTAAGAACAGCTGCATCACTTTATTGAAAGTTGGCTCCCAACAAACAAACAAGGAAATTCAAGGCTGGGGTATATCTATGCCAAATTTCAGCCTGGAGTGAATTTTTATGAGTTACAAGCTCCTGCCATTTATAATGGAACTTCTGACAGCTCTTTAACTATTTCATAGCAAACATACGACTACAGTACTTTAGGAAGAAGAAACACATACTCTTTTGGGCTGGCTTCGTCTCTTGAATTAGCCATTTTGGTGGTTCCTGCAATTCTTTGCCTAACTGTTCAAAAAAATTACTGTACTCCTGATGCATCCTGTTATCAGATATCATTGACTTCTGAAGAATAGCGCTGCAGTGGTCCTGTCCTGCAAATGAGATACATTGACTGGATTAATATATTGGAGCATCAGACATAAATAGTCATTCTGTCTTTTCTTCACTCCGTCCTCTAAGAAGGTTTCTTGGATATCTTTGATATATGCCTTTTTTTTTCCCCAATTGACATGGTTTCAGGTATTTTTCCTTTTGTTATTGCGTATTTTCTAAGTTATTTTAGGTCTTTTATGAATAATATCTGACCAAAGGATAATATGGAGACCTTCACAATATATAATCCCTAGAGCCGAGGAGAGATTATACAATGAAAGCAAATCTGTAATGCGAGTTCAGCATCCGCAATATGCTACAGAAAGGAGCTCTGTATTGAATATGAGCAGAGTGATAGAGTGTTTCCATGAATCCAGTATATTACTGGAGAAGACCTTTCTTTTCCAATTCATGTTTCAGAATTTTGCCACTGCACTATAATATCCCCGTTTTGAAGGTGACCATAAAATGAGAAGCTTGCACTATTGATTATGAATGTAAGATCACATCTGGTTGAGCAAATGGGAGTGTTGCATACACAAAACTATTGGGCATGGTTTTAGAGGAAAGGTTAAATTATTTGAATATAACAATAATGAAAGCTAATGTACAACTAGGTAAAAATAATGGTTTAAAAATGGCCAAACATTTCTGCTTTAAGCATTGTAGCTCAGCTTTGGAAATAGGCAAAAAGAACAAAAAGGTATATATTCATTAGAGGGGAAAAAATGGAAAGGAGGTTTTTTGGAAAGCCAGAGCAGTTGTACTGAGGCTCTACTGCTCTGAGCAGTTTCTTCACAGATTCCTCTTTTCCTTCTCCTCCTCTTGTGCCTGTAGCTGTACCTTGACTTCTGTTGACTTAAAGAAGCTATGGTTAATAGTACAGCAGTGACAGGCCCTTCAGACAGCAAAAATATCCCTGAGAGATATCAAGTGGGTTTTGTTATTAAGTTGAGATAAATGATTTATACCATTTCTAAGTAATTGCATGTCCTCCTCTGAACTCAGTTCATATGGACTCACAGTAATCAAGCACTTGGCTGCACTCTTTGTGGCTGAAAGAGATAGTCCCTGTAATTTTTTAAAAGTTCATCAAAGACACTTATAGAAGATACTGTGTAACATGTTTCTACAAGCAGATGGTGTGAAGCAATGGTCTTATTAGCACTTACTTGGACTGACCTGCTTGTCTCTGAGTTCCGATACTTGCAAATAATGTTCGGGTTCAGAATGATGAAACATTTACACTCACCATAATGTCCTGTATTACACATTTCTATATGCATTAGAGATGACTAGCCAACAAAAATTATAATGAAAATTTCATTTTGATTGAAATGTGAGGGAAAAATGTCATTCACCTTTAATCTACTTATTTGCTCTCTGATGCTCACTGAACAAGTTAATAAACGTACTAGTGGATGGCTATCCATACGTGTATTTTGATGTCCCCCTGGAGTAATGGGTTCTACATTGATTTATCATCTCTTGCTTGTTGCTAACATTGTCTGTCTTAAGGACCATTGTTCCATGGATCGAGCCACTGTCTTACAGAGTAGCTCCTGTTTATAGTGCTGGACTGTGGGACATTTTCAAAATGCTACAAAATCTGATTTTTCAACTGAAATAATTGATGACATTCTTTATATTCATTTTACATCATTAAATGTGCTTTTCTACTCTAGGAAAACAAGATTATAAGAAAACCAGGCCTATGTTAAGAGCTACAAGATTAAAAGCAGAGGCCAAGAAAACTGCACTAGGCGTAAAGGTAGAGATCTATTTGATAGCTTATGCTACCTTTGTGTATATGTTGTTTCTTTTCCCCATGGATGTACTGTGTGAATATTGATTTCTGAGAGATACTGTTTATGACACTTCAAAATCTAAATGGAGTGCCAAAATCTAAAATATTTATGATGGATTGCTTTTACTTAACCCTAAAATAACTGAAATAGTTGAAATGCTAAAAGATTTTAAGTAGTCCATGTCCTTGTTATGGTGCATACTTCCTTAAGGTCAATAAAGTACTGTACGCTTAGAAAATTGATCTTTGCAGAGAGCCTCTCTACACACAGAACAAATGCTTTAATGATTTCATATAGTTATAAAAATTACAGTAAACATCTTCCTTCTTCCTCTTCCTATCCTATACCCAGGAGTAATTTAAAGACTGGGTTTGTTAAGTATTGTAAATTCTCAACATTATTATCTCAGTCTACATCCTTGTGTACTGCCTCTGACTTGGGAAAAGAAGGTGTGTTTAGCTAACAGCAAAACACATGGAAAGGTACTGAACTTTATTTTGTAAATGGCTCTTTTTCAAGCAGGTATGAAGTATAATAAAGGCTACTTTATCACAGCTTTGAATATGAGCAAGGAGGACAATTAGGAATATTTTGTGCTATCTACTACCCTGTGTGTCATCAAAACGGGATGCACATTGTTTATTTAAGTTGCACCTGGTATTTTTCCCTCAAACTTATTTTTGAATCAAATTGATACACGATTAGCTTAGCAGCAAGGGTAAAAGCCGAGAAAAATTTAAAAGTGGATCAAATACCTGGGTGTTCTAGTGAAAGAAACTTCAGAAATGTTAAAAGGAGAACATTTTCTTGTTTCTGGCAGATGAGAAATCAATTTTTCAAGTTATAGCTTATAGCAAATGCCAAGGTATTACTACCAAGCTGTAACAGCTGTTGAGCTGCCAGATGATGTATTTGGTTGTCTTCCAGAATTTGCTATTATAATCACGAAACAGTGCTTTCTTTTTGCTCCTGATTGCTGATCTCGATCAAGCATTACCGTGCGATGCAGTATGTTTTCACAACATAATCTCCTCAGTTAGTGCTGTGTGTCAGGTTTTAATGAGAAAAAGTAGATTGCCTTTTTTGTTTAAAGGATAGATTATTAACCTTTTGAGTTCAGTGTTTTTTCCTTCCTTTCTTATTAAATTTTGCTTTTCATTTTACTTTCAATGAAATGACCTTTTGAAAGTGATGTTCTACTTGGAGACTTTTACTGTACAGCCTAGTTCTTTTAAAGTGTACAAGTTTTTCGCATGTCTTTCACAAGTGAGAAAAATATGAACCTTGGTCCTTCAAAACCTGTTTTGTTTCCTTAAGTAATTCTTACTTAAAAATGAGGGAGAATAAGAAAGCATATGTGTAGTCATACGTATAATGAAGAATCAAGTATTAGTGAATAAAGAAATCAAGAACAGTTTATTTTCATGTACAAATATACAAAATACATACCCTGCATGTTATAGCTGACTTCTAGGTAAGAATGCGTTTTGCCATCAAGGCACACACATGCTCTCCAGGTCATGGGATGTTGTGTTTGTGTGAGGTTCTGCTGGTTGCAGTGTGTAATGTCTCAGATTTGCAATTCTGCCTCTGCCTTAAAAAAAAAAGAAAAAAAAATTCTTTAAAATATTGTCTTTCGGCTGTAATATTTTTTGCACTCCTGGACATTAAAATATGACTCTGGATCATCCCCAAACAGATTACAGTCATTTGCTTTGCTTCCTAATTGCTGAAAAAAGCTGACAGAGCTGAAGCAAAAGGGAAGGTAAGTTAGGCACCTTTCCCTCCGGGGATATGCTTGTGGGGGAAGGAAAGCAGGGCCTTTGTATGCATCCTTCTCACTGAGCCTGCTTAATGCCAACAACCTCAGGCTTACTAAATGTTACAATACTTCTACCAGAATATGGGCAATCCCTGTAGAATAAAACTCTACACTTCTGCTGACAGACCCTGCAGCGCTCAGCACAGAAGTGAGTCATATGTTTCGGGATAAACTTCCACTGCTTTCCGTCTCACATTGACAACTCTTCACCCTGCTCTATCCCTCCAGTCCAGCAGAGCTTCACCATGGGCAGTGAATGCACCTGGAAGGTCTGCAGGGAAATCACCTCCCCCACCCCAGGAGAGGCTGCTGTAGTTGTAAAGTCCCGTAACCTCTCCCCCTCTCTCAGGCAGGGCTTGTTTTGCTCAGTCCATTGTTATGTTCCTCCAGCTGTCCAAGAGCAGTCTTCTTACGTTCATCCTCCACACCTATCCCAGATACTCCTCGGTTGTCTTCTGGATAAATTTTGAAATAAGAATTTCTTGAAGTCTCCTGCTTAGTGTGTCAACAGGGTGTTAAACCACTCGTCATGTCTGTGGCAGTCAGAAGAGTTAGCAGAGTTGAGGTCCCATCAGGTTATGTGCATTCATGAAACTATTTTGAGGCTTGAGAGTGCATTCCTTTAATTGTTTCCTAATATTCAGAGCTTTTGAGTGTGTCTGAGCTCTTCGTTTGGGAAGGTATCGTCACAGTTGTCGCTTCATATTAACAAAGTTTTCTGATGGTGATAAGTGACATGATTCACCTTCCAAAGGCTGGGATTTTAGTCTTTTTGTATAACGTAAGCCCCAGTTCTGTGCTGTGACAGTTGATTAACTTCAGTCTGTGCTGAAGAAAAAAAAAAGTGGTGTAGCTACAGTGCAATGTAGTAAGTAGGCAACACTTTAAATAGAAATGTCCAAAGTTCTTGTAAATCTTTGAGAAAACACATACATATGTGTATTTACCATATATTTTATTTGTTTATCCAGGTTTCAGTACATGATGCAATATGCAGCATTTCAAAATATATTAACATTTTCTTATAAAAAGCTAAGTTGCACTTAAAAATATTGTAGAGGAAGGATATCCTTGTCATACGTGTAAAAGTACAAGCTCTCTGGGAAAGAGGAATATTTTTATAATTCTGTGAAATACCTAACACAGTACATATCATACTGCCACTTAAAATGATAAGATTTTTAGTGCTCATTGATAGCGCTAGAGTTGTTTTGCACTAGTGTCCTGAAGAGTTTATATTTCTGGTTGTAAAGTAAGACTTGGTGTAGTATTTAGGGGGAAAAAGGAAGAGAACTGGAAAATAGTGAAGGGATTTTAGTCCTTAATTTCTATGAAGATAATGAAATTCAACTGTTGTGTATTTCACCATGAGAACTGACAACATTCGCTTGAAAAAAAGGCCCTGTAAATGACATAAAACTTTTCAGAACCAATCCCCCGGAGATCCTTCACATTTCTTCGCTGGCATACTAATTAGCTTGTCTTGTCAAACTTTGATTGCCTTGTCATTTTAATGCAAGATTTAAAGTAACAAAGTTTCTTTCTGTGACTGGCATTTAGTACTTTTTAATTTCCCCAATGAGAGATTTTATCCATGTTGATAATGTCAGAGAAACAGCTAAGCACTAATAACTATCAAAAGTCAGTTCAAGCAGAGTGACCATGCTAGTATTTGGTGTGTAATATTTGCTCTTTAAACGTGTTTAAAAATTAAATATTGTAGCAGGGCTGTTGTGCTGGCTTTGTTTGTACATGTCACACTAAGGTAGACAGTGCCAAAATGTATGGTGTCTCTTAGAAAAGCAGGACCCCTATCTTGAGAAACAACTGGGAGAGAAAGCAGTATGCTGTATGTCTCCTGGTGTTTGGATAAGACAAAATTCTTTGTAGCAGTACCAAAAAGGGAGCCTCTGAACCTTCATTGTGGTTGTTTTGTTGTCCCCCATCCGGGGGCTTGTGCTGGTGGCAGCCCACCTGCTTGTCCTTAGCAGGTGGAGCAGCAAGGGGTCTGCACCATCAATGCTAACTCTGCTCTCAGTGGGTGAGGAAGAGATGCCAGCAGGAGGGTGGCAAGCAGAAAATGGTTTGAGGAATGTGAAAGCTCAGCCCCAGGTAGCTGGGGTTTGATATGCAGAGGCCAAAAGTAATGGGAGTTCTTGGGGCGACATTTTTTTCACAGGCTGCAAAAATGAATCAGTGATCCGTGGGACAGATGAAGTTTTCTCTCTTGTTGAAAGGTAGACACAAATCTGAACAGTAGTATTTTACACCCACTTGCAAAGACATAATCGACTGAAGAATACCACTCCATAGAGAATTATTAGCTATGTAGTACATCAATTGAGCTAAGGAAAAATTGTTTCCTAAAAAACTTACTGTCTGTCATTCTTTTGCATATCTGCTTAATCTGTTGTGTAGCTCACTAGCTCGCTATTAAGAGTTTATCTCATCTGGAACAAGTTATGTATGAATAGATAACAAGACATTCCTAGTGTATTTTGGCAAAGGGTATGCTATGATTTCACGCTGCTTATAATCTTCTAAGTTAGTGAACTACATTTGCCAAGATAAGTTGGGAATATAGTTTCATAGTTTTGCAGAAATTAAGGCCACAAGGGACTATTAGATCATTTGATCTGGCCTTCTATATGTTACAGATCATAAAATTTCATCCAAATACTTTCTGGAAGTCCAAGCACTTTGTAACGGCCAAAATACTGGGTCTTTAAACCAGCTTATGTGCCTCACATAAAGAGCAGGGTGGCTTGATGTGCCACCAAGGAGCAAAGTGTGATATTCCCAGTGATCCCAGTAGTCAGACTTTGACCCCTGACCTTGAAATGGAAGGGAGGGGAAAAAACCCGTACAAAGAGAAAAACAGAATCAGATTGCTCCCATCAGACCCTGGCCTGACCTGTACATGTAAGTACAGTCATCATGGTGGTTTGAGCATGTGAATAAGATGCACCAAGCAGGAATTTAGGAGGATTTTCTGTACCATCTCAGAGCAGTAGACCATCTTTCTCAGGCTTTGGTCTCTACTTATCTCTAACGCTTCAAAGGATAGTTGACAACAACAAAACCTCAAATCCCAGAAATGAAATCAATACAGTTGGAGGAAAATTTCCTGAAAAAGAAGGAAACTTCTTTTGATCCTGTATAGGAAAGTCTGAAGCACTGGAGTATGAGGTGCCATACTTTTAACTTCAGAGGTTCAAACTATAGCACTGATCATGTAAGTTATCTCAGTCTTCCCAGGACCCTGAAAGAGGGGAGGATTCTGGAGAGCTGAGTTCACCAACTGCAAGGCTGGCAGGCAGGACCTCCTTTTCACACAAGCCCAAGTTGAAGTATTCTTCCCAATAGCTAAATAAAAATGTACTTTTTTTGAGAGATCTGACCATAAAAGACTCACAGCCATGGAAGTCCATATTTTCCTCAAGACGTAACTGGAATGTTCAATCATTCATGCTCCTGGGAAATGGCATCTTATTTCAAGACTGAGCTTATCTAACCACATCTGGACCTTGAGAGGTTCTTGTAAACAAGATAAAGGACGCCACACTGTGAAGTGCCTTACTTAAATACAGGTGTATGGCATATGTAGTTATATGCTGTAACCAAACTACTTCTCATTCTTCTCTATGATAAAATAAATACCAGTCATCTCCCTACTGGAAATCCCTCTGCCTTTGCACATCCAGAGATCACACTGAGGGAGTGGTTACTGCTTAAATCCAAAGACCTCTTTAGAGTCACAGGTTTTCAAGGCAGAGCCCTCCACTCTGTAAGTCCTATCGACATTTTTGATACCTGTATATATTACCTTGCATTTAGATATATTAAAATGAATCCTGTTGCTTTGTGATCATACAGCCAGGCCTTGTAGATGACTCTGTAATAGTACCTTGCTCTCATTATTTGAGACAATAATGATCATTGTTCCATCTGAAATTTTTACAATAAAAAATTTATAACATAAAAACTACTGATAAAAGTTAATAAATTACTTTTGTTACCTTGTATTAGATGTAGAATATCCTGTATTAAGGAAGTAAATATCCATTTTTAAATATGATTTTGTTGAAATGCTAAAAAATGTTCACAATGAATGTCCAGATAGTCTTCCAGTTAGAAATTACATGGGATAAAAATGTTGATTGTCAAGTCCATGTATGTTTGTTTTATTTCTACATGCATCCTTGGTCAGCATGATTTTCTCTTCATCTCTTTTCAGAAATAACTAGGGATAGTTTAGCATTTCAAAGACAGCAATTTGTGATACTCTTTCACCTAGTTTTAAGCTGGTTTCAGATTAAAAAGGTACAGTTCTCTTTGGAGGATAATAAGAATTATCTAAAAAATCTGAAATTTCCTGAAAGTGTGATATTCCTCTATATGTGTAGGATATGATGCTGCCATACACAGTGTCCAGATTTGTGTTATTATAGCGAACAGTTTTTCCTCACCCCTATTTTTTCAGCTCCTGATTATTCTTGTTTAGATCCCAACTCTGCAACTTGCTCCATCAGGGTGAATCTGAGGACATTATCCAAATATTTTGGCATGAGAGACATAAAACTGACAAAAAATCATAGGAGAATTAAATCTACGTTATACTGTAATGGCAAGTGTTTCCTTTATGGAAAAGTTTCTGAAAAACTTAAGCTGAAATCAGTAGGGTTCTACAGACATTATTCTAAATATAAGAGAATATAATAGAAAATTCTGTTCCTTTTAAAGGCTTTTTTGACTGTGCTTTGGGATTTGAGAGCACGGATGTTATTTCCTAGCATTCTGTACCATGTTATAAAAGAAAAAAAGGAGAAAAAGCCCTGTGATCATTTTAAGTTTATTTCTATATGACTTTTTCTATATTGGTTAATTATTCATGATGAAATCCTCTGAGTGAATGGATTTTGCAGAGGGATGATGGGGATGATCCATAAAGTGCAAGAGAAAGGGAGCTATATATGACGAGTGGGGAGTATTTTAACATTTCATTTCTATGCATGGCTTAAAATACAAATAGCAAAGCCTGATAAGTATAAAGCAAATTAAAATGACAATATATACTGTTGTTGCAAAGACAGTGTAGTGGTGTAGCATCTCATTTGCTATTTACATAGCAAAATTTATGTTTATAAAAGTTCATAAACTGGATGCAATTCTTAAGAGACTGCATATCCCTAGCTAAGAGCCAGGTGTCCTTTGTTAGGCCATTTATTTTAGATTTTTGTTACTCTGCCTTCTTCAGTAACTCAGAATTAAGGTTCTTGTGTAATTCTAAAACCTGGAATTTCAATAAGGCTTTTCATTCCCAGGGTTAATAAATACTGATCCAGCCACCCAGTTCCTAATGCTTGTGTAAGGGAAGTAGTATTGTTATCTCAGTGTTATTCACTGCAAAACTTAGGCAGAGAAATTAAAGAACTACTCCCATCAAAGCAGTTACTGGGCAGCCTGAGAACAAAAATCAAGATTTTCCTAGTTCCACTTCTTAGAAAACAAATCTTTAATGCAAACATTCCCCAAAATTTTGCTGCTGCTACCACAGCATTTCATAAAGGAGGCTGGGGAGAAGGGAGAGGAAAGGTGAACCTATTGTAAAGCGGCAAGCGTGGCATCCAAACAAGGGAAAAAACTTTTTAATACTGGAATGAATTTGCTCCCTGTGTCAAGTGTGAACGGTGCCTGCATTGCACAGTTTTGTTGTCCACTCTCCTGAGCAGATGGAGCTTGCAGTTGTATGTCACTTGTTTATTACATCCTCTTAAGATTAGTAGCTGTGTGGCCAGATGGGTCTGGGAGCACAGCTGTGGATACAAGGAAATAAATGAAACCTGTCTGATGCTGCCATGCCCTTTTGTGAGATACTGATGTGTTGCAACTGCAACAAAGCAAAAATCACTTTCCTTTAATATATTAGTGAATTAGATGTACTTTCTTTTTTTTAATCAAATCATAGGAAATCAGGAGGATGAGGTTCAGAGGATGATATAATTCTAAGAGGAAAATGTAGTTGAAATCTGTAGCAAACAGCCTCAACAAATTTACAGGAGCAATTTTAATGTAAAATAAATTTAAAGTACATCTCAATTAATCATCCATGTAAAATGTAAAGCAAAGGTTTCTATAGAACAAAGACTCCTATAGAGCATACGCCAACTAGTCAGTAGTATTTCAAACTTTATTAGATGGCATATGTTGAATTATTGATCCAACATTCTGATAAACTATATAATGCATTCATGTAAATGCAAATGAAATGCTGTTCTATAGAAGAATGCCAGATTATGGCCTAGACTTTAAAAAATGAAGCTAACACAGTTTTAACTCCTTCATGGCAGTGCACACACAAATTTGGTCACAAAGCCACCACCAATCTAGAGATACTGGATGGAATTCGTCCTACAATGCAGGTCTCCACACCAGGGATACCATCTCCCCTTCTAGTCTAAGGGGCAAAATAGGCATTTTTAGGAAGAATTCACCTGACCTCTTTCAGAGGACACCAAAGAGGGTCAGATTCTCTCCTTGGATAGTAAAGGGTGTCTGATTGTCTAGGTGTGGTGTAGGCATCTCCTTTCAGTCCCATTGGCAGAGTAGATTTGATGTGGCATCAATTCAGGTTAATTGTTATAAAGTCACCGAACTGTTTTTCTTCTCTCCTTTTAAGTATACACCTGGATTGTTCAGATGCAGATGGTTTGTAGGTTAACATGAAGCTGTGATTTGGAGGGGAGGTTGTTGCTGCTTTTTTGTAGAGGGAAAATGGGTTTGGGGGCTTACAAATTAACCTGTTCCTTTTGATCACCTCAGTTCATGATTTAAAAAAATACATCACGATGATAAGGAATGAAGTGAAGCAGTGCATGTTGTTAGCTGTGGAAGTGGCACTTTCTGTGAACTGAAGGAATGTAAGGATTTTTCTCAAATTTCTATTTCTTCTTTCATTGTCTAGCAAAATGAGAGTCAATTTAAAAATGTGAAATACTGTTGACTCTGAAAGAAGTAGTGTTACAAAGAGGATGATCATACAACCATTTATTATATTTGAGATCTAAAGTTGGAGCTTAACAGAGTCCAGCCTTAAGATAGAATATGATGATAGGCAGTCACATGAGTATGTTGTATAGTACAAAAACATTTTTCTGCTTTGGAAAGCTGCTATAAATCATGTATACTTTGGAAGACTCCTTTATGTTAATTAAGGAAGATGCAGCAAGTTGCAATATTTTACGAGAAGAGAGGCAAGTGCAAGTGCAAATTGTTGTGCTTTTTCCCTTATTGCAGAGGAGAAGGAAGAAAAGTTTCGTCCAATTTTGAAGTATTTTGTAGCTCCATATTGTAATGCATGCCAGGAGGTTGGGAGGTAGAGGTAGCAATTTTCATTGACTTCCACCATACTGTGTTTGCTTCATTAAAAAATTACAAATTTGTTGGCAAAAAGCAGTAACATATTGCTAGAAAACATCAAAATTCACAGTGTAAATTCATAACTTAAATTTGTGTTCAAAACTGTGGTTTGTGAATTCTGTCTTTTAAAAAAGAATGGATATCATAATAAAAGGACGTAAAGCTCCTATTTCTAGGTCAGACCATAGATCTTTAAGCCAAATATCCTATTTCTGGCTTTATATCAGACTCACCAGAATCTTTATTAAGTGAATGGATTTTATAACATTCTGAAATGGTAATCACAAATAAGAAATCATTAAAGTATCAATGCCTTATGCAATTATATATGTCTGATGTTATTTTGATATGCATTATATAATGGAAATAATATTTATTCCTGATTTATCTGAAAATACGGTACTATTTCTAACAGGTTTTGGTTTATTTTTTTTCTCTTATTTCTACAGGAAGTTGCCCTTGTCCTTGCAGCTATACTGGTATTTTTGTTGGCTTTCTATGCTTTCTTTTATCTTAACATTTCCAATGAAGTTGACCTTGATCTGGATCCAGATGAAAACTAGCAGATGCAATGAATCTATCATCAAGATTTCTTCAGCTTGAACAAGACTACGTAGGAACACACAGTCCCTTCACTGTGAGACAGTAAATGATGCCATTTCTTGCAGTCCAAATTCATAAGAAAGTTTTGCAATACGTCAGTCACTTTTACATTCCAGATCTCCAAAATAAGAGAAAACTCATGCCTGGCAAGTGTATTTGGTTAACACCAAAGCCAGGAGCAGCAGTACAATACATGAAGTTTATTGTTTACATTATTTTTTTCTCAGGCAGAGAACTTTGATGTCAAAAGACAGGTGCTATTATTATCATGGGTATTGATGCTGACTTCACAGGAGGAGAGTCTGCCTTGACTAAATTTAGGAATCAAAGCTTCCTAATAGCCAAATTAGGTTTCTTTTCCTTTCCCAAAAGGAAGCAGAAATATCAAATAAAAAGTCTTTTCTTGATTTGTATTTAAAATATATCAAAAACCCCTCATCCTTTCTCTCCCTTTTAATCTTTCTTGTGCATGTGTGTACATGCGCGCGCATGAAGATGGAAGAAATTGTAGGAAAAAAATATCTTTTTAGAAGCAGTCTGTCACCTCCTATATGGACTTAATTTTCTGTCATCCCAGATTCTGTGTGCCCATATATCTGCAGTAATCTTTTTCATTCTTTTGCCAACTGTTCAGCACACATGTGTTCTGTCAGAAATGGCACCTGGATGACAGAAGCTCTAACATTCGCATATGCCTCTGAAACACAGTTCTTTGCCTCCTGTGCTGTCTGAACTAGTGTAAATAGAAAGTTCAGTCGATGTTGGTTTTAATTAGTGTATTGCTCTATTATTAAGTCAAAATCGTATTTTAATTATTCTCTTCCTGCTGGTTGTGGTATCAACTTGCTCTACCTGTTAGGGGGACATTGTAAAAAAAATTGCTTTCCAGTTACACAATCGTTTTAATCATCAAACTAATGTGAGAATTTGTAAGTATTAAGAAGCCTTTTTTTCATGCATACTGATAATTGGGAAAATCTTGGCTCCACGACATCCTTCAGTTCTTGCAAAGCACCTTTCAGAATATGCACTGTAGATAACATTTCTGATCCCTTTGATAACCACAAGCCACTTGAAGAAGTCGGTATGTCAAAGCAGCTGCAGGGAGCTGTAAAATTCTGGCTTTATCGTGTTCTGCTTCGACTTTGGCATATAACTGAGCTTGGGGTTGTAAAGATTCAGTTTTGATCCTTTTAAAGATGTGGTCAGTCTTTCTCTAGTTTGGATTCACGTTGATACCAAGGAAAGCATACAGCCATTCGTGCTGAATATGGCAAGGAAGTTAGGCAGGTTGACTTCCAGAAAAGAATTATCATAATTCTGAAATTATATTAGCAAACTAGCTTTATCTTTGATACCAATTTCAGGGCTGAATGTTAGGTTTAGTTGCAGCTGAGATGATATTTACTGACTTGTTCCAGAAATGCCTGACTAAGATTTCTTACAGTGATTTTGAAGACAAAGGGATACAAATCATAGCAAATATTATAATGGAAAATATATTTTAAATTGACACAGTCCTATTATCACCATTTAAGGAACTTAGTTCAATACAGTTAATTTTTAAACCATACAGTAGCCATGACCATATACAATATGAGTCTCTAAGGATCCACTTCTTATCTGTCATACTCCTCATTCACTTTATGCAATGCAAAACAACTCTAGAAATTCAGAGTACAACAGTCTTCCGAGAAGAATATGAAAGAGAAGCATAAACATATATGTGCAAATATTTCTCACTTTCTAATTATGACTGTTACAGACACAAAACCCTTTTATGCATTCATATGATTTATAGTCCGCTAATAATTGCACACATGATCAAATGCTTAGCAACGTATTACATTTATGGTGAAGCATTATCTGACACATGGCCCAACTTTCAGTGGAGGGAAAAAGCATATCACAAGCTGTCTCCTTGGATGTGACATGCCTTTCACTTCACCAGTGCTACACCACATGTCACAGAGCTGCAGACCTCTCCTGTTACTTTGCATGAGCAATTTTTTTATTCCATAAAATGCTGGAAGGATTGCTTTCTTAACGTCTGCACATAGCTCTCTGGGTGATGTCTGGTCTGAGAATGATATGTAGTTATCCCCTTCGTGCATGTTGTCTCGTAACTTGCTTTCTGAATCAGTTACGTTAAGCAAGCTATTCTTACTGTCAAATTTATGAACATGAAGTTCCTAGAATAGGAAGATTGCTTTTCCCATAATTATGACTCATAGACAAAATCCAAAGCGTGTATATGTGTGATTGAAGCATCTTCCCTAATTTGTGACTTACCAGTCCATATTGCCCACAAGTGCCATAGTTTGCAGTTTGTCTGTTGGCTTCGTTTAGGTTAGGCCTTTTTATCCACATGAAAGATGATATTCTCTTGTAACAAGATAATTTCCTTTTGCTTAGATAAACTGGATAGACTTCTGTTCAGTGTATATAGAAATACATGGCAAATATTGCAGCAAATACAGTTTTTCTCTTATCAGTACAATAATTTCTAATGGGACTATGTCAATAGTTTTTTTAAGCTAAAAGCTCCCACTTTTCATCAAATTATTCATACTTGATTTTATAAAAGGCACAAGCACAACAATATTAGCAATGAGGTTGGATTCTGAGCCTACTAATTTATGATTCCCCTGGGTTCACTGATATTACAACTGATTTACTCCAAGGGAAAATCAGAGTCTGACCTGAAGTTATTTCTGCTTTCTGGAACGCTACATTGTCTATGCCTGATATTTTAAAGTAGAGACTGATTTTAATCTTTCAAACATGTGGCTTATTTTGCCCTTAATTATATCTGAGATTGAATGCCTCTTGGTTTTTGAACCACCTATCTTTGTATGAGTTGCTCAGTGTCTATTTTAATAATAAATGTATTTTTACTGTTTTTGTGCTCTTATTAATGTTGGATGTGTCACACTGAATTGTATGTACATTTGAAAGGACATTAAAGCAATCTAAATAGCACAATGTTCAAATGTGAGCAGTGATACTCACCAGTTTTAGAATATCTGTATTATTCTAGGCAGTTCAAGCCCCTAAGCTCATATTAAAACTAAGCGTAGCCTATGAATACTTAAAAGACCATAAAGAGAACTTCCCTTGGCATCCTACCCAATACCAATAGAGCAGATCTCTTTCTGCAGACAATGTTGTTCCATGTAGCTGCATGAACTTCAGTCAGATTGCCTTTATTTTAAAGGTAATACTTCTATACCCTTGTTTCAAAGAAAGATTGCTGATCTAACCATTTATACAGCAGCCCTAGCTTAATGGGGCAGGTTTTTTCCAGGATATTCACCTCTGGGGAAAGGGTATATGTCAGTACTGTTGTTGCCCTCTGCTTGTGGAGTAAACTGAATTTCTTTCCTGCAGAGGTTGTAGAGGAGATGTCTGTGCTGAGTCCTTATGCTGTGGGTGGGAGTGGATGTCCCATTTGGAAGTCTCTCTGGCTAGGAAGGCACAATAGTCTTCCAGCAGTGATTTTGCTCAGTAAATCTTTCCTCAGCAGTTTGCCTTTTCCCTACGAAAGCAGAACCAGCATGCAGACCATCTCAGGACAGAAGCTTCCATATAGTAGTTTTACTAGTGCTGCTGGTGAACATTGCCAAGGAAAGGCTTTAACTCTATTTCCTAGAGTCCATAAATATATTTTACTGGAAGCTTAGGAGGCATGTTAAGCATTTCCCTAATGGACCCTAGAGATATATTTAAACTTTCCTTGAAGAACGTTTTATTTAAAGTTCACTGGTGCATATCATATAGACATCATGTGATTCAGGATCTGCCATAGCTCTTTCCATGCATCAGACCAACTGTAGCAGGGAAGACACTTAGATTATGCTGCAACACATAACTGCAAACATACATAACATGAACAAACTCATCTGTTTAGGTGTCATCTAGAGTAGCTGACCTAACAAGTTGTGTTTGAAAACAAACGGTTTTTAAACAACCCTACTAAATGAAGGCACAGTGAAAGGCCTACAAAATCGCTCATCCCATTTCGGTGAAAATTGCTACCATGGAAGAGGCTTATCTGCTGACTTAGGGCCAAGTTTTGAATGCTGCCTTTTCAGGGAGGAAAATGTTGCTAGCAGCTTCCGATAGAGTGATGATTCATTTTGCTCTGGTACAGGACTGTGCCTGTAAGGCACAACTGAACCAGTTGGTGAAGGTCAAATGCATTCAGGACAATTCTCAGTAAAGGACTGTACTTGAAATGCAGACTAGGCAAGTTAGACTGCCAACAAACAGGATACTACAGATCTTGATCGCATTTCAAATTTTACTTACAGTAGCATAATAATTAGTGGTGCTTATGACTAAGAAAATAACAATATGGCACATCAATAAGACAGCAGAAATGTGATGTTGGAACTGCTTCTTAAAAGATTTTGTAGTGGATTATGCCTGCACTTTGGGAAATGAATCCATGAGATGAATAAACTGGCAAAGATTGTCTGTGATCTTATGCTTACAGTATTTTTTCCTGAAAGAGCCGATGGAGATATTTTGCAACACTTTTCCCCATCATCCTTTTAGTTTGCTGTAATACATTCTTTTATAGATGTATTTCTACACTTTTCCAAGAGTGGAAAAATATTTTCTGTAGTTCATCAATGTATTTAATTGACAGAATCCTCTACTCTTCCTTTTATCGCCCCTTAATCATAACCAAATTGGTGGGGAGACAGCCAAAATGTTAGGTACCAGTGTCTCTCAAGCAGATGTCACACCACTATTTTTTAGCTCGTTTAAATGAATAAACATGTTAAACTGTGAAGTATTACATTTTAGATTTTTTCATTAAAAAAAATGGGACAATCTGTTTACTGTCCTTAATTGAGACAACAATCCTGGTGGTTGTCAGTTTTGGCAGTTGTAATGATGAACTATAAATATTGGGACAAATCAACTAACTGGTGATTGTGAAGAATAGTTCAAGTAGAAGCCTCATTCTGCATGAATACTTTTTTCAGTGCTATATTTTTTCTAAATTCTATAATTGTTATACTGGTTTTGCATGTTTAAACCACAAATAAATACATGACTAGTCAAACAATAGGCTTGATTCTGTTGTCTTATTCTGAATCACTAAAAAAGCAGATAACAGCTGACAGCCCAGCAGCACAGTTCTTGCCTTGCCCAAATTCTCCCTAAAAGGTGTTTGTTCAGGTCAGTTATAAATGTAAGCTATGAAGAGCTTCATTTTGCTGAACCTTGGAAAAACTGAGCAGCACATAGATCTTTGGGAGTTTGCCATTTCACAAAGAGATTGTAGGAATTTTAAAGAGCAGAGCCGCAGGAGGTGAGTATGGAATTTGGTGACAAACTGATGTCGTTCTCCTATTTCAGTTCCTCTGGGAACGAGAGTGGAAGAAAATGGAAGTAAAATGGCCAATCCTACCAGTAGACAACCACCTCACAACTCACCATGTTGCTCAAGAAGAAAAGGGTAGAAGAAAAGCTAATTCTGATATCAAATCAGAGCTACCTCAACTTCTTATTTTTCATAGGGCAAAAAAAGGTCCCAGAGGAGATAAAGATGTCTGAAACAAAGCAGCTTCTTACTGGATCAAAGGTTCATTTATTTAAGTAAGGAATAAACAGCATTTGGGGGATTTACACAAAGAATACGTCAGGCTAATTGCTGTCGCCTTCATGTATAAAAAAGTCACATTATGCCAAGCTAGAGTAGCTCTGTGTGTCTGTTATTGAGTTAAATGCAAATGTACTGATACTGGCAATGTCCCCATTTCTCTAGAGACACCTTCTTTGCCTGTAATACTATCAGCAGAGAGGAGGGACAGGGAGGGAAATGTCAGGGGAGCCCTTTTGCTGATTCTGCGCTCCTAAAGCATCACCCGTGCTCAGTGGGGAGCTGCTGGTGTTTAGAGTAGGACTGCGGTCCTGGATTGCTTTGGACAGCCTACAAAAAAGAACAGAGCAGAGCTTAACCTACAGGGTGAGTCTCCTACCATCACTGGTGCCTGATTTGTTACCACAAATAAATAGAAGCTGAGATGTTCAGGCTCTTTACTGTTATTTATGAGGTTCTCAGGGAGGTGCCAGAAAAATTGTCTTTTGTTGTCCTTTTGAAACTTGTTTCTGCATAGCTGTTTCCCTTTGTGTCTGTGGGACTGCTTTGCAGTTAAAGAATGCCACGCTCATGCCTACTGCTTTTGGTAGGAAAGCTGCAGACATTATCCTTTCGCAAGGAGGGGTGACCTGCCATCTCCCTTGCTCTCATCTGCCTGAAGCTGAAGAGGCCTCAAGTGGCTATTGCTGTGTAATATAGTAAGCCTTGCTCTGGTTTGGGAAGGACAGCAAATTCTGAATTCAGGGCAGTTTTATTCAGCCTCTCCTGCCTGAGGAGCCTTCAGAGAAGCCTGCATAGTGAAAGTCAGGTTTTTGCTTGCTTCCCTTTTGATGACTTCCTTCAGCTTCTCATTTAAAAGATGAGCTAAGGTGCTGTGACTGTCTACTTAAAGCATGGCTGTTTTAACAATGGTATCATGGGTTCTCACTTCCCTAATGAGCTCATGACTGTTCCTTCTTAAAAGGCAGACAATCATATTTGTATTTATCTGTTCATTAATCGTAGCTGTTCTCCAGCTGCTCTTCTCAGGCAGTACTTTATGCCACTGTGTCTCTGCTGTTCCAGTAATAATGGGATGTGCTGAACAAAGAAGACAGTAGAGCAGCTTCTTCAGATCATTACCAAAGCCACAAATTCATTTAAAGTTAGGCAATATTTGTGGGGGAAGTTTTCCCAGTGTGCTATACAGATTTTTATTTTGAAGAGCAGCCCTTTAAAACCTGCTCTGTTCTTGTGAATGCCGTTGGACAGTCCTTGCCCTTATTCATGACAGCTTGTGAGTTCACGTTAAAATAAGACAAGTTATAAACATGATTGTGTTATTCATGAGAATATTTTTTTTTCTCATCAAACCAGTCATCAGCTGTTTTTAATTAATAGAAAAGTGGCTTTGTTTGTGGGTGATACAGTTGGGTCAAATGTAGCTTCTCATCTGAAACGTTACAGAATGATATTTACCTCCCTTTGGTTAAGGGTTGCCTCAAAGTAGGAACTACTTGCAATATGTATGACTTTTTCCAAAGACTGTGATGCTGAAATTTGGTAAATTCTCCAGAGAAATATCAGATCTATGACTCTAACAAGAGCAATAGTTTAGAAATTTTTCCTTGTCAATGAGTTTTACCTTCTGTATTAGGAAATTTTCAAGTTGATATCATGATGGAGCGGGTAGTGCCTGGAGGACAACTGAAAAGAACAAAATAAATGCTTAAGGGACTCTTCAGGTGCATTATTCAACCTCTCGTATGCACACTGCTGTGACTGGACTGTGTCAGTGTTACGGGGTGATGGAGAAGCAACACATGAGACCATCTACTTTGCTTGTGATTGTTGCAGTCTCAAACTCACGGGGGCAAGTGTTTCTGCTACACTACGTTATGCTCTTATACACAGAACAGATGTCTCTTACTAAATTAATTTCTATGTAGAGAAGTTAACTTCTATTTTGTAGATCTTCATATACAATATACAGATAGAAGAAAGAAAAAATGCTCCCTGTGAGCAAGGGCTTTTGGAAACAAGAATCATTCCTGCAGCACAGGAGTTGTGCATAGGCATAAACCATGTTAAATTTAAAAGACAATACAAATACAGAAAGGACGTTTTCGTTACACTGCCGATCTATAAAGGATAAAAGTAAGCCTCACTCCTCTGTCTTATATTCATCGTTCCTTACAGTACAGATCTCTACAGTAGTTTCCACAAAGCTATTATTCCCCCTATTCCACCACTAGTTTGGGGATCATCATTGCTGACTCAGAATGAAAGATGATCTTGTATTTCCCAGAACTTAAACAAGAACATTAAAGTATCCTTGTTAAGCACTGAGTTATTCAGTAGCTTTGAAAGGGTCTACCAGAGGGTATGTACAATAATGTATAATGCAAAGTGATGTAGAATAACAGAAAAAAAATAGAACTGACTTTCAACCGATCAGCTAACTATGGAGCTGGCCTGGGAGCCTTCAGCGCTTCCTTGCTGCTTCCTTGCAAAGTTTTGAGGAATGGATCTGTCACATCCACTCATCAACATTTATCTCAGTTACCATCTTAGTTCTCATGTCCTTTGTAAAGAATTAAAACTTCAGGGTCATTGGTCTGGAGAAGGCTGGTTTTGATCTTTGTACCTAGATCATGCCTTTCAGCTTGTTCAGATCAAGGCTTTTCAGCAGATTCCTTCCAGACAGCCATGAGCAGTTTGAAAAGAGACTGCATACTTTTCCATCAGGTTAACAATGAGATAAGATGAAGACACTGAAAAAGTGACTCATCCTCCCTTGGAGAGAGAAGTATTTGCTGAGGTTGTCTGGCAGTGGGGTACCAGATATGTCAAGCTCCGTACGAAGGGAGGAGTGAGCCCAGGCAGACGGATCTCAGGATGTCAGCAGGGACTGGATGCAGATGTACTGCCAGATGCTTCTTCTTATGCACTCCCTCCTCCAATGGCACAAACCCAAGAAAACTTATGAGAGGACCCCAGTGCAATCTTGCTCTTCAGGAGTATGAGTTGAGATCATGAGAAGTATCTCTCATGTTAAGGATGATGAAAAGTTGGTCAATTCATTAACAACTCCGAATTATAGGAACTGCAAGTGCTAAAATAAACCTGTCTTAACCTAACAGCAGGGGTTCATTTGTAAATGAACCTTCACGAAAGTCTAGGCACATTACAGATAACCAAACAGTTTAATACTTGTAATGAGGAAATCTGTGCAGCTGAACATAAGAGAAAAAACATTTCAGTGAGAAATATGTTAATTCTGTTCCAGAGGAACTACAGAGGCCCTAGCTCTGATGGGGTCTGAGGAAGGAGTCATGTACACTAATGATGTCTGCCTCCTTTCATCATGTGCTAGTAACAGGATAACACATCTTTCCACCCAGCCAACAGGAATACTTTAATTAAGTAAAACAGGATTACAAAACACCAGGCTACCTAACTACCCCAGTTTAGAGAGCTGCAGAAGTAAAGCTCTCAGTTCATTAAATTATAGCTTACATAGATACCCCACTATTACGTGCCTCACAGGCCAAATATCAAAACAGATCCACCAACAACATGTTCTCTCACTATCAAGTTCTCCTGTGTCTCAGAAGTCAAGGAATACAGAGACTGTCACATGTGTGAGAGATTTTGTCTTATGTTGCTCCTCTCAGGTGTTCCTTGACCTTACCATAGACTGAGAGCTGAAGTTGGCAGGCTAATGAGGAGGAAAAAAGGATATTCTGTAAAACCTCTAGTGAATGATAGTCTTAATCATTTAGAGGCAGACATCACAGCCATCCTTGGAGGTGGAACTAGAATGAAGTACTCTGGGAAACACAGTGATGTTCCTCTGTGGAAAGCACAGTGGAAAAAGCTTTGGGCCATCTGTGTCCCAGTGGAGTGTGATCAGTGTTGCAGAAGTGATGTGGAAGCCTGAATAGATGGTCCTGAAATGAGGACAGCAACCAGCAAGCAGAGCAGCCCCTTCTTCCAGAGCCTCAAATCCACAGCACTGCTGTGGCCCAAAGGAGCCGCACTGCCTCTCCATCTGAAGCCCAAGCCTTCAGCCAGCTCACTCCGCCTGGGAGCTTGGGAAGAACAAACTTTGTGTGACCCTTCAACAGCAATTACACAGGATGTTTCTCCAAGAATGAAAATTTGCTCACACAGGAGAAAAGAGCTTCAAAACGTCTGCATAATACTATCACCCACCAACACCCACCATTTGTTAATTGTATCACTGGCTTTCATCCCTCTGAAAAACAACGTTGATTTGACTAATACTGTAATGTTCCTAATGACTTGTTTTTTGGATATATGGCAGCTGCATTTAAAAAAAAAAAAAAAAAAAAAAGCCCACGCAGATAGTGGCTTGATTCACTGCAGCTGGTACAGATCGCCCTTGCTCACAGAGATGGGTGCAGTGCTCTGGCAGGGCAGCTTGTGTTGGAGAAGGCAGACGTCTGTGCAGGGTTATGCGCTCGCAAGCACTTCTCCCAGTGGTATTGCCTGCTCTGGGAGTCCTGAGTCCCTGCAGGGCCAGGGCAGCTGACGGTGCTCCCTGCTGCTGCATCAACCTTCCCAGCAGTTTAAGTATTGACAGGGTTTATCTGTGCAGTAGACCTGAGCGAGCAATACCCTGGAGGCAAAACCAAGGCAGGAATGCACGTGGGAGGATAAGCAGAAGCCCCAGGGGATGGAGCCTATATGCTAAATTGTCAGCTAAATTGTCAGGAGGACTGTGTCTAAATCCAACTGGTCAGAAGTGAAGGGAATTTAGAGGTTGGTTTAGTTTGGAGTTGATTCTCAGCTGGTCCTGAGTGGACAATGAACAACTACCCACACCAGAAGTCTCTGGAAAGCAGAAGGCAGTCTGGAGTTGCAGATATGTTAACGTGCCTCTGAAGGGCTGCTGCCCTCCAGGCTGTCTGCTCCCTGTCCACAGTGGGACCACAGATGACTTTTGCAACAACCTGTCTGGTAACACACTGACCCACTTCACACCATGGCAATATTAAATGTACTTGTGGGTGTGCTCAGTTTTGTGGGCACGTGGTCTCTGAAGAGCTGTCCCCAGCTGCTCCCTGGACAGCCCATGTTTGTTGCCTGTATGAAGGGTGAATATGCATGAATATTGCATTGAGAAAGACTCTGTGGGCACATTTGAAGTAATTCAACTTTTGGTGTAATTGTTCTAAATTTGCTCTGGTATAATTATATCCTTTTTGTTTATGACTTGTGACTTGGGCTTTTTTGATATTTTTCACACAGCTGTATCTCTAACCACCACTGAGATTTTAGCAGAACTTTAGGACACTGTAGCACTTTCTGTCTCCCACACATGTGTGTTTTCTTGGGCTGCATTAAATAAAATGTTTTGCATTTACTATATTTTGCAGGAGGCCAGTATGGCAGAGTTGCAACTTTTGAATAGTTCTGAATTGAAAATATAGGGAAAAGAATAAACCTAGACCCTCATTTCCAAAAAAATAAATTGAATAGTTTTATACATTATTCAGTCATGGATTAAAACACTTATTTCTAATTATTAAATCATTAATAATTTCAATACTTTAAAAATTTTAATTAAATCCACCACACCGAATAATACCAAATTCATTAAGATTAAAGCGATAGGTTGGGATGAAAATAAGCATCTTAAAAAGCAGTTCACTTCACTCACTGCATGGTGCTGGCAGGCTTCATCCTGAGACTTGCTCAGAAGGTATTTTGCAGCCATTGGGAAGCTGCAGTACTGGTCCATCAGGTGCAGGTTTTTCCTTCCTCCAGTACGGTGTTGGGATAGCTGTACGGTTTAAGATTTTGCTGTTAGGGTGAGGCAAATCTCAAAAACCTAGTAATTGCTAAACACCCCATAGAACTTTTCTTCAAAGATAAGGGGTTTTACCTGTGGTTTTCCTACAAACCTCAACTCAAATAATTTCCCTTTCATTATAGTTAGTTATAGCACTCTCCCTTATCCTGATCCTATTCTATCACACAGCATCGACATTATCCGTGTTTAAGCAGATGTGATTCACTCCAGAGGTGGCTGCATTTCAGTAACTGGTTACAGTGGTCCCACCGCATCATTTTGCAAAGTCTGTGGAATGATTTGAGAGGAAACATTCTATTTAAATATAAATTATCTTACTATTATCATTATTATTATTATCATCATCAACTACTAGGAGTGAATAATAATAATTTATCCACATTTGGAGTAGAAAGAAGCACACAAAGGAATACAGCAAAGGTATTTATCCACCTAGTGCTTAATGTGAATGGACTCAGTTTATTATCAGCCATGTATTTTTTGCCTTGACTCAGCTAGCACTAAATGCAATGAAAACAGTTTGGGGGTATTTGTCTGAATTCAGTAAACAAATTGTTTTGAACAGTTTTGAAGATGAATTTCACATTACAGCTTAATTTTCCTGGCAGGTTTTATTATTCCATTGTAGGACATCATTACACTGACCGTGTGAAGCACTCAGAGAAATGGTTTACAGGTGTATCTCACCTGTTGCTCATTGTGACAAGATTCATACCATTAAGAGAATTGCTGTAAAATGTTCTACATGGAAATCTGCTACCTGGTTATCTAAACATGGTGCATACAATTAATTCCTAATAAAATCTGGATCAGTCTTTGTTAATATAGCCTGTTCTCCAACAGTGGGGAAAAAACTGTCCTTTGTACCTCTGAAGTATGCTAGCTGATGGCAGAAAAATATTTGGAGGTTCCCAAATACAAACCCCAGGGTTTAAGAGGATTCAAGACCAATGAGGGTTTTACCCATCCCAAGACTTTACCATTGCAGTATGCAATGGCTCAGTCCTTGATCCATAACTGGGTGCCCGAGGGATGTTGCCTTACCGTGATCACAGGCCACAGAGATGTGGAAGTCAGGAGCCTGTCTGAAATCCTATGCCCTTCCCCAGTTTTGAATGGCTTTTTAATAGGCTTTTGAATTTCTGTGCCATCATGAAGACTTATCCCTTCCCCACCATCTGAATGGTCTCTTGACGGTAGGTGGCTAACCCATCTCTGTCAAAGGTAGAGCAGCTGTCACATCTCTAAATCACAGTCCTGATGGAAATTACCACTCGTTTTCTGTGAGAAGGGATGAGAAAATCTCCCTGACTTCCAGGGAGATGAAGTCTCCTGACTAGAGTGTTTCACAAGAGGAATGAGCTCTGACCGGGCAGAGTGAGGCATTGAACTGTATCTCTCATATCCCAGCTATCAATTTCTTTTGAAATATGGCCACTGGAGTCTTCCCCTTTTCTAAGCTACTGCAGTATTAGCTTATTGGCCATATTTCAAAAGAAATTGATAGCTGCCATTGTGTTTTATGTAAAATCCAATTTAGAGCTGTTTGGTAGGAATTTTCAGGGCGCTCAAACCAGCCCTGGGGGGAAGATAAACAGAGGAACATATTTTTAGGGTGCTAACTAAGCTAGTGCCTGAACTGGATGTTGGACAACTTGACCTTTTTAAGACTGAAGAGCTCTTGAGTCTGACCAGAATTCGAGATGTCTGGGGAGCTTTTGTACTGGCAGCTGAAGTCAGGGAGAGTTTGGCAACCTGCTGAAGTAGACAGCAGAATCTCTGTTTTGGATGTGAGCACATAAATTCCACCTCTGCCAGGTTTTAAGTGTCTAAGTCCTTTTCGAAGTATGAAGATGTGACAGATATATGACCATCCTTTCATCTGAACTCCGAGTGGCTTTTTCCTTCTTACTGCGCAATGCAGGAAATTTCTATACCTTAATTTATACTCAGTGTATGTTGAACAGCACCTTAATCATGAATTTTCCTTCCACCATTTCTTGCTAAACTAGCATGCAGTGGGCATGAAAACACGAGGGGTTTCTATAACAACAATGTGAAATAACAAATACCACAAAGCAACTCTGCAATCTCCAAATAATGTAAATGTTTTTTTCATTTAATTACTATCCACATTTCTGTCCAGCTTCAGAATAATACAGCTGCAAAAGTGATTAATTAATATAGGAATGCAGTTTAATAACAGCACAAGGGTTCTGTGCTCACCCGTTGGTTACGGGCACTAGCTAGCATGCTGATAACAGGTTGTTGCCATTGTTGTCACCTCATTAGAAAATTAGCATTTAATTAACTTAGGAAGATATGGAACAATTTTGATATGGGAAATATTTGTACACATTGTCTATTGGAATTGAAAGCTCCCATCCAGCAAAAAAGCACAGCAGCCTCTACAGCTGGTGGCTGTTGGCCCACAGAAACTAAACAGACTCGCCGGTCTGTGCAGCTGCAGTCGCTGCCTTTGATTTGGAGGGGAAAGGGAAGCTGTGAGCCGCACTCGTATCTGAGGCATCAGATGAAAGGAGTGATCCAGCAGTGGTGTCAGCACTCGCCTTGCAGGCACTGTAGCAAGTCCCCAACAGTCTTAATGCGTGGCCAGTGAAAGCCTATGAACTGTCAAGTAAAAGTTTTGAAGGAAAGATGGCTCTGCTTCAACCTGGGCCTGATACAGCCTGAAATCAGTGGAAGTCTTTCCACTGACGTCAGTGGGCTTTGGATGGCCCCACTGGGGTTTCCTGGCGCGAGAGCCCCTGTGTTGCCATGAGCCAGATGCAGAGAGAGGCAGGTCAAGCTGCACAAAGGTTAACCACCACTGGTCTGGGGCAGGCAGAGGGTGGGGAGGAGAAGGGAACAGCAAGAAAGGGAAGGGCCTGCTGAAACGCAACTGGATTTTCTTGCTCTTGCTTTCTCACTGTTGACACTGACTGAATGGTCTGAAGGTTGATTTAGATGGCCTTGTGGATGAAAAGATCCTCTTTAAACTGCAGTGTTGAAAAACAGCCTTAAGTCTCCTGCTAGCAAACACAAAATAGGAAAAAATCCCTGGTTCCTAGGGTGATTTGTTATTCTGACCAAATACTTTTATTTAGGCTGATGCAAAACCAGAGGAACAGTCAGATGACGTTGAGCCTCACTCCTGCAGGGTGAGGAATTCACACCTATGTGTGCCAGCACCGCCATGCACATCCATGGGGGATTCCTCCAAGCAGGGGTAAATGGTTGTATCACCTCTGTCATCCCTCGGGCTCAGGAGCAGATACTGCAAACCCTCTGCACATGTTTAATGTTCCACATGCAAAACCGTGGAGTGGTGCCAGCATCCCACAAGTTTCTCCCACTGACATCCCTGTCGCTGCAGCTGCAGCAGCAGGATCCATCCTAACCCCCGGCTGAACCCGCCCTCTGCAGCAGCCAGCCTGCCTCGACTGCGCTCTCAGCCCTGCTCCGGTGTCTCTGAGAGAGATGTCGCTGCCCTTGCCAGCAAAAACAGAGCTCCCAGCTCTTCGCTTGCCCTTCCCCAGCCCTGCTGAGCAGATTACCACCTGCCAGGAGCACTGCAGCACGACATTAGGGTCTCACTGAACAGGGTGGGTGGGCTGTATTGTGTAAGGCTGTCTCCTTTGGGGGGTTCTCACTCCTGTCAGTGCGGTGAGCTGACAGGTAGGGACCGACAGCACCCATCAATCACACCTTTAACAGCCTGAAATTCTGCCATTTCTCTTGCGGAGAGCAGCAGCCAAGACGACAGGCTGCGCAGGGCTGTCAATGAGGCAAATGTCCTCGGTGACAGAGCTGCTCCTGAGGGGATCTTCCACAGTCGTTTGTGTTTATCCAGAGCAACTGCCCCCTATTCTTCCTCCTGGCATGAGGTGAACAAATATCAGAGCTGGAGGGATTAAGAATAATTGTGTTGTAATCGGTGCTGATGCTTTTTAAGGCAGACACTGAAGTGCATGACACTGCTGTACGCTGTGTGTCAGGGCGTGAGGCAGGCAGATAAAATGCAGTGCTATTCCTTCAGCGAAGGACAGCCAGACCCAGTACTGTGGGGATGAGGTGTGTATGCCTGCATTATATGCCTGTAATTGGCAGCAGCAATTAAAGGCTGTTGGTGCATGTGAAGCAAGCAATGTAGATGAACACAGGCACCAAGACTTTGCCATTTCTTGAGAGGGAAATGTTCCTGGCCTTGAGAACTACAGCAGTATTTTATCACCCAAAAATCATCCAGTTTGTTCAGAGTAAGATCAGCAATGAAGGTCAAACATGGAAATAATGTAACTCAAAGCCCTTTCAGTGCCCAGCAGCAGTGGTTAAATACCTGAAGGGAGAGATAAATAAGTGAGGAAGCAAACCAAAAGCAGGAAACAAACAAAACATCTTATTAAAATCTCACTCTGTGTCAGTCTTATGTTTTCCTGCAACTGGTTCAGAAGAACTGGCTGCTCCCAAATAATCCCACAAGCCTGTTGTAAGGAGCACAGGCTGGGCCCTCACTGACAAGTGACTTTGTTGTTGCATGTGTGGCTCTGTAGGAAGACGTAAGGACAGATCTCTGTCTGACGGGACCTGATGAGCCGTTGTATAATGCAGACTGACCTAGACCAGGGCCTTCAGATGAAAAGGCCACATAGTCATACAGTTTTACATTGGCCTTTCCATTTATATTTTCCTATGTTTACACATTGCTCTCACTCCCAATAATTTATCTTTGGTGAGATTCAGACCACCTACTTGGATGCTAAAATCCAATAACATGATTTAAAAAACCACAGGCCATCACAGCTTAACGCTAGAGGTACCTACATCAATTTTAGACCCCAGAGCTCCCAGGAGTAAACACCTCCTGTTCTCAGAAACTTTTGGGCCTTTAAAGGAGCAAGAATCAGAGCACGAAACCATCATCTTGTGCTTGCACGCGGCAGCCAAGAGGCAACCGAAGCATGGTTGGTCTTTCTGATCCATGAGCCTGTGTTGGCTCGGGGCCCAGTGTCAGTGGCAGGGTTGTTGCATCCCTGCTCTGTATAGTTTTCTCCCTGCAAGTTATCCCGCACTCTGGAGGAGACTTGTGGGATACATCTCTACTAGCCAAGCACACCAGGCCAGACCATGGTTGTGTCTCCTGCAGTTGTCTGGAGTGTTTCCTTGGCAGGTTTCTTTGCAGCAAGATTTGGGCCTGAGACCACCTGCTATGGCCAGTTGAAGTCTGGTCAAGATCTGGGACACTATGTCCATGGTCCATGTCTGCCCATCCTTTACGTAACAGCCACTTCTGCCATCTCTGGGCACAGACCTGCAGTAGTTGAATCCTTACAGCCCATCCACTCCCTGCTCTCGGAAAATGTAAGAAGAGTTACGCTGTTGAACACTGATGAAATTTCAGGTAGCACTAAGTTCTCCCCCCTCCATGCTACCTACATTCTTGCATTTCACTAATTTGAATTGCTGATCTACTTAAAATGTAAATTGCTGATCTATTTAAAAGGCTACAGCAGGAGCACAGTTTACATGGAGATCCAGCTGGGATGGAGGGTCAACATTCAAGTTCAGTGTTTTCTTTCTAAATAACTTGGCTGCTAGAACAACACCTCGAGGATTTGAATTTAGTGGATCAAATTTTCTTTTCAGTACATCCCCACTGACACCACTTAGGTCAATGGACCAGCTTGTGATCTCAGTTAAATCAGCATGTATTGGGAGTAACATTACAGAGACTAGTGGAACTATTCCAGATTTATATTGGTGATAATGAGACCAAAATCTGGTCCAGTGTACTTGTAGAGATAGAACTGAGAGCAAAGTGTTCATTTCAATCCTCAAGTAAAATATGCCACCCTGCAGACTTTTTAAAATCTTTGAAAACAAGTCTGTGTGTAACAATAAGAATAAACAGAGTAAACACTAAAAAGACTAACTGATTAAAATTTATCCACTAACCTATACCGAAACTAGTAAAACATGAAAACCTGGGAGTGTTCCTTGGTAGATGCAAAAAAATATTGATCATATCAGCTAAGCTACATGAATGCTCAAGTTATGAGTTAGCAATTATTTTTCAAATGTTCTCGTTTAACACAATATTTTGAGATGAGAAGTATAATTCAAGGTTCTGACCTTGCAAAGACTGGGGTACACTACTTTTGTTAGTGGCTTCATTATCCCATTTACTTTATTTATGTTTTATTAATTACCCATATGATTCTTTGTACTTCTACTCCCAAACACCCGCCAATTCCTTCTTTTGTACTTTCTACCTTAGCTTTTTTGTGATTTGTCAGCTTTTTCAGAGACTATTTCAGAAAGCAAACTTTTTATTATTATATGCATTAAGAACTGTATGAAAATTTTATACTTGATATGAGAATGATTACCCAAATCATAAAAGATTGGTTCAAGTTCTTTTTGAATGCTTATTATGATAGAAGAGACCTCCCCCTTTTTAGCTCATTGGAAACCAATATTCTGCCTGTTTCGACAATGAAAAGTGGTAACTAGCACTCTGATAGCCAACTCCCAGTGTTAATACATGTGCAACACGGTTGTAGAAACCAATATGCCATCAAAAATAAAAGTATGAACTGGAGAACAACCAGAACTGCTCCAGCTCCTCCAGCATTAGTGAAGCTCAGAAGGCCATGCCCGTTTGGGCAGGGGAGCAGAAACCTCTAGAATTGCCTTCCACCAAATTGGCTCCTTTTTCCAGGTGTGCAGAATGATGGTCTGAAAGTGTGGGACAAAAAACAGCAGGAAAGATGTTTCATAAAATGGAAAACAGAGGAAGAGAGATATACAGCAAACATATATATCTAAGCTGTCCTGTCCCTTTCCTTTCAAATTAGATGAGAACAGGGAAAGGGAACGTGGGGGGCAGGGGGAGGAGGGGAAGAGATTAGGGTAGGGGAATAGGGGAAAACTAAAGAAAGGTTTTAATCCCTCAGGGATCCCTTTGAAGGAGGATGTTTCCTGTCTCCCTGGGAGACCCATTTCTTGGGTTTTGCTTTCTTTTTTTCTTCTTTCTTTCTTTTACAGTTTTATCTACATGGACTGGGATTCACTACAGAAGAATGTATAGACACGTGCTGGAGGCTTACTGTGTAAACCACTACAGTTTTTACAGTTTTTATGGTAACTGCTGAAGCTGTGCTGATTTACATGACAAGAGGATCACACCTTTCTACCTGGTATTTAAACCGAAAGAGCAAACTACTGGTGGCATAGTTTGTACAAGGTTTGTATTTCTGTTTTAATCAGTTTCTGATATGGACTAGGGAAAAAAAGCACACAGAGATCTTTATTATCATCTCTAATAAGAATCTAAGCTCCAAACTTGATAGTATGTGACTGTGCATAAAATTAACTAGATGTGTCTGTTAGAGATCTGGCTGAAGTTGTGCGTGATTATATTCTGCATGCATATTTGTTTTCAGTCATATTTACAGGGGTGCCTCTATCCTGATGCTTCAGTTAACTGTTACTTTGAGGAAATAAACAGAGGTGAGGGTCCAGTCACCTTCAGCTGTTGGAAGTTAATAAGGTGTTAATGAAACATTGGCAAATAGCAGCAGTTTAGCACTTGGTTGACACTTGATTTTTAAAAGAGACAGAGTGTAAATAAGCTGTGTTTGCAGTGAAAATTAAAAAAGTGGGAGGTGGGGGAACAAATAACACTCTCACAGCTTATTGGTTTTAAGCAGGAAACACTTGAAAGACCACATCAGGGAAAGCAACTCGCCTGCTGCAGTCACTGGCAGCAAACAATGCATGATGGCAAAGGGGTCCATTTTCATATATGCCTTTTTAAGACACTCTTCTAATATCAGACCAGCTGATGCACATATTCAGTGTAAGAGGACACTCAGCACCTCTGCCGCCAACCCCTGGAAGTGCTCTGTGGGACCACAAATCTCTGAACCTCTGTTTCAGACCACAAATCCCATGAACCCATGTGGTTGTTCATAAGGGATGGGCAATCCCTTTCTGCAGGGTACCTAAAGCTGTGAAGGAGGATGAGCTCTGTCGTTCCTGCTACATTAAGGACAACAAACTACACCTTGAGAAATAGTAGCAGTCTGAAGATTATTAACTTCTGTGTCCTGCAGCAGGGCTGTGGAAGCGATCTGGGAAGTGATCAGGGAGCAAGTCATTTAGGCTTGATATGTGTCTGTGTAATTTAGGCTTGATATGAGTCTGGCAGTGATCAGGGAGCAAGTCATTTAGCTTGATATGTGTCAGGCAGCTCTACATAAGGTAGTAGAGCATCAACCTGAATGAATCTTTCCTTTTTTCACCAGTCACAGTATAGAAGTGGGTCCTGGAGATGGTATAGCCAATTTATACCAGGTATCCTGCTTCTAGCTCTGAAGGAAGAGGAGGATGGTGAGGAGCTTCCTTGGCGTGGGTGTGGAATTAAACAAAGGTAGCTTAGCAGGCTAGCACATCAGACAGATCTGGGAAGAGCATTAGCAGCTTTGTTTCAGAGTGGCTTCTTGGAACAGGGATCATTGACATTGAAACCTAGGATAGATCTAGGCTCAATAGAATAGCTCTAGGCTCAATAGAAAGATAATTCATGCACTGAGGATCTTCTGTTTATGCAATATATCCAGAAAGATTCCTTGATAAAATGTTCTACAACAGAGGAGCTAATGCCAAGGCAATTAAAAAAGGGAGATACACTGAGGACATCACTTTTTCTGCATAGTTACAAAGACATAGTTTGTTTTGCAGGTCAGTAGTGTGCCAGTGATGTTTCCTTACCAGGCTGAAGGGATTGGTGGATTCCAGCAGATTATCAGCAATGTCTGAAATTACTTTAGCAGTGTGGAGTTATTACAGTTAGTAACCTGAGTTCCTTGATTTATTTTTCTCCCTGTTCTCATGTGTCACATTCATTCACAGCAGCCCTTACTACAGTGTACCTTACCAGCATAAGGCAGCTCCTTTGGCACACATACTGTATAATAATCTCTTACAGTACATTACAATTGCAAATTAAGAGTTAGCTTTAATTTAAAATGTAAAAATTTCAGTTTTCTGAGGTAAGGATTGTCAGAGGAATAAACCTGTGGGTGTAATATACCCATGTGTATTAGCAATTCTGAAGTGTCGAATAAATGAAAGACACAAAGCCTATATTTTTGTGTAGGGTAAATAATGCCACACATAAATATTGAAGTATTGAACATAAAACAGTCTATGCAAAAATATAGACTTTGTTTGCTTGATTCTCCCTGATGTGTTAGAAAAGCTTTAACCCAAGGGGGACTGTAAGTGCAGTCTTTAAAATGAATTCAAGTGTTGTATGTTGTCTGTAAATTTCTCTATTGAATTACTGTCTTATTTTCAGTTTCAGGCAATATATTGTTTTGTTTATGAAGACTACAGCACAGTGGGTATCTTTTTGGTATCAACACTCTGAGATAAACATCTCGCAATATGTTTGAAAGAATCTGCAAATTCACACTTCCCGAATGAGACAGAATCCCACATTCTTGAATGAACTTCTCAGTAGCTCTGAAGTTTGGCTGTAGTCAGAGTTGGGATGTTGGGCAGAGCACAGAGGGTGTCCTGAGTCGACTGTGAAGCAGCTTGGGTACCTGGCTGCTCACACACTGGGGACTTGGGGTCAGGATTTCTCCTGGTCAGGCTGGCAAAGAACATTGAGAGCCCTTCTTCTGCCTTTGTAGTGTATGGTCCATTTCCTAGGTTAATCCATTTTTTCACTAGCTGCTATTATGAGGATGTAAGACACCAGGAGGTGCACTTTGACCTCTTCTGCTCTCTTCTGTCATACACAGAGTATTTGAAGCTTTTGGCCTTTTATACTAAAGGTCCAGTTTTGTTGTAGGATGTCAAGGCTCCTTTTGTAAGGGACACAGAGCATAATTCCTATGATGCTTTTGTCACAACAGTGTATTTGTTTTAATGACAACTAAGCCACCTTTAGCAAAAGCAATTGACCCTTGGTGATGGGCTGACTTTCTTGCCATCAGAGCATGGAACATTTGTTTTGACATTAATGAAATAATACCACTACTTCTATTTTCTCTAAGTATTTTGCTCTGACTATGTATCCAAAATTTGTGAATGCAAAAAATACATGTTCAGTAGTTAGAATATAGAAATCTGAGTGAAGAATCTTTTGCAAATAGAATTTTCATAATTTTCCTCCTTGTTTAGCATTTAAAATAAAGAATACAAGGTCTGTTTTGTTGAAATCCAGGTCAGTGCAGCAGAAGACTGTGTAAGCACATATAAAAGGAGTCATTTGAGGCTATGAAACAAGAAGGGAGAAGATAAAGCAAAAGTGCTATCATTTATGGTGTAGCAGAAAATAAAGAGGGGACTGAGATGAATAGAAAGAATGAAGGAAAGAGCACTAATATTTCTAGGAAGAAATTATTTCCTCAGGGGTGTTCTAAAGGAAAATCAAAAAATAATAGGAGTTTAACACCTGAGGAAGATCTGCTCTATGATTGTGCTGTGAGTTGCTCTTTGCTTATAAAGGTTTAAAATCTGAAAATGACCAATTTGGATTAGTCCGGAGCTAAAAAATGACTGGCACAGACTTCTGCTTGATAGCAGATCTTAGGGAAGATTATTCAAGGTGTAGCTTCTCCTCAACCCACGAAGACAGTATCTTCCTAGGCTAGGCTAATTCAGGGCAGGATTCAGTCTGAGATTAAGACATGCATATTTGGGTATCTAAATGTGTCTTAATCTAAATCAAGTCTAAACAGTCTGACACTCCATGGCTATTCCAGACTAATGTTTAATTTACATTTATGCTCTTTAAACAGGAACAGTCCTCTTCAGAGGAAATAACATCCCAGACTGTGGTCAGGACTGCAAGCTAAGTGGAACAAACCTCTTGGATATGCTCAGGTCACTAATTTGGATTAGACACCTAAGTAAATTTGATTAAGATGACTTCTACCTCTAGCCTTTAAAAATCCCTTTTCAGCTATTCCAGATTCCTGTCAGTCCCTGGGGGAGCATCTTTGAAAAACAGGTTGTCCTCTGTTGGCATACATGTTTTTCATACCACAAGGGCACTGGTGGTTTACAGAAGCATTTGATGGGTAGGATGACACATTTTCCTGGGGACAGTTTACAGCCTGTGAACAACAGTGTGCTGGACATGCCCGAATCTCAGCTTCTGGTCTGGGCAGCTCTGGAGAAATTTATGGCCTCACCTTGCTGAACTGCTACCAGTTGTTTTGCAGTGTGCAATGGAGAATTGTTGTTTTCCATGCTCTGAGAGAGATTTTTTTTTTTTTTTTTTTGAGCAGTATCTAGTATTTGTAGATATCCACTATCTGAGGAAGTAGCTTTTGAGCACTTGGGATGGGGTGTTTATACATCAGGATCACTGTTAGCTGTGGTGTGTGGATTACAAATATAGCTTGCATTCAGGTTGCAGAGTGCCAAACATTGATTATAGGTTACTAGCCTCTTTGGATTGCTTGTTTTAGGCTTACAAATGTCTTGCACAGGTTCAGCAAGCCCATGCATAAATCTTCATCACAAATGAAGAGAGGAAGAAAGGCAGATATGTACAAATGGGCCAAGTTTCTAAACTGGCAGTGAAGCAAAAGATGTTGAAACTTTTCTCCCATATGTAATAATACCTTCTGACTTCTCTCACTGTGGCCAGTTTGAAGTTTACACAGGTGATATCCTGATGGATAACTCTTAGGGTTCTCTGATCCCAAGCAGCTGGACCACTAAAGTTAGAAGCTCTGTTTAACTGCATTCTCCATGTCCAGATCAATAGTCATTCTGTTATGAAGCAACAAGCGTGACTGCGTACAAAGGCTTGAGTCCTTTTCAATTAGGTGCTCCCATGATGATTATTTTCCTGCCATACAAAAAGGGAAAATTAACCTATGCGTAGTTTGCCTCCAAGCACTCTTCAAGGGTTTCATTTAATTTGTCAGTGATACAGAAAGAGGAGTAATTTCTTAGTAGATATTTATCTGACGGGAAGAAGGTGGTAAATAGTTACCCAGGCCTGTGAAGTGCAGGTGTTCATTAAGTGTACCCTGACATAAATCTGTTCCTTTTTTTCTTTCGTCTCTTCTGTTTGTTTGCTCTCTCCTGTTTTATTCAGGAGCAGCTGAGTGTTACCCAGCAGGGATATCCACCTGTGGTCACTGGGGTGGATATGTCATAAATGTTCCTGAAAGCTAATTAAAATAAACCTAACTCCCAAATAACTTCTGTTTGCTTTTGAGCATTCTCTTAAGAAACTCTGCAGCCAGCATTTTATTACATCAAGATAGGTCTTTTATATCACTTTAAAAAGAACTGGTTATGCTCTTTTATAGAAGTGACAGAATTTCATCTATAATTACAGCAAGCCCATACTTCCTTAATAGTTTGCAACTATTAGCTTGAAAACAAAAGAAAACCAACCAAAACCCAAAACTTCAGAAAGCTTGAAACTTTGCCCTGCAGTTTGCATTACTAACTTGTTGGTCATTAGAAACACTAGTCATATAAAACACCTCTTTTACTCTTTCACCTTTTTCCAGTCTGACTAGTTGTGTTTTCCTGGGACAAATTTTTTGTATTATACCTCTTAAATCATTGGGAAAAGTTACAACAAAAGCATGTTCAAGTCAAAAAGGCCTTGAATATTGAGTCATATTCCAAAATAGTTGCACTTTGCATTTTTCTGACCTGTTTCTAGGAGTTGGTTTCACAGCTTCCAATATTTCACCTCCACATTTCATATGCCTTCATTATGGTCACAACCAGTTACAGTGAGCTTTAGCACATAGAAGAGCAGCTACCTCGGTGGTTTCTGAGCTGGAAGCAGTTAGTAATATGGCAATGACTTTACCTCTTGTCTTCTTTGAAGATTAGAATCAAGGCACTAACCTCATGCGGTTAGATTGGAAATTAGATATGAGTTTGGAGCACACAAAAACTCCAGCCTTATATTGCCTTTCTCTTGACTAAAATTATAATTCCTGTATTTCGATGCAATTCAAAGTATATTTTAAGATTCCTGGTAGATGCACGAAGATTTACCAGAATGGATTTGTTAAAAATCAAAGATACTATGTAACAAAAAAATAATTTTCCTGTTTTATCAAGATTGTCGTCGTGTGCAATACAGTAATAAAATACAAACAATTCAAACTGAAAACTCAGAGTGTTTCTTTGCCATGTTTAAGTTTGTAGAAAGGTGTTATTCAGGGATTGAATACCATTAATTTTAAAGATTTTTGGCATGTGGTCAGAAGAGAGTAATGATGATTTTGTTTAAATATAGATGGCTGTATCTATATTTGACTGGAAAACAATACCAAAGAGAAGAATACAAGCACTAGGTGTTAAAACTCAGAGCAGACTTAAGACCAACTCTGAGAGAAATTGCTCAAGGTGGCCCTCAAAGGCAAGAAAAGAAGACCACAGAGACTGAGAGGGTGGCAACATTTAGGTCTGGGCATGATGGACGTTATCAAACACAGCTTGTAGATAGGATTCTGCAAGACCTGGAGCCCCAGTGAGGTCTAGTGGTGACCATTGCCTTTCCAGCTGGAGAACCCGAGGCAGTGATGTCAAATGGAAATCAGCTGCTGTTGCAGTTATGTAGTCTGAAATGTTTCTGTACTCAGTCCATGACATGGCATGCACCACACAGTGCAGATCTGGCAGTATGACCAGTCCAAACCATGAATTAGTTTTTTTGTCTGTGTTATGTCATTGCTCTTTTCTTCCTATAATAGGCAACTTCCCTAGCCATGCTTAATTCATAATGGAATGTTTGGTCAGCAAACAGATACTGGAAAAGAATATTTGTCATTTAGGTATTCAAATAATTAATTTTCAGCATATGCTGTATTCCAGTGGGGAATAACAGGCTGGTGTGTTTGGGGATGAATGTATAAACCATTCAGGAACTGTTTGAAAATAATTACAGAAATAAGATGCCTAGTGTATATAAAGTGGGCTTTTAATTATAATAGAAAAGAAATTCTTCAGAAATCATTTATAAGATAACTTATTTCTCAAGTATGTTTTGGCAGGGTTTCAAATAATGTATCAGATAGTGATCTCATATTGTGTGACAGGATTACAACTAACCCAACACGTTATACAGGCCCAGCTACTGCAGCTCAGCTTCCATTCAGATTTAATGGTGTGCTGAGAAGATTTTGGAAGAGTTCAGTCTGTATTCAGGTACCTTTGTGTGCAAGATGTTTTGATATTGCATCAGAGGTGGAGAAGCGTACTGTTACACTGAACCAAAAAATTGTGACCAAAGCAGGTTGATAGGATGGCCTCTGCAGAGAATGTGAGAAGCACTTACTCCCCTTCGCAGGAAGGTGTGGCTGCGTGGTGCAGGATACAACCTGTTAAATCCAGATTTGACCTGGATCAAAAATGATTTCTGTTGAATTAGCCAAAGCATGCAATACAGAGTTTCAACTTAATGTTTTTATGCTGGCTTTACTCTTCCTCTGACAGGACAAAGAATATGGCATTAAGGTTGTGAGAAAGTTTTGTCAGAACTTTTGAATGAATTTGGGCTGGAAAAGTGAAGTAAACAGCTAGATTAGCTCTTTGTATCATACGGCTACTGCAGTTTTTGCCCCATCAGGATTTACAGGAACGGGTTTGTCCATATTCTGTTTAGCGAGCTCTGATCTGGTAGTAAAGCTCATGCTGTCACCAATGCTTATGCCTGTGGGGAGAGCTGGTGCTGCTGTTTTCTTTACTCAGGGTGTCAGCAACTGGAGTACAACCCTAAGGGAAGAAGGTCTTGGGTTTACCTTTGTCCTCATCCATTTGTGGGGATATGAGACTCTACCAGCAAACTCCCAGGACACATCTGTAAGTTCCAGCCCTTATGGGATCTGGAGGTGAGATCTTGGCAGTTACTGGAATGAAAGAACAAGGAAGTTTAGTGTTCCTGGTATCATCCAGGAAAGATATACCAGATTCCCCAAGTTCCAAACCATGTTGCAATGCATATTTTGGTGTTTCATATGATGTCATAATTGTTGCAAAGGCTAATTTTTCTGTGTCTGAACTTTTTACTGAATACAGGAGGCCCACACTGTGTATGTCTGACCTCTTACTATGAATATTGCATTAATGCTTACAAAGAATCATAGAATCATTTAGGTTGGAAAAGACCTTTAAGATCATCAAGTCCAACCCTTAACCCCTAGCACTGCCAAGTCCACCAGTAAACCATGTCCCTATGCACCACATCAACATGTCTTTTTAATACTTCCAGGGATTGTGACTCTACCCCTTCTCCGGGAAGATAGGAGGAACTCAGATTATGTCACTTTAGATTACAATCTGTAAAGCGTGTTCTCAGGAAAGTGAAGGTGAAAAGGCAGATACCTTGGATTTGGTATGTGTGAATCTGCTCATGTGACTGTGAGAGGGCACAAGGTTGTGTTCCATAGCTGGTTGTGTATCATAATGGCGTGCCCACCATCTGGAAGGCTAACCCTACTTATCAGAGAATCACAGAACAGCTGAGATTGGAAGGTGTCTCTGGAGATCATCTAGTCCACCCTGACCCCAACTCCAATTTTGGGAATATTTTTACAGAGCAGGGAGTGAGTCCCACCTAATAAAAGACTTTAAGCTTTTGAAACCTCTAAACCTGTGATACTCTAGACAGTGTGACCTTTGTATAATACAATGAAAGCAATTACACTAAAATTTCCCCCTTAAAATACACATGATTCTTTTTAATTCTCAGTCTGGCTTAGAAACTAGTGTAATATTTGCAGTTTCTGTAAACTGCCCTTTGCAAACAGCTTCTTTTCTTCAACTGTGAATCCCAAACTATACAAAGCCAAGGGTATAGCCCACAGTTTGCATTAAGTACCATTTGATTAGGTGGTAATAACATTAATTGACACCCAGAATCAGTTGGCTGTAGGTGATCTGAAGCGATAATGCACTAGAGCTTCTAACATTCTGTTTTAAGTCAAAATGCTCCCTCAGCCTGGGGAAAGATGCAGGTGTTCAGGATAAAAGAGTGTTTTGTAAATGAAGGACTTGAACACTGTGATTCCACTTCATTACTCTTCTGCTGTTGCTTAATGTAAAATGATTGCTCTATTACCACTTTTCTTCTGTGTTTTAAAAGTATTATAAAATTAAACAGCAAACCTTAAAGATAAAGTCTGACCCAAATATTTTTTCTTTTCAAAAATAATTTCAAAGCAAAGAAGAAAAAGGATATTGAATAACTACAAAATAATTTAGAAACATTCATGTTCAAACAAGCATGCCTATTACTAAAAGCTCTGATTATAAATGACTAGTTCCTGATTATCTTGCTTGCCTTTGTAACGATGAATCCCTCAAAACATTGGCCTTTCCTGAAAGATTGTTTCAGCTTTGTGGATTAAGGTCTTCATGGAGGTAGAATATATGTATGCAGCTGGCAAAGCAAGTGTCTTGGTGAATGGTAATTGTTCCCCAATTCCCACAAATCCTTTCATAAACTGTAGGCCTCGTTCTTTTTTAGGGATGTTTCTTACATTTCATTAACATCTGAGCCATTGCTGAATTATACTTGATATACTCAGGAGTTAGGCTTTAGCAAAGATTGTACTCAGCAATGCTGACTGTGGGAGTCTTAGTGCTCTAGTAATTTTGCACCTTTGGGAAAAGGAAAAAAAACAATGAAAGCCTCTAAAATTCATGTCTACTATATATGGTCATGTAGAATATAGGCATAAAATACAGTTTGACTTTGTTGTGAAATTACAGGTGTGCATTTCATATCTTATTACCTTCTCTGAAAAATTCCTTGTCCTGTATTTCTCAAGGCCCAGGACAATGAAGCTGTGAGAAAGCCCCTGTTATCAGCTTGTGTGCAGTAACAGAGCCAGAGCAACCCTGGCAAGACCAGGGAGGTCTTCTGCAACTAGAGACCACAGCATTTAGTCCCTGCCCCAAAAGCCTGTCTTGTGGCTTCAGGCAGAGTATGACATGGGATGGTCAGGCCATAAAGCAGGGGATGCATCTGTAGTGCCTCCGACCAGCTTGTGTGGGAGTGTAGTTTGCAGCTTGTGTTGTACCAATAGACAATGCTCCTAGTATGAGATGAAGGTAAGTTGTATGGTCTGTAGAAATAAACACATTCCTCCTCTTTTAAACATATGCATTGTATTTGTCTATGGTGAAAATTATTCTTATGGATAATTCTGACCAAGCCTTTGGTGTCCTCAGTTGTACCCAAGAATAAAATTAGTTTTCTTTATTTTTAAATAACAGGGAAGAACATAATTAATGAAGAAATATACACTGGGTAAATCTTTGCACAGAATAAAGCAGCATTTAGACATGTACATCAGTACTTCAGTTATGCTATTGGAACATCCGTGCGGTTTCTATGGGCAAATCATTTGTATAAAACACGTAAGAGAAATGTGTAGCATAAACACAACAAAGATCCAATTCTTTTCTTAAAGACTATTATGCAGTTTACATAGCTTTCGATTCCCAAACAAAGAGGGGTTTTGTCAGACAGGGAACAATGTGCATTGCTGCAGGCATGAGAAAGGAGAGCTGCATTTGGAAAGTATTACAATTATAATGGGAGTAGATTACGAAGCAGATAATTAATGGTAGGGATACAGGATCTTCCCTTCCCACTGGGATTCATTCTCACTCTGTTGGTGTAACTTATAGCCCTGAGGAACACTTTTTAGTTTCAAGGCTCTCTTTTCTAATCTCTAGGTCTTTTAGTGTTTTATTGCATTGGTCACAAAGGTTCAAGGAGGTCACTCCAGAAGATATTCTCTCCAAGGGATTAAATTGACTCAGAGGAACGAAGTAATTTGGAATAGTTTTTGCAGAAGCCTCTTCCACCTTTAAACTACAAAAGTCTCCTCTTCCACTCCTGCAAGACCATTTCCGAAGTACTTCACTCTTCTGATTTGTATCATTCTTCCTTCAGGTAGATCAAAAAAGAGTATGTAAATCTAAATTGACTTCATAGTTATATCTAAACAATGGAAATGGTATACTGAAAGATGTATATGCATGGAAGATTACTCTGAATGTTGAAATATTATTGATTAATACAGCATTGCTCTTTCTTTTCAATTACATTAAATAATATAATTTTCTCTTCTGAAGTATCTTTTGTTATAAAAAATAAGATTTTGGATGGAGAAAACTAATCTACAAAGGATGATGCTTCCAATAATGTTTTGTTAAGTCATTCCAGTAGAACAGGGTAGATCAGAGGGTTGGTGTGAGATTTATTCCTGAAACACTTCAAAAAGTTGTTGAGCATAATTATTCACAAAGACAAGAAAGCGACACAAACATTGCAAGCAAAGAAATCATTCTTAAATTTTGAACCATTAAGCTGTCTGGTCAACTATATAAACAATGAACAAGAAGCATAGGTTAGTATATTCTTTAGATTATTCAGTACAGATTGTTGTTCACTTAGTGTCTGACCTGTAAATAGAAATCTTCTAATTCGTATGCTAAGCACATATATAAGAACAAGAGAGGACTTCTAAGTGGAACGCAGCATCACCTTGAAGTGCTTCAAAGTTATATGGAGTCATCAAAACAGTAACTCAAAGTACCATCAAAGCAGTAAGCATCATATCCTCCATATAGCAATATGTAAATAATTAGAGGAGCGCCATCTGTAATGCATTATGAACAAGTGTGTTCTGGGTATTGATCTATTAATGCACACATATATTAATGTATTTAATGTGTTGAGATATGCCATGCTATATATACTGCTGAAGTAAAGGAAAGCTATTTTTAAAGCATTTTTAATTTATTGGGGGGTGTGTGTGTATGTGTACTCAAGCATTTCTGCATTTTTTTATTAAATCATAATATTAAATTTAACCTTTATTGACTATATTTCTGTGAAGAGATGTAAGTCTTTCAGCAGGCCAATTGATATAGGCAAAAAAGGCTTTTATCTAGTCACTCAACCCCTTTTGGTCTAACATGCATGGAGATTATCCATTCAATTAATGTTTTTCAGTGTAGAGTTAAAAAAAATGAATTTTTTTATAATTGCTGACGTTGCTGGAAGAAAAGGTATATATATTCATGAAGTGGGTCCTGTAGTTTGTTATTTTGCATAATATAAGCCCTAGAACATCACCAAAAGAGAGCCTTGCTTAGAGAAAAATGCTGACTATATTGTTTAATAGGAAGATATTAGTGATTTTATAGTAAAATTATATATGCAGATTTACTTAAGATTGAATCATGTTTAATTCATATCTGTATTTTGCAGAAGGTTTTGTGCAGTTCAATATTACTGAAAAAAATAGTACTGCTACAGAGTCAAGCTTAGGGCTTGTGATATGGTAAGGTTATAGTGTTGAAATATATAGGTAATATCTTAATGTGCATACTATTTGTGGTTTATGATTAGCAGATAGCTGTAGTTTCACTAAGTACTCAGTGTTTTTCTTTAGCAATGCTAATAGATTTTTTTTGAAACAATATTATTTGAAAATTTTGCATTTCAGATTTCTTTAACCTAGACCTTGTGGGGTTTTTTTTATGAAAAGGAAATGAAACTCCATTTTGATAATAACAGAGATAGAAAATCCATAGTAGGATAGAAACTCTGTGTAACAGGCATTTAGGAGAGAGCAGCTCCTGTTCCAGTGTTTCTGTGGATGAAGGTGAGGAAAGAGGACAGGGAGACAGGAAGATAAACAAATGGAAATATCATCGTGTCATGTATCAGAAAATGACATGGAAGAGAAATTGGCTAGTACAAAGTCATTCAGGGAGACTTCAACATAGCCAAGAAGCAAGTCACGTGTCTAGTCCCAAGTCCTATTAGAGGTTCTTAACCACAAGACTAGTCTTCCTTCTTCAATTGCAAATTAATAATAGCATTCTGAAATTATAATTTCACTCAGCTTTGTTTCCTGTTGTGCTAGCTGGTGGTTTTCAGTGTATCTGGTATCTTACCTCTTATTTTTCATTAATTGATTGGCATTTGATTAGCCACCAGCCTCCTGAACAACAGGGAATTTTGTATTTGAGCAAGCTGAGGTGAGAATTGAGTCCAATATAAGTCATTTGAGTGAAGCTGAGCTGGAGATTCAAGGTGTTAAGTACTTACTGAAGACTGTTCTTATAAATCAGGTCAGTATGTGTATATACAACTATGTAATCTGAATTAATACACTTATGTATGTTCTGTATTTTAATAGAGCTGGACAAAGGAGGTACAGTAAGGAACTAACTCTGTGAAAACCTAACTTCCCTAATGCCAATGCATTAAATATCTGCATATTTACCTACAGTGTGGCCAGACTGTTTTTTTTCTTTGCACGTTCATCTATCCTGAATGTGAAAATGGAGAAGTGAGGTAATGTGGCACATTTGGTTTGTTGCTGTGCTTTCACTTCTGTTCAGCAACTATCATCTTGCTTCTCTCCCTCAGCCAAAATAGAGTTGAGGACACCTTGTAAAAAAAGAAAAACTTCTACAAATGCCTGCCCTGTTCCCTAAAGAAACATTTTTTTTAAATTTTTTTTTTTTTTCTTTATATATATAGTAGAGCAAAGTGTTCCAGTTCACTTCTGGTTAGTGTTGAAAAGGGCTTGCTATGGTCTGTCTCTTTTTATGTTTTGCACCCTTTGCAGTGCCCTTTTACCACCTGAAAATTTACTGCATGGCAGAGGAACACAGATCTTGCAAATGCGAAACACAGAGTTTGCAACGTTTTGGAATCAAAGTACTTTAGCACAAAAGCTTCCTGTTTTTTTAGCATTATAGGAATCAGAAGGGTCCATAAATTTGGAAAGCAAGTCATTAGCTTAAATGTCATGTGCTGTACTTGTCATGCAAATTTAAAACCTGATTTACAGGCTTAAAATGTTATCAATTGAGCTAGAGTATTATGTAATACCTGAAGTAACAGCTCACCTTGTATTATTCAGAAGCACGTATTTATTAAAGAAAAACAAATTGAGCTCAAGTTTTTTTGTATTAAATTTAAAAAGGGGAGCAAACTGACAACTAATCAGCCATAGCTTGTAAAAATGATTTGTGACTATAAAAGGGAAGGAAGGGAAAAAAAAGAGGAGGGGTGAGAGGTAAACATTGTACAGTGCAGATTGGTTGTGCTTTATTCTGGAGCAAACTTGTCCAAATGAATTATAAATGTGGTAGCTCAATAATAAATGGGTAGCAGGAGGGTACAAGCAATAAAATTAGGTGAATGCATAGAGTGCTCTGTATTTTAGTTAAGTGGGTGGTGTAATGTGGTAATAGAAATGCGTTACCTACATAACCTGTTTTGATGAACATTGCTTCGTTATACTGCTGTAGTGAATGTTTCTCATTTCCAAGATAAGAGGGTATGTTACTATGGGAAAAAGATATACTCATTAAACTGCAAAGTTTCCAGCAAGCCATTCTTGATATATACATACACACACACATACATGCATATATATGTATATAAAGCATAAAATGATTAAAATGTTCCTGACTGGGACCCATGCATACAATTTCATTTTTGCAATATTCATTTTATCTATTGCTGAGAAATGCTGTTTAATTTGAATGAGATTGTGAATTTTGTAAATGAGGAGGTAATAACATTTTACTTAAACTTATGGCATCTCTGTTCATATTGTATGGTTCAGGAACAGTTTCTTCATAATTAAAGTGTCAAAAAACCACATTTGAATCAAGAATGATTAAATTCGTTCAGGGTGATTTGCTAAAGAATAATAACTTCAAACTTTCTCCCTTTAAACAGAATTGTTTAGGGCTCTCTCATCAGTTGTCCAGGGTCCTCTTATTTCCTTTTCTTGTTACTCTTGGAAATGAACATTTTTCTTACAATATTTCCTTTATTTCCTTGTGCTCTGCATATTATATACATTTTATGGGTCAATTATTGGAGACTGTTGTACCGGTGGTTTATATGAGTATTGGTAAATATTTTTTAAAGCTACACTGAGTCAATAAGATGTAACATATTACACCTCTGGTACAAAGAGTATAATCAGTGGAAGTCCAAATTTTTACAGTAATGTGGAAACTTCCAGGAATCCAAGTTGAAAAATGTGAATTTGTCAGCATGTCGAACTTGACTCCACAGTATTTGGCTTATTAGTTCACTGCTGAGCACAGGATGGTACCTCTGGCCTTGATTCAGCAGTCTTTAAATAAATGGATAAGTGCTCTGCTGAATCGGGGCCAGAAGAGTGCAGTGCCTGTACAGGGCATGTTGGGTGAAAGAAAATGTCAACCGCAGGGGTTTGTGTTCTTCCTCATAGAGAATCAAATCTGAAATAAATCAGGAGAATTATGTACGTACGAGAAACAATATCAAGAAAGAAGATGGACCAAAAAGTCTTACTTAAAAGTAACTTTAAGTTGTGCCTTTAGAACAATAGTTCTTGTTCTGTGAGATGAAAAAGTTTTGCTTGATCTTCATTATTTTTCTGGCTTTTTTTTTTTTTTTAATTACTCACTAAGGTCATATGTAATAAGGGTGGGATTTGCTGCACCTTAATGGCTATCTGAAAACTGTCTAGTCTGAGTTTCTTTATGTGGAAAGAGACAGGCTCTCTCTAGGAGCTGATTTATCCCATCCTAGGGTATGTGTGGTGAATTACTCCCAGAGATGCCACTGTGTGGAGGGAGACTAGTGGACTCCCTCTGATCAGACAGAAGTTAGGTGAGATGAAGATGATGATACCTAACTATAAAAAAAAAATTATTACACACATGTCTGTCTTGTCTCTTGCCCAGCAGAGTTGAGACATGAAATGAAGGGAAGAAATTAAGTTCATGATTTACCCCTGTGCCTGCATGAAGCAGGTGTCTGAATGCGAGCCAAATAGCCAGCCCTTAGATCCAGCTTAATTTCTGGAGAATGACTGCTGTAGAAAAAGCTCCCAGTGTTCCTCACATTGACCTAGTTTTCAATGTTACCCAGTGACTCTGTGCTAATGTGACCCAGTATTTCAGTCTGTTAGCTGCCTGGTCCATTTAGATTTTTTCCTTTTTTGTTTACCATTGGCGTCTATACTCACCAGGCACCTAATCCTGCAAAGTGCCAAGTCTCACCCGGGAGGTATCAGCTATTCTCTTTTCTCATCTAGCAGGAGTCAGGCTGCCCCATTTCTCCCAAGATTAGACTGGATAAGAGACAGGTAACCATAAACAGCATTGTAGCTGGTTTTAGGATTGTACCCCAGCAAAGGTCAAGCATAATGGTGCACTGAAAATAAAGCATTTTGAGTCATTTATTCCTTTAAAAAGGTTTGTATCATCCATGCAGCTGCAAAGCCATAATGCTTTCATTAAAATTCACATCTGTGCTGAATTAAAACAGGAGCCTTTTCCAGCCAAGGAGTATTTGTCAGGTTGAAAGTTTTTCTCTTAGCTCCTGAAGCTTTTTTCCAAAATCCAAGGGCTAAGACAGAGAGCAGACCTTGTCACGAGCTGGTACCGAGGTTTAAGTACATTCCTGCTATGTTATTCACTGTCTGGCTCCAATTTGGAGGTACATCTCCCTTGTGTTCACTTTATTAACCTACATATGACTGGCTCTTTTGTTTAATGTGGAAATGAAAAAATAGACGCTGGGCCCAAGAGAAGTAGTCTGAAAACATCTTTTTCCAGATTTTCTGCTCCTCGTGGCACATTAACCACTTGCATGGAAAATTTGGTCGATAAAATATGTTTTAAAAGATGTTTTTTGAGAGTAGGCATTTTTAACTTCATGTGAAAAGACTTAAGTAATCATGAAATCTTAGTCTTCTCCCCTCCCTAACTTTTTGAGCCCATTTTCCAATTTCTACCAAAACTGACTTCAAAGATAATAGTGTACCAAATCTATGATAATCACCAAGCAGATAGAAGAGGATAGCCAAAATTAATACTTCCACTTGAGAGTGCATCTGGAGCCTGAGCTCAGCAGCTGTGTACTGTGTAGCTGACCAGACAAATAACAGATGTGTATTCCTCAACTAGTTGCTGGATGCCTATTTCAGAAAAAGCCAACATATAGGCTACTTCTGGTTTATCCATCTGATGGGTATGGGGCCTCGTAATAAGTGGGAGGACTTGAATGAGGAACTGGAGGTATTGTGGGAAGGTCTGTAGGAGTTATGAGTGTAAGTGTGGGTTGTTGGATATGTATGTTTTGGACAAAAGGCTTTGCTAGTTCTGCTGCTCATGGGTCATCTCACTTAGAGAACTGTTTACTTCAGAAGGGGTAGAAAACTTCAATATTTGTCTATGTTGTCTCTTCAGTTTGACCACTTTGGTTAGAAAAGGACAATAAACAGTTGTCTGTATGACAACTGTAAGGGGAGAGCCCAATGGAGTTGGGTTTCTAAAGTGCAGAAAATTATCTTCATGAGTTTAATTAAAACTTTTTATTTAAATGCAAGAGCAGCAAAGCTTTGAAAAGCAACTAGGAAGAAAAGGATGGGCAATCCTTTACAAATGCAAGTGACAGGAAAAGGTGTAGTGGGACAAGAAAAGTAAGATACCTTTAGTATCACTGTGCTGCCCAGGAGTCCCTGGTATTGTTCAGTGCTCCTTGTGCTAGCCATATGACTGAGAAGAAAAGTCCCTGCTTTCAAGGATCTTAGTCTAGTTTGCCCAGGTAAAATAAACAAACTTCCACAATTATTTAGGCTTTTAATATCTACCATACAAAATATATTTGTATAAATTATCTATCTATCTAAACATGCATGTATAAAAAACCTGAGTGCTTCTTCAGTTCTTTTTAAAAAGGCCAACAAGCAAATAATTCAGTTTTTATGTTGGAAACTAAGTATTTCCCTTCCCCACTCTGACATCCCACATCACTGATGTCAAGGTCTTTCTCAGTCACAGAATTACACTCTTTTATTTTTCTGAGTAAGGACTGTCATCTCAGAGGGAAAGTTGTACCAGGGTTTCCTCCAGGCTTTTGGCTGAGATGCTTCATGAGGGAAATATTTTGTTTGAAGAAGATATTTGGATGTATTACAAACAGTGTGAAAAGCTTCCCTCCACTGCAGAGGAGAAGAGGGAAACTACCTCCAACTCTTTTTTTCATGAGAAGTGGCAGATTTTCAGGATGTGTTTAACAGCGCTGTGTTGGATCTCATATCCTGGGGACAAGTTCTGGCTCAGCAGAAGCTCACATCGATGCTCCTGCCAGCTCCTGCGAAGCCGAGTGCAGGCAGGACTTGAGGGACCAGGGAGAGGCTCATTTCTTCCTCAGTGCTCCGGTGTGAGGTTTGGCGGTTCTCTCTGGAGCCTGCATCATGCCAGGTCTCTGAGCTCATACAGCCACAGCTCTCCCTTCCTCTGTGTTGCAGAACAGATATCTTGTTTCCATTGTATATTTTTGTGGAAATAAATTTAGGAAAAATACCCCTGAAGGTAAACTTTGATTTAGGTGTTCCCTCAGGGCTGGTTGCTTAACCTTCTTCCTGAAATTATTTAAGAGGAGAAGATGAAGGTAAAAGTGAGGGAAAGTAGTATTGTTCTAAGCAAAACCAAGGGAATTGAAAAAAATGTTGTTCAAAGAGAATTTCTGACACAGTCCAAGCTGTCTTTGCGGTCCCACACTTTCCCTTACCCTGTAAGGTTTCACTGCCCCATATTGCTCAGGAGCAGGGGAGCAGATAGGCAGACTTTGTCTGTGTTTCCTCTGATAGATATTCTTGGTGCGGTGGTGGTGATTGATATTGAAGATATTGAAGAGGATGAAGGGATTTCATTATTGCCAGATTGCAATATTGTTCAGAACCCACTGTCTCTGGAGGGTGACTGGGCTCCTATTCCTGGTTCCTCACAAATTAAAGAGGGCTTTGGCAGTCTTCCCCATTACCTGAATTTTGCCAGATGAGACCAGGCACATAGAAAATTAAAGAGAAGTAACATGAGTTAAACACTGACATTTGTAAACTCATAGCAGTGGAAATTTGTATGCTTACTGGTTTATTTTCACTTACAATATATTTAACCTTTTGATCCTCTTGAACCAGGAAGATGTCACTATTTATTTAACGAGAAAATTATTTTGTTTATGGCCATCTTTCTCCTAGTGCCTCTTATCACATAAGAGGGGTGGGGTGGTGGGGCAGGGGTATCACTATAACCATTGCTTCACTGAAGAGGAAATGCAGATGATCTCCTGCAGCTATTCATCATTACTCATTGCCTTGACTTATTAGCTATTGAAAGTAGATACAGGGTGGATGATGGTGTGTAATGCAACATTAGATGATGGAGTAAAGTGTGTTGGTGAAGACTTGCGTGAAATGTCTTCCTCCCTGGCAAGCTTACCATGAGGAAAGCACTGAGTGAAAAGCTCCGTGGGGGTTTCCTTGTGGGTGTTCAAGCAATAAGGCATTTCCCTACTTACACCCCTGGAAGGGAGAAGTCTGAGAACCTCTAGCACATGCACACAGACTTAGATATAAAGATATCTTTATGTGTTTGCAGGACCACAAGTTCAGTGCCTAAAGGACCTGGAAGGTGGAGACAGGGTATCATGGCAACCCCAGCCCTAGGCACTGGGCATCTCCCTGGGGACAGGGACATGCTGAGGCTGGCCTGCAGGCTGCAGGTGGAGCTGGCTCAACAGGGCCCATGGCTGGGCAGGGCAAGGCTGTAGGGAGCTGAAGACCAGCCCTGCTGCGTTGTCACTGGGGCAGGGACTGATGGTACTGGGAGACTGAAATGGGGTCCTGAGGAAGGCTGGGGGGCTGGGCAGGGACAGGAAAGCCCAGGACACTAGCAGTGTTTTGGTTAGCTAGGCAGGAAGTCAAGCAGAAAAGGGAACCTATGAGCTTGAACCCTAACTTTCCTTTAGGTGGGGATGTTGGTTCAGGTCTCTTTCCTCTGACAAGTCACCAACTTCTGAGTGGAACTTCATATATTTGAGACCATTGGTTGTCAGTTAAAACTAGTTGAAATCGGTCAAGTTAAAATTTACTTGGCAGCAAAGGTGCTTCTGGGATGGAGGTTAGTTGCCTTTAGGTGCTGATAGTGCTTGGGCAGGGTTTATAGGATTGCTATTTTGAACAACAGCATCTAGGCTTATCTAGCTGATATCTCTGAGGTTTGAATCTGACTACAAAAGCATTTTGTTTTCAAAATAGTACACGTTCTCCCTGCATCTCCAAGTACAGGCACAGTTTTCTCTCCTCATGCAGAAATGCAATGATGCATCCACTTGCTTTACAGTTCTCCTTAGCTGTCATCTTCTAAAAATGACCCTTGCTGTTTGTATGTATGTCAGACCGCTGAGTCGTGTGATCAGGGTTTATATTTCTAGACAGTATTCAGGACGCAGTTTTCTGTATGTTTCCATATCTGTAGGCTGTACTTTACCACTGGTTTCTCATAAGAATGTTTTTGACCCCCTTTTAGTTTTCCTTGTGATGAATCTTTATCTCAAATTACTGTATAACTAACAGTTTCCTGTAGTCTGCTTAAAAAAAAAAAAAAAAAAAAAAAAAAGAAAACCCAACCTAACAACAAAGTAACTGCAATAATAATAATAATAAACCCAGTTCTTACTAGGTTGCAATCTCAAACCAATCCACTTTGACTGTAGCCGTGGCAAATTGCTGCCTGAAAATGACTGCCCTATTCATCTGTTAATATTGTTAGAAAGAAAGCTACAACTGTACCTATCAGTGTAACTAAATTAGAGCAGGTTCACATAAGGCAGGCACACATAAAAATGTACTTATGAAACAGATGTATCCCTCAACAGGAAAATGACAGCAATTCTGATAAAATGCTTTTATTATTTACTTTCAACAAGTATCTATAGCTGCAGCTTGACTATTGTTGAATCATTTCAATAATCTTGTTATAGGCCTGGCAATAAAAGGAAAAGCACTTCAGTGCAGTGAAATGGCCTAGCTCCTGACATGTTCAGTGGCATGTCAGTGATACGGTGATATTTTTTTAAGCTGTCGAAACAAACAGCAGCATTGTTTATCTAGGCGGTGAACTGCCTTGAAGGAGAGCACACCCCTTGCCTGGAAGGCGGCAGCTGGCACAGGTTGAGCCCTGCTGGTAGGGGTGGATGGCCGCTGTGCAAGGGAAGCCTCGGGTCTCCTGGGTGTAGGGTTTGCACTTGTGTGTCTTGGAGGTAAACACAGCAGTGTGAAGGATTATGCTTGGAAATTAAAAAAGAATTTTGGCCTTGAACTGAGCAAATGCAGGTATCTCCAGACTTCTGCTTATTATATACCATAAAGTTTATGATCCATTTACAAGTTCCTCTAAGACTAGTGCCCAGAGCATCTCCTATTTCAAACCTAAAGTTTTTGGGGCATGTATTGTGGGCATTTTGAAAATGGATGCAAAAGGAAATGGATAGCTAACATTTTTTGTATTCACTGTCTTTCCAGGTTTTCATAGGTTTCGGAAGATCTGTGAGGTGATAACTAACTATATGCACAAAACATTGCAGTTGGCAAGTATAGAAGTATTTCACTATCTATAGGAACATGGAAAAATAGACGCAGTGACTTGAATATAATCATGTAAGATGTCTGTGGCAAAGTGAGGAATATCTTTAGAGTACTTAAGTTTAATCTGCTACAAAATAACATTGATTCCACTTCCAAAATGTGGAACAATTTATTTTTATTTGTTCTCAAACTTCCAGAAATGCTCACATCTGAGCAGAGAATAAAGCTCAGAGCATTTCAGGACAGGAGTTGAAAATGTCTAAAAATGTTAAATAGCGGACAGTATCTATGAGAAGTGATATGAAATGCAAAATCTAACGTCACAAAACTGTAATGATTCTTCTGGTAATTGTTCCAGGTGAATATAAAAATTTAATCTTTAGCAGAATATGTTAAATTACAAGCTCTGGTAACAAAAGAATTACGGTTTCTGTAGCAGCATTGCTTTACTCTTATATTGTATATATTATTCTATATAGTAAAAACTTTATTTAAAAGTTTCTGAATGTTCAGTGTAAGAACATTCTGTGTCTGAAGTCTTAAACTTTTCAATCTTTACAGATTTTGGGGATGTTGCAGTGAAATTGTCTACATGACTCTTGCTTTTTATAATTGTTTAAATTTACATTTTCTCTATTATGTTCATATCTTTGTTTTTGATAACTATTTTTACACTTGGTTTTAGTGTCTATAGATTGAGGGACAAATAGCTATATTTGAAAACTATTTTTGTTTAGAATCCACATTTCTGAAACTTTCTCCCTTTGCTCTGAAACACACTGTGATTAGATTCCGCCCAAAGGAGAATAATTATTCTGAAAATTAGAAATAAATTTCAGACTCATTTTCATTTTGTTTTCATTTCAGACAGTGGAAAGCAAAAAAGTGCCCCATATGTTAAAAACGTAAAATGTTAATATCTGCTATTCCAAGAAACAAGATAAATTGTTGAATTTTGAGCTGTTGCTTTCAGTGAGGACCATGTACTTGGATAGTTTGAGCAGAAGTTAACAAACACAAGCATCTTAGGCAGTTGACTAATCTCTTCCCATGCATGCTCAATGAGTTTCTGCCAAAATATTTCAGGCTGCAAATGAAATTATTTCCCTTTTGAGAGCTCCTATTACCTAGTTGCCCTGCTGAGCCTGAGAGCCCCAAATGGGTGGTTTGAATGGGGAGATTATAAATATCTCAGCAGAACAGACATAACACTTAAAGTGAAAAAATGGTAGTAGAAGGAAGGAGGGAGACAGGAAATAGGGGATTTTGCAGGAAAAGGTGTTTTTTCCATAGGGAATTTCCTTTTAGGAGGTGCCCAACTGGTCCTGACTCAGCTTAACCAAGGTTTCCATCTAGATCTCTTTTTCTAAAACACATGTAAACTTCATCTTCAATTTTACCTGACTGAGAGTTCAAAATACTTTGAGTGCTATAAAGATGTTTTCTTTTAGTGACAGGAAAATTGATTTCTGGTCAAACCAAATACTCTGAAATGCCCATCCAAAGCCCATAAATGGAGAAGCTGATATTGTATCAGTGAAGGCTGGCAAGCATGGGGAAAAAAGGTTTATTCATTCTGCCTACAAGAGCTATGTAAACAAAACCAAAACATTCTTTCAGGAGAGAACATGAAGAACTGGCAAGGAAACAAAAGTGTAATGGAGAAGATTTCTAGGCCACCCAGCTGCCTAATTACTGGCAGCATCTCTGGATTTTTACAGCATGCCTCTCTAACACAGCCCTTTGGAAAACAAAATGCCATATTATTGCAAAATAGTTACAAATCTAAAGCATTTTGTGTTCTGTAGACTTCAGCTTTTATCTACAGTGGGATTTTTAAGAAACTTGTTCTGCACATTGAACTAAATAGAGGAACCTACTGTTATCTTTTTGCAACATATTAAACTTTAATTTATCAAGATGAGCAAACTGAAAGTCTAGTTTCATTTTCCAACTTGATCTGGAGGACAGTGGTGGCATTATTGACAAATACCTAGGGGCAATAATGAAAACCCTGGGTTTTGTACAGCCTTGCACTTACAGTGTCCATACTGTGCTGTTGTGGAACAATTTAGCCAACCCTATGAGTATTCTCAGCAATGTTTTATATCTGATTCTTTAACAATATTATTAAGACTTGATGGGATGGAACTAGGCTATTTTTGAGCTCTGCTAGCAAATTGTAGTAAGATGTACCAGTGTTTAAGAAGAAAAAAAAACCTGAAAAAACAAACCTGCAGGGACAATAAATACGTTTTATTCAGTTTCCTGAGACTGTGGCCCTGCTTGCTTATAGACAGAGGAGACATTTGCTTGTTCCAATAATGTATTTGTAATCATAGACATCTGTATAAAATAATGCAGATGTATGTAATTATAAAAGTATTTAAGACTTACTTAAGATTTCTGGGTTTGAATTTTAGCAGTCTTTCTGGGTTTAGAAAACAATGTTGAAAATACATTTCTTTATTAGGAAAAATCTTTTCTTTCCAGATCTGAACAAAAAAGCATTACTTTATTTTTCCTCGAGTTGCTGCTCTCCCATGATGCATCATTGATGCTGTTAATACTTTTTCTATGTATTAAACTTTGTTATCACAGTATTACTGGGGGAGTAATTGCAATCCATTTAGCACAAGCAAAAAAAAATAGGTGAGTGAGTTACTGCTGTCTCCAGTGAATAGTGTTAATTAACTCTGGCTTCATCTGCACTGTAAAAATGAGCACTTTTTAAATGGTTGTGAAATAATCTTGTGGCCTAACTATATTTATAAAATATATTTCCATTTTTAATCCAAGAAACTATCAAGCAGTTTGGACATCTTGCAGATCACACCATTAAAAAAAAATATCGTATTAGTCAGGTATGTTACATGTAATTCTGTTTACAAGAAAGTATCAATATCCTGTGCCACAAATACAGGAAGATCTAATTACTCCAGATTGTTTGGGGTGTTTAGTTTGTCTTTTCTTACTTGTGTCTTTAAACCTGTCCCAGACAGCACCTTCTGCCCTGGATGGGCTTTTCTGCAGAGCCACACTGCAATCCCAGTTCTGTCTCTAACCAAAGCTGCATCCTCTGCCTCCAAGCACGTTCTTTCTCTCTCTCATCCTCATCCACTCCTACACACAGGGGTCAGCAAAGCTTTGGCATCCATATAAGTTAGATTCCTGAGGGGATTTGCATATTGCTGTATTTTGGGTTAAGAAGCTGTTTCAGTCGTTACCTGTTTGCCCAAGTATGCTTCTTGTCTCCTCCCAAACATCTGAACATCAGGGTAGTAGTAACATATATCAGTCTTAACAATGCTTATTCCAAATTCTAATGGTTTGTTGATTTTTTTTCTCTGTTCATTGACAGGCAAGACCACTTTTATTACTGCTTATAAAACCATATTTAAATCTTTTTAGATGTCTAGTTTCTGTGCATAGCAACTATATGTCAGATTTTGCAAAATGGTTGTCATCTGGTCCCCATCCAATGCAACTAAGTTAGTTCAGCACGGGAAAAAATATCTTGTAAAGAAGAAAAAAAGGAAGTAGTCAAGTTAATTCAGTGTCCTACCACAGAGGTATCCTGCTATTGTGAACTGTTTTGTTGTGTATAATTTTTAGATACAAGGCACAAACCCAAACCACTAGCAATGTGCACTCTGTGGTGAACATCCCAATATACTGACAAGCTGAACTCTGTCCTGGCAGATTCCATCATCCCCAGAGTATCAGAGACATTTCAGGGCACAAGCTAATTCCAGCAGGAGGAAAGTTTGATATTTTGTCTGATGATACTCTTGGGGTTTTTTTCTGTGCCCAATTGCCTAAATACATTATTCCACCAAGGTCATGGCATGGTAATCACTGCATATTTCAGAGAGGGCACCCTGAACTCATTGTCTCTGGTGACTAAAAATGTCATTTTATTCTGCATGCACGTATTGATTAGTTATTTTCACCAACTCCAATTACAAATAGTACTGCTGTGATGGATGCCAGATAAACATATCCTAAGGTGATTCTCAGCCTTTAGCCTATTAATCCCAGATCTGACCCAGTTGAGATGTGATAGATATATCATTGTTGCCCAGACGTCTCATACATATGTTGTTAGATCAAATGTGAATAAGTGCATGGTGACATACAGTAAACCTGTGAACTACAGTGCTATGTATACTGCTCATACCTTTGCAATGCTGTAATTGTAGCCTTTAGTTATTTTAAACCTTTGGAATGTAATGAAGAAAAATGCTTGCTTGCAGTAAGTAATGTTCATTTGTTAATTGCTGCTCATTCTGTTAAATCTTTGGTATATGTGGATTGCTTGCATAGAGTGGGTAGCTGTATTCTGTCTCATTCAAAAACAAAAACCAGAAAATATTACATTGTTGTCCTACAGTACTTGTATTATCTTGGGTTGCTATGACATTGCCACACATAATACAACATAATGGCAACAGAAAGCAAAAAAACATTCTGGCCTGTGAGAGTGTTGATGTAAATAGATAATGAAGCTTTCTATTGTATACCATGATAATAGCATAGGAACAGAAACAGATCTTTATACGATAGCAGTTTTGATTTATATATTTACTGGGATTTATATAAGGCATTCATCATGATTCTGTCCTCCTGCACAAATAATTACATATAAATTCTTCATGCCAAGATACCAGAACCACTATCTACAGCAAGATCTTTTTCACTTGTCCAACCCATTTAGCTACTGACTAGGGTAAAGCTTTTTTTAACGCAAACCTCTTCACAGTCCCAAACCTTTTGGGATGCTGACTTTTGGACCCTTTTTTAGTGAGGCAAGGGGATAACTTCATTCAGGCTCTTTGCATCGCTAGTACTCTGTCTTTTCATGTGAAAACTACTGGTGGAAATCCTAGCAGCTGCAGTGCTTTCTAGGGGATTTGCTGCAGCATTATGACTTCAGGAGAGAGCGACTTTCCTTTGGGACCCAAGTTTGGGTCAATTTGGGAATAATTTTATCCCGGACCAGCCAACCAGTGCCACAGTCACCCAGTCAGCATGAGTTCTGGTTGCAGCATCAACCACGTACTGAAGGCTCCATGGATGATATGAATGTGCTGAGAGACAGATGTGCTTTTTTCCTGCAGGAGGTTGAGAACTGACCCAATCCTCTGAGCTCAGACATGGAAGAGCAGTACCACAAGTCCTCTTTCCTGACTTCTGTCACCTCTGCATCTGTCACCTCTCTCTGCTATCCATAAGTCAGTGACATGCAGACTGATTCCTATAAGTTTCCTATGGTATGAAAGGACTGAGTTAATCTTCAAGGTTACCTTGGAGAGTTCAGAACTGCTATATGGGCAACTTTGCTGAAGGCTATAGGGCATGGTATAGATGGAATTCTGTGTTAAGGGAGCTGTAAGGTTGAACCTATATAGAAACCGTCTAAGTCTGTCATCAACTGAAGTCAGAGGGGTTTGACAGCATGTTAAGTCTCCACAGGGAGTAAAAAGGTTGAAATAATTTGAATTGGGAGCCTCCCCCTCCCTAACCAGTTACAATCTTAAATAGTTTAAGGCTCAATAGAGCAATAAGAATGCTTTGCATTGGCCTCCAAAACAAACTGTAAGCTGGTACAACCTTAGAAGCTCTGCTGTGAGTATATTCCCTGGCTGTTGCAGCAAATGAGTGCCTGGGTATTCCACTCCCAGAATGGGAGTTTCAAATTCAGTAAGAGTTCTCCCCATGCCCACACCGCCAAAAATTTGGGAATAATATAGTCAATGACATGGGGGAAAAAAGTGTACAACCGCCTCCCACCACCATTCTAAAATTACTTTTTCCCTGAACATCCCCTTCTCCTACACTCACTTTGACCACTGGACTGACAATCCATTATTTAATAAGTTCAGGTTAGCAGCAAAGAGAAAGGTCTCATATCACCTGTCTTGTGCATGGGACTTCAGGGGTGCTATGATATTAGGAATAGCTTATTTGTGTCTGTTGCAGCTGGACTGTGTCTTTCCAGAAACATTTTATATGTTAGACTTCAGAAAAGAAACTGGTACTTTAAGATGTCTTCTTGATTCATTTGACATAGGTCATCCAAAAGAATAAGCTGACTCAGGAGCATAGTACAGAAAGGGAGGAGAAGAAGGTGACAGCTGGTGCTCCAGATGCTCAGGAGCCAAACCTCTTGGTAACATCCAGCTGGACCTTGGCAGTGCCCTGGGACTCTCTCGGGAGCTCTGAATCTCATAGGTGCTTCTGATCTCCTGTACCAAAAAGAAAAAAAACTGTATGGGTTCACCAGGAGCTGTAAGGACAGTTTTACTCCATCACTCTTTGAGAGTCTTTAATTACATAGCCTAATAAAAAAATGCAGACAGTAAAAAAAATCAGAAAGAATTGTCCCTTATAAGCTTAAAAATGTTAGTATATATTTTCAGCCCTCATAAGCAGTCCGTATATTATGCATGTTAATATGTATCTTTGAGTGATATTAAAAATAGCATTCTGATCATATGACAAACCAGTTGCTATAGTAACTACATTTTTGCTGTAGAACAGCAAAGTAATAATGTGTAAAATGTGTAAATTATCAGTGTGTAAGAGCAACTGGTGCGTCTTCGCTCTGCTATTCTGCTTTAAAATGAATCTTTCTATGAATATACATAGCTCATTCATGTATTCTCATGACACTCCTGTTGCTGGCTCCATCTCTTCTGTTGGCCACCCTTGTAGTGCTTAAGTGAGACGTGACATTTCAGCCAAAAGAAAAAGGAGCGGGAGAAACAGAGATAATGGACTCGATCCAAAGTAAAAAGGCTTATACTGATTTCAGTGGACTTTGCCTTGGGCCTTATGCAAACAAAGGTGATTTATGAAGGATAGCATAAAAAGGCAGAGTTTTTTGCGTGCCTGTTACCACATTCTCCTGCTGAAATCTGAAGAGATGTTGCGCTTGACATTGGGGAGAGGTAGGATCAAGCACTAACATGTTGGACATTCCCATAACAGGCTGAGAATATCTCGGTGAATGTGGAACCAGTTTTCGAGAGCTCATCTCCCTTCACCCCAGATTCCAAGCTTCTAAATTTACATTCCTGTCAAATGTTTTTTTGCCATTGAAATTTCTTAGGATAGATAAGTGTTACTAAAATTTAAGAGTGGGTGAAACACATGAAATGAAGTCCTGGTTTAGCTGAAATCAACAGCGGAATGCTGACAATATTTCACCTTTTCTGTTTAGTGTCACACTGAAGAGGGCAGTGACCTACTGGCCTACAGGAGATTGTAACCCCCCAAAAAAACAACAGAGATATTTATTTTCAACTCCAAAGAGAGGAACAATGTTTGTAGCAGTGCTGGCTACAGATCAGATGTATTCCCATCCAGGGGGAATTATACAGTTAACCAGTAAATCATTTGGCTCACTCTCTTTAATTATACTAGGTGACTGTGATATTTTGTTGGGGTTTCTAAGTTTTGCTGTAGTCCACATTTTAAAACAAGTTGGTTGAACCCAAAGTCATTCCTAATTTTAAGGTTTCGAGGCACTGTGTTTTTGCTGTTGCAACCACAGTGTAGATGTAATTATAATCTGCCTTGTAACAGCACCTGCCTAAGTGGAACAGTTAGTTATTTACTAACACTCCAGGAGGGATTCCAGATTGATGGAGATCAGCTGTGTCTCTGAGTTCATGGGTAGCCCAGCACTAAAACATGACTCCAGATTTACTGTGGCTGAACATGATACAGCCCACCTCTTTTTCTGTAAAACAAGGCAAAGGCTTTTTATTGAAACGAGACAAAACCCATTTTTGAAGCAAATACATGTTCCAAAATAGAAAGTGATAGTTTAAAATCAGAATTTATTTATTATCTTAAATCATTATCAAGAACCTCTGTCTTTCCCTTGAAACATTTGACAAGCAGTACTGTTGCCTTAAATTCTGCTGTAAAATTATATTATGGGACTCTGATACTGGTCCAACCAAGAGTGCTTATATTTTAGCCTTTTGGAACAAAGCTTTTTAGAGTCCTGCTCTGAAATCTACATATGGAAACCAGCAGAATTTGTGTGCAAAATATTGTTGTTAATAGGTTTATATATATAATAGTTTTATGTGACACTAAACTAACATTTTTCCTGTTTCCTCTGCCATTGTTGCAGTATCAGCTCTCTCACTCAATGTCAGACTTTTGTATCTGTAACACCAAATTGTGAAACAAGAATTCTGCTGGAGATTCCTTTTCTTTGCAGTGAAAAATTTCAACTTTTGGCATATATCAGAAATTGTTTAGTTGGAATTGATGCTTTGGTACCTCCATCTCTGTTCTTGCTCTATGGACTTGATGCTCACATGGACTCTTATGATGCACTGTAGAGGTAGCAAGAGCTATCTGAGATGGCTTAGGCTCCAGAAAAAGTGTGGGACTTCCTCTGGATAATATGATGTAAAGCTTAATTTACTCCTACATTAATCTTTCTTGGGTATTTCTATTCTGTCCTACAATACGTGCCTGCTTTCTTATCTGTAGCGTGGTGGAGGCAAATGTGGTGATAGAGATTCCAGCCCAAACAAAAGAGTGGCAGCATGAGGTGTCAGACTACAGTTCTTATAATGTGCTGCAGTAGCATTTCGAAAGAGAAAACTACTGTTTGGGTTTTTTTTTTTTAAAAAAAAAAAGCCTGGGGGTAGGGGATTTGTATTCACCTGGAAAGCTTTTCCTTTGAAACTTAAGATCTTTAGGTGGAGATGCAGGGTTTTCTAAGCAAAGGAAAATCCTTCTTTCTCTTTTTCAAACAAGAACCCCAAAAGAGAACTACCTAAAGGAGTTATTTTATGAGAAGTAATGCAAGCAAAATATACATCAATAATCAACAAAATAAATATTTTATAAATTATTTGTGGTAGGAAATAGTTAAGAAAGGTATATTCTGCAGGATGGTGACTGAGTGCATTATTGTGCGCATTCCCACTTTTTTGTCATCTCAAAGATTTCTTTTCCACTTACAATAAAGGATTAAGTAATATATTTCTTTGTCTTTTTAAGCAGAATGGTAAAGTGTATTCTGCTATATGTCTTCCTACACTTCCTTGATATTGAAGTTATAGCCCTTATTAGCAAGTCACCTTTAACTTGATGAGTCATGTTGTGGAGTCAGAATTGAGTCATTTAAACCACTTGTCCTTCCAGCAGTATGATTGTTGCTGACGATTATGAAAAAAGGCTCATAATTAGGAGTTGGTCAGGAATTTCCTGACAAAATAATTTTGCCAGAAAACAATTAATTGATCTTGAAGTTATGAAGATATGAACTGGTTTATTCAGAATAGATTTCTTTGATTCAGTCAGGGATTCCTGTGATGAATAAAGACAATTTTGCCTACTTTTAAGTGATCTCTTTCCCTCCTGCAGTTGCGTCCATTTTGGATGAGGGATCACAATTTTGCTCAGTGGTTAAGGTATTCCTTGTCAATTCCTGGGATATTGTAAGTACACCAGGATTTTTTCTTTTCTTCCCCTTTACCATTCTTCCTCAAAGCCATACAAACTAATTTTGAGCCATCATGGATTCATGTCAGTGTGGAAGGGGACTTTTTTTAATGGAGAAAATATTCTGAGATTGGAAAGGCAAGGTTTGACCATCTGCATCATCTCTGCAGGTATGAGACACCTTATTTTTCAAATGGGGAGCAGGCAGCTCCTGGATGCACCCATTTTATTATAAAACCCTCACCATCACATGTAGCTTACCTGTAGTAGCTTAAGTTATGTGAAGCCATAGAAATCTATAGGAATATTTGGGGAATAATTCACAATTCAATGAAGGTAAAGACAGCAGAATCTAGCATTCAATTCGCCAAATATTCTGGACAGAAGCCAGAAGTCCATTTACATATAAATATATAATTTATAATGTGTAAATGCTTCAAGGCCTTGCATGCAAATGCTTTGGATTTTTTCTGAAAAAAAAAAAGTTTCTTTTCATCCTCTTGTCTTTTGTTTCAATTAAATCATGTTTCGTTGTTGCATACATTACAATAAATTAAGAGGGCGACCTTTTCTCTCTTTGCATACAGCTGGCATATAAATGACACTTCCTGCATGACATAAAAACTCAGATAATTGTTTTATAATTAATTTACCTAAATTAATTTAATAGAGAAAAAAATATGCATGATTTTATTATAAATGTGTCCAATTCATTTAGAGAAAATAAACAGAATATAGTTTCTAACTCCAGTCTCTTTCTTCAAAATACCATTCCTCCTGAACAGATTAGATGTTGGTTTTTTTCAGCTACTGAATTTTTTTTTCTCATTACTGTTTCTGAGTGTCAGTGCATTCTGAATGTTGACTGGATCAAAAGAGATAAATATATCAGATCTGGGAAAATGCTTCTGAAAATATTTTCAACATTTTTAATTTTTTAACTAACTGAAACTTTGTTTCTTGTTTATGTTCAGCTGCTGTTCTAGTGTATTTATTTTGCTGGCAATCCTAATGACAAATAACTAACTCATCTGAGGAAAACAAATTCTGGCTTTGGAGCAAGAGCTTCTGATCACAGGAGTTTGTTTTTCAGACTATGGAACTGCATCAAATGTGGAGACGTTTTACAATAAATTGTGTTGTAGTCATTTATTCAAAAACAAAAGTCATTCAGCAAATACTTTGATGAATGGGTACACAAGAAAACTGTTTTGCTGATAGATCAACCCCAACTAGGAAAAGAAATCCCAATAGCTTCCTGCCATTTCTACAAATAGAAAAATAGAAGCCCTTCTGATGGGCATATCGGTCTCTTGAATGTATAGCTAAAGAAACGCCAGCTTTTAGAAGAATCGACACTAAGAAAAGGAGCATTTATGCAGATGAAGTAGCTGGGGGGCAATACAGTATTGTTTATTTGGCTAGGAAAATGTGTACCTTCTATGAGAAATAGGTTTTTGACCATAAATGCAGGTACCTGGACAGGAAGCTTGAGAAAAACATTTTCCTGGCACAGATTGTGAAAGCGGAAAATACAGAAATAGAGGAAATCTGGTCAAAGAGAACCTGGGCTTGGAGTGTGGTAATCCATGGGAGCGGATGGAAAATTGCTCAAGGAAAATTAAAAAAATAAAATAAAAATGAAGGTAGTGCAAAGCTTTGAATACTAACAATGTATTAAACTGTTAGGAAAGAATAGAGTGCACAAAATATCACATTTGGAATAAATACATTTTTTGAGAAGGCTAATAAGCAGTGTATTTTCCACATGGCAGTAATAGCAAAGGTGGTAATCAGCACACTTAGATTCAGAATGGACGAACAGGTTATTGAATAGACCAAGTGTTGCTGGGAACTGTAGCGCTGTACCATTAAAGGAGACTTCAGCCTACATTGAGCAGTTTGCCTGGTGCAGCTCTTTCTGGATGTGGTAGCTGCCTGATTGCCACATAATCACTGGACCAAGAAGTTATGAATTGGTGTGAGTAATGAGAACATTACAAGAGCAATGGTCTCAGAGAATGTCTTGATCAGCAGTGGTTTCTTTTTAAATTAAATAGAAGCTAAATAAAAACAGGTGCTTAAGTAAGGTTTCTTTACTGTTTAAGACATTAAGAAACCCAATTAGTGGAGTCGGTTGGACTGAAAAGTTCAGTGTCTTGAATATGGATGAGCTCTGGAATATTTTAAAGTCAAAACTGCAAAATCTTTCTAAAAATTTTAAGGAAAGAAGTGTAGAAAGGATATCAGGTCTAAATACACTGAAAGCAAAAAAGACTCAAAAAAGACATAAGGAATGAACAGCAAACCCACAGGGAATGGAAAAAGGTATTGATCAAGAAAGCAAGCTACTTGAAAGGTGAAAAACTGTGGGGAAACAGAGAGAACTACCTTAAGTCAGACTGAATTAGGCATTGCAGAGAAAATAAAAAAACAAATAAACAAATAGCAGAAGATTTATTGGTAGTAAAGCTAACAAAAGAACAATGAAGGAAGCCATACTTCTGTGCAGAAGGGTCAGGTTAAGATTTAGCTATGGCTCAAAAGCAAAATTAGGGGTTTTTTTCAGTTTTTGGCAAGGGTGATGATGTTGAACAATGATTTGTCTTGCTAAACAAATCAAGATATCAAAGGGAAAAGAAGAGAATCTGAAATCTCCACATTTGAGATAGAATCGAAATCCAAAAAGTTTTATATCATCATGCATAGGGAGAAAACATGCACATAATCATCTGTGCAGCATGAAGTAATCAGTTTGATAACTATTATTTTTATATAATATTTTTAAATGTGGAGAATATGACTGGAGAATAAGAAGTATAAACCTGTATTAAGAAAGGAGAAGTATTCTGGACAATTACAGTGAGTTTTACTTCAACAGTGCATATAGTTTGGAATAAATTTGGAAGGAAAGTATAAACAAAGATATGAAGATAAGGGAGCTAAAATGCAATTTGTATTTACCAGAACTTGTTATCATTATTCCGTAAAATAACTGACTTACTTAACTAGGAAGTAAGGTAGGTCAAATCTGCTTGGACTTCAGTAGGGCATCTAATATAGCGCTCCACTGGAATTTACTAATTGCACTAGAGACGATGGGGATTAGCAGGGAACTTATAAAATAGGTAAAGAGCTGACTGAGGGCAAGATAATCATGCAATGGCTTGTGCTTAAAGGGGATCATCAAGCTGGAAGGAGGTACCCTGAAGTCTTGAGGGATCATTAGGGACTGATAAAGGAGACCTAATCAATTGTCATGACTGTCATGGGCTAGAGTGTGAGTTTACAGTTTAAGTACTGTAGCTTTTCTCTGAACAAACTTGCCCCTCAGTACCCCATGATAGATAGGAAACATCTCCTGTCTTTCAGTAAAGATAGGAGGGTGCACTTGAGCAGCTGCTGCACAGTAAATGATGTGTTCTGGCTTTCCCTCTGGTAACCAGTTCCTCTGCCCATACCTTTCCTTAATAGCTTTAGTAATGACAAAGGCATAAAAAGTGGTAGTGTGGTAATGAGACAAAATTGGAGTTTTTGTCAATATGGAGAGGATCGAAGCATAATGCAGGAAGATCTGTGTTACCTAGAGGACTGAAATAGTAGAAAAGAGCTGTAATTCAATAGCAAAATGTGCAACGTCAGTCACTTAGAGGGGCAACTAGAAAGAACTTCTCTGACAAGCTCAATGGCAGGAAATGGCAGAGGAGGAGAGGAACCAAGGTAACCTCAACAGTTTCAGGATACATCTGAGCCATCCAAGGGATGTTTCTAGAAGGTGGTAAGCCCAGTCCTCAGATATATCAGCTAAGCCTCATGTCTCAGCCTAAAGATATTAATATGAGCATACAGAGAGGTTGTTACAGTTCTGATCACCTATATTAAGAAAGGTGAATTCAAACTGGAATAATAGTTGTTGGGGGAAAGGATGGATTGCTTTTGTAAGAAGAGATTAGAAGATGTTGGTTTGTTTACCTCATGGGGAAAAAGATCTGGGAGGGAACATCTTACTGTCTAGCAGGGGAATGAAAAAACAAGTGAAAGGTCTTTTTGGGAATACGACAAAAACTGGTTAAAGGTTAATAGTTATGAGCAGACCAGGCCATACATGAAGGTAGAACTGGGAACAAAAAGTTGTCAGATAATTACAGAATAAAGTCTTGAAATTTCCTGGAACTTGAGAGTCCTCATGGAAGTATAAGAGTAAAAAACAAAAAACAGCCGAACAAAAAGTCTTATTTTAAAAAAGTTTAAAGATTTTTAAAATTTTTGGAGGTTTAAAAATCACTTTATATGACATGGTTCCCATCATAGTAAGACCTGATGAGTTGGTAAGATGTGCTACAGACTTACAGAGGGCTTTTTACCACTGAGTAAATGAAGAGGAAAGAATGGTTTGGCTTGATAGACCCAAGATCTTCTGCAGAGTGAATATCTGCTGTTTTCTTTTTGTTGTTCTGTTATGTTGGATCTCAACCCTGGTATTCATTCCTATTCACTGAAATACTTCGCAATGGCCTGTAGGTAATTGTGTGCTAAAGTGTTATGCTTAGTGTGGAAGGGCTAAAAGACATGCTAAAATGTTTGCAGAATTAAGACCACAGAGAATTCTGGGCTGCTGTTTTAGTTTTGCTTAACTATCTAATTTTTGTGGTAATTTTGTTCTGCCCTGTCATTTTGAGATGCATAGCAGAATATTTTAATGCTGTATTTTTATATGGTGCGTTTGTAATGTTTTTGTTGTTGTTGTTTACAGAATTCAGCATAAAAGTCAGGAAGATATAAGTCCTCTATGTGGTGTAACCATAGTTCTTTTCAGTTTCTGGCAGCACTGGCAAATCTCCTTTAGTTATGAGCAGATTAAATGTGTCAGACCTCTATCTTCAAGTGATAATATATAGATGTTCTTGCTGTGTAATTAGTATAGGTAAATCTTTGTCCACTTTAGGTGTATTACTCAATGGAAATTATTATTCTGAATTTTTAATGCTTCTAGCCTTACAGTGAATGAAGGCCATATGGACTTCTAGCTGTAGCCAGAAGTAAAAATCTCATTAAATCAAGTGACACAGGAGTAGATCCATAGTCCACTAGAACCTATCAATAACTTGTAATCCTGAATGTTTGAAAAATTACTTCTTTCCTTTCATCTTAAGGTTAGTGTCAAAAAATCCTTGACTTCAGCTGAAAGTTGCACAGCTGCAAAGAGAAGTTAAATGTAAGATTTGAAGAAAACAAAAATTAAATGCATTTTCATGGTTAGTATCCATGAAATACCAATGAGATCTCATGGATAATACAAGATTTTGGTGGGAGTCACCTGTGCTGAAAGGCAGTTGCAGCAGAGGAGAGTGTGTGTAGTTAAATAGTTGGGGACTTCAAGGTGTCTCATTATAGCATAGAACACAGTGATAAGTTTCAGGAATTGGAACACTGACATGTGAAGGTTAAAAAAAAGCCAACCATCTAAAACACTGGAAATTACATGTAAACAATAAGTCACATTGCATAGGGGCTGAGAATGTGGCTTTCAGCAGAGAAGAGCAACAAGATTAAAACTATGCGGTGATCCCTAGGTAAAAGTATATAGTGACCTTTCACATGAATCAGTCTGAAGGTGCAGAGGTGCTCCCGCATCTTAGGTAAGTGTAGCATAGACTGAGATGTTACAGGACAGCAGGAACTGCAATGCTGGTGTGTGGTACCATGGAATGGAATGCTGGTAGGAATAGGAGGAATCAGATTTGTTGATGTAGGAAATTAATTATTTGGAAAGATCCTTTAACTGGAAAATGTTGCTTTTCAGTGAAAACGAGAAGTTAAAAATGTACAATTGTAAAATTTCAGGGGGTTTGTGTAACAATCTCCTCTTCAGATGTCTAAGTTGGCATCCAGTCTACTGAATTTAGTTATCAAAATTGTGCCTAGATTTTGGATGTCGCATAGAGCACCACTTCCTAAATTACTGCTAAATTACAGCTACTACATTTAGGGCAGTAAGGATGCAGTAGACATCAGAAAAGACTCCAAACAGAAAGAAGTGTATACCCTTCAAAGTCACTAGAGAAATCTTACTGGCCTGTCTCATCAAGAGGGTTAGGAAAGTTGGGCCCTTGGAGGATAGCTGAGCCGAAGAGCTTTGGGAAGAAGAAGACATGAGAGGTGACAAACAGCAGATCTTGACCTGGCACGAGGCCATTTAGAGCAGGACAGAAATGGTGGTAGGCTGGGATGAAGAGCTCTGGTGCAACACAGGTGCATTGCAAAGATACCAGACACTGGAGAGGTCTGTTTTCACCCACCTTTCTACCCAGGACTGCATTTCCCAGACACCCTAAATTTCTGCTCACACGATGCCCTCTCTGTTGTCAGAAGCGGGGTAGCTATGCTCTCATCCATCTGCAAGAATCATTGCACTATGCAGCCTGTGGGGATGCCTGCCAACTAGAGGCAGATGAAGTCCACTGACCCAAGGTTTTTCTGACAAAGTGAGTATTTATATTCATTGCCCTTAACACATGAAACTATTTTAAGCTTCAATGTGAATAAAACTATTTTTGCTAGATGTATGGAGTGTTTGCCATTATTCTATGTACCTCGTCACATTTAGTGTGTAAAAATACTCTCAGTGGAAATACCTGGATCAAAACCAGTGAGAAAGCTGCACACATACTCCAAACACCTGCATATCACAAAAATTTAACAGTGCCAGCACCAAATAGTTCTGGTTTATCTCAGAAGAATGTTTGCAGCTAATCCTCTCTTGTGGACATAGATAAACATACTGCAGCTAATACATACTTATCATAATTCAGCGGAGACATTTTAGAGTGCACCACTTAACTGCTTTTCAATTTCTTTTCCTGTTTTGTCATTATCATTGTTAGGGGTTTTTTTAAATCGTTTACAGGTGATTGGCCTTGTCTTGGAACTAAACCCTCAGTGTACTTCAACTTTCTTTTCCTCTCATTGCTGCTTCTCTTTGGATAGAAATCTACAGAGCTGTGGGAGAGGTTCACATAGAGCACCTAGTTGCATTGCAGGTTTCTCAGGCCCTGTGCCAGCAATGCTAGAGTCACTCTGGGGTTTGAAATGTAAATTGCAGGTATGTGATTTATATTTCTGTGGGACAGGCTGGTTTTTTAAGTCAGATTTCAATTTTCATTTCCTGAGTAATATCTTTTCATTCAAACCAATGAAATGCTATTTATTCTTTGCCTTTCTTTTAGATGTAACATCAAGTTCAAATCCAGAGTTGATATAGATCAAGGCAGATTTACCAATATACTGGTTTGCACTAGCTGGGCCAGTACTTTCCTGTCCTTGTGTTCCTGCTGTGACTTTGACCATGCCTTTCATCAATTCTCCCTTTTAAGATGGTATTCTTCTCCTGCATGGCTCTTCTGAATTTTTGTTCCACAGACTTCAGCTTGCTCTAAATGGTGTTGACTCTGCTCATGTATCTTGTGTCCCAGATTTTTCATCTGCTCAGTCATGTGGTTGTACTCACTGATATGAAGATTCTACCGTAAGAAACAGAAACTTTGTCTCCTGCATCTTCCTCAGAAGCATATTGTAAGAGGGTTAATGCAGACCTCCAGGTAGGTAGGTAGGACAGAATGCTGAATTTTTATGTCATTCCCCTAATGGGCCAAGCAGTGCAGTTGCAGAAGTGGGTAAAAGAGAGTCTGTTTGCCAACAGGTTTAGCCTACTTGAGTTTCCTCATCGTCTGGAGACTTCGAAGACATAATTGTCCTACTATGCTTCCACAGCGTGTCTCCTCCTTGTATTGCACAACTCTTGCATGTAATGCAGAGACTTTTCCTTGTCTGTGTGTTCTTTGAGACTATTCTGGAGTTCCAAAGTTGGGAAAAGCAATAAACAAGGGCATTCGTTGTTCAGTGTAGCAAACTTCTGATCTGAGGAAAAAAAGAGTTATTGATTTCACTTCCATAATGTGGAACTCTCTGGTCTCGTCTGTCTCCACTGCCGTGGTTCGTCTCACATGCTTCAGGATGTGTGCAAACTGGATGTTATTAATCTTTGATTCCATCTTCTGAGCTAACAGCATATTTGCATCCTAGGGCTGTGTAGGGTGACAGATCAGCTAGTCCTTGCCACCATGTAAGTGTTACTACCACACAGCAGGGGTTTTGAAGTTGCAGCAGGATAGAGTTTCCTTTCACTTGCTTCACCAAAGGTCATGCAGGAGAAGAGGAAGAGTGTTAATTTGTCACAATACTTCAACCATCTCCAGAAGAACTGTATCTCACTGTTTCTCAGCCTGTATCTTTCTCTGTTCATGCATACCAGAAATTGGTCATTTGCCTCTGTGCAAACTCCTTCTACTGATTGGCCTGACCTTTGCATATTTACTCATGTGCCTCTATCTTCAAAGTTTGCTACACAACCTAGCCCAACGTGTGCTGCATGTGAAGCCAGGAATTAAATGCAAGATTTTGTGTATTCTCCTTTGAAAATTGTGCATTTTGGAGAATGGGAATCTACCTTGTATATAAATTTGTTTGGTCTGTGCTTTTCAATGACTGTCTATAATGGTTTGGCAGTGCAACCGCACTTCAAAAACTCCACTTTCTTTGTGAGGTGCATTCCTCACAACAAATAAATATTTTTCTGCTAATACTTTTGTTCGCAGGGTGTTTTGATAGCCATTATTCTTTTGGGCTGGGGACAGAAAGCAGGCCAGTGTGAAGCATGGTTATGAACTGAATAACCAGGGACTGGTTTTGCCAACTGGGAATGATATAACAGTATAATCACACACTTTGATAAGATCAATATATACCTGGTTGTCTAAACATTGTCAGTAGTTAAACATCTCATGTACTAGGACAACTACAGCCTCTCCTGGTTTTCTGGTGCTCTATTGGCTCTATCTTCCTTTTGCCTTTTGATTTACAATCCTAGTATAAATTATTTGAGGACAGAGATTATATGTTTCTACAGTGGTTGGCAACTGATCCCATTCAGAGCTGGAATTCTACTCAATAAAAGTAAAGACTATACTTTCGATGCTGGTGGGTAACAGATAGTCATAGCATGTAATATCTGAGAGAGGGCATGTATATATGATTTTACATATAAAGTGGGTTTGAATCATTCATAGGCTTTAGGGAAGTGCCTGTAAGCCTATTTCACCACCATGGTAGCCCTGGAGCAAATGCTAATACTCCTGCTTAGTGATTTTAAATAGTTTGTAAGCTGCTGTAAAAAATGTGTTGTCAAACTCTGCAACTAATTTACTTCTTCCAGTCTATAAAACAAGGAAAGGAAACATCTGTTTAAATGGGAATGTAATGGCAGTGGGGATTATACTTTTCTTGTCTCTGTTCATTGTGTTTAATCGGTTTAAACATACAAAAATGAATGTCACTGATTAATAAGTAGTAATATTTATTAGAGTTTGAGACCCTGTACAAGCCTGTGTAGATGAACATTTTTGTGACACTGCTGGCATTTCTGAAATAAATTAAGCAGATGTGGGAACATTCCAGACATTGCTGAAGACATAGTTCACTCCACATGGATGAAGTTATGGCAGAGTCAGCACAGATGACTGGAGCTATCAACAAAACTTCTTTGTCCATAAATTCTCTGCAGAAAGGGTTAACACGTTGCAAAAGGCATATCCTGCATGGGAATTTTCATAATCCTCTGTGTGATTCATTTATTTATATGTGCTCTACGTCTGTCTCTCAGATTATTCAGCCCCTGATACGCCAGAATAAATGCTTTAGAAAGTTCAGCCCCACTTGCAGGGAGCCAGCCTCGCTGTCCTCTGAACTTGCAAAACCTAGAGACCATTACTTCTGTGTGCTTTATAACACCCCTGAAGAAAATGCACTAGAACAGCATTCAGCAGAGTGTGAAAAACACTAAAGGGTTTTACCCTGGCCATTGTTTACTGTGAAATGTCAGTCTGGTGCTCTAGCACAGCTTGGGCCAAGGGACCTTTCCTTGTCTGCTTTATTCTACTTGGTTTCTACAGGGTTTTTTCATTTATCAGCTAAGACAATACACGGTTAAGCTGTTGCTGACAGAAAAGAAATAAATAATTTGATATGTATGTTTTGACATAATTAAGTGAGATGAAGAAAAATACTTGGGGCACATTCTATTGATCATTTCTTACTCCGAGCGTGCAGCACTCTGTTACTGAGCCTTGAGGACCCTGGAAGCAAACTGGCCAAGCCATGAATGTTACTTTATAGGTTTATACATAGATCGGTATTCTGATGGCATAGATATGTATGAATAAAATAGTGTATGAAAGCTTTTTATTGATTCAAGCGCTTCAGCGGTATGTGTAAGAGCATCCAGAAGAAAGTTCAGGAACAACCTCAGTAGAACAAAGAACTGAGAAACCTCTCTAGAAAAAACAACTGTTTGTTGGTGCCCAAAGTAAAATGGAGTGCAAGGAGAGGAGTGTGAAAGACATACTTAATCCAAAACAATAAATAAAAATATCTTGGGGCAAAAACACAAGTATTTGAGGAGATATCCAGTAAATAACAATGAGCAATCAGTATGAAGAGTTGGCAGCAGTTTGTGTTGGAGCTCCTTGAAACATGAACAGAAACTTTTTCGGGATCTAGGTCTTAGTGTGACATGTAGGGCTGGGATCTTCAGTGACATGGTCCGTTGTAGTTCAGGGTAGAGGCTCTCTACTGACTGTGCAATAGTGCACGTATATTTCATGTGTTAATTATTAGAAACAGAAGCAAATCCAGGTGCATTTATGGTTTTGGTCTCCACATAGAAATGCATAAGTGATCATGGTTCCTTTCAATTTGCCTCAGGTGGCTGGAGAGGGCAACCAGAGCTCTGTAAAATTGCATAAATGGGTCAAAGTTTGGGTATTTAATTTCTAATTTCTTTAACTAATTTTTGTCTCTAACCAACATTTTCTCTTCATCAAAACTGTGTGCTCCACCGTTCCTAATACTTCGTTGGCGAAGTATTCCTCTTCCACAGTGACTGACTGAACAAAATCATTGGTGGATCATGTTTAGTGGGCAGTGAAGTAAACAATGAGTAATATTCTAATTGCAAACTCTCAGTGAAACATCAGGACATTACATTTAAGACTTAAATCTTCCCAGGGCACACCTAGGAGCCTAATTAACATTTTTGTGAAAAATAAATTTGAGCTAAGAGATACGGCTGGCTTTTCATAAACTTGGATTTTCTAAATGAGGACTCAGGCGGCATTTCTTGGGGTTAAAATGGATTTTCTCAGGCCAGCATCTCTTTTGGCCTAAGGAGAAAAAGGCAGTTTAGCATCCCTTTAAAACATGGATTATGAACTTCCTTTTATTTTTCAGATATTTGTGTGCATTTCAATCAGTATCCTGGAAAGTCTAATGCAGGGGCTGTATTGTTAACCTCATAATGTCCAGCAGCTACCCTTGGTCAATGGGTGAAGTTCAAGGTTGAAGGGATTTTCATCAAAAAAAAAGTATTTTTTTTAACTCAGTGAAGACACTATGATGAAAAAAAAAGGAACTTTGATGTTGTTGTTTTAAACACCCCTTTATTTCCTTGAAGACTCACCAACCCATGCAATTTTAAAATATTGTCTTATTAACTGGGAAAAGAGAAACAAGTACATCCTTTTAAATAGGTCGTCTTCACAAAGTAATGAAATGAAATATGAAGTTCAGCATATGCAATGCCTCATCAGGAGATGAATGAGCCTTTTTTTAATGTCTCTGAAAGGCAAGCATCACTTTTACAAGACCAAATAATGGAAAGGCTTAAAAATCCTGTATGAACAATGTCAGTCAGAAAGATTTGAACTGGTGAGAAATTATTCCATTGGTTTTCTAGCTTTGATCACAAGAGGGAGTAATTGCAAGTAATCTTTCCTTGTAAAAACAAAAATGCTGCTTAACAGTGCAAGCAGTGGATTTGGGCAATTAACAGTTTTCTGCAATGCACCAGTGGCATCCATATCAAACTTGCAACAAGTGCGTATTTCTTCTTGTTTGTCTGTTTGTAGGAGTGCACATGATGGGGAGACCTTCAGAAAATTTATGCAGATTGTATACCAATCATGGTGAAATGTTTTAGAGGAAGAAATTGTAGTCTAACTCTCAGAGCCAGATTACTGTGGCATAAACTCTTTGTTAATGTATCAAAGGAATAAATAAATCTTTCTTCTACTTGTATCTTTCTGCCCCAAAGATACTGGCCTTTCCATAAAGGAAGTTTCAATTTCTAGTAGTTATAATCTTTTGCTATGATTTTTTGGAAGATATGACGTCAAGGAAAGGAACATGTGGAGTGTAAAAATAAAAAAAAAGGCAGTTTTGGACTAGTGTGATTTAAAGGTCACAGTTTAAAGCTATCTGCAAGTTCATAACAGCAACAAAAAAGTCCTCATTCATTACCAGTGACATAACTTGCATCTGTGTTTGGTGCTGATCAGTTATCTTACACTAAATAAAGGGAAGACAATCCGGCTGGTAAAATTAAAATTTAAAACAGTAATATTGGCATAGTTTGTTACAGTTCTACTCAAACATCTTGAACCTAAGCCATGAATTAGTGAAAGTTCATAAGTTTCCTGCAAATTAAGAATGATTTTTTCCCCCTCTTTGACCTATAAGCAAAATTTGACCCAGAGCGGTCTATATTGCTCATGCAGGGGGAGGGCGATGACACTGAGGGGGAAGGAGGAGGAAGCCTATGTTGTTGTAGGAATAGAGAATTGCTTGAGGTTTCAAAGGAAAATGGCAGCAGGCTTCATAATTCCCAGACTGCTGGGTCAACCTTTTCCTTATTTAAAAATGTTGCAGAACTATTTGGGGATCAGAGGAACATGGAGCAAGGGAAGAAAGATTTGCTTTAAAGCCACATACTCAGGTAGAGTTATGCTCTATATAAATACGATTTTTTTGAAGACTGCTAGATCAATAGAAAATTTCCATGAAATCAAATGTGGAAAATTATTCCACTGAAAAAAACCATTTTGTTTGTATTTAACCATTCCACCACAGTGTCTGCAATCCAAAGAAAACGGCTTTGTTCAAACTCGTCAGTATAAATTTTTCTGGGCTTCTCTGAGAGCGATTAATCATTTTGCAGTAAGGAGAACTGTTCTTTGTGGTCAACATGTACTTTTCCTGACCGCACAGAGGTGTTTTGATGATGGTTGGCAGAGCAGCATGTCAGGATCTTGCTTACTGGTGTTGATGATAGGTGATAACGTATCAGAGCCAGTGGGAATGTTTCAGTGGCCAAATTATGAAGGAGTGGAAAATGCCAAGCCAATGTTCAGAGGTGTGAGCAAGGGTAGTGCCTCTCTGCCCTTCCTCTCCAAACTGCCACACACACCTACACCTGCCGGCTCTGTAAAGCGCTTGCAAAGTGCTTGCAAAGCTTGCACTCTTGAGGATGTGTGTCGGCAGGCAGGGCAGAGGAAAGGAGGAGGCATCGGCTGGCCATGGTCCCATGCACTCCCCTGTCCTTCCACTTGGAAGTAGGTATTGCTGCTCTCTAACAAAGAGAAACTTAAATTGGAGAGCTTGAAGTGAGTTTTGATATCTCTGGGTTTGCTCATCATTGCACATAGGTTTATCATTTCATTTCCTATTCCATGTCAGTAGCCATTCTCCTTAATGTCTGGAATAAGCACCAAAATAGCTGTGCTGGAGCCAGCCTGCACCTCCCCTGTCCCTCTGACCTGTACTCTTATTGATGGTACCACCTCATGGAGAAGAGGCGATAGGATGGCATCCATTCCTGCCAAGTGGAGGTGTCCATGTCTTGGGGTAACCACTGGGAAATGAAACCATTTCATAGCCCCAGGAGACAAGATACGGTAATTTTTTGGCTTTAACTACACTGGGAAGGTTTCAGACAGTGAGTTAGGAGGGTTTCTGCAAAATCATCATATTTTTTCCCAACCGTTACTGATTTCCCCCAGTTCCCATGCCTGATTTCTAAACTGCTTCCTCTTTAAAAGCTAGATGTTCCCTTCCGCCCAGAGTCGCCCTTAAGAACAGGAGCTCAGAGGAGGAGAATATCCCTTCAGTTCAATGTGAATTGTAAAGCAGGGCTCTCTCCTTCCATTCTTAAACACGAAGGGTGGTACGAGTAGCAATGCTGACAGTGTACATTTGCAGATGCCACCATATGGGTCTTGAAAAACTAGTTGCACCGATGATTCCCTGCACATGTAGGAGACAGTTTGCATTGTTGGCATCGTCCCTGCACAGAAACAAGCACAGCTTAGCAAAGCTAAGCAGATGGCACTAGATCTGGTGCCAGGGAAGCACTGAATTAAAGGTTATACCCACCAGGTTTGATGCAGTGCCAGTCTGAATTGGTACAGAAGCTTCGGCCCACCTGCTTATTGGCCCCGTGACATCTGGCATCTTTTTTTTTTTTTTTCCCCTTGGACTAAGCTAAATGCAGCAACGAAAAATGTCATTTTAAAAGCTAGTTACCAATAAATGGGATTAAAATTTTCTAAGAAAAAAGAAAGCTTTACAAATACATTGTGTTTAACACTGCTATATTAGAGATTTGGGGACAGCTTTGGGAAGATTATATGGTGGAAAATAAGGGTCTGGTTAAAACCACATTTTATGGAACCACTTAATGGTCAGGGTGGCATACTAATGAACACGCATAGCTGTTAGGAGTTTACGGCTATCAGCAGCCTGCACATAACGGCTCACTGTCTCAGACTGTCACTGTACATATGTTGTCACTCAGAGCAGGAAAGATATTTTACGCTACGCCACCTGAGTGTGGCTAGTGTAGGTGCCTAATGATGCAATGCACCCTGCTAAACTTATTGCCCGGCTCCACTTATGTTTCTCCCTCACTCATTTCTGTTGTCCTACATGTTGCACCATTCACCTTGTGAAGATTATTATTATTTTTTTAAAGCAATCCCTTCTTCCTCTCCACACGTTCACATGCTGTATACACAATATGCTGCCATGGGGACTGTGGTTGTTGCAGAGACTAAAACTGTTTATATGTCTTCTCCATTAGGGATTTAATCCTTGCTCCCTTGGTGTGAAATGAAAGCATGCAGCTGTATGGCACTCTGGAGATGATTACCATTAGAGCTAAGCCTGAGTTTATACACACCATGAGCCAGATTAATCAACAATTTATTGACTCAAAATTGAATCCATACAGCATTATTTTTGACTTTTTTTTTTTTTTTTTTTTTTTTATAAAAGGGGGGACTCGGGCTGCCTGAATAATTTTGGTGGAGAATTGTCAGAAAATCATTGAACCAGATTTATTAAATATCTGAAAAAGTGACAGGCATTGTGTGATTTCTAAGGCTCCATCACAGAATGGCAGGGAAGTCGATTTTCCTATAAACCATAGACATATATTTTTAAATAATCAGTGCTAGTTTGGAGTCTTCATTACAAAAAGAAAGAAAAAATGATCAGCTTTGGAAACTGCCTTGAATTTTCTTGGCTTCTGTATAGTCAGCACCAATGTTTAGAAAAAACAAATGAAAAACTGATAGGAATGGATAAATAAGGAAATATATAGCCGAAGAGATAAATGTACTGGGAAACCAGTTATAACACAAGTGCATTTCACAGCAAAAGGCCATTGGTGTCCTCCACAAAGTAACAGGAAAAGCACTGTATGCTTGGAAATCTTTAGCTTGAAAATATTTTAAAAAAAAGAAAAAAAAAGGCTAATATTAAACATCCAAATTTTCCACTGCTGACCTTTGAGATAGAAAATATTTGCAAGGAAGTGGATCCAAAACCCACTGAAATCAGTGGAAAGATTTTGTTGGCTCATGCCTGTCTTCTCTTGACCTTGCTGCTGGTATGTCTACCTCTCGCTTTCTCCAGAGCAGACAACTGCATGGTGCTCTCCACTATAGCAAGCTGCCTCACAAGTCCTTTCCCAGCACAGATATGGGTTGAGTTTCAAGTTGGCCACTGGCTTTTTAAACTTTCCTACAGCACAGCTTTGGGATGTGCCTTGGCTATTGGTTTCCAGAGGCAGAAGTTCACGGCTTTCAACTTTAACCTTCTAGATTTGCTGCTTGTGGACAACAGCCTCACTGCAGTAAGTGAAGGCGCAAGAGCTGGAACTCTTCTGGCAAGGTACCAATGAGGATCAAAGCTTTGGAGGCAACTTCCTTCTCCAGCTGCTTCTGAAGCAGCCTGATTCATGAACATCTCTATAATTCTCCAGATCTTCAAATTTTTGGAGATGGAGGTGTGCAAGGGCAGCTCTCTTGGTTTTGGAGTTGAGTGGGGAAAGCCAGTCTGGCTTGCTTTTTTGTGTCTCACTTTAAGTGTTGCCAAAGCAATATTTTGGTTATTTTCTTGGGTTTTGCTGAACGTCAGCACTGAAGTAAAAACAATGGGGCAGACTTCAAGCCCTTATTCACAACAGATCCTCCTCCTTGTCTTCTCTGATCTTGGGGAATTTATCATTCAGTCCAGGAGCAGTACCAATTGAAAAGTGGTTTGTTTGTTGTTGGCTTTTTTTTTTTTTTATAATTTGACAAATGTTCTATTTACATAACAGATTGGTAAATAGTTTGGAGAGAAATTGCTTTCTCTAGCTCCTCTGATTTCCTCATCTAATACTGCTTTCTCAGAATATTGTCTATTAAAATTATTCCCTAGCATTTTCAAGTTATAGACAATGTCTTGTATTACCCAGGGACAATGATGCTGAATTTAAAATAACATCCCTAAAGAAAAAGGTTATAAACAAAGAAGTTTATTACATAGCTGTAGCCAACATACAATAAGGATAGAAACTTTTCACTAATGATTTGCCTGACTTTAGTCTATTTTCTTCTCTTACGGTTTATTACTACGGCAGTTTAGATTTTTTGTCTGGCACCATCATTTCGATCGCTGTCACTCTCTTCACCATCTTCAACTTCTTCCCCACTTTTAGTGTCTTCACCACTCTCAGCTGCTTCTTTGAACTCAAATCAATATTGGCTTCTCTCATGGAATCTGAAATACAGTATTTCCTAAACGATTCAGTGACAACTTCTGGATTTATCTGATCCCATGCTGTCTTAATCCAATGGCAAAGCAGTGCTGCCCTAGGACTTCTTTATCTTCCCTGTAGGAGTTACAGCAGGATCCCCTGACAAGAGCCATAAGAGCTACAAACACTCTTTAAAGGGTTTGTTCTCTACATCAGGCACCTGCAGTTGTAACATTCCTCCTGGTACCACTGCAAGAGTGGCATTCATTTCTCCAATGATGCTCTTCATTAGTTGTGTTAGATACCCTTTGAATGTACCTAGGACAAGCATTCTCCTTTTGCGTAACAGCACACCTGGTCTCCTGTTCCAAACGATGTTCAGCCTATCCTTCATTAAGTCTGTAGACATCCATCCTTGGTTTTGACACCTAACAATTATTCCAGTAGGCAGCTGGTCCTTCAGCATTGTTTTCCGCTTCAAGATCACATACGGTGGCAATTTTAAACCATCTGCTAACACTGCCAGCATTACTGTAATGCACATTTTTTCAATCCCTAAAGTTTTGATGATGACGGATTTTGTGCCTATTTCTTCAATGATGTTATTGGATGGCTCATCAAAGGAAACTGGTGTCTCATCTGCATTTCCCGTTTGGCTCAGCAGTTAATCGTGACCTTGATGCAATCCAGTCACGTATTGCTGGAATGCAATGAGTTTTTTGGTGAAGTCGGAAGTAGATGTTGGCAAAGTCCATCTCTATAGGCAAAAACCATTATGACACATCATCTGTATGCACCAGCCATTACTGATGTTGAAATTTTGCCATGTAATTTGTCATGCTTGTGCTATTCCTTGAGATTTCCATTTAATGATTTCCTGTGTAACTAGGGTTCTACACTTTTTTTTTTTTTTTTTTTGTGCACACATTCTGCAACTTATCATTCTGCTTGAGCCGGAGGGTTGGACCTAGACGACCTCCAGAGGTCCCGTCCAACCTCAACTATTCTGTGGTTCTCTGATTCTGTGACAGTTCATAGAAGTGCCCTTTTTCAGGCTCTGAAATATTTCTTCATTGAGTTAGTGCATAACAGCTTCTGTTTTGATTATTTCCATCTTGGCACGTTTGCCTCAGTAACATTATATTTCCTCTTGGACTCACAATTGTTAGTTTTTTCTGCATACAGTATCACCATGAGTTTAAAATCTGCATTGTAGTTCCTATTTATACTTGCACTTGTCCCTCTCATCTCCAGATGTTCTGCTATTTCACAATTTCACCTATAAAAAAAAATCACAGTGGAATTCTCTGATCTACCCCATGCTTACTCTCTAGTGAGTGAGAAAACCAACAGTAAATCACTGCGTTGTCTTGTTCAAACTTTGGGCTGCTTTGGATGTATTTGTGCACATAACTAAGCAGCCTCCCACAGTGCACAGTCATGGTGTCATAATGATGCAAATGGAAGAAAACCTCCAATTTGTAAGTTAGATTTTTGGACAAAACCCCCTAATCTTGCTTTTGGGTAAATAGAGTGTTGTTTCATGTTGCTGGAATTGGGGTCAGATTTAGTCAGCATTTTTTGGTAGTCAGGAAACCATTAACACAATCTGTGTATCAACTCAAGGATAGCTAATTTTATTTATTAAACTACTTAAACCAGGTCTACATAGCACATGACCTGTGAAAATATCTTTTTTGGCCAGCTAGTCCCACAGACACAGTGTGTGCACTCTGGCATAGGCAGAGGTTGGCTAAGCAATGACCCTCAGCTATGGCCAGGCTTGATGCCCCATCGATGCATACATGACTCTGGTGTGGTGGCCAGCCATCCCGTTAGTGTTTGTGCACCTGGAGAGATATACCAGGTCTCGTGCCTGATATTTCCTTGCTGTAGACAGTTATACTACTACACAGACATTTCACCCGAGTAATATACAATAAATACTGCATACACAATTCATGTAATGCCAGATGATAAGTAAAATACTGCTCGTAACAACCCAAATACAAGATATTTTCAATGCATAAAGGAAACTGTTCAGAAATAACTTTTTAACAATGAAACATACTGACTTGAAATATTTTACCATATTTTTATATTCTGAAATACATAAAAGAAATACAATGAAATTATCTGCAATAACAAAAAAAATCCAGGCAAGCAACTCCTTGTCTTTGCATATAATTGCTTGAAACTAATCACTAGCACAGTTTAAAAATAACAACAAAATAAATTGGTAGCATCCTACACTTCTACTACCTTAATCCATAACAGTAAGCATTGAACTTAAATTTTTTTCGCCCAGTGACTAATTCCAGATAATAAATTGTGTGTTGCTGTGAAGTGCCTCATAGCAGTGGAATGTATTTAACTTCTTTAATTAAGCTACAGCCGGATCTATTTTTAAAAGAGCGTTGTTCCTTCATTATTTTGGTGAGTTGGATTTAACTTCACAAGTTACAGAGTAGAACTATTTTATAGACTTTCTTTATTATTTGAATGGTAGACAAATAAAATTGAACATAAAAAAGGTCGTTTGTTTTTGAAAGTTTTATTGCTCCTGTTACAGATAGTACATACAAGTGTAAAAAGACTGTGGCCCATATTAGTTCCGTTATATATTTCTGGTTTTGCTCTTTAAATTAAAAAAGTGTGACGGCATGAAAAACAGATGCTTTCAACCCATTTTCCTTCAAAGCGAGAACAAATATGTTTGTTTTGAGGTGCTAGGAAAATTGTATATAGGGATGGATCATTCTGAAAGGGTTCTCTACTTCCTGAACAATTTCTTTGGAGTTGGCATAAACCACATTGCAGTTCACAGGTTCAGGTCTGAATTTTGGAGATGAGTGTTTGATGCCTAAGAAAACATAGTTTTTGCTTGGTGCAAAATCTGCCCCAAAATGCAAAGCCTCAAAACTAGACTGTATGTACATCTGGTGCATGTTGTTTTCTGGGAGAAATCTTGAAGCTGGAGGCCACTGAACGGCTGCAGATCTGCTCCATGCTGAGTACTTCTGCGGTATAAGAATGCAATGTGCTGTGAGGAGGGAAATGACTGGAAGCCTTCACTTGGCAGGTCTGCATAATCTGACTGCTTATGATTTTAGTCATATAGCAGTACAAGTAGATTTTAGATTTTTGTGTTCATTTTTCATCAGATATTATCTGTATATTCATAATAATGAAATAAACCTAGGACAGCTTGCAAACTCCTCTGTGGGTGTTCAGATTCCTCTTCTTGATTAGCTTCTTATTCATTTGTATTAATATCATCTCTTTTCTGTGGGATAATTTGCTAGTTTTCCCTGGTTATTTCTTAAAATGTTAATACTTATTGATTCCTTTCTAATTTGACTTTGCACTAAGATTATTTCATTTTCAATTTTATTTCATTTTCTATTTTATTTCAAGAGACTTTAGTAATGCAGTGATGAAAATAAGTGTTAAGGGTATCAACTAGAGTAAATGTTAGATTATCAGCAGAACATCGGGCTTCTTGTTTAATGTGGTTTTGCACTGGCACATCATGTACATATGTCATTTTTAAGCGCTGGCACAAGCAGGCAGTCTATAAAGTATCCAGATACAAAACCTGTTCAGTTGTGCTGGATTTGCATGTAAAAATGGGATTTTGCCTATAAAAATACCCTAGTTTTCATACATCAACTCTGATCCCTGTCAAAGTCAGAGGGATCATAATTTCAAAATTTGGCCTTCAAGGTCAAGTTCAGCAAGGTCCATGTTGCCTCTGCTATTATCAGTGGTGATGTTTCTGAGAGCATCCTTTGTCCTTGCGTTTCATAAAGCTTTAATACAATTTGCAGCATGCTTTTAATTTTGAAAACAAGAACATTTTACTTGGGGAGACATTCAGAGAGAGAACTTAAAGAGCTGCATCTTAAATACACTCAGTGAATAATTAGAAGATAATGCCACAATCAACGTAGCAGCCTGTATTAAAAATCACTCTCCCTCCCAGAACGGTCATACTATGGTATAACATCCACTGTGATGAGCTTCTGCTCTGAATATACAGAAACATCCCCTGAGGAGGAACAGCACTTGCCTTTGAGACAATTTAAAGCAAAAAAATAGCTGTTTGAGAAATCAAGATGGAAAAAACGTTGAAATTAACAAAATTTAAATAAAGGGGTAGCTATAGTTAGGTTTTATAAGAAAGTTGTTAAAAGAAAGACCTAAAATAATTTTTTTTCCTCACGTCTTACAATTCAAAAAGAAACAAAAATGTCTTCAGGAAAGATTGCCCACAGCTAAGAAGAAATTATTCTGCTACATCCACCTCACTACTTGAAGGGAAGCACCAGCCCCTGTGATGTCTGGGATCAGTAATGAAGTCCAACTGTAGAGCTGGGAACCTGGGTCTTCATGTTATGAGTCCCAAGATTATTTGGACAGGAATATGGAACACTTACTCACAGAATCAATAGTTCAGACAGACAAAGAAAATCATTTGGGGACAGGTGATTTTTTTATTATTATTTCTTCTGTACTGGGAAATTGTATATAATTAGAGAAGGGACTTGTATTGATTACCTGGTCCTAAGGTGAAATGACTTCAGGATGATGAGTTTTGATGCAGATTTGAATTAGGACGGAATTTCCTTACTGGTGTGTAGTTATGGAGATTTAGGGAAAAGAAGCTTTTGTAATATTCAGATAAATATACAGTAATGACAATACTGCAAATTCTCCATTGATAGAAATGTTTAAACTCTCTCACTTAGACCCTATATAGCTTCTTTCCTTCTCTAAATTTTCTTGTAATATAATAGCTGGAAAAGGATTACTTTTTAAAGACATGTGGAGGGATGTCTCTTAAAAGCAGTTTCAGTTTCCAGTGTAACATTTTGCTCAAAAAACCCAAAGGAACATTAACAGCAATGACGGCTTCTCCTTGGACTCTATAGTCAATGAGTGAGCAGAAATATGCCATTTGAACTGTATTGATACATAGCTTACATGTTGCTTATTAAATTCATGCAACACTGGCTACAAAGAGTTACAAAGTTATAATGAGAAATTATATGACAAATGCTTTAAAAAAATGATTCTTTGTTTGTGAAAACATGCAAACAGAATTATATGCTTAATTATTCACATAGCTTTAATAAGGATAGCAATTCAAAATCCAGAGGAAATGACTACAGTATTTGAACAGTAAGATTAAGAAGCATCTATAAAATATGGAATTGGCTGCAAATATAATTAACTCCTACACTAATTTGACATTAAAGTGGTTCTGAGGACCAAGAACTTGGTCTATAGTGAGCAACAGCAACTTTTCTGTGGTTCTTTGTGTAACAGTCAAAATAGAAGTGACCACCACAGAATGTTTTTGTCATAACTGCAGGTAAGAGATTAAGCAGTGACTGCTGTTATCAGAGTTTTCCATGCAAAAGATTCAGCATGCTCTAAAAAAGTATCTGTCATGTGACTACAATGTCGCTAAGTTATGACAAGGAAATATCTGTGATATGACAGTGGCATCGTACAACTGTCAATATAAAGTAAGTGCAATGGGATTGCTCTGTACTCTAAAGCAACTGTCATGTAATGGGGGCTGTGACTAGACTGTAATAGCATTGTGACTGCAACATGCCAGCAGAGTGACTGATAAGTAACTCCTAGAAGAGATGACTCCCAAGTAAAATTGGCTCTAATAGTTCTGAAGTGCTGTGGACCCTATTTGCAGTGACAGTACTGCCCATCAATTTTGGAGGGCTTTTAGTTGGTACCTATGAGAGGCCAAACCAGCTTATTGCTGTGCATCTGGCAGCCTTTAAAGCCATGCTGGATACAATATATTGATACCCGATCAGAGTCACACTGCAGTAAGGGAGCTAATGCTAGGTATAGCTTCATGAGCAAATGCTCCCTGAGCCAAAGGCAGGTGACACTGCTGGGTGGCCAAAACATGGGGTCGGACTGGGGTCCCTGAATGTCATTGTGAGAGGTGTCACCCCAAGAACTCCCTGGGATGGGTCTCACCCCCAGAACTCCATGACCCCCTTGCTGGTTAGCCCCTCCGGCTCCCTGGAATTAGTCCTCAGCAATGAATCCTACAGGCACTTGGCAAGTAAGGAGAGAGAATATTACAAATTAATTAAGAAAAAGGGAAGAATTATTATATTCATATCACAGATGGAGATATTGATGTTCAGATTAATTGATTTGCCCTGAAGCTATGCAGCATGTCATTAGCAGCCTTGTGATTACAGTACTGTTGGTTGAAAAATGGTTTTCGTGGATAGTCTTCAATTTTCCAATATATCAATGGAGAAACCTAATTCTCTGAAGGAGAAATATATTTTTTTGCAGAAAGAAAACTGTTAGGGATTTCCATTATTTTTAGCTTTTGAGATTCCATGTCTCCTCTTCTACCCTCCCTCAGATTTCCTTATCTTTCAGTTTGCCTCAAATAATATTTGGAACATTATACCTAAAATGAGAAAAAATAGAAGAAAAGTTAAGAGTACTTTTCATTTTCTTTTATCTTTTGGAAATGCAATGATCATCTTTGCTTTGGAAGAAGTTCCAGATGGAAAATTAAAAGCTGCTTTAGAACGCCAAGTTTGCCTTATTTAAGATGAAGGCATGGACAATTTTACATCAGTGAGACTGAAGAAAAGTCAATGATGCCATGAGAGGCCAGATGACTAACTTGAATCCTCCTCTTGCTAGTTATTGTTTAACATATAGGGATCAAACTTATTGTTGTTTTATATTGTACTAATTAATGAAAGAAAAAATAATCTATATTAAAGGTAATAGTCATTAGCCCAAAATAATCTGTCAATATGAATTATAAACTATATTCTGTTTGTCATTTACCTCAGATTTGGCCAATATCTGAAGTAAGTATTCTTGTTAAATTTTCATACTGCCATATTTAGTGTTCTGACAGTGCATTCTCAAGCCTATTATTTGATGGCTTCTGTTCTGCATTGTATCTATATTCTGGTTTGCCTAATACTCACTGGATGGACCCCAACAACTCTGTTGAAGTGTGGTTTGTATCTTAACAGGTATTTTAGAAAACATGTTAATTTGGAGAACATTCTCTGCTTGGGAGATTGTGCAAAGTGGACTTTGGACCCAGCAGACTATAAAGGCTCAGGAGGAACTGTTACAGTCTGTCATGCTAATCCTTCTTACAGCCTTTTGGGTCAATAATCTAAGCACTAATGTTTCCTTAGATCTATTGTGTCAGTCCAGCTGCCTAGCATTCATATCAAATTTATGTGCTTAATATCTTTATGAGATTTTAGTGTAAAAAAAAAAAAAAGTATGTGCAATTTATGCCGAAATTCAAAGAAATTATGTAGTCCGATTGCTGTCCCCTTGCACTCCCACCTTCAAGAATCCCAAGTATGTTAGTTCATGTAATGGATCATTGGTATGTATGTCATTGTATTCAGGTCACAAATCAAACCATGTTGGAAAGGAATGCAAACATCACTCAAGTGGAGAATAATATTTCATACTAAACAAAGGAGGATGGGAATAGAAGTTTATCCTATCTAAAAATGGTTCTGTTTCTGCATACCAATGCTTTCTATCAGCAGAAACACCTGCAGCCACCATAAGGCCCACCTTTCAAAGGGAACATTTTCATCTTTTCCCTTTTTCTTTAATATAAAGGAGCAAAATAAGTATACTGATGTGCAATTAATTGTAAAGGCTCACTGCTGAAAAGATTTACTTGTGGTTCAGCAGTGTAATCATCTGTTGGGCATTTGCTATAAATCATGGGTGTCTACTGTTGTCTCCACTAATTAGTACACTAACTTATTATTAAGTCCCTTAAATATTATACGAGATCTGGACTGTGCACAGAATTACTGGGGGAATGAGAACACTTGAAGTTTTATTGCACAGCTACAAAGTGTACAGTAAATATCTGGGTGGTGGACAGTTGTAATGCGTAAGACAAGATGGAATATATATCCTTTAGTAACTACTCTACCCATCCATAATTATAAAAGCCCTTTATTTTGCAGCCTTCACTGTGCCAGTTCAATCACTCAGGCACCAAATAAAGGTCTCAAGCACAATAATTCAAAGCAACTGGTACAGTAGTAAGTGAAGTTTTAAACAACAGTAGACAAGTTGATTAGAGCCTTTGGAGATGCATGCCCTGAATAAAGGTTAACCTTTGTGAACTTTGAATACAAAGCTTTCAGATGAATTTTATATGAAATCTGGTGACAAAGAAAAGCACTATTCAGCAAGGACTGATTAATTGAGTTACACTTCATTGTAAACCTCTGACAATGATGGAAAATAAATTTAGCAATGTGCTTTGTAGCCATACAAGTTGACAGGATCTCACTAAAAAGCAAGAATCAGACCACATAAAGGCCCTGTTGAATACCTCTGAAGATAGTCTGGTGAGTGAAATGTAAAGCCAGGATTTACAAATATTACATAAGTGAACACTGTTACTGCACTCAGGCTGAAAAATCCTGTTCAAATCCAATAAGTGGTTTAAGATGTGTAAATAGAGGTTTCTGCAGGGAGTCAGGCATTAGAAGCCACCTGGAGCATGTGGTAAAGATTGTATCCATCAATACAGCAGCTGGGCTGAAATTATAAAGAGAGCTGCTTTCCATCATGCTTGTTTTAATGCATACATTTCTCCTGTCACTAGCACCCCAGGAAAACTACTAACTACAAAAATGAATGGTACCCATTACCTGATATTCATACTTGTGACAACAGAGACAACAATCACAACACAACAGTAAGCAAAAAAACTGATATCCAAATTATTTTTAAGTTGTTGCAGTGGAAAGATCTTGAGAACCAGTTGGTAATATTTTAATAACACTGTAGGTTAGAGGAATGAAGCAGGCATCTGGCATTCAATCCAAAGTTTCCTTCTGCTCCACACATTCCATCAAATCATGCACCAAAGCAGTTTAAACAAAGCAAGATCAGTAAAAAATTGTTCCAAGAGAGGGAACCCTACGTAACATTCAGCTGCATGCCAGCACCGAGGAAAACGTGACAGTGGTTTTCATTCTGATTGTTTAAAAATAGCATGGATTTACCCTAAGTATGTTTCCTATGCCTAGAGTGCTTTTTAACCCTACCTTAGCATGGGACTGAGTGTAGAGGCAGGTAAAGCAGGCAGCTGTTTGCCTGAGGTAGTAGCTCACGGCAGTAAAAACATATGTGTGGTCTCCTTCCCAAACTGGCAAGAGTGATGGGTCAGAGAAACGTGGTCCTCAAATTATGAAAAGCTACCATAAAAACAATATGCAAGTGCCACTCAGAAACAGGAAAGGAAACTGTTAAATTGCTCGTGTAAAGTCATGCTAAAAAATAATAATAAAAAACAAGCAAGCCATATTGCATGTGTAGGGACAGACTGTGCCACTAAGTCACAGGCCCAAGCCGTGGGTGGTGTGGAGTAGCATTGTTCCCCAGCAATTAAAATGAACATGCTCACCACACAAAACTGCAATGTGTTTCTTCCTTTGCGAGTTGGGCCCTCCTTCTGCCTGCACTTCTGCTCCCTGACATAACCAGCCATCGTCTCAAGCAGCAGCACTCGGTGTTTGAGGGGATTTGGGAGACTGCAAGTGTCATTGATGTCGCTTTGCAAAGAAGGAAGGTGAACTGGGTTCCCCGAGTGCTTTCTGTCCCTTTTCTTGTGCATCAGTTCAAACATCAGGAACTCCAAGTCCTGCATTTAGGTTATTATCTTATTCCACGTGGATTCTGAAGGAATTCATTGATACTGATGCTGGGTGTTTGGCAACAAGAAGGCTATGCAGCTGGATGGATGTGTAGGTTGTGTTAAGTTCCTATGCAGACCTGATGCAGGGGGTCAGGCAGTGGGGCATCAGCCCTCCATTCCCAATCTCAGAGGAGCAGTAGCCACCTAGGGAGAGAGGACTACATTGATTCTTTACAATTTTCTTGCTTGACTTCTGAATATTTATGTTTTTCTTTAATTGTCTACAAAGAGAACAGCAAGTCTACACTCAAAACTTTACCAGAGTGTAGCTTTTCTAACAATTAATACTTGGTTGCATATGAGGAGAGCTGATAACAGCCTAAATTCTTTCACTGTTTACTTTGCTGTGCAGCTTATTTCCTCAGTAGCCAGACTGATTTAAATGTGTTAATGAGGGTGCCACAACCTTGCCTGGAGTGATTAGTGGACCAAACCAGTTGAGATATTTTAGCTGTTCTCCAATGTGCCCAAGCTAACAGCAGTGACAGGGATCTCAGGCCGTAAGTCGCTCCGTGGGTAATCCCCTGCTGCGTCCTGTGTGCACGCACATATACTGATTAACCTCCCCTGGGCTCCCTCCGAGCCCGATGCCTTTGTTCGATAGCTCTCACTTACCCCAACCACAATGACACAGCTTTCAGTCCCCCGTTATTTTCTATGACTGCTTTCTGAAGTATTGATGGAGAATGGGAGGGAAGAGGGTTTTTTTTTCCTGTGTCCTTGCTTCCAATCTGTAGATCCTTTCACTCAGTGGAAATCTGTATCTCTTTCTGCTGCCATGGTGATTCAATGAGTTTGAGATTATTTTGCTAAACCTGCCTCTCCCAAGAGACAGCGGTTTGATTCTCGGCGTTCTTAGACAGGTCAAGAATCGCATTAGCTCAGGTCAAAAATGCTCACAGTACAAGGAGGTGAGTTTCAAGATCTTGGCAGAGCAGCAAAAAGGACTCGCTCTCAATTCTTGTGATAGACATTACGATGCTGCCAAATAAAAGTGGTTTTGCTGAAAGAAAACTCACAGTGGTACCACTGCATTCAGAGACAAACTAGAAGTGGTGCAAACAGTCCACCCACAGAGGAGGATTAGGAAGAATACTGTATGATAGCATCAGGCATAATAAAGGAAGAGATGGCAGGTGAATGACATGCTTATTTTGCATCTCTGAAGCCATTTAATTTGAGACAAATTGTTGTTCGATAGCTACTCAGTAGCCCAAAGGCAGAAGCACATTTATGCTTTGCATATCCATGACTTGTGTTGCACAAACAGCAGTATAAAAGGCCACTGTTCTTAGTTTGCATGTGCACACGATTAGGTCCATTCACAAATCCACTTTATTCTGCACTGTTATTTATGTATACACCAGTCAGCTACACAATGCAACACATGGCTCTTTCTGAGCATGCAGTCTGAAGTCTTAACCTTCTTATCTTGAAACAGAACTGGGTAAAAAGCAGAATTTTTAACCACATGGCAAAGATGATTCTAAAATAAGTGGTCTATGTTGAAATGTAAATGATTAGAAAGCTACCATAAATAGAATCATCTTCCTAAAAATTATTAAAGGGAACTTTGTAATAGTTATGTCATAGTTATGTCTAATACTGGAAATAGTCTATATATATTTTCAAGATGACTACTTATTTCTTTTTAGGGAAGATATACTAAGTGGAAGATTCCACAGAACTGACGCTTGTGAATCTTTGTTTCTCACCATCAAAAGTTCAGTAAAAACTGTTTTACCCATATTTATCTTGAAATGCTCTCAATATGCAAACTTCATGTTGCAGTTTATTTATGTTTTAATATCTTATACATCAATTTTTATCTAAAAACTTCAAAGCACTTTGCAAGCCATAGATTATGCTTCAGTCTAGTGGTAGTTATTATCATATCAATTTTATGGAGAGTTGGAAGATCCTAGGTCATATCAACTGATTTCTAAACCTCTTCTCAATCTCACTCTAAACATATAATAAATCTTGGCTTATTTTGAAGTTCATTTGGGCGGTTTTATTCATGACAGTGTGGACAGGCTGGAGAGGGTCCAGAGGAGGGCCACAAAGATGATCAAAGGACTGGGAAGCCTGCCATGTGGGGAAAGGCTGCAAGAACTGGGTTTGTTCAGCCTTGAGAAGAGAAGGCTTAAGGGAGACCTTATCATCATGTTGCAGTATTTAAAGGATGGCTACAAAGAAGATGGAGAGTCCCTTTTTACAAGGAGTAACATGGAAAAGACAAAGGGTAATGGGTACAAGTTAGTCCTGGGAAGATTCTGATTGAATATAAAAGGACAATTTTTCACAACGAGAACAATCAACCACTGGAATAATCCCACCCAGAGAAGTGGTGGGTTCCCCAACATTGGACATTTTTAAGATTCAGCTGGACAGGGTGCTGGGCCATCTTGTCTAGACCGTGCTTTTGCCAAGGAAGGTTGGACCAGATGATCCTTGAGGTCCCTTCCAACCTGGTATTCTATGATTCTATGATTCAAATTATGCCACCAATCCAGCATAAACCAGGACCTCCTTGCAACAACCAGGATACATAAAAAAGTGTTCACCTGATCAGCTGCTCAGCTTTACATACACTGTCATACTTGCATGCTAGTATGAAAAGTATATTTTGGGGTAGGTTGCATTTCTAATTTATAACAATAGTTAGTCTACTGCATTGGACTGCTTACAGGCTTTTTCCTCTGTGACCATGGACTTTAACTTTTTCTGTATGAGTGCAGAATATTGCAAAAAATTTCATTTCTTAATGTTTGTGTCATGCCCTGACTTGTTCCACATGACTTCTTTTTTCATGCGTTATTTTTAGCTGGCAGCCTTGTAAATGCAGACTTGCCAGTAAGTGGAGTTCAAGTTCAGTCTGAAGAAAGCAAGGCTTTTAAAAAATAAATACGTTGTCTAAATATTCATTTCAGGAAAGAAAACGTTCTTGGATGAAGCAATGTCAGAACTTTCGATTTCTGTGATTTAGAAGAAGCAGGGGAAGGAAAGAAATTAGTTGAATTCTTTCCATGGAAGTTTGCAGCTTTGTTAAAACAGTTAAAGTCATTAATTTGTGAGTCATTCGGAGCTGCAAGCCAGATTTACCTATCTATGACAATACATACTTGAACTCTCAAAGGTAATGGTGCTGTGAGTTGTTTGTCTTGGAAAGACTTTTTTTTGTCATAATTTTTACTGTGTACATATATTTTTACAGGAAATTTTGTCTGTTTCTGCTATTCTCAAGGAAAGCTAACAGGGAAAAACTGACACTGCTGTCTAGCCCTGAGAAAGATATTAAGAGGTTAGATTCCCTTGTCTAGGAGCACAGACCAACTTTCACTCTGCAGCTGGGTCTGGGGTGGTGCGTCTTGCTGCAGAAAGGGAACATCATGGGTCCATTCTCCTGTAAATCTGCTGCCCAACACTAATTCTGGTTGATATCCACTGTGACACAGCTTGACAAGGGGAAAATCACTAAAGCATTTCACAGTGAAAAAGACAATTCAGAGGTCCATAAAAAGTGCTTGATGGCTCCAGTGTACACACAGGGAGGACCCCAAGCAACCAAGTACGTATGTAAATGTTTAGATTCACAGTCCTGGAGTCCAGAAAACCTCCCAAAGTGGGGGTAAAATATGAAAAGATAAAACTTTAGACTAAAGATGGAGATTTGTGGCTAGAATTTTTACTATACCTAAAAGTCAGCTTTCTTCATGAAAATTATAGTAATTTTAAATACCAAACTATGTGGGGAAAAGATTATCAGAGAGAATCTTTATTTTTCAGTGTATGAATAGCTCTTTGGCTGAAAATTGAATGCAACCAGCTTTCCTTTCCTCATCTACTTTACACTGTTCCTTTTCCTCCATCACTTGTATAAATGCCTAGATTAGGCTACATGCGAGCAATTGAGAGATGACTCAAAATCTTGCCCAGAAATAAATCTTTCCTATGCACTTCTTTTAATCTTTTTCCTGTGTCTCCATTTGAGGAAGCCATGTGTGGGGGGGAGGGAATAAAGAAAAAAGAAAGACTTCCTTCTTCTCCTGAAAGACAGGAGAAAGGCCCTCTTCTCCCGTCTCACTGGAATGGGATCGACCTGAATTTTTATTATTCTTCCGTAGGAAGTTGAAGATGGATAAATATAGCCTTCTCTATCATAGGGGAATTTGTATAAAATTCGCTGTGCCTGGAGCAGTTCCAAAGTTGTTATCTCTGGATTAGTGGTCCCACCTGAGATAAACACAGTGCTTATAATGCCAGTAACATAGGAGCTGAGTCAGTGTGAACTGTAGCATCAATACTCCACCACCACCACATCTGCAAGTAGCAGAAGACACCTTAGCACTTGTACTTTTGTCTTTTTATGAAAGTGCTCTTCAAGAATGTGAGTCATCAGCTTGATGTACATTTTAACTCAGAAGGCACTTCATAACCAAAGACCTTATTCTGCTCAGAAGGAAAGAATTGTGAGCCTTCTGTTAACTTCAGTAACAGCTGGATTTTTTGGGTTTTTTTTCAGGTTTTTTATTTTTCAACTTGTTTCAGTGTGAGCATAGCCAATGTAGATATTTGCCTTCTAAAACCTGTAATATATAGAAGGAAATATATTTTTATGTGTCAGGGTTTCTGGTTTTTTTTTTGCCAAACATGCATGTTAACTTCCATTAAAAAGCTCAAATACAGTTTGGACACTGGTGTTGAAAGTCAACAGATGTATCTGAACCGTGCTTAGATTGATGAAATTCAAACTTTTCAAAATTGCTATTTTTTTCTTACTCTATGAATATGTTGCCATGCCAGAAAGAGTCTCTAAGAGTGGACTTTCCATGAATCACTCTAACATTAGAAAGTCACAGTCAGTTGGATCATGCTTCGCCTATTGCAGGATTTTACACAATTTTTTTATGTTGAATTGACTAGAAATGTAATTCAGCCTGCTTTTGTATGTATGTTTCAACTGAACAAATATTCTCTCTGCATTTCAGAGCTCAATATATATATAAAGCTGTGGCTTGCTTTGTTAGTACAAACTTTCCCTTGTCCCTAGTCTCCCTAGTCACTCATAAATAATACAGACCATAGTACATTCCAATTTTTCTAACAATATCTCCTTCTTGCATTTATCTATTTTTATTTTTAGCATTCACAGTGAATTAGTAAAAGTTAAAACTAAAATAAATACTTCCTTTAGAGGAAGATAATTTTTTAGGAAAGAAAGGAACAAGGACTGACTAATTTCAATTAAGGTTACATATTTGATACATACACTTTCGTTCTATATTAAAGCGACAGCTTAATTGGCAGTTGTGGCTAGATCTAATTAAATCTAATAAGGACGATGAGCCTTTTTAGGTTGGCACATAGATACCAGCAAGTTACATGTGTATGTTGCTGTATTATGTATTAGATATCTTGAAGCAGAGGAAATATAAACATGTCTTTACTGTGCATCTGGTACTAATGTAGGAAAACAATATCCTAAAATATGACAAACATGGGGAAATAATTAAAAGCTTCATTATATTTATAAATTAAATTTTATTAGCATAAATATCAGCTTCTGATTTTCAAACAGGGCTTAGCCAGTTTTACGTATTTTGAATAAAAACTAGTCCAAACAGATGAGGAAGATGCACTTAAAATTCTTTAATTAGAATAATGTTTTGCCTCCATCAAGGAAGATTCTGTCAGGGTTACTCCTGGAAGGCCCTGAAATAGCACATTTTCTGTCTGCAGTACTGAATCCATTGAGGTTATCCATGTATTTACATTGGTTTTCTGTTTGCTTATTTATCTGGGAAAGATGCAGACCTTATTCACTGATGATGATAAGTACTGCAAAGTGCTTGTTGCTGTCTATTGCTGAATTTGCTTCTTCCTCCATCTAATCTGATCTTTTTATTCACTTAGGTATTCATGGGGTATAAATGCCTCAAGGAGGACAAAGTCAGCTGAAAAAAATAAGGGATATGTTCCAAGAAAGCAATACTGGTATGTTAAAAGGCATGAACTGAGAATCAGGGAAAAAAGTTATAATTTAAAATTACCCCAAAGCAAGAGTAAGTTACACCAAACATTACGTGCCTTTTAAGTGGTAAATTCTTACCATCCTTGTTTTCTATTATTTGTTACTTATTATCTTTAATAAAAGTATAAATTATCTCCTTCCTTGTAAAAATCAATTGATAAATAAAATGAATGTGTGTGTATATATTTGTGTATATGTATGTGTATATCAGTGCACTAATATCTGCATACGTAGGTAAAGAAGTAGATTCTATACTTGTCTCTTTAACACATCCCCAGGTGATCCTGGAGAAGATATACTAAGTACAGCTTCTGCACTAATTTGCCTTTTAAGGGGTTTGATCCAAGACAGATTTTTCATGCATGCTCAGAATTCATTGCTCCAACTGACATCAACAATAGTTTTGTTTTCAATGTACAAAGACCAAGATAATGCTAACTAATCAAAAAAAGGGGTCTCACAGGTCTCAGGTTGGGTACCCAGCATCAGTAGACACTTTTAGAATTACTATCTATGCCTCATGTTCCCAGCTGAAACATAAAGAATAGCCACTTCGTCATTTCACGACGTTGTTATGAAGATAAGTGTGATTAAACAAGATTTGGATAACGTTGTGATGAGCACTGGAGAAATATTAATCATTCTGATTTTAGAAGGTTGTTTGAATAGTATGCATCAGGGGGCTGCAAATGGGACAGGAGAAAGAAGAATGGGTAGTTGTTCATTAACCAAGTAAGCACAGTCTACTTTGTGCCCTAAGTGAAACCAGGATACCATTCAAAACTGGCTTGTGATGAGGTTATCAGAGACTGTATTACTAAACTTACTGACAGAAAATTGCATTTTCTAACTTTTAAGTGCTTGACTTTCTAATCAAAGTTATGGTCTTCAACTGTTTTTTTAAATATTTTGTTTGTATTAGAGACAGGCAATTAAATTGCAATTTCACTTTTGTAGCTTTGTGATTTGTATGTGACTCATTAAACATTGTTATAAGTATCTTGTCACCTACACTTGATAGTTTTGCTCAGCATCAGCTCTGCACATTGTATTTGCTAAGATATCCTAGTCAGGCATTTCTTGCCTCATATATTAACATAGGTTATCACTGGGGCGATTTTGCTCAACCTGTTCTTGAGGTTTATTCCTTCTTTTTGAAGATGAAAGAAAGGTTTGTTTCCCAAAGTTTGTCTCTCTTTCCTAAGTATCATCAAGGGTATTAATAGACTCACTCTCCATGCGAATCCTTCCTTACTGCCTTAGACCATCATCGCTATGACATTGCCTCTCCCATCACCCATCATTTGATGTACTCCTGCTGCTTTGGTCAATGACTCCGCATGCACACCATCTCTCATAGTTTATGGAGGCTTTGGGAAATGAATAGTATGCCCTGGTGAAACTGCTTGGCTTATTTTCTTTCTGACCCAGTCTGGGACTGAATAAAAGGCTACCTAGCTGTACATTAAAGACAACAGAGAAAAGTAGTTTCTCTTTGCAGGACATTTCATGTAAATGAGCTAGGGAAAACAAGATATCTTTACAGCTTTATCATTAGATGGAAACTCATCCAATATGACTAAAGCTCTGTTCCAGTCTGGGGTGTTTTCCCCGACCCTGTTTTACCAGCATTGTACTTGGAATTCTGACGGGCAGCAACTGGTGCATGTTGCAGACTACAGATCTGTGAGCACGTTTAGTAATGTGCACACCACCACAGGAGAAAATTGGGCCAGAAATCATAGTCTGGAGGCAAAGAGATTTCCCTTTCATTAAACTAACAGCAGAAGCTCTACTGAGCCTTTCTCTGCAAGCTGTCACTCTTGGATGTTTCTATAGACTTTCCAAACTGCTAAGTTGCAGTAAATAGCAAATAAAATAATTTGGCCCAGTCACCATTTGGATCTATGAAGTTTTACATCTCAGAAAGCTCCTAACAATCAGACAAGCTTAACAGATTTTTAAGAAAGTGTAATCAAAAGCCTGGAGGATGTGTTAGAAGTATGAGTTCTGCCTGACTCTGCTAGTGAAGATGAAGCCAACTGACAGTGCATGATAAAGAATGTATGTCTCTGTAGCGATGCCTTTCATGGAAGAGCACTTGATACTTTCTGATGATGAGCAAAGAGATTGAACAGTGTCGTTTTAGTACGGCAGTCATGCACTCCCAGGTATGTGAACTGAACTCAGAGAGATAATGGACAGCTGAAATTTTTGACTGATGTTTGATGGTTGCTGTTAGCCAAAGACAGCACCTTAGTAGCTGATTTGTTGATTTTCTGTAACAGGTGGGTCAACAGAACAGGTGAATCATTTGTTAATAAGTCGTGTTCTCCAGAGGTAAATGCTTGTCATTGTATATTTGTATTTTTTTTATTTCATTTTTGTTAAGCATGGTATAAAGCAGTAATATGGACTTGTACTGTACAGGATGGGTCTATTCCAGGGATAAATCTGCATGAGTCAATGCTGATCCTGTAGAGCATGTTTTAAAACTGTTCAGTTGGACTTACCATCAAAGAAGACAGAGTTGCTGCATGGCAAGGGTGTCTTTGCTGTGTTGCATGTATAGTTCCAAAATCACAGCTTGCTCTTTGGATCATCCAGAAAGACAGAGGGAGAGAAACTGCTGGGTATATAGACTGTGATTGCTTATTTTAACTCAATATAAAACATAAGAATACAAGACTTCTGACAGCTTTAAAGCTCAGCAATCTCCAATATGTTGATTCTGCTATTCTATACATTTAATTTTCTTTTTAAAATGTATCATATTTCTCCAAGCAATGATTTGCTTTTCAAATTATCGTTGCCTAGCTAAGACTTGTGTACCAGGTGCCATGTAAAAGCATGTTAAAAGTAGATAAAAGCAATTTATCCTGCCCTCTAATTAGAGATGTCTTGTCTTTACCACTGACAATAGCAGTATGCAGCTGTGGCAGAGGAGAGATAATAGCACCAGAGCAGAGAGAAATTAAAGATAGGTTATCATATGTTGGCTGATGTAGAGTGTCATCTCTCCATTGCATAGCTAAGATGGTCCTTAGGAAGAATACTAACTTAGCTCTTGGTCTGACTCAAACAGATTTATTTTAGTTATTAAATCCAAGGTAGAATTTTATTATAATGAGGCAAAGGGGGCAGAATAATAATGTCTCCATTAAATACACAGAAAGAGAATGTGACTCACCATGACTACTGTATCAATAAATACATGCACACCACGTCCCAGAATGTGCTGGATCTTTATGAGGGTGGGACTGAGATTCATTTTTGCCCTGCATAGAGTTCCTCTTCAGCTGAAGTGAATGAGTGTCCAAGGGGTCATATAATGGGATAGATGACTCAGTGACATGTCTCCTGGATGATATAAAGGGTACCTTTAGTTCAGCAAGAGGCTCAAAATGAATAGGAAAAGGGTGGCATAAGCCTGTACAGATACTCTCTTTTTAAATCCTGGTACCTGAATATGTTACATACAGAGAGTCTGCACCAAAAAGATGATGTGATAAAAAGAAATCACCATCAGGGTTGGGACTGAGCAGTGTCTCAGGAACTGTGAAGAGGCTTGATGTGGGCGACCCAGCAGAGAGAAACTGAGTAAGAGTGGAGCTGGATAGATAATCTGTGTTGACTTTTGAAAGCAAATTTCCTCATGTTATATCAATACTACTGGGGTAAGACTTCTAAGTCTTTACCACAAAACCATGGTTGCCAAATGGTTCAGGAGTTAAAGAACTTGTCCTTCAGGAAGATGGTGTGCACTTTGTCCAGGTCAGAAAACATCTAAGACCAGGGCCAAAACTCATTTCCAGGGGAAAGTGTGCTGGTGGGGAGAGGTTGTGTTCAAGGCCATGGTAGGGAATGAGATCAGGATCAGGAAATGGACTAGATCATGCTTCAATCCTCTGTACTCATGCAATCAGACACATGTCTGTGCTTTGGAGTTAACTCATGATCGGATCTCCTGGACTGTATGACATGGAACATTGTACTGAACAAGCCTTTCATGTCCTAGATCCTAATTGCATGAGATGGCACATTAGGCATTGTTCCAGTGTTCTAGATATACATGCAGACATAATAAAACTTAAAGAATGCATATTGAGGCACAGAAAGAAAATCAATTTTAGTGCATAGCATTCAGAATCAACAATGTCTTCTGCAAATCTAAACAGACTTCCAGAATGAGTAATGTTTGCATTGACATTACTTAAATTTGGAAATAAGATATTTGTTTAGAACATAATATGTATAAAATCATGAGCGTCCCTCTATTGCTTTTGCAGTGTGATGCCTGAGAACAGGGCTTATCACTCATCTCATGCCATAGTATCACAGGTACTCCACTGTTCGAGCAAGATATACCTCTCTACTTCTCTTGTCATATTAGATACAGACACAGTATAAGGTTTGCTGACTTGTTTAGTTGTCTTAACACATTTTAGTAATGCCACTTGCAGTACTTGAAATTTTCTCCAAAGATCTAATGAGTAATATTTTAGTACTATTGGGCAGAGTTGGAGGGAAAGGTGCAGATGAAAATCAGTTTAACAGATTTGATATATACCGGTATGTTTTTCCAGATCTTTCACCTGACTAGATCCCATCAGAAATTGACAGAGATCAGACTCATTCTATATTAAATAAAATGCTGATGTTACCTCTGAGTGTAAGCAATTCCTGTATTCCCCACAGGGATGTTGTCACTGAAGAGGACTGGAGATAATTCCAGTATACATATTCTCACCTGTGGTACTCACAGCAACAGAGAATGATCTCCTTGAATTAAATCTGAGTTTTGTTTTCTGTTTTCAGAGAACATGAATTTAAGCACTGAAATCAACGAGTTCATCCATTCCTATACCATCATTGTAATGCAGAGAGTAGGTTCAAAGGTCTAAAAATTGTATTTATGTAGTGTCTGAAGTATCGCAAAATTTCACCCTGTAATTTTAGATTTACATCCTGTGGTTCTAAGCTTTTCAAATCCTTTTCTGACTTTATAAAAATAATTTTACATGATGCCTAGTAGGATTACAATGTGTACTGCAGGACCATAGCTAGGCTTTCAATTAATGGCCTCATGCTGCTGCTCACTGTTGCTGGGGAATTGTTTAGTTTCTCCAGGACCACAACATCTTCATGGTTTAAATAGCAGAGTTAGGTCACTGATACTGCTATACCTGTTAAGTTACATTGCTTAATAGACATAATTTTTTTAGGCTGCTGTTATTTCCTTTTGTTTGCTGAGTAAATCTGTGTTTGTAAAAGTTTATGATGCTGGCAGCATTGGGAATAAGTGTCTCACATGTATCTAAGTCACTAACACTGTGAATTGCTGTGACCCTCAGAGATATCATGTTTTCCATAGGATCCCTGCCTCCTAAAATCAGTTGAGCATATACAATAATTGCAGTTCACTCTCTCACCCAACCAATTAAATGACTGCTGGTGTCACCATGTTTCCTTTTGCAGCCAACACATTTTTATAATGCAGGTCAAATGCTGCAGTAGCAGGGGAAGGAGGAAAGAGGTGGGGGATGTATCATGTGAACTAAGTGAATAGCAATGCATACAGTTGCCTCTAGCAAGGAGGTGGTTTATGGAAAAGGTCTCTGTCACTGAGCTTTCAGGGAGGAGATGAAGGGAGGGGGAAGGGGGAACCTCAGGTGAGGGAAAAGGTTGCAGCAACAGAGAAGGCAGACAGACAAGAACAAGTCTGAAATCAGGCAGAAAAGCCAACCAAGCAAAGCCTGCTGCATGCTCAGTGCTCACCACCTGGGAGGGTTGAAATCCCTTGGAGGATGGAGAGTGGATGAGCTTGCTCGCAGGGCACTGAGGGACAGTAACCAGAGACAGGGAGGTGACATGGAGGCCCAGCTGGAGAGAAAACATGCGAAGGTGGAGAAGGGAGGAAAACAGACCTGTGATGGAGTGGTGGCATGATGGTAGAGCAAAGGTAGAAAGTGAGAGACAGGGAAGAAAGGGAAAAAAAGTATCCAATTGACTCCATGACTGAGAAAGCAAAAGGAAAATGGGTCTATATTCCTGGGCTGAGACAAACGATCCTTGGTGCAGAACAGGGACAGTGATAGCTTTATGCCATCTCAACAATTCTTTAATCCCTGGACTAGCAGTGTGTTACTCAAATATGAACTAGATTCTAAAGATGTCAGCAGATGTTCGTCTGAGGCTGTATCATCCTTCTGTTCACATCAAACTTGCCAAAGAAACATGGTAGGCATCTGCCTACAGTAAATGATTGCTGAAGCAGTAAAATAGCCATGTCTTTCCTGACTCCTTGTCTAGACTTGCCATGGGTGCTGCCAACAGGAAAGGGCCTGAATATCTGGGGGTATGGTGACTACTGAAGGGGCTGAAGGTGAGTGGATCCTCCTGCTATATCAGTCCCTACCCCTACCTACCCCTTGATCATAGTAGTGACAGGAATGGCAAATTTTCTTCCACATTGGCCCCACTCTGCTTCTTCTAGTCCTAGGATCCTTGGGTAGCCCTTAGGATCATCTGAGGAGTGAAACCCTACTTTTCCTATACTCTGAGAAGACATAATTCATTTTCTGCCCATTTCTGTTCTTCTTACACTGGCCGTGAGAAGATGCTCCTCAGTCTGGGAGAGGAAACTTCCCTGAGCAGTGAAGCTGACTTTGCGGTTACTTCATGTCGCTGAAGTGGCACAAACAGAAGGAGCTGAGCTAGTTCAAAGGGGCCATCATCAAGAGGGTCCAGAGTTTTGTAATTACCAGCAATTTCCTTTCTGCTGTCTAGAATTCAAAAGCAGATAATTTTGGATGTGAGAGAAGATGACACTGCCAGTATCATGTATATATTTACACTTTTAATGTGTATATTGTATCTGGGAATGAGGAGTCCAAACTGGTAACTCCAGCTCCAGCCTTGGCTTGTGTTGTGAGTTTGCACTAATCTCCGAAGTCTGGTCTTTCAGAGTGGAGTGTGTGCAAATTGCAGACACCTTTGCAGGACTAGCTGGGCATACAAATGGGGTAACAGCTGACTAGAGATACATTGGAGCTGATTGGCTTCTTGTACAAGTAGCTAACTCATATTTTCTATTCCAGCAACTACACACTTATCAGGTTTAAGACTTCATTTTTCGTAAGTGGGAGGCATGACTTTCAAAATTGGATGCTTAATACCATGGATTAAAAGTACTGAGAAAATAAGTTAGTGACTAATTTGCTGCAATGGTGGGCTTTGAGTTTAAAATAATTTGTATTCATAAAATATTTTAGACCTTTGCATTGAAGTGTAAATTTTACAGAGCAAAGATATATACGTAATTGGTGAAGTGCAGTATTTTTGTGCACAGAATATTTTATTGAGATTTCTAATGGACTAGGTAAATGGATTGCCTCATAAAAAGTTTACCAAGGCAATAAAAAGATCAAAGACATTTTTCACATTGCATCTCAAAACATCTAAACCACTGAAGTTTAAGAGTTGTAATGTGACCTTCCAGCCTTGGAAAACTTGTTACAATGACTAATTGTCCTGCTTTGCACTTTCAAAAGGTGATGACTGTATAGAAGTTGAGATCTAACAAAGACTAGGAGTGAAGTGTATGTGTGAGAGAGGCAGAAAACCAATTCTATAAACAGCCAAAGGCAGAAAGTTATAGACACAGGCTATAATTAAGGCCTAATGAAAGAAGAATGGGCATGACATAAACAAAAGGCAGAAGAGTTGATTATAAGAGAAGGGCAGAGAACACGACAATGAAAGACAATGTCCTAATACGAATAGAATAAAGAGCACACATAGAACAGTGGAAGAAGTGGAATGCTGTAAAGAAATCAATGTAATGTGTGCAGTTCATTTGCATTGAAGGACCTGTAATCAGCACTTGCTTGAGATCACATATTTTGCTCGTGACTTCATCATTTAGGAGATAAACAGACATGCCAATTGCTAGCCAATGAAGTTTTTATCATGTCCTTCTCCCCAGGTCTGTCACATGTCCATATAAAATGAGGATATGCTGCTGTTACATGCAGTGAAAGATGGGAGTGTACAACCATATAGAAGAGCAGAGCTTTGGTCTGTGACAGCTCAGGGATCAGCCGTTTTCCTCTGCCATGTCTTAGGAGGAAAGCCACCTACATCAGGATGCTCCATTACCAGTCCCCCTTCCTAGTATGCAGCGGGCATGGTCTTACCGGGACACTGACACAGGCTGTGGGGCTGCTCAGAAGTAGCTCGTGACAGACCAAGCTGATGGGCTGGGACTCATTGGCAGAAGGGAGCACATCACTTCACACCACGGATCTGATGACACCGCAGTGGGAGCCCTGAGCACAGAAGGGCTCATGGGGCTCTTCTTGTGAGGCTCTGTTTTTCCTCCACAGCAAACAGCCAAGCAGCAGCATGGACACAGCGGGGTGTTAAAGTAGCTCCTGGACAGCATGGGAAAAGTGAAACCATTTTTCTCAAGGTTTCTTAAGAGATTGGCATCACCCACTGTTTGGTCGATGGTTCCCAGACCTGTTAAATGCTGAGCATCTTCTGCAATGCTCTGCACATCTTCTGCAAGCTCTGATCGTCCTCAGCTCCCCAGGGTTTCACTGAGAGCCAAGAGTGCTCAGTACTTCTTAACACAATGCACCCTGAAAAGTCAGGCTCCTGGATGTAGCAACTGCCTCTCAGGCAGTCGTAGGTGTTCCTGCTGTCTGCTCAAGCATGCTTCTGTGTCCAACAAATCATACATAATCATGTCAAATCATTAATATATTAACATTAATATATTTTGAAATTTCTTTGGGAATATTTTCCTAATGTTTTATGCAAACTACTTTGTTTCTTTGAGAGCCTTTATTTGCTTATTGAACCACTGATCATTTTTAGGACAAAATTAACCTATTTAATATATAAAATCTATTAGTCCCTGCAGTAGAAGTTGCATTTTTTTAAAAAAATTGAGTGTATTTCTTTGTCCTGGAGGAAAGACCACACAGGCTTTAACCAAGTGAAAACAGCTGTGTACAGTCTCTGGTACTTGCTTTGCAAGATCACATCTGTGTGGTCAGCATGTGCTGCAATACTGTGAGCAGACTATTTATAGATCAGCTGTTTAGATGTGGTGATCTGTCTGAAAATGTCAGTAGCTGTTCTGTTTGTTCACTTGATCATCGCATTATATTTGGTCAAATTGTAAAAAAAAAAAAACTTGATATGCAGATATGTTTTTTGTTTATTCTCTGTCTCTCAGTGTTCACTAACTGCTGGTCGACCAGAATATTTTCCCACTTCCCATTCCTACTCTGGGAATAACATGAAGGGTGCTCAGTCTGCTTTGCTTGTGAAATTCAGTGTACCAGAAGGTCTGTATAGTGCCTGCTTCCTACTTAATTTCCATTAGACTGTAAGTGTCAAGAGTTTTTTGTTGCACAGGCTCAATGTTTCTGCAGAGGGTAATGCTTAGCATGTGTATCCAAGGTGAGTTTCCATTGTAGTCTATCAGATTGCATCAGACTTTCAAGCAAATTCAGTTCTGGGACTGAGTATTTCCAGAGCTTTGGCTGCCTCCTTGTACCTAATGAGAATAACTCATGTACTTTATTAGATAACTGCCTTGAGAAATATATAATTTTGCAGGATCTCATTTTTGAATAGGCATTATTCTGCTGAGGTTGTGCGATAAAAAGTTTTAAATGGATAATGGACGGATAGCATAGACTTGTGAAATTGCCCCTCAAAAAACTATTTTTTCAGGTTCATTCAGTGGAGAAATATTGGATGTAAAGACATCTGGTTTTCTGTCCTCATTTTAACAAAGACAAGAAAAGGCCAAGTAGAAGAGTTGCACCATTACTATGGTTTGCAAACTGATGTGGTCACTGTTGTTTTCTGTACTGTGGTTCAAAAGTAAATGTGCAGAGTGTCACACAAGATGAGGGATGTCACACATCAAGAACATGCGAAGATGTGCTGAGAAGTAGCTTGAGTTTTTCTTCATTAATATGTAGACCAGTATAACATAAGGATGAAATAATGAAGGTATCCTAGCAACTATATTTTCATAACAACCATGGCCTGTAATATTGCAATGAATACCAGACATATTAATTCAAGAGGGTGAGAGCAGACAATTTTAATTAATAAAACTTAGTGGCAAACTCCTAATGCAGAAACTTGATAAGCCCCCTTTTGTGGGCACCATCACTAGAGTTTCATAGAGCTTTTAGAGTTTCCTAAATCTGAAATTATGAACTAGTCCTAGGCATGTTAAGGTGATTCTTATGCTATTCTTATTTTGTAACATAAGCATGTTTTTAGACCAGGACCTCCTGTCTTTGCTACTAGTAACAGGGAAAAACCAAACAAGTGGAAATGTTTCCTGTTCAGGGGAACTCTTCAGTGACACCTGACTCTGTTACCTCCTGCATGTCCCACAGCCCTGCTCCCCCAGAGCGAGGTGCCAGGGCAGGGCGCAGGATGATTGGGAGTGGGTAGGGCAGTGCGGAGCTGGGGATTTCTGCTGCTGTGCCAGCAGCACACACGTGTATTGCACAGTGGCAGCCAAACTTGTTCCTGGGCCAAGCAGCTGTCATTTAAAGAGCAACAAATGGTTTGTTGTAGAGCAGATGGAATAGAGAACTGACCCTTTAATTTATTTGCATGTCTGTGTATATAAAGACAAGATTCATACAAAAATAAAAAGTGGAAAAAAATAAGAAAGGCTTAAGATACCCAGGTTATTCCATGCACACAAAGGCAGAAAAAATAAACTAAGTGAGTCTTTCAGCTGGTGTAATTCAGGTTAGCTTTACAAAACTTATGTTGCTGCAGTGGATTTCTGCCAACTTATAGCAGCTGATGATCTGGCTGATTATGTCTGTTAATTTGTTTGTGATGTCTATAATGCCTTCTTAGATATTTTAACTCCGGACATGATTTGTTGGATTCCACATACTCTGAGATGATTATGAATTTTTATGTTCTCAGTGAGCCAAGTCAAACCACCACTGTAGGCTTTCCCTGCTGGTGCATTCCATCAAGACATTTCCATTTGCTGTTCAATGAGGGTGTACTGGCATGTAAGTGCCAGACAAATTCAGAGGAAGCACATCCCTCAGGTCTCTGGGATGAAACCCAGCATTGCATTCTGGTGTGGGTCCTTTAGATCCATTCATCAATACAGACAGGGGGAATGCTTTTTGCGGAAGAGCAAGGGTGAAGACCCATGCCAAGACTACATCTTTCCCACAAAGTGTCATGCACCCTTATCATTGTTACTTATTTAAAAACATGACGAAAGTGGCATCACTCTGTGGACCAGCTCACCAGATGTGACTCTGGCTGTGGACTACAGTTTAGGAGCTGCTGTTGTAGACATTTATGAACCAGCAGAAACCTGGGGAATTGTCAGCAGAGCATGTTTTCTGTATTGGATTCTCTCAGAATTTGCATGTGGGAGGTACAAATGGGTCACTGTGTTTGAAACTGATTTGTGGATGAGGCAGATATATGGAGATATCCCATATAGTCCTGTTGGGGTCCCACACATATCATATGTCTCTAAATTGGAGAGATATTCATTTGATGGATGGACCAGTCAGGGGATGAGGAATTGGCTGGAGGGTTGCACTCAAAGAGTTGTGGTCAATGGCTCAATGTCCAAGTGGAGAGCAGTGATGAGCAGCGTTCCTCAGGGGGTTGGTGTTGGGGCCAGCGCTGTTTAACGTCTTTGTTGGTGACATGGACAGTGGGATTGAGTGCACCCTCAACAAGTTTGCCAACAACACCAAGATGTGTGGTGCGGTCGACATGCTGGAGGGAAGGGATGCCATCCAGAGGCACCTGGACAGGCTGGAGAGGTGGGCCCGTGCAAACCTCATGGAATTCAACAAGGCCAAGTGCAAGGTCCGGCACATGGGTTGAGGCAATTCCAAGCACAAATACAGGCTGGGAAGAGAATGGATTGAGAGCAGCCCTGTGGAGGACTTGGGGGTATTAGTGGATAAAAAACTGACTATTACCCAGCAATGCGTGCTTGCAGCCCAGAAAACCAACCATATCCTGGGCTGCATCAAGAGAAGTGTGGCCAGCAGGTCAAGGGAGGGGATTCTTCCCCTCTACTCTGCTCTCGTGAGATCTCACCTGCAATACAGTGTCCAGCTCTGGAACACCCAACATAAGAAGGACATGGACCCATTGCAGTGGGTCTAGAGGAGCCCACAAAGATGGTCAGGGTCTGGAGTACCTTCCTTATGAGAACAGGCTGAGAGAGTTGGGGTTGTTCAGCCTGGAGAAGAGAAGGCTCCAGAGAGACCTTCTAGCGGCCTTCCAGTACTTAAAGGGGGCTACAGGAAAGATGGGGAGGGACTCTTTATCAGGGAGTGTAGTGATAGGATAAGGGGTAATGGTTTTAAACTGAAAGAGGGTGGATTTAGATTAGGTATTAGGAAGAAATTCTTTACTGTGAGGGTGGTGAGACACTGGCACAGGTTGCCCAGAGAAGCTGTGGCTGCCCCCTCCCTGGAAGTGTTCCAAGGCCAGGCTGGATGGGACTTTGAGCAACCTGGTCTAGTGGAAGGTGTCCCTGACCATGCTGGGAGTTGGAACTAGATGATCTTTAAGATTTCTTCCAACCCAAACCATTCTACAATTCTATGATATAGACATCCCAGAAAGCCTGTAGAATCCACACAAGGAAGCCCTGCAGTGGACAGAAACATGTGTCTCATTTAGTCTATGTACAGCTCACATGCTAGTTGGCATGCTATTGCCACTGTCACATGCTGTCCAATTTAAGATTTATGAAGAAGAGGAAAGGATATATTTCTCTTTTTTTTTTTTTTTTTTTTTTTTTTTTCCCCACAAAACATCCATGATAGCTTTTTTGGTGTGCTGCATGAATACTGGAGACAGCTTTCCCACACTGCTGAGAGAATACTGGTGCAAATGTTCTCACATGTCTATATTTAAATGAGCATTCACAGCACTTTTGCTTCTTTTGCTTTCCACAAGTATTTCCTCGACATAAACCGTAGTTCACATAGAAATATACAAAAGGGAGGACTTGAACTGAACTGAGCCCAAAGGTGAAGTTCTGCCACATGTAGTAAGTGAGATGGATTTCATACAGGTATGAAGCTCCTACCATTTAAATCTTATATTGTGTTAGAGTATGGGTGTCGAGCAGATCAGACTCAACATGGTATCCTGTGAAACTGGACCTGCTAAAATCAGTGCTACGGATTTCTGGTTAATTAAAGAAGCCAAAGCAACACTTACTTAAATTAAAATAAATATCTTCTGTAGAAGGATTATTCATTCTCAGTGTAGAATCACTAACTGTGACAACTTTCAGAGACAAGACTTCTTAAATTTGTTTTTGTTGTCTTCACCTCTTCCTTCAAACAACAAAAATTTGAAAATCTTGTAAGCTAAACCATGGAAAACCTACTACGCTTAACAATTTGCCTTTATATCATTGTAGCTTAATGTAATTTACCTGATATTCTTTTTATATTCTTTGTTATAACGTAAAATGAATTACTATATGCATTTTAGGAGCAGAACCATGCATTTTGAGAACTCCTTTATTTCTATATTTCTGTACATTTTGGGACAAAACTTTTTGTCTGCCTTGGAATATTTACCTCATAAACGATTTTGTCCAACTCTTTGTTTTAGCTTCTATCAATTCTGTAGGAAAACTGTAGAGTGAAACTATGTTTTTTACACTATTTTGAACTTAATGGAATCCAGTCTGCAGTGCTTAGACCATTGGCTGAGATGATGGCTGAGCCATTAGAGAAGATGGCTGAGGAACTGTGGAGGATGAGTGACTTCAGGGGATGGAATAGGGCCAGGGCTGACCCTGGGAAATTATAGCCGTCAGCATAACTTCAGGTCTTAGAAAAAGTGCTCAAGACTATATAAAAGAAAATTCAAGGATCGATTTTCTACATTATTGGTTTTTAATGGCTGCGATCATTTTATTTGAATCTATAAGTATATTTGATTTTAATACTGTTGGTTTTTAGCTTTTTTTGTCTGGTGTTTTCTTTCAGGATTTTCTCAGGGAGAAGGAAGAAACACTGGGAAGAACAGCAGATTTGTCTTTGTCTTTGTCTTTCTCTTCCCAAATCAGACTTTTGGAGTCCTTGCCCCCAACTCAAATGTAATTGTTTAAAATTTGCTGTTCTCTGTTAATAGTCAAACAAGTATTTTATGATATAAAAATTATCAACACAAGATATCCCTTCTCAAGCTACTGTTCCAATTAAGTAACGCTGCAGCTGGTTTTAATGTCAGAAAGCTTCCAATCTTAATGGTGGGGAACAAATCTGAACTCTCCTTCTCCCCCTAACATTTGTGATACCTTAGTTTGTTAAAGAATAGTATTTATTATTTATTTTTATTATGTACAAATAAAGCAACATTTTATCTGGTAATTAATTAAAGTAGAAATATGTAACACTTATGCTTAATGCTTACAAGGTTGTGTTTTGTGGCTGTTAAATTGTTTCCTAAACATAATTGTTAATGCTAGATCAACCAACCAAATGTTTTTTGTGAGGCTGAGCATCCTTATCTCTTAATCTGAAAGATTTTATAAACCATTTTTATTTTGTTGATTTGCAAAATGGAAAAAGGTTATTAACACTTAAAAATGTGAATGGAATAATAATGTTGATCTGTTTACAATATATTTTATAACAAAGTGCTTAACAGAGAGAAAAAAAGAAGTTAAAGAAAAAGATTGTGCATATTCTAACAAGTATATATTATTCCTTCTTATTTTATCCAATCTGTTTTTAAAAGTTCCACATATTTTAGCATTTATTAACATCTTTTCAATGTCTAACAAATAGGTCCATTCCCAAAGTACTGTGTAGATTTTGAGGCGAAATTCTAGCCAATGCCAATTTTTGCTAAAACTGTAATCAGTGAAGATGCTGCACTTGCTCAGAGACACTATCTCCCTGAAAACCAGTCTTAATAGAAAAATTGCTAGAAACAAAACCAAAAGCAGAGATTAAATGATTTGCTCACAGCTATGAAAGCATCATCTGAGTCAAAAAGCAAAAACTGATCTGCCCCCTGCACTTTAGTGCACTGCCTTATGCAATTTTGCTCTTTACAGCTCTCTCAGAGGGACCCTTGGCACCCAATTAGAGATGGTTGAGGAGCTGATGGGTTAATTCCTGCAAGAAAGCTGTGAATGAAGAGGTTTTGCTTCAGAAGCCTTCTACAGGTTGCCCAAGGACAGATCCATGCAGCCCCTTTTTAGCAAAGCCATCTATGAACAAGAACTTTTTACTTTGTTGATTTGTGGCTAAACTGAAAAACTGGAAAAATACTTCTGTAGGTGGCAGTGGTTTCTCACCTCTGTCTGTCCCCACTTTGAAAAGAGTTTCAAACAACAGTGTGGACAGAGACAGGGACCCTGTGAGATGGCTGCACTCAGAAACAGGCACCACTTGCTATAGTAACTATTTCCCAGTGAAATGGGAAAAAATGTAACACGAAATGAAATTGTGTCAATAGCAGGGAGTGAAGCACTTTGCCCTTGGATGGCCACAATATAAGGCAGAGGGCCTTCTCCTGGAAGGGGTGGTGTGTGCTGGGACCAACCCTAGGAAGGGCAGGGAAGTGAACCTGAGACTCCTTTGCCACTTTGAGCCATAGGGCTCATGGGCAACTGCCCAGAGACAACGTACCAGAGCTGCTACTGACTGCTCTAATGCAGATAAGGTCCCTGCTAAACAAATAAACATTATTGGTGATAAAAGTCATCAGAAGAGAAGACATAATTCTGGTATGTTTTCTCTGCTTCCCAAATCTCCCATGTCTGTCTGGTGTAGGTTGTACTCTTGTTATTTCTTGTAAAGAGGCACCTGGTTTGTTTGGACACTGGAAGCGTAATAATTATGACATGAAGTCTTGACATCTGCATATAGCTCAGCTGCTGATGGTTATCCCTTTGTAAATTGTCCAGATCATGAGGCCTTGAAACTAATTTGTATTTTGAGTTGTAACTGCTGTGTAACATGATACACTTCAGTTGGCAGATGCAGAAGATGCTGGTGTGCCTCTAAGCAGTATCTGAATATGCAGAGAAAGCCCAAGTCAGGTTGTCATCATTTCAGTGTTCATGAGTTTTAAAAGGGCTTCCACTTTTTAATGTTGCTTTTAAGGACACAAGTTGTATGTCTCAGAGGTATACTTCTTCCTCCCTTCTTCCATGATCTTCCTATGTGATCTGGGTCATGTTTCTGGCTGGCTAGGATTATGTTTCCTTCACTTCGTTCTTTCCAATTGCTGTGTTTTGCAATGGTGTACGCTGAGAGGAAAGAGGGAAAAAAAGACAGAGCAAAACTGGAAATGACTGATCAGCTGCCAAACTGGGAGACGATCTGGCAGCCGGTAAATCTTTTTTTTTCCTTCACACTTTTCTATAGTCTTTGCTTTAGATATAGTATTAGTAATAAAAATAAAAATAGGAAAACAACTCTGGAGCTTTTGATTGCATTCAACTTTTTTCAATGCCCGCTGGCACTATAAACATCTTTTGACTTCTGACATGGGAATAAACTTTCTAGGATATAATATCTTTGCCATTCTGTATTTCAATCTACATCGTATTATAAAGCCTTTCAAAAGGCACTAAGACATAAGGTCTGGTGGATTGACTGGTGTCTTTTTTCAGCTGTTTATGATATTGCAAAATCCAGTGTACTGTCTGAATGCTCACACTGGAAATAAACTTTTGAGTAAGTGTAATGTCTTTTTCAAAATTCTTTGCTGCTAGTGCAAAGAATATTGACTGAGATTTACAAACAGTTTGGGCACCCAACTCCTATTAGAAGTAACTCACCTTTAAAAAACTTCTGTTATTCCATCCCAATTTGTGGCTTGTGGCAGAATTGTGGTAGACTGCATTTAAAAAATGCAAATTTCTGAAACAATCTTGGAAGAATTCTGAGATTTTTGATATGGAACTGCAAGCATGTTTAATACTCAAGTTTAATGTTTAATACTGTCCTATATGATGCTAAATACAGCAGTGCAGCAACTTCCCTTAGCGCAAAATCCCATCACTGTATTTCTGCTCTGGGGCTTTGATGTAAACTTTATCTTAAACTTTAATTTTTGAGTGCTGTTACAGTGCAAAAAGAGGCATGGGTGAGTTTCCTGCTGAGCCTCAGTGGGTCCTGGATAAGACTGCAGTGAAGTCCTTGAGAGACATTTCTTTCTCAGTGCTCTAAAAACTTTTGCTTATGAATTCACAAAACATGAGAATTTATATTGTTGGTGATATGATTTCTTTATTTAGTATTAGTACCTCTTCAAATTTACCTACCTCTGCAATCTCTACCCAAAGACCGCTCCAGCTATAGAACAATGAATTTTTTTTACTCTGAATACTTACTTTTACACTGCAACCCAGAGGGTCCTTTGTTTACCACTCTAAGAGTGCCACATTGTCCTTGCAGTTTTTTCTCTGGTGACAGGAAACATCAACAGGAAAAACAGGAGGAGAGGAGCAAAGAGTAGGGCACATTCTAGAGAAATTGTACCTTTAGAAGAAAGATCAGTACCAGCCTCGTGGTTGGCAAAAAGACACATACCAATCATCAGACATAAAACCTGGTTCCAACAACACATTAAAAGATCTGACAGTTTAAAGATGGAAAGATATTGCATTAAAAAAATCAAAGATAGGTACAGTAGTGTAGCATAATTTGCCAAGTGTTCTGTTGCTGTACAGTAGGATTTTGGTTTGTTTTGCAGAAATTGTGAATGGTACAATTTTTGAGGAACATCTAATCAAGTGAACTGCCCTCTCATTTGCTTGTGGATACATTTATCAGGTACCAAAATCAAGATCATAATCACAGGTTCTTTCTTTACACAAAATATAAACACTGCTAAAGGAAGTATGTTAGGTGTCACAATTAGGATTCTGGAATAATTGTTTTTGGCTCAGTGGCTTAGTGTAAATGAATGTTGAAAATTACATCATCCTGTTATTTAAATTAAATTTTTATTTTTTTGGCAAGAGACTCCCATCCCCTAAATCGTCAGAAACCCTAGCAAGTCCTAGGTATTCCCAGTGTTTTTTTCCAGAAGATGGGAAATTCCTCTTTAAGACAACTTCCCTCTCAGAGAGAACTCAGACAACTGTCTTTCTCTTTAAGACAACTCTATCTGTCTGCTAAGCAGATAGTTTCAGTAATTCCTCAGGAAAAAAAAAGAAAAAACCAATTAACACTTGGAACATGAAAAGTGCTACAGAAATGCCAAATACTGTTAACAAAATGCCAAGTATTATCAAAAAAACAAGCAGATGTGCAATGCAAAGGTATAGAGATTACAAACAATAGCAGCAGCTGAACCCAGGCAAGAGATTGTTTCAATGGTACTTTATTATTATATGTTAATACATTACTTAGTAAAATCTCATTTTTATCCCTTGCTCAAAGTGCCTGCAGTGGCACTCACATAACTTTACCATTAAATTCAGCAGTTAGTCTGTGCTCAGAGAAGTGCAAATATGAGCTATGCAAAATTGTCATCACAGGAAAGTAGCAGGATGAAGCGGCTTGTATTTAGTTTTCTGGGCTGGGGAAAGACTGAGAGTGGCAGTGCACCTACCTGTCTGAAAACTAAATGATTCTCTACATCATGCTGCAACCACTGTCAAAGAAAGTCTGTGCACAAGTTCAGTTGTGTTTGTGTGCTCAAATAAAATTCTAGGTAGTAATTTCCTCCCTTAGATTGTGCACCAAAGTGAAATTTGTCTTGCAACTTCAGTGAGAACACTTGTACCTGGGATCCTTTGACTAAATCTATGGAGATCTGAGATATGACTGGAAATGATGGAACAAAAAGTCAAGTTTTAATATGAAGGCCAGCCAAGTCAGTTTGCTTCTGGAGTGTATTGAAGACGATGGAAAAAGCTCCCATTTGCTCCAGTCTGCTTTTTTTCCAAGGTTCTCAACATTCTTTCTCTTGATTGTATTTTAAAACAGTAAGGAAACTCAGCGACTAACTCAAAGAAGTGATAATAGATTTTCTTGCATTATAACACTGTGTAACATAATGCCAATACTGACAACCAACTTTATATTTGTACAGGCTTTGTTTTTAGAGTTTCTTGGCAGGAAATGAAAAAATTATATTTTCCATTTTAAAAGTATTTAAAAATATTATTTTAAAATATTTCTTTTTGAATACCTTTTTTTCTTTCATTTTCAATAGTGTTTAAAAGTTATCATGTTCATCTGTTCTGTTCACTGTGTATAAACTTTTCTTTGTAATAATTCCATGACAGAATAAATTTACTGTTATTCAATCAGCTGGACACTCACAACAAGGCTGGTACAAATCCTATGAAATCATCAAATACTTATAGTTCAGAGTTATGACACTCTTGAGGGATTTACAACCATCACAAGACTGCAGAGAACTAAAAGGAGTCAAGGATGACAGTCCTGCTTAGGTGATGAAGCGTAAACAAATTTCTTGATGCTGTAGACTTATTAATCATAAACAACACTTCCTAAATCAGATGTTTTTAAATATGAGAAAAAAAAAACACTCCAAAGAATTTCTTTCTTCTCTCATGGTGCCCAGCACAGACAAATAGTAATATTTAATAAAAATAAAGACATTTTGAATGTTGTTTTTTGTACTGTAGTTGAATTCTAGGTCCTGTCCAAAAGACTGTCATCTGGCAAAACCTGTCAGTCTCCATCTTCAGATAGAATAAATATATTTAAAGAACATGGATGTTAAATGTATGCTATGTTCTAAATCTACTTAAATAATACATGTATTCTATTTAAATAATATGTGTACACACATATTAAATTCTTCCCAGCAACAACAAAAAGACTAAATGAGAATATAAACCTTATTTTTACTTCTCCATAAAATGCTACTAAATAAATACTTCTACATAAAATACTACTGAAGTAGTATCATAAGGTCTATACCAGTTAATGAAATTGAACACCTTACTATAATGATATTTTCAAAAATCTTCTTGATATAAATCCATTCATCTTGTCTTAATCTAGTATCTTTCCCCGTCTGGTGTATTTAGTTCCTTTTATTTGCTTTTTATTTACTGTCAAAAAAGTAAATAACATGACCTGGGAAATTTTAATCTGGACAATCCAGCTTAAAATCAAAATAAAAAAGAAAGAAATTGTAACAGAATGATTAATGTCATTCAGCAAGGTTTCAATGAAAATAGATCTGTCAAAAATTGGATTGATATATCCACAAATTGGATTGATAAAGAAAGTGTGTTGAAATAACAAATACCTGTAAAGAATATGGCCCAGTCTCAAATAATATTTTGGTATAATACAGTATATTCAATACATACAGCAAGTATTATACAGATTAAGCCTAGCTACCAGCAGAATGTAAAATGCAATTGTAAATTGAAATCATTGTCTGACAGGAGGTTTCTAGTGGGTCCCTCTGGGATCTATTCTCTGTCTACATACACTATCCTGGTGGTGGTAGGAAAAACAATATAAAACCATTGCTGGTAGCATTAGAAAATCATTAAAAAGTAAAGGTAAATAGAAAATAATGACAGGGACTGACAAGATATGCCAGGTTGACTTGCTTGGGAAAATGAGCTCATTGTAACACAGCTGAATTTCAGGTCATGCTTCTAGGAACAAAGAATCCAATCTTAAAATAGGATTTTCTCCTGGAAACCTGTGACTCTCTTTGGACTAGGAAAGATGGGGGGGATATTAGTAAAAACAGCCAGCTCTACATGAACTACCAGCATGACGTAAAGCAGCTTTGGGATATATGAACTGCAGAGATGTTACCATATTGATGGCCATACTGTGATTAGTGCTGGTTATGTCATTCCATTATTGTTGATTGTACTTCAAAAAGCAAATGGGCAGATTTGAAACGATTCAGAGAATCGGTACAAAATTAGCCTGGTAACTCGAATAGTTCTGTACTGCAGTGATTCTTAGGAGTCCAGAACTTCTTAGCATAGCCAAGGTAATTTTAAGGAATGACTTGATATCTTAAATGAATAATGAGAAATATGAGTGAGTAAAAATATGGTGCAATATTGCAATTCACCGGACACTGGCTAAGTCAGAAGTACAGCTTTTAGGTAAGAAAACACATTACAGAATTCAGGGTAGTTTTTGTCATCACATTTTCCTTTACATGCATGTTTTTAAACCTGCTTTTAAAAGTGTGTTTATCAATGTACCTAAAAAAAAGGGGAGGGCTGACCCAAGACTTCACCAGTAGGATTGTCTACCTCCTGCTAGGCTCCCTCTGACTGGAGAATCAATGGCCGTTTACTCAAGCAAGGAGGTCTAGAGCAGAGTTGTGCCTACACAGTGCTCCATGCTTCTTCCCGCTCCTTGATCTTGTTACATTAAGACTTGGCTCTCTGGTTTTGCTCTCTTAACTCCTTGGAGACTACACTGGATTGCTGGGTTCAGTGTCTGCCTTCAAAGGGATGGCAATTCAAATACATCCCTGTCTTAATGCCTTAGAAATTAATTAATTATAGAATGAATGCATTTTGTACATAATAAACAAAAAATCTATATTTTAAGTCTTTGTCTTTTGATCTGGTTGGTGGGTTTTTAATATTCATCAATATTAATTTTAATATTGATAAAATCTTAATTCATTTTCATGCCATATGGAACATATACTTTGAAGACCCGGGTATAGTAAAGGTTTAGGACAGCAGTGACAGGAAAGAAAACTTTTTGACTGGTAAACTGGGTGACTGTACATGAAGTCATGGAAATAAAAACAAGAAACATATGTATGCATGTGCTTAAGTCCCTAAGGTGTTTTCACAACAGTACTATTCTATAAAAGGCTTTTCAATATGTTTCTTCATGATTCTGTCTTCAAATGCCATCTGACCTTAATAAAACTGCCCTGGCTGCTTTACAGGGCATAACGTACTGTTCCTAGTGGTCTCTTACAAACGGCAGTATTTTTATAGTGCTCTCTGATAATCTTTCAGAGCTGAACCCAATTCCTGATAAATTGCTGTTATTCTCCCAGGTTGATTGTGAGTAGTTATTAAATATGTAACATGGTGTAAAACATGACTGGGAGTTTCTGTGTGGAAAATTTTAGACAAAATGTGAAAGTTTATCTTTGAGTAGAGAAAAATTATTCTTTATGTATTTTTTTACAGGAGCCACTAATCCTAAGAAGGAGAAAATATTGTATGTATTCTAAATATTTTGCTCTTTAAATGCACTGATTTAGTTTGGTATCACCTATTAAAAGATAGTTTTGCACTATTTTTCTCCTTTTCCTGGAAGTTTTTGTTGTTTACTTCGTTGTGTGATGTTTCTTTCAGAAGGTGTTATGGTTTACATAATAAGATGCTGTATAAAATAAAGTGGTATTGTATTACTCCATATATTCACAAGAAGTTGCATTAAAAACAATATTCAAATTCCACTTCCAAATGCTGTAGTTTGATAGTATTCACCTCTAAGGATACTGGTTTAGCCCAATACAGATGCTCAAATTAAAATTAGTAATGTAACAGTCCATGCAGTGCTTATGTTCACAGAATAAAGAGGCTGTACTTGTGAATTTATTATTTGTGTGCAGTTCAGTATTTTTCTCGCCTATGTTTACTGAGGGTTAAACTCTGTAATGAAGTAGAGAGGGCATTGTGCAAAAATTTAATCCCAGATTCTCAGTTCCTTCTGCACAGCCTTCGCATTTGTGTTTGTGGAGGGTTCCGAGGCAAAGCTTGTGTAGGTAGCTAGAAATCTTTCTGCCAAGATGATGCAGAACCTAATAGGCAGCAAGAGTCAGCAACCTCTGGCTTGGTTGTACTTATGTAAAACTCTCCTCATGTAAAACTCTCCTCTCACACTTCACAGATCACCTCCTTTCTCTAAATGTCTTTGTGCTGCCAATTCATATGGAAAAGGTTTACTAATTCCACAGTTGTGAGCTAAGGCCTGTGAAAGCATACCACCTCATTTGGCTTTAGTTGTTGTTGTCTTTTCCTGTTGCAAGTGTATATCTAATATTCTGCTCAACCTCAGCCCTCTTGCATTATTGCTTTTTTCCTCCTACCAAATATCTCTTTGGAGTGTTTTCTCACAGGTATATCTTGCATTTTTCCAGCTTTAACCTTATTTTCTCACTCCTCTTCCTAACCACTTCATGTCATTTTAAATATTTTTCCTCACTAGCACTAACAATTCCTCACACTTTAATATAATCTTTGATTTTCATTTATATGCTACATCATGAATGATAACATCAAATATGCCTAGACTGAGTACTTTTCCCTGCAGTACCCCAGATGAAACCTCTCCCTCCCCTGAACTGATACATGGCCATTTATCATTCCCCTTTGTAATTCTCCTGGAAAGGTTAGATCTAATGGGTTTCTAAGCAAACACATAAAATCTTAACTTCCCTATCAGAACTGAAGTGGTGGAAGACAGAGTTAGGACTGTCTTTCATCAACGTAATATTTATAGCCAAGCAAATGAAGACTTCAGCTCTGCAAATCCTAAATTTGTTGCCAGACAGTATCTGGAGATTGTTTTGCATGTTTTGATTAAATGCAGATTTCTTAAACTTTTTTTTTTTTTTTTTTTTTTTGAGAAAGCCAGAGTCCTGTTTTAGTTCTTGTTCTTTGTTTTCTCTGGTAAGCGTCTGTGATGAATGAGATGTCCAATTAATGACCCATGTCACCGAGTGTAAAAAGTCTCTTTGTTCATGAATATAGCAGTTCACTTAAATTAACTTTTTACAACAGTTCTGAGGCAAAATCTAAACCTCTGCTCAACCCAGGCACCTGGGGAGACATGAAAAAATAGTAATTCTCAAGTTTTAAAACAATTTGGCTTTTTTATATATGTGAAATTTTTTGCATGTTTCAGTTCTGCCAAAAGTTGGACCTAAGAAAAGAGGTAATCTACTTTAATAAATAAGATCTATCATTTAATATGTCCAGATTGATTTACTGCTGATGCCTGTTTCCATGCTACTTGAAAAGAATATGCTTGATACATAACTGTGTGAAAAAGGAGAAGATGGCCATGTGCAATATCAGTGCAAATGTATTATCAAAATGTCAATGGAAAATTCATTACTGGTATGATTACTGGTTTTGAAAAAGTTGCAGTCCTGCCTCTACTGCTCTCAGAAGCATTTTTCTCATGGTCTGTGTGAGAGACATACAGAAAAAAAGAAACCTTTATCAAGAAAAGGGACAGAACTGAAACAACTTCATTTTTCTTTTCAAGTTGAAACCTCTTACTGAGTTGCAGTCACCCTTTGGTGTTCCTCAGAGGCCACTGGGACACACATGGCCCCTGGGAAGATGCCTTGTGTTCCCCTGAAGCAGCAGTTGAACTGTGCAAGAGAGCCAGTAATGAATCTTTGAATGAATGCACAGGTTGTATCTGGGTTAAAAAACAGAAATAATTATAGAATTCAATAGCACTCATCACTATAGCTGTTGAATTTCCAGTAACCCTTTCATATGACTCTTGCAATCAAAAGCCAGGTATTGGTGAAGATATTTACGCTGTCATACTGGAGCTTTACAAGCTCTGTCAATGTTTTGTTGTGTTGTAATGCTTGGTCAAAAGAAAATCACCAACAATTTTTGACTGTGATTTGCTACAAAAAAGGTCTTATGTTAAAGAAAAAATACATATTTTCATTTTTCTTGGAGTGTCCTATGAAACAGGTTAGTGCTGGAGAACAAACTGGCTCACCTGCCCCTAGGATTGGTTTTGCCAATGTTAGTCCTGTTCAGCTGTGAAGGGCTTTGCTTCTTTGTGCCTAAATTGGACCTCCCCATGTCTAAACAGCAAGCCCCCATCCCACATCCTGCAAGGCTTGTCCTGCATTGCCTTCTGTGCTCCAGCCAAAAAGAGGCACGCAGCCCCCAGCCAGCTCCCACCAGCCTTGCAGTGGGGGACATGCAGCTGGGTGCCTCCATCAGCCCCCAGATGGGTGAGCCAAGGCCATGTTGAACCACTGATAATGCTCAGGGGAGTTTCCCTTTTGTATGGCTGCAGAATATAGAACAAAATGCATAATGTACCCCCAGAGTAAGACTAAAGTCAGGTGTGACACCTGAATTTGAAAGGGTTTAATGATTAATTTAGGTACTTAGAGGACAAAATCTGAATCTTATCCCTGATTGATGATTTCATCTTCCCAAATGCATCCACATACTTAGTACCTATTACAAATAATAGGTATTAATTATGCTACCTTATGATAATTCCTTAATAATTACTTAAGATCCATTACATTTTAACACTAATTAGGGCAGGGACTGTATCACAGTTGTCCCTCTTGCAGCAGAGTGCTGTAATCAGTGTGATGAAGAGGCATTTTCATTCTCTCTTCTTCTTTTTCAGAAAAAGTGTTTTCTGAACTGGTTGCCCCTGAAAACGTCCTGGAGTAGCACACCCTTTCTTGGCTGAGCACAGTCTTTTAAGGAGAGCATGGGCTAAACCTGGGTTTTCCACATTCCCTTCCATGTTTTATTCTTTCCAGACCAGACTGAATCCTTTCTACTAGCTAACAAGGCAACCAAAAGTCATGTGCCATCATGCTGAGTGACAGTGCTCAAATAATTTGATCAGTCTTGCTTATTTCCTATTATAAATCTTAAGACCATTCTGAAAACCTTTAAAAGGATTTATAAACTTGTGTTTCTCCTGTGTTGCTTTTTTTTTTGTTTTGCAGTTGCAATAGCAGGAGATGAGCCTCTGTGAAAGAATTGCGACATGTTACCTGTTAAGTCTAAGCAAAAGCTGAGAGGCAATATGCAAAACAACAACAATAACAACAAAAACATAGAAATATATGTTTGGTTGCATTGTCTCAAACAGCAGTACAGAGAGTGGAAGATCAAGTTTAATAAAAGTATACAAACTTAGAATGGGAGATGGTTGGATTATAAAGAATAAACATTTATATTCCGGATATTTGCCTTGACATCCATTCTGGTACTATTCCATACACCATGTTGCAGAACAACAGATGGGCATGAAGAAGTACATGGAAAATGAAGACAGCCCAGAGATGACTATTGCAAGTGCTTCTACACAGTGCTGTCACCAGAAGCAACAGTATGAAACATCTTGTTACCTCACCCAAACCATGCTCAGTTTCTGAATGGCTGGTTGTTTGTGTTTTCCTTTGCAAGACTTTATTTAATCCATTGTCCCAGGTTGTGAGCCACAGAACAGCATTTAGATATGAAACTTGATATCAAACTGCTGACTGTAGTCTTCTAGTTCATATAGGTAGGCATGGACAGTGTTATAAACCATTCTGACAAATAATATAATGCTTCACTAATAAGCTCTATATTAGCCAGAGGAAAGTTTTTAGTAACTTGACAATCCTGTTAGCTAGTACTGTTTGAAATATGATGATGATTGCTCTAAAAGTTGCTTTATTTTGCTTCCCATAAGACATTTCCTGCCCATAGGAGTCACTGATAGGGTAAAATATCAAAATATTCGTAAGAACTTTCATCACATATCAAAAGCTCCATATTTCCCTAGAGAGGTTATTTCCCCTATCAAAAGATGTGAGAAATTGTCCAGAATCAGTGTTGCCAGAGTAGACCCTCCCGCTTCCTCCTCTCTCCCTCCCCTCCTCCTCCCAGCTCCCTCTGAGACTGCAGCTCTCAGCAGCTCTTTCTGTATTCAAGCGCAAGAGTCGGGGTGAATAACAAGAGGCCATCTTAGCCCAGCCAGGTCTGTCTTCCCCTGTCAGCCTGTTCCCACCAGCACCTTTAAAACCTTGCTGCTGCTTTGTTTGCTTTACCCTGTTTTAAATTCCTTTCTCTGAGGGTGAAGCTGGGATAGTCTAACAGTTCGTTGCTGCCAGGTCCTTCTCCTTTTTGCCTGCTCCTCTCTCAGTCAAGCAGTGCCTCTTCTTTCTTTGGGCCAGCTCTGGTGCTCGTCAGGCCTTTCAGTGAGCTAGCTCAACTTGTGAAGTCGGCAGGAAAATCACCCAAGTTTTTGGCCACCTTAGTTGTGAACTGAACTGGCCCAGCGTGGGACTGACCTTCAGAGCTGGTGCAAAGAAAAGGTTGGGAGGGAAGAAGGGAAGGAGAGTGAAAACAGGAGATTACCATTCAACACTGGTCTGTCACTAGCTTATTTTAGGTGATGAAGTGTAACTTTACCTTAAAATTCACCATTAACTTCAGCAAAATTAAAAAAATAATTAATATAAAACTCAACATAAGACTAAAAGAGCCACATGCTGCTTTGTTGTCCATGCACTAAGCTAGTCTTCACAATAAAGACACAAATTTTTGTGCATAATGCCTCAAGCTCAGAGTATTAAATAGTGTGGCCTGTTGACTGTCATTTCTCCCATGAATAAATGACTTCTCACTCTCATAGACCAAAATCTTCAACTGAAAGTCCTCAGGCAAAAGCTCTGGGATGCTGGATAAAAGCTGGAGCAGGGCTGTTACTTGGTGGTGACATGTCACCAGCCGCAGAAGACACTTTACATCCTGCCCTGTCTTTCCCTTCCCTGAATGTTTTCCATTTCATTACAGGAAAAGTTACTCCAGAAAGTATGGTTTGGGTGCTAGACAGTGTCAGGCATGTCTGAAATGCTGTTAAAAGCAATGTGGGAAACCAGAGGAATTCCTCACCGGGGTCCTTGTCCTGTCCGAGTGCCCTTCTCTGGGGCTGTGCGCAGCTCAGAGATGTGTAGCACAAGCCTGGTTTGCTAAACTCACTTGAAGCACTCCTGCGGAGAAGGCAAGTAGCCTTCCTCCCAAGGAGGATGGTCCCTGAGTAGCTGGAGGGAGGGGCTGTGTTTCACACTCCAGATGGGGCACAGCTTTGGGGAAGGAGACACTATTTCCACAGCTCACCCTAAAGAGGTTTTTAGGGAAAGCTAATAACATTTCAGGTGCCCAGTGAAATGAAGGGAAATGTTCAGGTTTGCTTGCAGAGATAGCTTGAATGGAAGTTGAATAATATTACCTTTCTGCAGAGTCTCCAAACCATGGGACAACAATAAATCCACAGTCAGACACCACAGAGAAGATCTATAGTTGTGTTCTCTTTAGCTCTGTTTTAGTGTATCCTTCTCAGATCTGGCCTAGCAGGACTTAGAATTATGCAGTATTTTTGCCACTTTACTGTTGTGTTGCTTTGATACAGATATTTTCTTAAGCTGTAAAAATAGCCTGTAATTCACAGTAGTGCTAAAGCAGCGGATAAAGGCAGATACCCATATCTAGATGGGACTGAGTATTATTTTTCTGAACCTCATTTCATCCCTAGAGACCAAATATGTCTATAAAACATTAGAAAACTGTGAAAGCAATGTGAGCTCCTAGGGGTGATAATGCTATATAAACTAAACAGGATGAAAGATATCCTGGTAAGTATACAGGCTTGGCCGTATCAGTTACAATGGTACAGATATAATTGCTTACAGTTCTAGCCTCAAACATGAAAAAAGCCTGCCATTTGGTCATTCCACACTAAATAAACTAGAGATAATGCTTGATGTACTGATCTTTTCCTTTGAGGGTACCTATTTAAATCTGGTAACACCTTGCCTGTAATGATGAACAGTGAGGGTCTGAGTCTGCTTTCAGATTGGCGAGCAAGGTCAGATTGTAATCCCAGCACTAATGCACTAATGAAGTTGCACAAAGCCTTAGTGCTCCTCGCTTTAGAGATTAAAAACACACAGCTCTGCCTAGCACCGGCTCACAGCTCTTAAAGTCTGCTTTGTTTCACCTGAAGTTATCTCAGATAGATTCCCCTGCCCCTCCCCAAACAATCCTCTTCTCTGCACAGGACAGCTCTGCTCTTAACAACATTTGTTAATACAGTTGTGTGAGCTGGTAGTGTAATTTATTTTTTATGACGCTTTTACATGGACAGATTCCCTAACATACTCTTAGTTGAAATGTCAAATCCTTCTGCCAGCATAGTTTGTTTCATCCAAGGGATGGGTGAGGCATACTTGTCAATAAGCATCACATCTGCACAGGAAGGATCTCTAAGGAGGAATCCTCACCACCAAATATTTTTATTTCCTAAGAGTGGATCTTAAGCCAGGTTTGCATTTAGATGGCTCTGTCAGGGTAGCAATTCTAGCAAGCCTTGTTGGCAGCTCAATAGATACATTATATATCTGCAAAAGTGAGCTTTCTTCTAGTTGGTAAAAATCCTTTAACTGAAAATGACTATCCATAAACAGAATCAAGGCATAGGACCTGCTGTTCAGAAATTTGGGTATCACTCCACCAAGGTACTTTTGAAAAATTTACTTTGCTTCAGATAAAGTATTGTCAAGGCAGCGTTTCTACAGGATGCCTTAAGAGTCAAGCCTTCACATCTGTGAACAATGACTTTTCATAGTGTCCAAATATTTTTTAAAAAATTACTTTATTGGAAATGGTGTTTGGGGGTGTTATACTTTTATCTGTAATTTGATAATAGAGTTGAAAATTTAGGGTCAGAACTTTGGTTTAGATCAAGCCAAAGAACACCTTAGGCATTTCAGCAAATGAAAATAATTATATCAGTAAAACCTACCACTAATAAAATAATGTTGCCGTATATCAAGGGAGGTGAACTGAAAAACCTAGTTATTTCAAAACACTAGCCAAACCCACAAAGTTGTTTTTTATTTCAAGTTTCAATTGATTTTATTTTTTTATCACATTCTTTTTCAGAATGACATTTAAATTCAGAAATAATATCAATCTCTTTTTATGGTGAATATATTACTTATCAATAAATTTGTTCAGTACAGTTAGCCCGTTCTTGCTTTTTCATCTGGTTTTCAGGACAGAAATAGAATTAAAGTAACAAACCCAGAAATACTGCTAGAGGTTTTTTGTTTGTTTTTTGTTTGTGGGTTTTTTTAATGAAGATTTTTTATGGTAATATGTATCTAATTAACAAAGGAGAACAAAAACAATGACACTGATTCTTTTGACCTTATAAGGCCTTATGAAGAAATCTTTTGTAGTTGATTTTTCTTACAGCAAAGCAGCCACAAAGCTTGAGTTGCCATTTTACTCTTCCAGATAAGAGAAATGTGTTGTTATTTGTTCTAGGCATTAACTTTAATAACAATTAATTTTACTCTTTGACATGGCAGTAGCATGATTTACTTTAGCCATGTGCCTAGCACTAAGCTGCTGAATACTTTCTTTCTTCCTAGTTCGTGCAAGCAAAATATTCCAAGTACATCTGAAAGGTAGATAGAGGTAAACTTTTTAAAATAGTCTATTATTTTATTTATCAATCATTAGCATGAGAGGGTTGGCAACTCTGTTGCATTTAGCCATTGGAAAGGTTGCCTGTCACTGTGAAGTAACATTTGAGTATTGATTTGGTATTGATTTCAGTGGGACTGACTTGAGTCCCATTGATTTTGGTGGGATTTGGGCATTTCTGAAAATCCGACTTGACATGTACCCACAACGTTAAATGACAAATTGCCTTAGGAAACCCTGCCTGTTGGACACTAATATCACATTTTTAAAATGCAGTCTAAGTTCCTGTGTGATTTAGGCAGTTCTGAAAGCTCAGTCCATCTGACAGTTCATTTAGGGGAAGGACATATATTGCCTGCTTTGTTAGGCCTTGAACACATGTAGGGTAGTTTGGTCCATCTTCCACCACCAGAAATTATCTGGTATAGAACTTATGTGGTCTATTTTCTTATCTATATACATAGTTTAAAAATCAGGCTTGGAAAAGAGTTTTTGTCACAGCACAAGTACCTACAAGTCAGTACAGATGGACTCTCTATGTACATACGCCACAGGGAGTACAAAGTTTTAGGGATTATTTGAATCCTCTTCAAAATATTTCACATTTAGTGAAGAATTAAATCACTCATATAACTTAGCTTAGTTAATATGTAGTAATTTGTTAACTCTCAGTAACCTGATGATGTCTCATCTCTTAAGCTGCACAAACTTATGTCTGAATTCCAAATACTTTCAAAAGGTGTGCTTTGATCTAGAATTTGAGCTGGCAATGATTTATGGATATTTGGGAAAGTTCAGACCAATTTGTGAGTTCCAACTTCTAATATATTCTAGGATCTGAAAATGTTTGAATCTTGTGTCTTGTTGCCATCTTTAATTGTTTGCAGGTTTCCTTTTTAAGCTGTATTATTAATTTGTTTATATATTTATGTCGCATAAAGCCAACAGTCTGAAGAAGAATGGAAAAGAGCTGTGATATCTGGTTACTTTCTGCGTTCTTTTATTGGTATGATAATTAATGTCAGAACAATAAAATTTGCATGTGGTTGATTTTGGATGTTAAGCATGTCTGTGTACTATCATGAAATGAAGACATTTTTATTGCTTTTCACAACTCTTGTTGTGTACAAATTTAAGCACAATATTGACAGATGAGCTAGTAGTAGATCTAGACTGCACATCAGTCCAATAGGAAGGATGAGAAAATACCAGTACTCCAGCTGGATTGGATTCCACCTTTTTAAAATATCCATATTTGATCAAACACTACAGAAGAAGGCACATCATACACACGTCTTATTTCTGAGGTATCTCAAAAAAAAGATTTCTGTTAATCTTTTTATTCTTGAGAAGTGAACTCCAAGGGTCCAATATATACAGTTTTTCCCAGCAGGAAAGGAAAAGAGAGAGGGAACAAGAGTGGGCCTACAAGCTGGTAAAAATGTTAAAAAGAAAATAAGGGGGAGGGGAATAGGGAAGGAGTTCACATTTCCGTGTTTCCTTTGGTAATGCATGATAACAGTGAGTCCACCTGTGTCACGATGGCTTCTTATGACCACAACAGCTGACTGCTTGAAAAAACAACCAAATAAAAAACTTCATATAAAGAAATTAGCACATCTATTTATTTTTTTTCCTCTTCTTTTGCTGCCACTCAAGCCAACTTTCCTTTCCACTTGCCTGGAAGCAGCTGCGCTTCCACTTTTTAATTGGAGAAGCAGTGCTGCTTCATATGAGTAGCATTGGCTTTTGGCAGCTTGAGATGTGTTAAATTCAATCAAAATACCCATGAGCAGCAGAGAAATCAGACATTTTTTTCTTCCCACTCATTACTTGTGAAAACTGAATCTTTTCCCAGGTAGCAAGCCCTTCAATTTTTAATTCACTTTTTAATATTTTTTGCATTTAACCAGGTTAAGTTGAAGAAAGGTAACATTTTATATATATAATATGAATTTGTGTAGATGAATGAGATTATTTTGAGAAAACTGCTTATTTCCCACCTATCATTTCCCAGGCTGGTATGTCATTGTTATGAAATGTCATGTCTCTTTGCAGACTGCCTGAAACTGATTGACATAACTGGAGAGGATGCCTTGGAACTATTTCATGGGAGTTGAGGGCATTTGGAAAAAACCTCACTTGTCTAAAAAATCACAGTTTGAAAGGGGGGAGGGAATTAAATGTCTCGGCATAAAAAAATCTTTTTGAGGCATGTAAAGATTTTTTAAAAAACTGTTTCATTTCCAATTCAAGATGATATTTCAAATTAGGGGAGGAAGCAGAATGCCCTTATTTCTCATTTTGACACTGTTTTCATGAATAAAATAGTGGATAAGTCTAGTCATTGGCTACATTGGAAAATATTTAAACTGCCTGGAGAAAACAGGTTGCATGATTTTGTCAAGGCCTTGTGCATGCTTTTATGAGCAACATCTCTATACATCAATCTAAATATTCTACTCTGCACCCATTTAAGTTAACAAGTCTTATCTCTCTAACTAATGTTGAATAATGGAGAAGACACTGGCAGAAAGAAGCAAAATCTGTGTCATGGATTTGGATGTAAGAAAAAAGTTGAAAAAGCAAAGTTAAATCATAAAACCCGTCTTGTTCATCTGATGTCAGAGGAACATGAGAGACTGGAACGGATCATGGAAGGGATGTAGTTGAAAGAGATATCACTTATTAATGATTTTTTAAGTGTTGCCAGCTGCAACATCCTGCACTCAGCTTGGATAGCTCTTCTCTAATCTATATCATATCTGTACCATCCTCCTTATGGAATGTGTTGACATCCAGAATGGTTTAGTTCTCAGAAAAATAATCAGTAATAATAGTGGAAAGAGCTGAGGGCACACAAGTACAAGGGGATGCTTACGTACCACCAAGCGCAATGAGAAGGCATGGTAATGCAGGCACTTGGGCAAGGAAGATGCAGCCAGATACCCTGGCACAGAGAAGGGGAAGAGGAAATACAGACTGTGATCAGCAGGGAGTGTCCTGGAATCACATAGGGCATCCTCAAACCTTCAGTAGCTTTGAAGTACCTGTCCTTGGGAGAGAATGTGGAGTGAAGAAGCTTGCAGTCCCAATTTACTAGAATATTACTTAGCAGAATCGGCATTGCTCTCTTCTCCAGACCAAGACATCCATTCATGCATCAGAAAAATACTCTCAGTGCTGTTCAGATCCTCTACATAAATACACATTTAAATAATTTATTGAAATATATATTATGTAGCTGTTATACAGGAACACTTCAGTTTGTCATTGAATATGTATAAGGCAAACATTTTCCCTAAATAATTGCCTGTGGATCTGCTTGGGTTTGTCATACCAATTTGTATGTAGGACATGCTTTCCTGGAGAGAAAAAAAAAATCCAAGCTACAAAAAACTAGCAGACAAACAAAAAAATTTTTTGGAAGTGTAGAGGAAAAGAAAAGTGATTTCCTGGTAAAACAGAAACTTGTACGTTTGTTGGTTTTTTTAATTTGGAATGCTAAAATTAATTAGATGAACATAACAATCCTCATCCAATTTTCATGTGTATACATTTAAAGCATCTCAAAGCAGAATACAAGGATAAGTTGGAAGAGGGAGAAGGGAGAAGGAAAGAGATGCAGAAGTGGTCTTTATGACTCAATGATTTAAATTCTTTTCTATTATAGCTGCAAAATCTCCTGGGACCCAGTGTGTCTGCCAAGGGTGTAAAGGAGGTGAGAACTTGATCCACATACTTTTCAAACTGATGAAGGGATCTTTTGGGATTGTATACATCAGTGTCTCTGTTCTAGAGGACAATGATTGATTTAGATTTCTTTCTTAGACTAGCAGATTCTGGTTCCCTCTAGAATCAATGGAAGTAGTAAGACTACCATTAGAAGTATTTAACTTAAATGTTGCGTCTACCTCTGAGTGTTTAAGGGGTCATAGGCTAACTGGTCTGGCAGACCTCGAATTAATTGCTCTGACTCATTCAATGCTTTCTTGAATTTCAGTTTAAGTACCCACTATTCATTCATCTTAGATGTCACAGATGTCACAGGAGATAATCTCTCTACATATATGTTTAGCCCCCTTAAGCATATTCTTTAAAGGGAAGAACATTCACCTACAAGACAAGACAGCTGGAGTGAGGTGCTTGGACATATTTGTTCTTGGTGTAGCTGTGTCTTCAGTGAAATCTGTAAAACTCACTTTTGCTTCAGTGGGAATAGAGGCTGCCAAACCAGGATGCTTGTCTGAAAACTGTTCTTTATGTCCCCCTTCAAGTGCCTCAACTGAATTATAAAACAAAAACACCTCGATGCCCAACAGAAACTAGCATAAAATGAGCAGAGTAACTGTGAACGGGGATCTGGTATTTGTGAGGATGTCTTTGATCAGGGCAGTGTGTGATAAAGGGAACTCGATTGAGGCTGATGGTGAACTGATAAGGTTGATGAACACTTTTGCACCGATTTCCCACCCAAGGTGGAAATTGATGGGGTGGTGAGGGGCGAGGGCAACTTTCTAAGCTAAGGCCAGCACACTCAAGTTCTGCAGATTTGACAGAAATGAAGGAGTGGCTTCACTAGCAACTAGCATCACAGTAATTTCTCAGGCACAGTACTTTAAAATTCTGGCAACTACATCTCTGCTGAGAAATTCATAGGCAGTCAGTTTATGTTACTGAGCTCCATAGTATCTGAAGTCCTGCTGAAGCATGGAATGGTGGGTTAGAACACGGGTGCCTGAGCCGCTCAAGTGTCTGGATGGTCCATAACTGGCCTCTCATAGGCGACAGCTACTGTTGGTGCTGTAGAGACAAAATAGGTCCTGATGAAAATGTGGGGCCACAAAGCAGAGAACAGGATGAAACTTCTTGCACATAAGAGAGGCATCTAGAAATATCAGTCCACCACTTGCCTACAGAACAAGAAAATAAGTAGGTGCGATAGATTTGATGGTTGTTCTGCAACTGGCACCTCCCACATTTTCCACCAGGTGAAAAACCTGACTGTGAGACATTTCTCAGGTGCCCAATAAAACTTTTAAGAATCTTGTTTTGGAAGAATCTAAGCAGGGGTGAACTTGATTTTTTCCAGATGCTTGTCCAGCTCTTTTCCCTGTTCTTTTGACATATCCATATGCAGTTCACTTTCTCACTTTAATCTCAGAGGTTAATTTCTTACTCTGAAAAGAGTCCAACAGAGCAAAAGTTCCCTTAGGGTAGTGATGATCATGAAATAGACTTAACTCAAGAGTGTTGTTTCCTTAGACTGATACTAATTTATATTCTTACAATGTGGATGTGATGTCAGTGAAATGCTTTAAATACTGTACTCTAGACCAGAGGCATGAGTTCACACTTTACTCCAGATCTGTGCTGAGGGTTGCTCCCAGTCAATGGAGCTGTAAGCAACATTTGACTGCACTGTTCAGGCTGAGGAGCCGCAGGTCGCCAGATGTTAACACCCACCGTCACTCTCTTCCATGCTTTTAGTTAGAGAAGTTAGCATGCCTCAACTACGCTAGTAGGCAAACTGCACTCATACCAACCATGTGCTGCATCAAACTTTGATAATTGTCTCTTCTGCATGTATTTGGCTTTCAAATAAATAATTTTTGTAGTTTAGTTATATGTGGGAAAAAAATATGTGAAAGCAAAGCTTGGACATGTCAGAGAGAGAGCATTCAGTAATATGGTAGGATTTGAGAAAGAAGGGGCAGACAGCTATGTCTTTGAAGTACTTTCTATGCTGTATGTCTGTGCTGTAAGTCAGAGATATTTGAACAACAACTGGACTGTGTGTGCACAAAGACTCTGGAAGTGAGCTGCATGCTCTGAAGTGTTAACTGTTATGCCAAATTAGTGAAGACAGTGAATTTAACATGGGATGGATCATTGTCTTGTACAGCATGAAAAAGATTCTTAATTGATTTTCCTTGGTGTGAGAGGTTGTATGGCAAAGGCATTTAAAGTAGCCAGGTAAGAATCTGACCATAGCCTTCCTAACTAGGACTGCACATCTATATGTTACTTTGTGTGACTGATGACAGAACACTACTCTTCAGCTCTGCATGCAGCCTAGATATTCTAGGAATGATGCCATAGGCAAAACAAGGGCAGCCCAGGGAGAAGAAAGACATTATTTCTAAAATTCCATAATCCTTTTTATCTCCTATCCTAAAGTGAACTGTTACCTCCCTACAAGAGATAAAACTCCTTTTTTCTCTTTATGTGAATTCATCCATCCAGGAGAGAACAAAATTAATTCCCTCAGAGTTTATTCCAAATAGGTAGTGACTGGATAAAAATACCTTAATTTTTCTGTGCAATAATCTCTTCAGTACAAATTTGTACACCAAGGAGACAAATGCATCCCTTCATTGACATCTGGTAAATATAATAGCCATAATCATAAACAAGGGTGTCAGTAATTGCTGGTGGAATGTCTTCAGGAAGAAATAAGGAGCTAAGGTCAGCAGATACATGTTTGACACAAAACAAGGAATCAAGGTAAGACTTAGGAACTAGAAGGGCTCCAGAAACAATTCTTCAGTTAGTGTTACTGTTCTGGAGTAGAGTTGTTTGTTCCGTATAGGTGGCCACCAAAATGTGTCTCAGTAGCACAGCTATTGGCTGATGGGGTAGTTGAAGATTTGAGGTAGCCTTAAGAATAGCAGATAAAATGTCATTTAAATATATTTTTAGAAAAAAGTAAAAAAGTGTAATGTGGTTATACCAGAACACTATGGTGTAATCATATCACATGTGCTGAAAGTACTGCTGATGAGATTCCTGCCCAGAAGCTGATGGTAGGACTGCCTGGCTACTAGATGCGTCCCCCTAGGAATCCACGACTGTTCAGCTTACCTTCTCTGCTGGCAAGAAACCCTGGAAGCATGGGTTAAGGCATAGCTGTGATGTGGCCTTTGGAGCAGGTGAGAGAACACAAGTAGCAGAGTCCACTTCATGATGAAGTTCAGGGTTTTCACAGAAAGGATGCAGGGTGATCTGCTGGAAGGCTAGTGGATGGTGAGGGAGAAGCAGAGCAGGGCATGTTTGGAGCCAGATTTCTACACAAGTAGATCTACTTGGATGCTGTTGAAAATTTGTCTTAATGTTTTATCCTCTATATAGGAGTCAGCAGAAACTCATATTCTGGTTTGAAAGTTTCCCTGGCTTCCTGAGTATCCTAAACAAGCTGTACCTTAGACTCAAGTGAGGACCTTTGGAAAGCCCTCACAACAATCTGATGTAAGCACTTCAAATGAAATACAGATTTATGTTTTGTCCAGTCCCAAACTAATAAGGAATAACTTCACAGCTTCCTCTTGAGGTGTTTTTTCATGTGAGGATTTTCTACATTGCTCGTAACCACCATGCCTGATCTTAATCCACAGATGCTCACTCAGAAATGGAGGCATACATGGAGGCTGGCTCGCAGTTGCACAAGAAGTTCAAAGCAGCACTTTAAATTGAGCTCAAGTCTTAGGACTCTTATGTCTTACTTATTAGGTTTTCCTCCCTCCCCTTACCTCTGGGAATGGAAACAGACCACAAACTCCATATTTCTTAGAGAAAATTACCTGCTTTGTTATTCTGTCTTTCAACCTTTGCCATAAATTCCACTTCATTAACACTGGCCAAAACACCTCAGTGAGCTGCACTGCTTGGGCTATAAAATGTATCTGGCGAGTAGGCAGGAGAATCTCTTTAGCGACAGCCATGCGAAAGAGCAGGACCAGGAGGCTCTGGCTGTTCTGACATGAATCATCAGTGAATACTAATGAACACAGATTTTTTAAAAAAATTTTTTTAGCTGCTTACCACTGTGTTGAAATGGCAATGTCTCTCACCACGTACTGTGAAAAAGAGTTTTGCACTCTCTGGTATTGGATGATGATTTCAAATGGACAGCCTGTGCAATGCTGAAGGTTAAATCCCATCTGGATTAAGTCTTTCCTCTCTGAGGCATGCCTTGGAGCAACTAACAAGCCAGCAACTCAGCCCATCTGCAGATCATTACTGGTACGTGTGACAAAGGAAACACCTGAGCAGGGAAGCAGAGTAGTATGCAGAGTTCATAGGCAGGTGTTGATGTTTAGGGAACAAGTTGAGTTCTGGAGGGCACCTGGAAAGCCTCAGACCACCAACATTTTTAACAAGGTTTGGCTATGCACCTTCTGTGCAGTGCTCTGATAACCTAAGGGTCAGGTGCAGCAACAGAGGAGAGATGCTGAACTTTCATGAAGAATGCAAAAAAATGGATTAATCCTTCTGCTTTAAAACAGTATGTGTTGTGGTTTGAATCACTACACTCCCTGATAAAGAGTCCCTCCCTATCTTTCCTGTAGCCCCTTTTAAGTACTGGAAGTTCAGTTTTGGGCCCCTCACTACAAAAAGTACATTGAATTACTCGAGCGTGTCCAAAGAAGGGCAACGAAGCTGGTGAAGGGTCTGGAGAACATGTCGTACGAGGAGCGGCTGAGGGAACTGGGGTTGTTTAGTCTGGAGAAGAGGAGGCTGAGGGGAGACCTCATCGCCCTCTACAACTACCTGAAAGGAGGTTGCAGAGAGCTGGGGATGAGCCTCTTTAACCAAGTAACAAGCAATAGGACAAGAGGTAATGGCCTCAAGTTGCACCAGGGAAGGTTTAGACTGGATATTAGGAAGCATTCTTTACAGAATGGGTTGTTAGGTGTTGGAATGGGCTGCCCAGGGAGGTAGTGGAGTCCCCATCCCTGGAGGTGTTTAAGAGTCGCGTTGACATAGCGCTTAGGGATATGGTGTAGTTTGGAACTGTCAGTGTTAGGTTAATGGTTGGACTAGATGATCTTCAAGGTCTTTTCCAATCTTGATGATTCTGTGATTCTGTGGAAGGCCACTAGAAGGTCTCCCTGGAGCCTTCTTTTCTCCATGTTGAACAACCCCAACTCTCTCAGCCTGTCCTCGTAAAGGAGGTGCTCCAGCCCCCTGATCACCTTCGTGGCCTCCTCTGGACTTGCTTGAGCAGGTCCACGTTATGCTTTTGTTGGGGGCTCCAGAGCTCAACACAGTACTTCAGGTACTTATTGTGTTACTGTTTCAGGAAAGTCTCGGCTTCTTAGAAAGCCCTTTATAAAATGGATATCATGGGATTCAGAGTCACAGGATTGGAGGAATAGTATTAGTTCAAAGCACCTTTAAGCAAATAGGAAAGTTTAAGCTATAATTTACCTTCTTATTTTAAAATTTTATTTTACTTTATTGAATTTTTTAGGGTGGACTATCTAAAATCCAATGTCATAAAACCACTGTCCTTCCTAAACACTGAGGCTTTGTGGAAGTCAGAACAGGTCTCTGGTTTTTGTTTCATCCATCTCTGTACACTGTAGTAACACTACCTCTGTGTTTTTATTCGTCCCCAAGTAAGGCATGGAAATGAGATGAATAAAGGCATTACCAAGGTCAATAGACAATGGAGGATTCACCTAGGTATATGTTTATCTAAATTAAGGAAAGGGAATGTGATAGAGATAAACAAGCATCCAGGAAGACAGCTACTGAATTTTGCCATCAGTAACATCTCTTGAAAGCTACTATCAGCAGCACACTCACATCTCTTTGATCTCAGAAAAGACAAGGCAGAGTGCACAGCTTCTTTATGCTCCTAAGCAGTTTTCCTTTCAGAGACAACTGTGTGATCTGTTCATAAAGATATGTGAATGTGAGAAGCAGGAATTGGGTGAATTGACCTTTATACTAAAGCACCTCAAATACCTTGGGTTCAAAAGCTTAAGTTGCACTTGAATGTTGCTGAACTACTCTTCCATTTATCAGAGTCAGAAAAGGGACAGCAAGAGAGAACTGAAGGAGAAAATAGGCTGGGACAGAACAAGTACTGTGAAGAAAGTGATAAACAAATAAACTGTGACAAGAGTCCCATGGAGGAAAGATACAGAAAGAAATAACACAAGGGGAATATGATCTTCAAGACTGTATGGAGCAGGCTGTTATTTCAAAATATTCTGCTACTCATAAAGCATAAACTTCAGCATTATCTTAAAAAGGAAAAAAGAAAAAAAAAAAAAACAGTGTATGATAGATCATTGTCACTTAAAAATAAAGGTGGACTCACAGATTTAAAATCAGTGAGACTCACTTCCTCTGCAGAAAAAATACAAAGATCCAACAGACTTCTGGGAGCATCTGCAAGATAACAGAGCAATAAATAACTGAGTAGAAGTGAACAAAACATGCCAGATAACTCACTATAGAAGTAAATTAAGGTTAATAGGCCTTCTGGATAAATCAAAGAAGTAGATGTCGTACATCTTGACTTTAGTAAGGTTTTTGACACTGTCTCATGTGATATTCAACAAAAATAAGTGAAGGATACTTTGCCAGAATGTAACTTCTTGGGAAACTGTACAGAAAAAGCAGTTACTACCAGTTCATTGTCTGACCAGAAGGATGGATTCTTCAAGCTCTTTCTTGGGCCCAGCGCTATTACTTAGTTTAATTAAGATCCTAGACGATAGAATATTAAACCTGCAGATGATATCAAGCCAGGAGGGACTGCAAAGTCTTTGGAGGATGAAAATGATCTTAACAAACCAGGGTAATGGTGTAAAGCAAAGAGGGTGCATAAGACAATATTCTTGGGGCTGAGACGTGGACTTCAAGATGGCAGGGTAGGTGGCAAAGCAGACATTCTTCAGTGAAGGAGCTGAGGGCCAGAGCGAACACAAACCAAACATGAGTCAGGAAGGTCAGGCTGTTGTCAAAAACCCAAATATCGTACTGGGTTGTTTAAACAATGTTGGCGTCTGTAACAAACACGAAATAGTCCTCCTGCTTTCTCACCACAGCTGGAGCACTGGGTCCAGTTTGGTGCACTGCATTTCCAGAAAGATGGGAATCAGTTGGAAAGAGTCCAAGGAGAGGAGCAAGAGGGATTGAGGGTCTGGAAAACATGACCTGTGAGGAAAGACTGAAGGCAGTGAGGTTGTTTAGTCTAGGGAGAGACAAACTGAAGAAACGTATGCTAAGTGTTCAAATGTTTAAAAGGTATCTGCAAAGAGGGAAGTAATAAACTGTTATGAATGTCCAAAAGAAGTAGTGGACTTAACTTTCAGGAGAAGAGACTAAGGGTAGACACTAGGAAATGTTTTCTGTGATAGTAACAGAATTGATTAGCTAGGAAGCCTATACAAACTCTACTGTAGGAGGGTTGATAAACAGGTTGGACAAACATCTGTCAAGAAGCATTTAGGAACAGCTGATCCTGATTTGGTGGAGGGGATGGCTTAAATGATCCCTTGAGATGCCTTCCAGGCCTATTTCTACAATGTTATAATCAATGGGTAGAAGAAAGCTATGGATTTAAATTAATTAGGGCAGGTGATGAAGAAAAGAATCTGGGAACTGAAATACTCATTCATAGACTTTAAAAAATTTCAAACTACATGTATATGATCTTCCCTTCCTTAAAATAAGTGTTCTCATAGGAGCAGGGGCAGATCTCAGACCCAATTAACATTTCAAGCACAGTAGAATTTGGGGATGTAGCCCCTGTGTTGGACTGCACCAGCTAACATTGCAAAGAGTTTTTCTGAAAATTACGCAAACTTTTTCAGAATGTTTATAGGTCTACTGGTTGGCGTTGACTCAAAGTTGTTTGATCTTTAGAAAAAGTCCTAGTTCCATAAATTCCCTGAAATTTGTAGAAATGCAATATATGTAAGACCTGCAAATTCAGATCCCTGCAAATGTCTGCATGCTATAGATCTCAACGTATGGCTCATGTTGGGCACTTGTGAAATACAGACAGTTACCTTAAAAGAGATCTGCATCCAGGTAGATGGTTTATAGACTGTCAGGCCACACTGCTGGTTTAGATTTGAGGAATTACTTTGGAAGAACAAGGCGGGCTCTATTTTTGACATTTCAGCAATGAGACCACTTGTACATTATGACCCAATTTGATTTACTGTAAGAAAATAAGAGTGCTGTAATTTGTAAAAGACATTTATTACATGAGTCAAAAAAAGAAAAAAAGGGGAGGGAAGGGGGAGAGAAAGCAGCTTAACGTCTCTGTCCATCCCCATCTGGTTTTATTTTAATCTCACTCTAGTCACATATGAAATTTTGCTTAGCTGTCTTCATTTTCTTAGTCAATCTTGATTAATGGCCTTCAAAGTAAAAATAATTGGCCTGCATCAGGCTTGTTTTATAACTCTTGTTCACAAAGAATGTGAAAGGCTGGAAAATGAGCCTAAACAGAAGGAATGCATTACGTTAGCCTTTGAGAAAGAGCAGTCCTCCAGTTGTGTTTCACTGTGTATTTTTATAACAGGCGCCTCCTTGACTGTCCATGATATTGCAGATATGCAGTGCCAAAAGCTTTTGTGTACTTCATCAGGCTGACCATGTCACCTCACAATCTCCCAGCAGCCACGTGTGCTCGGGCAGAGGGAGGTAGAGCCAGCCCCTACTGACCAGAGCTGTGTGCCCACGGAGTTGCCGCAGGCTGTGCCACATGGAGCAGGCACCCCAAGAAGCTGAAGGGATGCTTTTGTGCAAGTGCTCTCTAATTGCTTCACTCCTGCTCTTAAACTTCAAGAGAGTTGCCATGCAATTTAGGGAGTGTGGATCTCGCTTGAGCACAGAAGAGCAGTCACACATTGATTTTACCTGAGGTGAATGTGGCCCTGTGGCTTTATAATTACCTTTATTCCCTTCCAGTGAATGCAGTCCTGGTAGATCAATCCACCAAACTGATTGCAGATGTGATATTTTTTAAAATCTTTTATGTCATAAAAGATTGCATAAATTTACTGAGCTCAACTTTTTTTTAAATAAACAGAGTATATGCTCATTTTTAAGGGAAAAAAAAAATTCTTTGGCCTATCAGGAAAGGACCTGATACGGGAATTTTGTTTCTGTTGGGACAAGCAATTTTTCAAACTTGCTTTCTTGCCATCAGAAAGGTAGGGAGATTCAGTCTAGTCCTTCCTTTGTGTAATGCACAGAACAGGTTATTGCATGTTTATGGCAAGTTTCAGTATTATGTCATGTTTACCAAAAAGAAAATCAGCTTTCTGTTATACATCTTAGGGGTGAAAACTGTTACTTAAATATTAACCAAAGAGAAAAAGAAGTTCTTCATTTGAATTATTTATGTTAATTTAGGAATATATGAGCAACTCATGACAGTCCTGTAAAGTTATTATACCACATACTTATTTCCTTGCACTGTTTTGAAATAGGAACAGTTTATGATTTTCCTGATGCTTTTCATGTAACAGCCTCAACATATGTACTGACTTCCATTAAGCTTCCTAAGATTTCTCTGGAGTACGCATGTGATATACTTATGATACTTTTGCCAGATATGGCTGGATCCAAACTTGGTCTGGAGACGAACACTTTTCCCAGAGTAGCTGAGACCAGCTGCTGAGTCCTGTATCTTCTCTTCTCCCTGCAAGGCAAGCCGGGGTTACACAGATGGTATTTTCATGTCAATGCAGATCAAGCTGAGCATTAACCTCATGGCATGGACCAAAATCAATCTGCAGGGCTGCTTGTATTCGGTGGGAGAGGAATGCATATTTTCTTCTTTTCAGAAAGTGGCATGTAAAATACAGATATCAAGAGATCCCATTCCCTACACTCCAACACTTTCCGTGCTGTTCTTTTAAACAGTTAATGATGTATTGTAACACAAACATCTGACCTTCAACGAAGCACAGCCTCACCATGACAATCTTTCCCTTCGATATTTCACCAGCTTTTGGAAACTGATTTTACAGCAGCTCCTGTTAGACCCAGGGCAGGTAGCCAAGGTCCATGAAGAGCAGAAAGAAACCTGTCATGTTCCTCCCCCCTACTGGAATGTGTCTGATTCTTCGGCTGTAAAGTCTTCTCAGTCCCTAAAATCTTTTCTTCAAGAGACTTCTGCACTTACCTGAGAACTGAACAGAGGAGAGAGACTTTTGCGAGGCATACACTTGAGAAAATGTCACCAGCTGGAGAAACAATAGTACTAACTCTATAAAGTTTAAAGCTTTGAAATGGTATCAGTGCCCTCTTTTTCCATGGACATGTTTTTCAAGGATTATTCATTCCCACCATTAAAAGCTTTGGTTCACCCTTGGTTTGAGCTACTTTATGCCACTGTTCCATTAGACAGCTACAGGATGTGTGTACCTACATGAACCTTCTTCAGCAAGCCCTTATGGCAGTTGTATTTTTCACATGGGAGAGATGAGAAGCTGCAAACCTGACAAGTACTGTCCATCTTACAGCAACAGTCTGTGTAACTGATCCCTTCCTTGCACTCCATTTCATTTTCTTAGGGTCCACCATGGTACCTCCTCTGTTCATTCTTTGTCTTGGAAAGACTTAGCCACCAGATACCATTGTGTCTGACATTGTGTTTGATGATTTTGCTGGTGCCCAAGTATTACCTTTAAATCTTATGGCCATAGGAAATGGACTGAGCTCAAACATCACAACCTTGTGCAAGTGGTACAATACTGGCTTTACTGACCCAGACTTTTAATGATAAATGTCAGTGAAAATCTGCCAAGTACATGTCCTAGCTGGCTGTATCAAAGCAGTAAGAATAACAAATACATTGACAGTGGTGCATAGATTAAAGAGGAAAACCTGGTCTAGTTTGACTCCTGCTTATATCCATTTGCTTGTATTACTCTTTTGTTTCGTGATTCACCCCAGCCACCTTCTTTGTCATAAATTTTAAAAAAATTAAGCTCTTTGGGGTAACCTTTCCCTAAGTTTCCTTTAAAAATTGCTTAAGTCCTTACCAGTTAGAATAAAAGAAAGTTTTTAATCTCATCTGGAAATAAATTATATTTCTTTTTTTAGAGCTAGTTTGTTTGCTTTGTGGAAATAAGATATTTTTGGCTCTGTTTGCTTCCAGTTGACTTGAAATGAAATTTTTCATTTTGATTGCTTGTTTCCATTTGACCAGCAACTCCTCTGGTCAATTATTTGCATACTTCAATCTGTGGCTGCCTATGTGAAACTATCTGAGTTTCCTGTTATACTGCTCTTATATGGCAGTGGAAAATGACTGAAAACATCACTGTATTATTTTATAAATCGGTAATATATTATGTCTTATACTGTGTGCAGGAGGTGTGGTAGAACTAGGAAAGGTGCCCTAGACAAGGGTAGCAGATATCCATAGGTATGGTATGGCTTTCGTATGCAAAGAGACTAAACAGCTTAAGACTTTTCAGCTTAAAAAAAACATTCTGAGGATATGGGAGAGGTACATGAAGTCATGGATGCTTCAGAGAATGTAAATAGGGAGTTCACTATTTCTCACAACAGACGAATGAGGGAAATCCAGTGATGCAACAGGTTTAAAAGAAAGGGAAATATTCCTTCTATACCAGCCACAACCTCATTTTGTAATGCACTATGCTGTGGAGACCAAAGTTTGAAGAGGGTCAGTAAAAAGTTAGACTTTCCTGTGGTTTGATCAGTTTGAAACAAAACTGAAAGAAATGTCAAAGAGAGATGGGCAGTTCTTTCCTGCTGCTGCTGCTGCTTCCCCCCAACTGGTTTGTCTTCACAGGCAGGACCTGTCTGGGGGTTGTCAATCCAGCAGAATGGCCAGGATGCACACTGGTCCTGCCTGGCTGGGGACACTGCTGCCCTCAGACACTGGGCAGTCCAACATCAGCAGCCTGCTTTTCAGATGTCAGAGAACCAAACCAGTGACTCGATGACACATGTGTGATTGCATGCTGCACAGAAATGTTTTACATATGTGTGTGGTGAGCACAAGCGCGTCGTAAGTTTTGAAGTAACAAGGGAGTAGAAATGCCAGAGAAAAGTAGCGTGTCATTTGTTATGTTTGTACAATGTTTGCCTGAAGATGCAAAATAAATACCTAGTTATTGACATGAGAAAGGAGGAATCACCATGCACAATCTCTGTGAGAGTGCTCAAAGGCTCTCCCACTTCTTTATTTGTATTCTTTGTATTCTTTGAGCTTCCCACAAAAGGCTATCTGAAGGGAGCTGCTGCACAATGAGGAATGCTGAGACTCATATGCATATTTTCATATATTTTTCACAATTTCAATGTCATACATGATCCTGTGACAGAAGTGGACAGAAGAACAGTGAGAATGTGGCCATTATGTGTTTTATAGCTTATAAATTATTTTTTTCTTTTTCTTTTTCTTTTTTTTAATTCTAATTGGCATATCTTCCTTTCTGGAAATTGATTTTTCAGTTCAAAGCAGCATTCAAAGGAAAACAAAAGAAGAAACTAAAGACATTTTGAACCCATTTACATACTTCTAAAGAATTAATCCACTTTTTCAGAGAAAATGAGAGACAAGTATTTACATTTATTTACCTCAAAAGAAACTGTGAAAAAATTAACACTTTCATCCAATTTTACTTATGCCAGCATTTCTTTGCTGTAAGAAGTCAGCACCTTTTTCACCTCTGTCTTATAGGACATACATATCTAGAATTCTCAGGTAACTGCATGAAATATGTAGGTATGTACTTTGTATACTTACAGCTGCTTGGCTTAGGAGTTGGTCTTGCCTTGCTCTTTGACCACAAGAACTTTCTGAATTGTTAAAACCTAAGGATTTCGATTTTGCAGTGCTGGTATACTTACCTACTGATGAGCAATGGACTTTATGTAAACACTATAACATTGCCAAGCAGCCTGTGACATGCAGCCATTTAAGGTTCAGAAATGAAGTCTCCTTCATGCTAACAGTAGATCATTCACCTCATACAATTTAAAAATGTTATTACTGTAGCTCATGGTGGTGTTGGCATAAAATGTCAAAATATGATGCTCACCTTGGATGTGGGAAAGGGTATTAATCTGAAACTGCTTCTGTTTGTTGCTCAAGCTGAACCATACCATGTGAAAATGCGTTCATTTGTTTGTCTAAAAAGATTTAGGATTGCACATCATCTTTATCCATAGTAAACATTTTGTTATATACAGTATACTAATTATTGTTAAACTGAAGTGTTTTTCTAGCCCCAGTGGCATAATGGAAATTATACTTCAAACTGCATAATATTCTTGGAAAGGGAATATAGATTTAGCAAAGAACATAATCATTTTGCTATAATGATAACGTACCTATTTACATAATGATAATGTACATATTTACTGCCAAGCATGTTTGTTCTGCATTAGTGTTTGTAGTGTGGCGGGGAGAATTACAAAATGGAACTTCGATTTGTGTCTGGTGGCTGTTGTCTTGCAGGGGAGTGAAGAAGGGAGAGCAGGTGATAGGGTGTTTCTGGAAAAAAAAGGAGTAAGTCTATGTGCTAGGCTTGCATTGTGTATGAGATCAGATCTGCACATGCCCATTTGCTTTCCTTTCTTCTTTTTTCTGAGGGACCTTGTCTGTTAAGTAAGTGAAAATCCTTTGTGAGATTCCTGGCAGCAGGCATCAAAAAGATGCTAAAAGTCTATGTTAGCTGCATGCTCTCTCTTTGAACACATTCTCAAGTAATGCCACTGTTGGAATCATTTAATCTGAGAGATGAAAAAAAAAATCTACATTTTTGGTTTCATTTCAAAACCTGTAAATCTCTGTATACATCTAAAGAAGCGGGAAATCTTACACTTGGAGGAGACAGAAAAAAAAGTTAGGAGACACTGTTTGGTGAGCTGTCATATGTTTTCTGAACTTTTTGTAATAGAAAGAAGTCTCGAAAGAGCCCTTTTCTTCACTTCTCTAACAAAGGCATGTCCCAGTTTATTAAAAAATCATACACAACAATGCTGCCTGCCAGGTTTTATAGCCCTAATGAAAATTTGGTCCAGAGCACAAAAAATATCTGGAAAAATGCCTGAAATTTCCCTGTCGCAGATGTTTCAACAGAAGGTGCTTGCATGCCATTCGTTAATGTAACGCCATACGGGACTCGGTATGACCACTGCAATAACCAGTAAGTAACACACGCAGTGTGCGCATCACTGCGCCAAATTTTCCGTCTGTTGTGTGGGGCTTGTATCCTGTGGATTGAGACGTACCTTGATGAAACTGTATTGTCATTGAATGATAATATTTGTGGATCACTCTGCTAGAAAACATCCTATCAAGAATGTGGGAGGTCTGTGTAAAGAGTCGGTGCAGCTCATTGGCATTGCAGTCAGTTAGGAAGGATGGGAATGTTAGTATTTATGCCCTTTTTTTAGCCTGTCTTTCAGATGCCAATTTACAGGAGCAGCACTCCAGATATTAAAGCACTTTCTCTTTGAGAGACGCTGTTGAATTTTAATCTCAGGCATTGTGTAATTAAAAGGGGCATGTGAAATACAGTAATTATCGATCCAGTGGAAAAAATTACACAGACATAACATTCTCCTGGGATAATTATTTTTTATTTTGCAAGATTAAAAGAGGAGTGGACTGAAAGGAAAAAGGAAAAAAAAATCTTGAAGTACACTGTACTCCATCAGCTCCAGTTTTGTATCCTGAAAGGCAAAGAAACAAATATTAAGCAACTACAAATACTTCCCTGTGCACACAGATGAATATTGTCTTTTGCACTTGGGTGGGAAGCTGTGGAGTATACTGCTTTTATTTGTGTATATCTGAGGGAGGTGATGCAGTCTTTTCATACTAGTAGAGGTAGGACTTGTGTGTACATATCATCCATGCTATGGTGAGGATATACATGAGTGCTTCTCATGGACCAAACCAGCATCCTTAGAAACACTTCTGCAAGAGTTAAATCTGCTACTGACAAGGGGTTTGAGATGCTTTTATGATTTTTCATATTCTTCCTCACTGTTCAACAGTAGCATGTCGTCCTGGACAGTTTGCCATCTCCTTTGTGCAACAGTGACCGAAACAGGAAAAAGTACTGACTGACTTGCCTAGAATTTGAGTTTGAGTTCAAGGTTGAGCAAGGGCTGAGATTCAACAGAAATAAGGCTTTTGCCATCGACTAAGAGAATCATAAAGGTACTATCAGGTTTTATTAACCATGTTTCTAGGAGATTTCATTCACATCTGAAATGAATCTGGAAAATCTTTACGGGTTTGACACAGAAGCAAAACCACTGACACAAATTCAGAACCTGGGTTGTGAAGCTACATTCAGAGGACTTTATGCTTCACTTGAAAGTCAAGGCTTTGCTCTGTAGTGGTCCTACTAAAGTAATATCCAGTAAACCCAGTTAGGTTATTTATGCTCTTTCACTTCCTTTATTTTGTGTCAGTTCTTTTCTAAGATAGAATTAAATATAGATGTTTCTAAGAACATGTAAACCATCATGAGTAGAAGTGATGAAAGAATTGACCCTCTCCAGACAAATGGAGATCACTATATCATAATAAAGATTGTACATTTTTGTTTGCTAAGCACTATTTACAGGACAGTGCAACTGTTTTTTTCATTGTATTTCATATGTGCTTTCCTATATACCTTTTCATTCATAATTCAAACCTTAAAACTTCAGATAGGTCTTGGCCAGTGCACTTTCATGACATTATGGGTTCAGGAGGATGCCCAGGACATTCCTACTCAGAAGAGACATCTATCTTTAACTGTCCCATAATGAAGTTCACAGTCAGGTTTGTTGCTGCTGCCAAGGAAGGAAGAGCTGGGGAGCATCCAGTCTTAGCTCCTCGTGGAGTCATCAGCTGCCCCTGTTATGATCTCAGTAGCAGAAAGGACCAGGCAGCCCAACTCTGATGTTGGTGTCCATCCCAGTTTGAGTCCTTTGAACCATTCTTCCTGTAAAAGAAGTACCCTGCCCCTTTTCAAGTTTGTGCCATGCCAACGTTGAAAGACCTTGAGTCTGCTCTGCCATTAAAGATGAGGTTTTTAGAGTTTAGGTATATCAAATACACAGAGCATTGCTGGGACTTCTGCATGAAAATTACATAAAAGCCAACATTATTTCATCACATGGACAGTTTGCCTAATATCTCAGAAACAGTAGGCGAGTAAGGCACAGAGAACTGCCTCTAAAGCCTTTGTAAACTGAACCTCAAAAATTTGCAAACAAAATGTAATTGTGTGAATGGAAAAAATATAATTATCCAAGCTTTCCTTAGATCTGGGAAGAGATCAGCATTATTAGAATGGATTAACTGCAATAAGTCAATGGTATCTGTTGGCTGTATAATCATTATTATCTGTTTTTCCTGGATATAGAACTGATTGAATTTGCAAATCAGATTTCCCTGCACTGTATAAACTTTTTTCTGGAAGTTAAAGTAAATGGTTATTACAGAATTGCTCTAAGGTAAATGAAAAGTATGAGGGAGGTAAAACAGGAGTAGGAAAAAAGAAGAAAAGAATGGAAAGCACCTTGATTAATGCTCATCAGGCTGAATCATGGTGTGAGAGTTGTATTCTAGCTTGATGTTTCAGAAAAGAGGTGTGCTGTTTTTTCCTCTAAGCATGTATTTATTTGTAATTGCTTTTGTAAGAACACATCTGCTCTATTTTCTCACTAGTTTCAGTAAGACAGACTCCTTTTTATATTTTCTCTGGAAGTACATAATTTTCTTCAGGTGTTTTAATGAACTTGGACAGCATTAAGGGATCAGAGAAATCAGAGCTAGAAATGACTCCCACCTGCCCAGGGAATTCCTTGCCAAGCAGCATGATATCCCCTACCCAAAACTGCAGAGCCACTAAAGGTATCCTCAGCTTTCAATGATGTTTGCAACTAAAGTGTTTAAGGACCTGGGAATGGTCTTTCATGGGATTGAATCTCCTTTGTGGCAGAATGTGTACAGCCCAAGGTAACAAATCTGGCAGCTACAACAGTGGGAAAGGGCTGTTGCAGGGGCCCTGCCCGACCTGGCTGTTTACATAGGAGTGTAGGTGCAAGGGCAGAGCCTTGCCCAGGATGCCTTTGCCCTTTGCAGGCTCCAGCTATTGTGGATACCCTTGTGGATGCACTTTGGAGGATAACTCTGAATCTATTGGATGAGTGAGGACAAGAACTGGAGGGTTTTCCCATTGCTCCTTCACCCTTCCCTTCCTTCTGCCATGGGTAGTCTCTGTGCCGTGACCCATCAGGAAACGGCAAACAAGCAAAATCATTGCATAAAGTATGACATTTCCAGCCTGGCTGGGAAAAAGAGGAATTAGATACCTCCCAAAGAAGCTTGACTGGGCAAGATTTCCAGCAAAATCTTTCTGTGAGCAGAGATGTTAAGGTCATGCACTAAAGCAAAGTCCTTGCTTTTCTCTCACATGCTTGTTACAGAGCTTGAGAACGTTTCAGATATGTTCATTGCTTTTCTCTTTGGAATTAAATTTTCCCCCCAGGGTCTCTTCCACTCATTTGCATTTTTGGATTATCATATACAACTTTTAACTGTGATAAGGCAGTGCAGTTCTCAAGGTGTTCCCTACTATGCCTGGTTAGGCTATGTTTTTTTCTTTGGGGTGAGTCTCCTAAATCCTCTCTTAATTTCTTTGGTACCTGTGTACTGCTGGTATGTAGATCTGCTTGGATGTTTCTCATTAGCATCACCGTAAGTGGGGTCTTTTGCAAAAACTTGGTGTGCATTTGTGCCTGTGTGAGAGAGCAAGACAGGGAGAGAGCCAGGAGGGATTGGTTTCATTCATTAACCCTGAGATTGCCATTAGATTTGCAAAGTCAAAGGCCAGCTGTGTTACTGTTAATCAACAACAACAAAAAATATTTACTCTGTGGAAGCAATTTTCTCAAATACACTGCACTGTGACAAAGTCCCTAGAAGTCATTTTGACACATAATTTATTTGCTGAAAAAACATTTTGTATATAAGAACTACCATATACACACTGCAAATTTCCAGTTTTATAGGACACTCATCTTCAAGAGCATATAAAGAATCTCATCTATCTCTTTGCTAGCACAAGACTGTTCCTTTTAGGGTAATCAATAGTGTCCTGTACATTTCTACATCATTCAAGGTATGACACTTTCACTATTTATTATGAAACTAGAGATGAGAACATTTATAGGTTTTTATTCCATTTCACCTACCCTGCACTCAAAAATGTCCACAAAGATTTTTTTTTTGTGTCTGTATTTTGCCTACTTCATTCTCTGCATCCAAAAAGAATTTTTTCAGAACTCCACATCATAGCTCAGAACTTCCATCTGCAAAAATATCTTATTTTTCTACATACAGGTGGCCAACATTTCTAATTTAGTTCCAGCCAAACTAAACATCTGAAGCTGTTATTCTTGGAAAATAATCTAGAATGCAAAGGGTTTACTTTTTGGACAAGAAATGACTGAGAAGGAAACTGGATAACAAAATTAAATTGGTTTCACCTTCTCAAACTACCAAAAACATTCTAGATTGGTACTGCTCATCCTTGTTTTGATTCTGCATATGACAGTGGTAAAATCCTGCTGGTATTGGTTATTATAAAATGGCCTTACAGAACAAGCAGATCTTTTGGACTAGCTGATAATTATGTCATAACAAATCGTGCAATCAATTGTCATTAGCCTCTATGTGTATTTTCCTTTCACTAGCTCATTTTATATAATTTCTATTTCATCACTTCACTTCAGAGTATCTCACTCCAGGCAGAAACTATCTGGGAACTGTAATATTACTTATGTGCTGTAGATCCAAGGCCTTGGAGAGCATAATTTTTAAGATGTGTTCCTGAAATTCTCTTGAAATGTCTCAGTTTTTTCTCAAATCCTGATATTAAAAGATTGGCAAATGAAAGGTAAGTATGAGAAAGCATGAGGGAAGGAAGAAGCAATGGAAAAATGAACCCTTTGAATACAGTGTATATGTACGTATAAGGTAGAAATATGAGTGAGTTCTGGTCCATAAGACAGTAAACATTCTATTTAAGAAGAAGAGTTTTGGAGGTTGTATGCACTCTCCTAACAGTCAAGAGTTTTTATTTGCAGTTTTCTAGATGATATTGCCTATCTGACCTAGTAGTATTTACATTATTCCCTGACTGTTTCAGGGCTGGAAGGGAGCAGATCTAAACTTTTCTGTTCATTTGACTTTTGAAACATACGGTAATACAACATGTACAGCTGCACAACATATTTACCCCATCTGTATATTGTATTCCAACTTTCTGGTTAACAAATGATATATACTACGTACCATTTCAGAGTTCAAAAATAATAGGAAAATTACACTTGTTAAAGAAATTTATGCACAATATTAAGTGTTATGTTAGTATTTCTAGATCTAGTGTAAGGTTGTACGTCTTTGTAAGCAACTCAAACATTTTGAAAAGTTTAATACTGCTTGATTGACGGAGCTACTTATCTAGTCTTCATTTATTTGGTAAAGTTATTCTTCATTAGCAAGAGCAGTTGATTTTGCATGTATTTCCTAGAGATGTGAGTTATGTTCCACTGGAAAGAAACCTTAAGGCTATCAAGTCCAAGGCCTTTGTGTTGCAAGCCACCAATGGACCATATGAGGAAGTCTTCTCTGTACTTTTCTTATTTACCTTCTTGAGGTAGCCATGCACCAACTTACCAGAGAGATCTTTCCAGTATATATGCATTAACACTTCCGCTGCTGAAAACATGTCCTCATACCATATTTACCTCTTTTTTTGTTGTTGTTTTTCTTCAGTATCTTCTTGTTAGCTCATAGCCATTCTGTGAGCGACTGACACTGCCAAATCTATCTCTTCTGTCACCTCCTGCTGGTGACTACATGTCCTAGCAAGCTGATGTCAGAAGCAGATGAGTCACTGTGCACTCCAGGTCAAACCTATAGGATTCAAACCTGTGCAAACATGGTGGTTGTTGCTATGTGCATGACTCCTTCCATCCAGCATCAGAGCTCACTGACCTTACCCCACCATTTATCTCTGTGTCTGTGTCCTAAAGGAGCACTGAATGAGACACCATCTCTGCCCTCATATAAAAATGGAGGATGAGCCTTTCTTGAAGGGGTGGACAAGGTGTTCTTTGCTTACTCCTGAGGAGTGCTGTTCCATAAATGACAATGTTTACCAGTGGAAACCAGCCACCCAGCACTGGCAGCATCCCAAACTGTTCCTACTCCAACCAGCCACATGCCTTACTTGTCACTGACGGATTCACGGTGTGTGTGCGGTGGATGACTAGTGGTGGCTTTGTGTTGCCAGGGCACGATGCCACAGAGCTGCATTTCCCCTCCGCATGGCCTCCATTTGCCTTTTTCCGCATGATTATCACCCATCTGTTGCCCTCTGCCACGTGTGGGAGGGCAGCAGATGGGCCAGGAAACTGGAACACAGGAAAGCAAGTTCTTCTTAGAGGGAAGGAGAGAAAGCGTAAGGTCAGAAAAGGGATCCTCAAACTAGCTCCAGGCAAAGGAGTGCTCCATGACTGGGTAACTCACCATCCATGGAAATGCCAGAAAGAGCAATTAGGCAAAAAGGATATCAGTCAGAAGCCAACATTTTTACTGGCTGGAAAGAGTTAGAAAGTTCTCTTTGAACTGTCAGTCTGATTACTTTTTCTTCCTGAAAGACAAAGAAAACGCTTTCTCTTACTAAGGCATGGTTTTATACAAAACAATCAGTCAAAGAATTAGTTCTTTTTGCTTCTCAGCTGCATAACCATCAGTTTCATTCAGCTTGTTGACTTACCTGTAAGGACCATAGTATTTATTTACCTACATAACACATCATTGCAAACCCATAACATAAGACATATGTAAAAAATACCGCTATTTGTCCATATCTCTTCCAGCTCCAGCATAGAGGCTACATGGTGTGGGGCAGAGACCAAAGTGATCTCTACAAAGGCATTATAGTGTCCTCAGCACTTGGAGTCTCTCCAGTAGGTTGGTAAGGAAAACAACAGAGTCAAAGTAAATAAGTGTTTCCTAATTAACGCTCTCTTTACCTGCAGGAAAAGATGAATAACGTTTCATAAATGCATGTTACCAATGTAACAGAGATCCTATGTGTGGTAACCAAGTCATGTTTCTTCAGCAGTATTCCTGCTGGATCCTCATCCTCAGATGCTTGTTGACATTCCCATTGCTTATAAACATCCTCTTTAAAAAGCGTGTAGGCTTTCTCTTATTTATTTATTTTTAACTGACAATATCAAAAATTACCTTGAAGCAATTGATGTTTTTAGCAGGGGCAGCTTGTGAATCTGTATACCTTTTATTTGTAGTTGTCAGTGTCATTCCATTTGATTCCAGTGAGAAATTAAAGTTTATGCTCTGAAATCTGCTGGTGTTAGATGTTGATTAAATGAATATTTCAATGTCCCTCCAGCATCAGGTAGAAATAATGTATGCAACTCCCATATCCCCTCAGAAATGAGTCTCATGAAGTTTTTCTTTGAGCATATACAAACACTGTGCTCATCTTTGCCTCCACCTTTTTCGTTTGCCCAGCCAAAATGCAGATAGAGGTGCAAAAAACGTGTGGCTTTGAACAGTATTTCTGAGTTTTCTTCCTAATTATCATGATTTCCCAGATACCAGAATGTCCGATATTCTGTGGAGCTGACCATCACTGAGTTGCAAAGAGCTGAGCATTGAGCAAATACTTAGTGCATATGCAGTATTTCAGAGAATCAAGTCCTCGATCAAAAGAAAGTAAATGCAAGGGGAATTTTGAATTATATTAGACGGGAACTTAAGGTACAAGTGGCAGGAATCTAATGAGGCAAAATAAAGTAGTGTTCAATGGAAGAAAAGAAGTCACAATTTTGATGTTTGGAAGCATCTAATTAAAATTAGTGATATTTTCTTGAATGGCTGCATGTGTGTGTGTATGATATTTGTAATTAACATCGATTAATGCCTAACACTTAGTTAACACTGTGATTAAGGGCTTAGGATGCGAGGTCTTCGGCATTGCACAGGATTGTGCATCTTCAGGTGCAAATGAACTCCATGCTACCTACAAATAATATTGGGTGCTAAACTCAAAGTTTGCCCTAATTTAATCCTACAAGAGGCTTGGCAAAAAGCTTTGTTCCTTCATGGTTAGCAGTAACCATAGTGGAGCAACACTGAACTACAGTGGAGCTCTCCATGTGTGCCACTGCTCTGGGTGATGTGGGGAGAGGGGAACAAAGGGGAAGTCCTACATGCAAAAGTAGAGTCTTATCTTTATACCTTGAATCTGGCAGAACGGGAACTTGAATTTGGGTCTTCCTTGTTCACGGCTAGTGGAAAACCAGCCTTCCACCTCGTCTTGGAAAGCCCAGGTAGGAGCCAAAATGAACATTTTGAGTGAGGTTTTCTTACCAAATGTGTTGGCATGGGACCTGGAGGCTCCAGGCATAAGAGGTGGAGAAAGACATGAAACAAATACTGGCAGTCAGCTGGGCAGAGGGCCCAATTTCTGTTCTGGGGTCACTATAACTTGTTGACATAAGCCATTTTTATGTTTTTGAAAAGTTTATTTTTTCCTCACCATGTTCCAAAGAAATATTTTGAAACTCTGAAGGCTGTGAGAAAGTGGAACTGCTGTCTTCTGCCCAGGTCCTTGAGTAATTTCTAGATCACATAGAAAGTCATCCATGCTTCAGGCCATCTCACCACGCAAGCCTCTGCAGTAACAAGAAAGTGCCCTGTCTCTAATCAGTGCTATGATGCAAAAGAGAAATCTCTGGCTCCTTCCCGTGCTCTGTAGTTAACAGAAATATGTTCAGATGTTTGAATTTCCATGCAAATAACCCCCTCAGCTGCAATAGTCAAAAGAGTGGAAAATACAGGAGACTCTTTGGAGACTTAACACCCAGGCCCTGTGAACATGAAGATGATTATTTTCCTCTACAAGGCTTTTTCACATGTGATAAGCTTGGCATGTTGCCTTGGTTAAGTGTCAAGCCCTGAATGTTTTTGTTTTTGCCCTGGTGGTCCTGAGGAGTTACTGGAATACTTGTTGGACCTGTTTTATATCACTGTGTGCACTGATAGTGACATTGAGAAGAAACAGGTAGAGGAGTGGAAGGGGAATCTGGATTTTCTCTTGTTCAATTCTGATAGCAGTCTCCCTCTCTGCCCAGGCAGCCCTACAGCTTCCTTCAGTCTTTCTTTGGCTCCTTGACTGTGCTTTTTGCATTATTACATTGTAATCTCTTCTTGTTTTTTTTTTCCCCTCTTGCTCCCAAGGGAGAGTTGTCAGAACTCCTTATCTGTTGATGAATGAAAGGAATTTTTGTCTTCACTGCCTGGAACTGGTTAGTGCAATTCTGGACAATACCACTGGGTCACTGAGTCAAGCGAACAGCAAAAGTTTAGATACATAGAAAGATTTTGTTTGGTGCCAGTTTGTATCGTCATCAGTAGATATTTTCTGCCATGCAAAGAAGTGAAGAAGACTGAAGGCAGTTGTAAAGAGCTTCTAGAATTGAAAAATAAACATTACCAAATTCTGCAACTTAAATGTTGGCAGCGGGAATCCAAAATTAGATGCTTTAACATTTGCACTAAAAGGTATTTTCATTCTGTTGTTGGAACACTTTTTCTCTTTACAGTTCATTAGAGTTTGATGTTAATCATATTGTTGTGTGTCTGGTGTGAGAAATGGTACTTCTGGCCAAATCCTGCTTATCTGAGTAAAGACAATAGACATTGTCCATAAATACAAGACTGATTAACAGCTATGCCCTTTGGCAGTGGCCCAATTCTATAAGGTCCTGTAAGTTCAAGGTCCATTGAAATGACACCTTGCAGAACTGAAATTTAAAGGAATCAGGAAATACTTAAAAACTCTGAAACCTAAAGCCCAAGTTCATTTCTGTTTTCAACATTTTTTCCTAAGTTACAGTGCTGAGAGTCAGTGGGAAATATGTTGTTGACTTCAGGGAACACAAGGCTGAGCTCTACCTGTTTGCTATAGACGCAGTCCTGCTGATTCCTAATCTCAGACTGACAGCTCTGTTTGGGACAGAAAAATGTTTGTTTGAAGAACTAGATAAAAAGCATATGTCTATGACTCCTGAACTCTCCGTAGTTCATTGCTGTATCCATTATTAATAATGATTACTCATGGACTCTTTTGTTGATAACACTTCCATATGACTATATGTAGTCATAGAAAAGATTCACATATTTGTGCAGGAATGTGCATTACTCCAAGTAGAAGCTTCTCCCCAGTATTTGCATGAACAAAGCTCTGCCTAGATAAACACAAACAACAGACAACCAGCAAGCAAGAATTCCTTTGAATGAAAAGTCTTGGCTTGGAGCTTGAGCCAGACTCCTGGAAGCCAACAGGAGTCATCCCATGGATTGCAATGAGCTTTGTATCATGCCCTTTATTCATAGCAGTGTTTGCAAATCGTCTTTTGCAGTATTCACCCAGCTGAAATCATACTGCAAGCATATTCATATGGTATATTCACATAAATATGTGCTGTGATTCATAAACAAATTACATTTGCATCTGTCGGCTATGGCTGGGGAAATGACAATAAAGAAAATAACAAAACAGAGAGGAAAGGGAAAAAAGTGACTGTTGTGTGACAGTGAAAGGAAGAAACTCAACTACATTTCTTTATCAATCCAGGTATCAGGTAGCAAAGGTTTAAAAGATTCCTTTAGGCCTTTCAAGAGAGTTCTACACAGAACAGTTTGATTCCTGTAGACTAAAAATGCCATTGTTTATTTCAGACCATCTCAGGAAAATATTTCTGCAGTCACTGTCACATTTCCAATCCCATCTTGGCTTTTCCAGAATGTCCTTTTTATACATCTGAACTTCAGTTTGATAAACCAATATGAATGACAGCAGGATCCAACCCCAAATGTAACGTTCCCTTGTGACAGTTGTTGCATTGCAACAAAAGATTGCTCATGAACAAAAAGAAAAGGCTTTAAAGCTTTCTTTGGTGTGTGTATGCACATGTATGCACACACACTGGAAAGGCCAATTTTAACTTGAAGACAGTAATTTTTAGTTCTGTTGCCTTAGTAGATTATCCGTATTTGTTTTTATTAATTCTCTTTGTAACACTTTCTTCTTAGCTGAGAAAATGACCTCTCAGCTGATTCTGTCACTACTGGCTTATGAAAAAGTGTCAGTAGATGTGATTAAAGAAACACCTACTAAATCATCCTTCTAGGTATGCCAGGGCTTGTAGGGAACTAGTCAAGATCCTTGTCATCCACCCACCCAGGCAGAGTATGTCAGTGCAATCCACTGAGCTGGCTTCTGTGCAGTGTTGTAATGTTGTTTCTTCCCAAGCCATGAGCTGGGCTTTGAAATGTATTACATATTTTCCCTTGTTCTTGTTCAGAATCCTGTCCCATCTGTACAGACTATCTATAAAAGCAGGAATCAGCATTCTCAAAGCAGGCTAATTATTTTGGATACCCAATTAAAGACAAATTAAATGGACCTGATTTTCAGAAGGTGTTGAAACAGAGGAAGTCAGGACATATTAAGATATCCTGGTTTAGATTTCCAAAACCAGTCTTCATTTCTGAAAGTTGTATTCCAGATTTATATAAGCCCTTGGCCATAAGGACAGAAGAAACCTTCACCATAATATGGATTCTCACAACATAGTCAGAATCTGTGTGAAACCTCATGGTGCCTGTCTTTGGTTTAAGAAATAAATGAGTTAATCATAAAAGCACATATCTGGGGAGTTTCAAACTATAGAATCATGCAGGCTTTGTACAGCTGGGCACTCATAATCAGTTATAGCACAAAAAGCAGAAAGGTCCTTATTACTTTCCATATAATTTTTTATTTCTCTCCAAATATCAATGCTATATTGACTGCTAATCTGAAAAACCTCATTTAATGTCAGCTTGCTCACAGTTATGAAAATTCAGGTAATGTATTCCTGCTACTAATTGTATTTGAGAAAGTGTTATTAATTTCATATATCAAGTTCGTAGTGGCCATCTGTTCCCTCCGAACTGCTGCGTCTCCCTCCATCTGCCCTGTTTTTCTTCTGCTAATCGGGTGGCAAGGGCTCAGATGATTGGGAAGTTTCACTCTGACTTTTGATTTGTCACTCATCATCAAGCCAGCTGTGCATTTTTAAACAGACTCTTGCAACGGGTGGTGCTGAATTTAAATCTTACTGTCTGGTTTTTTTTTAAATAAAACTTTTTTTTATATAAAAAAATCAAAAAGAAGACAGATTGTATTTTCTACAGTGTAAAATGTGCTTTGCTGCCACTAATTTGGCTGCATCTGCACTCTCATGAATATAGATGAAGGTACATGTCCAGGATATTATTAGGGACTGTGGAGAGTGGGGAAGAATTTCAAGTGTGGTAAGACACCACAAGTTTCTAGTGCTCAAAGTAGTGAGCAAGCACGTGCTAGCTGACACTAGATTGAAGTTATGATGTTAGCGCAGGACTTTAAGAACAGATATGAATAGCAGTAAATGTTCATGTGTCTAAGTCAGGATAATTATTAAAGAAAGGTAGAATAGCCTTTAAAAGCTTTTCCCTCCTTTCTTCCCCCTGATTCTAGCCACAACAATTGAGGGTTACAGGTGATCACTGGAAAACTTATAGGATTTATGTTTCCCATTGCTGTGAAATTCCCATTTCTCTGTCATAAGAATGTGGGATTTATCAGACAGGAGCAGGCTTTGAAGTCCCTGGGGACTCCAAATTCACAGAATGCTCCAAGCACTCCACCTCAGGGGGTAGCCTGTAGCAGGTGCTGGGAACTGGGAGAGCTGAAGAACATCAGAGCAGTCAGACAAGACCCTGTCTGCACTCAGGAAAGTCACTTTATCATTTCTGGTAGTGAAAGGATGGTCAAAATTCTCAAACAAGGGTTTTATCTCTTTTCCAGAATCCACATTGTTCTTAGCTATAATGATTCTAGATATTTCTGTTATCCATGCAAATGCTCAATTCCTTTTGGCTGTTTTTGAAACAATTCAAACCTCAAGTGAAAGATTAAATATTTATGCCTGGTACAGAAGGGATATTGCAAGAAATGATTGGATGAAATTAAAGCAGATGAACTTCAAACTGTACAAGAGGAAATTCCCAGACAATGAGATGTATTAAACAAAGCAATAAAATTGTAAGGGATATTGTGGAAGCTTCACCACTTGGCCCACTTGTAACAAGGGCTGACAAAACAGCCAAAAACATGCAGCAGTGGAAATGAGGTGAACTGGACAGTTTATCAGGCTCCTTCTATGTCAATTTTCTATTGTTCTGCATTCTGATTTATGAAATCCAGACAGCACAAGGACATTTGCAAGTAGAAATACATCATAGTATCTGAAGCATATGATACTGTTTTACAGTTCGTAGGTGAAGTTTGATGGTTTCTCTTTGCAGGGGTTTGTGAGAACATTTCCTCTGCTTTGTATTTTTGAGAGGTCTGAAATAAAGCTCACGTGTGGGATCCTGTTTCTGTTAGGCAGAGACAAAAAAGAGAGACTTGCCAAATCTACCACCTATTCTTTGCAGCGTATTCTCCACACAGAGACATGCTTACCTTGGAGGTTTGGGCCAGTTCTCTACAGGAATAGGAACATTTTCTGTACTGAAAAATATTTCTGTCAAAGACACTTCTGCATAAAAGTACATACAAATTTTATATGTATCCACTGCAATATTAAAAACCTTTCACTTTTGTTTTGATTTTCCCATATGAACAGTCCCAGAGCTCTGATAAAATTTAATCAAAATTGTCATGTTTCACCTGAGTCTTAGCTGCTGCCAAGAAATACCACGAATATTACCTGATCTGGTTGTGAAAATGTAAGTACAGGCAATCTGCTTTGAAGTTTTTAGAATCTAATCAAACACCTCACTTAACTTGGTAGCACCAACCAACAGCTAACAAGTTCTAACCAGTTTCTATGGGTGGGTGCAGAAGGGTGCAGGAGGAGGATAGTCACAATGTCCTCTGTCTGACAATATTATCAGGATTTTTGGAATCCTGCATGCATTTTTTCATCTAATTTTATTCACAGCAAATATAGATTTGTACATAATTATGATGCATTGTATTCACAGGTCACAGCATTTGTATGTGCAGGTGACCAGCTAAACATATAGTTGGTCATTTCCAGGTAGACTTGATACACTTGTGGGTGTAACTGTGGTAACTGTGTGACACTTTTGGGAACTTTTCCAAAGATATATACCCAAATACTAGATTGGCTCTGTGGGGTGAATCCCTAATTAATTGAAAAATGAACCTAGTAACAGTTCAAGCTTTGCAAGGTAGCAAAAACTCCCTTTGGATTTCAACTCTTGCAAAAAGGGCCCTGTAAGCTAAAACTGAAACTTGACTCTCTTTTATCACTGGACATTGTTATGTTACCAGGGGTTATAAAAAGACATTATTTGGAAAGAAAACTCAGACATCAATACAGAGTAAGAAGCTATCCAGTTTCGGTAAGGATCATAATGCTACTCCTTTAATTACCTTGTATTTGTCTGTTTGTTAGAGTACACAGCTTTTTAATGCATGCATGAACAGCCACATTTTAATGTTGATACAAAACCATGGAGAAAAGTCATATTGTGTTTTTGTTTCCTGAGTGATCTACAATATGAGGTCTAACTTGCTCTTGGTCTTGAATTCTTCAAGTTGCAATGTGTCTTTTGTAAGGACTTACACGTGTTTTTTTCTGCTGAAGTGAAGGGGACTCCATAATTGCCATTATTAATAGTAGTGACAAAATATTTACCTGGCATCATTACTTTGACTGCAGTCCACATGTGTAATCTCATTCTTCTGTTTATCAGGCAAACAACCCTAAGACAATTAGTGCCATAACAAGTAAAATGAAAGCTGGAGTAAGATCAATATCTCTTGTAAAAGCTCCCAGCTTATTACACTTCAGCACAGCTATATCTAGTTGTGCAAAAAGAGGAGCCCATCTGTCTTTCCAAAAATCCAGTTAGAAATCACAGATACAATAATTACACAATATACTTACACAACAAGTGAGATGCAGAAGTAGGTAGAAGCAGCAGATGAAAAAACTTGGGTAAGAATGCTTGTAATAAGATTAGTTGTTATAGAGCACACTAACTCAAATAAATCTTGTGGAAATTTTCAAAATAGGCAAGATGCACAGTAGAGAGACCCACGTGTAAGCCTGTCTCAGAAAAGATAATTTTGCTTTTTATGCTTGACTTAGAATCTACAAAGAAAGGGGTTGCAGTACTCATCAAGGCATGTCTGAAGGTGATTTGAATGTAGATGCTGCCCAAGAAAAGAAGTTTAAATAATACCAGTATATTTATTTTACTGACAGGTCACATACCAACCACAGAATTGGTGTAATTGCCCTAGCTACTTATTCTAAGTGGTACAACGCCCTAGGCAAGATGAGGTCACTTAGTCACTGGTCTGCCCTGAGGAGGCCCTCACTGCAGCAGAAGAGGCATGCCAACATGCAGTGATGTTCTGCTGTCTTGAGGTCACTGGAAAATATCCAATGAGGCAGGATTCAGAAGATTTTCATCAGGAGAAAAAGAAAACTTCCCAGAATTAACCAAATATTTCTAGCTCATCTGCAACTTTTCATTGTTCTTATCTATGTTTTTTAATTGCTGAATCCCTGAGGAAGGTGATCAAGTGGATATGGGGACTGGACAAGAACAAGTCATGTCCTAACTCTTTCATAGTCACATGGTTAAGAGAATTTCAAAGGAATGTGCCTAAATTCATTGAAGTCAATGAGTATTAGATGTCTAAACACCTTTACCTGGTTTCAAATGACTGTCCAAGAGGTCATTTGTCTGTAAAGAGTATGTTTGCCACAGGAATAAGCTGATGCATCCACTAAGCGGTCTTGATTAACCCAATTCCATGCTTCCCAAAGGAGCATAGCACTACTTTCCTTCCTAGTGTCTATGGCTGAGAACAACTGATGAATTTGGTACTGTTGATAGCACAGCATACAATTTGTAAAATCCCTATATAGAAGAACTCCAGACTCCCAATGACTCTTTCATTGCTTTCCTACCAACATACAGTCTAGCTGTCTTCACTACCATAGACTGCTATATAAAACCACTGTAGGAGTCTGAGCCTAAGAGACAACCTGATCAAGGCAAGAGGCCTGCATAATTAATGACTGATTAGAGCTGTCAGTGGGCAGAACATTCAGACTCCTCTTATTGAAGTCCACCTGTGGGGAGGAGAATGCACAACAGCTACAGAGCAAAGACAGAAGCCTATGAAGCCTTCATATAAACTTCTTTATCCCTATTTTACAAGAAAATTATTTGTGAGGAAGAGTTCTTCATTTTCCAGACAGGAACAGTGAAGTACAACCTATGCAAGGGAAATTACAGACCAAAGAAATTGTACAGTTTTACTAATACCAAAAATAGAATAGACGTTGGGCTCTGGCTGTGTATGTACCAGCACAGTAATAATTTCTCTTTTCTTTTCCAAATCCAGTCCTATGCTTTTTCAAATCAGTCGTTAAGCTACCAGATCAGAACATGGATGACTAATAACAAAACATATTTTCTTCCTCTGATCTCTTTCCTATCCTTGTGACCAATGGATAAAAAGTTATGCTGTGCTTTGGGAATGTATATGTGCATTTGACAATAAGAGCAGACTTAAGTAAAAAGTCATGTCCCAGAGCTAAAATACCACTATCCCCTCTCTGCGTGGGTAATGGAACAGATTCACCTTCACCGTAACATTGGACTGAATTACATGTTATAGTCCCTGACATGCTTTGACATGACTAATGTGACCCAGCTGGTCTCAGCAGTAGAAAAATGTGGACATAGAATATGTGGTTTATGAGATACACATATGCGTTGACAACAAAAAATACCCATGGCTGTGTTTGTGTGATTAAACAAAAAATAAAAATGAGAAGAGAGAAATCCATAAACTTACAGGGGTCCGCAAATATGCAAGCTGTCATATTTCAGTATTTACATGTATTGAAAGGTAGTGGGTGACTGCATGTTTATAGACAGTGGGTTTCCAAGTGTACGTGTGTAAACTGTTCCCTCTGTTGTTTAGAGGATGACCATATAGCCAGGTTTTTTTACCACAGTGTTTAAGCAGGAACCATATGATACTATGTTTTATTTAAAATTGGGCTTGTACCACTGAGGCTGGAAACTTGTATCTTTAGAACAATTTCATATTGCACAGTGCCACCATATGTTGCCTACTTTAGTGTTTTTAAAGAGATTGCCTACTGCCTAAAGGTAGCATGTCTGAAATTTACAAATCACATATTGCTTGAGGGCAGAAGTGAAACCATTGATTTAAGAGAATGCAATATGCTTAGTTTAAGGGTGTTAATTCAACTCTATCATCCTCCAGCGTTCCTTAAGTTGAAATATATTTTAGTGCAGGGTGGGGGAAATGAAAAGATTGGAACTACAGGTTCTGTAACTGTGTTTCAGTCTTAAAAGGCGAGAAGAAACTGCATGATTAGCTAGACAGACGTATCTAGCGTAAGTGTTCTTGGAACCTCTCAAAATGAACGCTCTGAATTATGAAGCTGGCCTTTTGCATTTCTCATCATTAGCGTAAATGGAAAAGTAGCCACTAGTACCTTGCAACTAATTTAGCAGATAGACTTGTTCTAACATTTGCTCTGAATTACCTTGTGCATATTTTAAAGGGAAAGCTTGTAATTTATTTATATATTTTAATATTTAACTTTCTTAAAAAATTTTGATGGCTCACAGTAATTTAATACATTTCTATTCAATGTTTGCCTTCAGATAGCTTCTGTAAAGTTAGAGATAGAAAAGTCCTAATCCCTCCAGATGTAAGATCATTACCCCATTCTGCACTGCTTTATCAATTCTAAATTAAAATATTTCAAATTATTAAACTTCCAGTATTTTCCTTAAAAAAGTACTCCATACTAAAATAATTCTCACCATCTTCAGAGCCTAAGGGTGATGAACAGCTCTTTCAGTGTTGTCATTGTTATTTTATTTGCTGTATTTCTATTAATGTACCTGATGGGGAAGACCAAAAAAAATAATTGGAGTCCCATTGTAGCGCAGTGACCCATAACAAAGATGGGTCTCTGTCTCAGAGAGCTCCCCGTGTAGCCCTCGGGCATAAATGCACAGGTGGACAAAAAAAGCAAACAAACAGTACAGGGTGCTGATGTAACTAAGTAGCTGTACTCAAGGTCTCAGAGACAGGGGGATCTTGCTTTCAGACTGCCTGTAGGCACAGAGGTTGGGTGAGAAGCAGCCCTCCCCCAGATTCCAGCATCTCCTGTGCAGATCTAGGTCAGCGACCCTGTCCAGCGCACTGTGAGCCGCTGTGTTAACGGTGGGAAAGAGTGGCAAGTTTGTGCTATTACAGAATTAAGTCCCAGATTACTGTGGAACTAAGGGGTAGCCTAAGGGAGAGCAGGGTGACAACTTTCTACGTTTAATGGGGAGAAATGCTAGTAAAAAGCTAGACGTGCCTGATAAAGAAGTCAAGAATTGAGTGCTGCTACTGCAGCCTGATGAAACTGAGGGTGCTGTGCAAGTGCTCAAGACAATGTTCAGTGTTAACAGGTTGTCTTTGCATCTGTCTTATTGCCTCACTGTTAAACTGAATGCTGGAAAATATGTCAAAAATTAACACTAAAGCAGAGCCTGAATAGGTCATGCAATTATAGGTCCTAGTTTCTGTAGTATTTTGTTGTGGATAACTAGAGGCTGGAATGGGAAGTTTCTGAAATAACCTTTAAGTTTTGCATAAATCCTGTCTGTGTTTCATGTATTTCTTTCTTTCTTATAAATTTGATAATAAAGTCATTTTTAAGTGCTTTGGTGACAGGTTCCACAAAGCATGTGTTTTTTGGAGAGTGCTGACACTGGCTGCTGGGGCTGACACCAGCAGGTTGGGTAATTCTTTATAGGAAACGGCTGTGGCATGTGCTGAACTGAGTCTCCAGTTTCAAAAGCAAGCGTTCAGGCTAGGCAGCTTACAAGCCATCCCCATTAGTGAGGACCAGCACCGGCGTCTTTACAATGCTTCCACATCGCTAAATAGTCTTCAAAAATATCACCGCAGCTTAATTTACTTAATATTTGTATCCATGTTAACCTAATACCTTTCTTTCTTAAAAAAAAATGGGCAGTTTATACGACGCTTTCTTGTCAGGTAATAGCTCTCTAGATTTATTTAAAGGGCCCTTTCTTGTCAGCACAAGCAGCAGCCCCCTGCGATGACCGGAGATTAGGTGCCCCCCGAGGCCAAGCCAAGCCAGTTTGCGCCTTTGTGCCGGACACCCCTTTGTGCGGCCTGTGCCTGGCCGGTGTTTTGAAGCCTGTGGGGAAGAGATTAAGCTCTCCCCAGCCAGCCGGCGCTGGGTGTGGCTTTTTACCATTTTGGCTAGCAGATGGTGGCAAGCCAACAGGTGCACCCCGATGGCAGCACCGGGCCCGGCGCATCTGCTCGCCGGGCGAGCAGGAGGCTGCGCCCCGGCCCCGCGCCAGCTGCAACGTGTGCTCTTACCAGGCATGGCAGCAGACAAGGTGGTGAGAGACGAAGGCTGGTGACCTTCAACTATTAACCTTTTTACATTATACTCTGAAAAGGGACGGTATGGCAAGAATGCTTTGATCTGAATATTACGGGATGAAAAATGAATGGAGACCAGGAGGTGATTGATTAGTGGGTGTAGGAAGTGGTGGGCAGTTTCATTTTAGGTTTTGCAGTGAGTGACGGGGTCTCCCAGCCACTAAAACACACCCTGGTTTTAACCAGCTCCTCTTTTGCATCCATTGTTTCATAGGGCATCAATGGATGGAGACTGCACTGACTCTGGAAATTTTTTTTCTGCTCAGAAATAAAAGTAGAGCACTCAGACTGGAATTCATGAGGCCCTTCACACTCCATTCTCTCCCTCTCCCCCCAGAAATCCTAGCCTGTTTTATGCTAAGAATATAGTCTCTGCACTCAGGTCAACATCATGTATTAATCTGTTAATGCAGTTACAAGCACCACAGGAAGGAGAGGACTCAAAATGACAATTAATACTCCATTTCTAAGAATGTTTGTCTTCGTTTCTAAAGTTTATGTTCTGGACTACCTTCTCACTTTATACATCTCTGTATTGAACCCCTTTTCTTCCCAACCTGATCAGATCTATCTATACGTTCCTGCCTCACATTTGCTTCAATTCAGCCCTAATCCAACTCAGCTATCACCCTGCACAAACAAGCAGCTCTCCAGCTGATCTTGGCTCAGAGTTGGACTTTTTAGCTGTTCTTTTCTCACTTTAACTCTTCTTCCTCCCTGTTTCCCCCTTTGATCTCCTTTCAGTCTGGCTTGAGGTAAGGTCTGCTCTTCCCCCAGGGCCCTTTACTTCTGCTGATGTTTTGGGTCCATTGCAAGGTCTTCGCAAACCTGGCAGTTTCTGCTAGACTAACAGCTGTCTCTGTGTCTTGTAGCTCTGGGGCTCCCTGGGGTCAGAGGCACATCATGAACCAATGAATTTCATGACTCTCATGTGGAAAAAATATTGGCTCAGATGAGGTTAGAGAAAATCTTCTGGTCCAGAGGATACAAGCCAACGCACTGGGGTCCCACAAAAGTTCCTGCTAAAATGTGACCAAACACAAGAAAGCCCACTGGATGTGCTTGAGGTGGGGTAGAGTGGTGGGATATTGATCTGCACCTTCTGAGTTTTCAGAAAGTCTTAATGGCTGGAATAAGCTGCAAGTGGTTGTTTTTTTTCTTTTGGACAGCCTCAGTTCCTCCCATGGCTGGATAGAGGAGACGCAGATGCAGCGAGAACTGTTTCCATCACAGCAAAAGCCGAACTACATAATGTCTGGAAAGATGAGTGGCGGCGTCCAGGCTTGTCTGGGTGCCTATTTGGGGAGCTGGAGAACAGCTCTAGCTGCAGTTACATGAGTCCTGAGTGTCCTTTAGATGGCTCACTTGGAAGACAATATAACTGGTATTAAGCAGATTGCTGTCTCACACCAGAATTGCTAGGAAAGGGTACAACAGCCTTCCAAAGAGGAAATTCTTTGGTAGGAGCAGGCGCTGAAAGCTACAGTGAAGAAGAAATAACTTCATTGATTGAAACCAACCTGAAGGATTGGGAGAAAACAGGTTACTGGATCTATAATCCTAGTAAACTCATAAATTCATGGGCCTTTATTCTTTCAACTTCCTTATCCCTTTTTCATCTTCCTAAACTATCAATGGTTGCTCTGCACTTTTACTCCTAATTTCAAATGATTATTCAGAAGTTAAAAAAACAGTCAATGTAAAATGTTTAAAGATACTGCTACTGCAAACATAGCTAAATTAATACCTAGACATTTTCAACAAAGCTACTAATGTTTAATTTTTGAGATTTTCTCCAGCAGGTACTAAATACTGCAGCCATCACAAATACCTATATAATATTGACTTTATGTTTCTGAGGATTTCACAAGCCCTAAGAATAAACCCTTGTGAATAGGGACTCTAGTCCCCTCTGGAAAGCCTGTAAGAATTTCATACAGGTGTGCAATCTGTCTAAATATTTTTTAACCACTACACAGCGTGCTTAAAGAGCAACAGCATAACAGTAAAGTATTTTACAAAATAATTAAGGTAGTTACAGAGCAGAGATCATTTCACATCAAACTCAACAAGTTATAAAATAATGCTCATAAATCCATAATACCTTTGTGTATGACATTATTGTTTCCAAGTCTGCTTAATTCTCTCACACCCTTGTCTCTAATCTGTATAGTTAGGCTTGCTACACAAAATAAAAATCTTTTCAGACCGTGGCAAGATTTTTTTCCCTGGTTTAAAACCTATACTGTCCTTGCTGGTAAGGATGATCCTATTGCAAGCCCCAGGAGGCTCCTGGAAAGCTGACAATCCCATTTTCTTTTGCGGAGATGAGGAACCAGCTCAGAAAGGGTTAAATGGCTGGAGACCAGATGCAGCTGGGCTCTGTTAATCTGCAGAGACCAGATGCTTTGTATAAAAAGGAAGACAAGAAACAGAGCAGCTAGTGCTGAGGGAAAGCTGAGGGTATTGAATTGCTTATGTTCTGGAAAGGGGGAGTGAGCACTTGTGTATCAGCCTTTTGGTGTCCTGGAAAAGGAAGAGCTCTGTAGGTATTTTGGTTTGGTTGGGGAGCTGCCATGGCTGGTGGTGATTGACAGCCCACCCAGGATACTGGCTCTGAGTTCTCAGGCATTCCTAAAAAGATGGCCCTGTGGGGTAAAAGCTGGTAACTCAGCAAACCAGGTGTAATAAGCCACAGACTGGCTTTGATTTCATTTGAATGCTTTTGAAAGATGGAAAAAGAGCAGTGGAGGCTTTTAGGGCCTTCTGGAGTCCTAATGTAAGAGCTGGTGTGACCCCTCTTTTGCTTGTCCCAGCAAGTCATCAGACAAATGCAACTTGTATTTCTCAAATGTGACAAAGACCTTCATCTGCCCCAATGATTGTATTTGTATATATTGCATGACTGTCACCCACTGTAGCACTTGTCTGTGACTGTAGGCTGTAGAAGGAAAATCCGTTAATAGTTTTCACTAATTCTTTTCTTTAAATATTAACTCTGAGAGACTTTATTGTTTATCTTACTGTAGCTGCTTTGAACGAAAAAACTCTATAAGCAGAAGTTGAATTGCATAATACTATGTACAGAGCTATTAAAATATATTTAGTGATTCCATTAGAAATCTGCTGTTGAGCAAGGCAGAGCATATGGAGAGAATTGGTGAAAACCTGATTAAACATTTATATGGAGCATATTTTGATTTAACTTGCATAAATAATTCATTATTTTTGTTTTCTTGTTTTCTTCCTTTCAAAACCACCCTTTTCTACACCTGCTGTGCTAAAAATAATGCTACTGTATCTGCACTGAAGAAGTAGCAGGAATGAATTGCTATATCATACCCATCCATCTGCACTGGAGGCTACTCTCTCTCAAGTTTGATAGACTTGTACCCTTTTGAGAAACAAAACACTTTATCCTATAAAATCTGCAGTACTTTTCTTTTGTCCTTACAAATAATAAAGTAGCAATGTTCCAAGGGCAGTAATTATTATGCAGAAGTTAAGTTGTGCTAGGAGTCCAGATCAATAGGAGAATTTCCCCAAAGCTAATGGGAATTGCAGCTCGCATATCAGATGACTGATCTATTTTCTAAACTGAGTAACAGTTTTAAAAGGAGATTCATTTCTGAACTTTGCCAAAGTCTGAGTTTGATATTCTAGTTCAGCCTCAGTTTTTGTACTCTGTTGGGATTCAAAGTGTGATTTGCAATAATACTAAAGGTCTTTTATGGCTTCTTGATATTAATAATGTGGTATAAAGTGGGTCTAAATCCTGCTTTAAGGCCCCCTCTCGTCACTAAATATATGAGGAAATTCAAGCTTCTTCTTTAAGAGTTGATCTGAGTGAGCATTCAGGTGCCCCAAAGCACAGATTTTTCTCTGAAACTCCCAAGAACAAGGTATTTCACAAAAACTGCTTCTCTTTTCCCTCCCACTGAGTTTCAGAGTTCAAACACTGGCAATTTCCAGTACCATCTTTTCTTGTCTCCTCATTACAAGTAGGGTTTCATTACCCACCGAACAACCAGCACCCGCTTTCCAGTGTCAGCATTGTCCCAAGATCCTTTCTCTGACTGCTATCACTCATTACAGCAACATGCCGCTCTTTCATGGTGGCCCAGCAGATCGCAGAAACGTGGGGCTCTGGATCATTACCAGGGAACAGAGTTACTCTGGGGTCATTATCAGAGAAAAGTGTCACTTTTTTTATTTTTTACAAATGGCATTTCCTCTCCAGCTCTGCGTGGCGTTGGTTGTCTTCTGAATCCTGTCTAACTTCTGCAACCCAGCAGCTTCGGCCGACATGGTTCAGCGGGGAATTAAATTACAAAGTTTTGTTGGAAAGAAGCTGCTGAAGTCTTTTGAAACTGAAATATTATCTTCTGGATGGAACCTGCTATGCTGAGTCCTGAAGGGCCTTATGAAGCCACTCAGATAAACGCTTCTGATAGTGTGTGTTTGCCAATGTATTAATCATAACGTGGTGAAGCAAAAATCCACCCCAAACTCTGAGAGACTGTGCAGAGTAATTTGTCTAATATTTTAGCCAGTCTATAGACTGATGCTTTTGGCTTATATGAAAGCAGACTGTCTGTGAGACTGCAAAAGTGAGCTCTAGTGAAAAATAATACTTTTGGCCTGTGGCTTTGACAGTTATATCTCATTTCTGTGCACTTTTCAGTCTGGTGAGAAGAGTTTAGTGCTGCAAACCTGTACTTGAGCATCCGTTGCAGTGCACTGCATACAGCGAGAGCATGCAGGTAATGCTCAGACAGGTTCACGCACACCGAGAGCTGCTGATGCCATAGTAGCAGCGAGCATGTGGGGGAAGCTATGTTGGTTTGTGAATTTCATTAAAAATCTGAGATGTCTACGCACGCAGCCTTATTCACAGTTTTTTCTGTATTGTGATTTTAGGATATAACAAGGTGTTAACAAGAAAAACATGTTTTCATTAAAGCTGTATACAAAATGTATCTTTGCCCTGAGCCCTTCTGTGTGTTTATTTTTCTGAAACAGTCTGTTACTTAAAGAAACAAACAAAAACTGAAGCAGAGGAAGAAACTTTTTCCTTTCTGAGTGAAGGTCCATTTCCACCCCCCCCTTTGATTGATTTCCAGCCATTGAGAGTGGTGAGCTGTCAGGTGGGCTGGGCTGGCCCAGGTGAGCACCATACCTCACCTGTTGAGCTTATTTGGTTAAGCTGTTGTAAACATTTGCTCTGTTTTCTTTCTCAAAGCGAAAACACTGTAAAAATAATGGTTGCCATAAAGACTGCATTAAACACTTTCTAAAAGGTTATAGTTCGCAGCTGTGAGGTCGCTGCCCTCTGATTATACTGCAGCAGTGAAGCAGGATGCCTTTCCTGCATGCACTCTCTGCAAAGCCTGGGAAAACATTGCCCTGCCTGTCGTGTTGGAGGCATTTGGTCTTCAGGGTGTTGAGCATTGTCTGTGGGTTGGGGTGGGGATGAGAATTGGGTTGCAGAGACCTCTTGCCAGCCTGCTCTTGCTTGCTGTATGCAGTGGGGTTGTCCATGTATCCCATCAGTGCCTGTCCATGAGCTGGGGGTAGCAGCAGGGAAGGGAAACTGGCTGATGACAGTGGGTGGAAAAGCAAGAGGACACACCAGAAAATGAGTAGATGACATACAAAACTCTACAGAAACTGGAATTGCTGTAGAACACCGAGATAATGTGCGGTGAGGGGAAAAGGGAATGAAAACTGGAAGCTTCAGTAGTTTTAATAATTAGTTGATTAAAACAGAGGTGGGGTACAGGTACAGACCTAGGTAAGGAAAACATTCACTGGGCCAAGCTGGAGTTCCTGAAGAGTCATCTAAACACCTGTCGATGGGGAATGGAGGTTTGCCTTCTGCTGAGCACACAACCTGTGACAGGCAAGCCCTTAACCCTCCTTCCCACTGAGTTTCCCATCGTCGCCTACCTCATCATCTGTACAGGTGAAACTGCATCAAAACCTGGCTCCTGATCCAAGTCATTTGGGACTTGAAAGGGAAGCTGTGGGCTTGTGGGAAAAGAGGAATAAGCTTGGATTTAACGATGTGATACTTGTTGCTGTTCATATTTGTATGTCTTCACCTACAACTGTGAGCAGATCCACTTTTATGGTGTGAGAGCAGATAAAACAGCCCGTTTCATCCCATATTCCCAAAGCATTAAGGATCCTTTTGGCATACATGCTGTGTTCAGTATGCTACAGGAAGAATTTGCACTTTTTTAGCTATTTTTTAGAAGCAGGTACTTCAGACTTAGGCAGACCTTCCCATTCTGTCCTCAGCCTTAGAGTCCTTTTTGCTGCTGTAAGTAATTGTGGGGAGGCAGTGGTTGTTTTGCACCACAGTGTTTCTCAGATCTTAGAAGCAGGCAGCTAAAATCATGCTACATTTTAAAAAATAAACAAACCTCAAATCTCTCTCAATTAAAGCATGAGGACTGAGTAGTGAAACCAAGCAGGTACTCTGGCACAGATCCTCAGCTAAGTGTGTTGTCATGTCAGACCCAATGGAGCGACAACCTCACTGGGGAGCCTGCCCATGATTTGTATGGTGCGAGTGGAGCTGTGTGCTTTTCAAATTTAATGGGCCTGTAAATTCACATTCCACCAAGATTAAGTCCAATCTATATGGAAGAAGGGAGAGAACGTGCTGTGATCAGTCTGGTGAAGACTTCGAGTATTGAACTGGTTCTCTAAGCTAACAGGACCTCAGGTTTGATCACTTCTCTCTCTGCCTTCTAACAGTCATGCTTTTTACTCCCATACCGTAGACCTATAACTCGGTCAATGAACAAACTCTGGGGACAGCACAGTCCTTGTGGAACTGGTTGGAGTCAGGGGAGCCACATTCTCCATCCCAGCCAAGAAATCCATCCTGGCAGGACTTTTACACTTAATTTGGGAATTAATTTAGTACTTACATTTTTACCTACACTACCAGTTTGGGGAAAGAAAGAAAAGGAATACTTGTTGCCAGGTAACTATTGTAACTGGGCACATGAAAAGTAACTTTAATTCACGCTTAGTTTAGCTGGCAACTATCCTTGTCATCTGCTTGGAAGGTTCTTAACAGATACAAGGAAAAGAGCAGCCCCTTGTACCTCCTGCATGCAAGGAAACAGAGAACCCAAGGGTATGTTACTGCTCTCATCTGAAATGTGTGGGGTGAAACTGCGTAAAATTTAAACCAGACGGTGTACATGATGTTCCTTGCACTTGAGGAGACATTGTGCTACATTGCTACATTGAGCTTATTTTTTCAGTTCCATTAGCACTGCACTTTCTTGGAATGTTTTATTTAAGAATTGAGGGAATACTTTCCCTTTGCTTTGTATTTATTACTTAACCTTGCTATTCAGAACTTTTATTGCTTAGCCTTAGGAAATCAGATTGGTTATACCTTCTTCAAGTAGGTAGCCGCAATGTGGGAGGCACACAGCTGTCGTCAGTCTGTCTGTCTGCACAGGGCTCTAGCACTATTAAGGCTCTCAGACCTTCCCCCCAACGCCAGCTTGGCGCTGGAGTAATGAGAGGTGTGCAGTGATACTACTCCTCCTTTGCTCTGTACCAGAATCAGCAGAACAACTGAGCTTTACTCAGGACATCTGAACCAGCGGTTTAGCCTTTGGATTTTTCTCCCCCAACTGCATATGTATAAATAAGTCTTTACAGAGAAATTATTGGTGTTGCTTGAGCCCAGATATTGCTTTACTATTATTTATAAGACTGCAGGTGTCTTTCTGCACCTGCACTGCAATAACAAGAGAAGGGCCCACCCTTGCCAGCATCTGTAAGGGCTCTACCATGATGTCAGAAGAAGCTGGATAAGACAACAGGAGCAGATTTTCTGTCTGACTTTGCTTATTTTGTGCCCAATGGATCTGTTCTCTTTCCCTCTCCATGTCCAATTTTGTACTGTGCAAATTATGTCAGGCAGAGAATGGGAGAGCCAGTGCGGGGTACAACGAACTCGGAGCTCTGTCAGTGGGCGCTAGCTCTGGAAACCACTGGCAGACAGTATGTGGTGGAGCAGCACGGAGCCTATTCCCAGCTGTGCCTGCAGTATGTCCCACAGCTGAGCCCCTATTTGAGTAGGATGCAAAAGACAGTATGGCCTGTGGTCCTTAAAACATCAGATAAATGGACTCACATAAAGATTTATTGCAAATGAGAGGCTTCATTACCTTCTGCAGTATGTTTGTTGTCTGGGGAGAAACTTTAACCTGAGAGTGCAGTTCCTCTTGCCTAATATCAGCCAAGTAAAATGACAGCGTTAGCCATGTAGGTACCTAATCTGGCTCCTATTTAACACTCTTTCCATAGGCATTGGAGAGACATAGATATCTTCAGGAGTAATTTATTCCTTAAAATGGGTGAGACCTCTAAAGGTGCCTGAAAGAGAGGCTGCTTAGTGGACTGGAGTGGATGGGCTAAACCTTTAGACAGCTGGAGTGAGTTGAGCTGAATCCTGCTCTTAGAGCATATCTCAATACAAAATGTGTCCAATCAGTTATAATCTCTTCTCCTGGCTTTCTTCTTTATCTTTTGCTTTTCCTCAGAATATTTTAAGAACAAGATTACTTATGAAAAAAGCATGGAAAATGTTGAGAGTGAGTCCATAGGTGTTGAGCAGGCAGTTCCCTAGCAGCATTGCCCGTGCGGATGTACATCCAGTAACGCCCACACCCATCCAAGTATCGCTTCTGAGCTTGGCCCATCAGCATCTATTAGTGACATTCCAAACAGTGCTGGCTGCTTTGAGCTGGCTGGGAAGGAACAGTTCACTCATTCTCTATGAGATTTTTTTTTATCTGAATGCCTGAAAGTGAACATTTTCATACATCCCCTCTTAAAATACACCTTGTTTACATGAAATGCCTGAGGTTTGTATTGAAAACTCTGGCCATTTCAAACCAGCCTGCTTTTTTTAACTGATATAATTTTTTCAGTAGATTTTTCATGAGATGACACACTTTCTAGAATTCAGAATGAAACATAAATCCTTCCTGTGGGCTGTTTTTTTCCATTGTCTTTGGCAATTCTTTGCCCATATATCCTTTTGTTAGATAGAGAACTTATGACAGCTAGCATTCAATACATGTCTAAAAAAAATATTTTATTGTTCTCTTCCGCAAGTATAACCAACATTTCTTCTTAATCAACTAAATAAATGACATTTGTTGCAGGAATTATTACTAGGGCAATTTCTGCACACTGCTTTTTACAAATAGACTAACCTGATGCCTACAATTAAAATAAATCAAGCCAGCTGAGAAGGTTCAAATACATGACACAAACTTGACTAAATAGCAACATGACATAAAGGGATGCTGTAATGCCTCCATGATAATAGTTGCAAAGGCTTCTGTGTGCAAAATGTAAAAGACCGCTTTTCTGTATGCTGCCATATGTCCACTGCAATTTGTGGACATATGGACGTAGGACTCTCTCATGTGTAATGTATATCACACAGACAAAAATAAAACAGGAGCAAAGGGCTAATATCATGAACACTGTTTAGAGGACAAATTAAAATATTTGTTGTGGCAAAAACATGGATGTACTAATTAATAGCTCTAGATTGCTTACTGGCACTGCCTGCGACAACCTCAGGTTTTTGATAGGTTTCAGTAAAAGACAAAGCTGCATAAAACTAAATGTGTGACTTTAAATGTAATTTTTTAGATAATGTCTCCTTTTGGGGGAAATGCACTGCCTGATCTTTTAAATTGGAGTTTACAGTGTGAATTAATATATCTGCAAATTTACTTATAATGCTACTGTCCTTATTGCTTTCTACCATTGCTCACTGGATGTGAAAATGGGGTTTGAAACAGGAGGAATAAGAAAGCTCAAAAGAAGTTTTCATATTGATGAAAACATTTGGAACATAAGTTTTATTTCCTAGCCAACAAGAAAGTGGTAATGTACATCTAGTGATGCGTGTGTGTTGTGCTTTCATTTCCCTCAAAGACAGAAGCTGCCTGTTAAATATTGCCTTGCCAGAAACCAAAATGGTATAGGCTTAACCCTCATCTCTTTGAGAATCCAGGGAGGTGATCTAAATCAAAACGGATGCCCTCTTCACTTAGCAAAGCCAGCTGTTTATATCCTCTTGCTAAGAGCTGCAGGCTAAAGAAAAGGGTAAGTAAGACTACCTGGCACCTAGAAAGAATGGCAAACAGGCTTACAAGTTAAAAATGAGTAATATCTTTGAGTGTGTCACTTCACTGCAGTATTTTAAAGATAGAGTTTAAATTTTCCCTATTGCTTGCAAATGGGGCTGGAGAATGACACCAAGTTGGGGAAGGACAAAAGGATTTTTATGGCAGATAGAAGCTGTACCCTGAATATTAAAAACACGAGTGAGATCGACAGCTAATGTGTGCATAGCAACTTGCTTCCATAGGAGAGACACCGATTTCTCCCCCAGAGAGATTAATCTCCTCATACACGAGTCATTCGAGCATGAAGAAATATTCTTTGGACATGGTGAACCAAATGGAAGCCCATACATCAGACAATGATGTTGTATTATATTGAGACGTTTATAGGATTGGGACATGCCAGCTGGGATGTGCAGCTTTAAGGGAATAAAAAAAAAAAAAAAAAGAAAGAAAGGATTTAAGGTGGATCTGCAGAGAAAATCAGTTAACACTGTAAATGGGAGTACCTTCACTTCTCCCTTTGTATGCATTTCCAGAGAAGGTGGGGGGAGTCTGTTCTCATGGAAAGTGTTTACTCAAATTTGTATCTTGGCTTTTGTCAAGTTACATGTTTCATTTTCATGACAAAATCATAGGATTGCTGCCCCTTGTGAGAGCTATACAAGTGGGAGCATGCTCTTGCCTGGCCTCACATCAGTGCTATAACTCAGATTCTTTCTGATATTGTTATGTTAATAATGGCCATGCTGACAGGTTTGATAATTCCTGCAAAGGCCCTGAACAACGGCAATCTGTCAAGGTTTCCTGAATACGTTTTGGAGAGTGGGTTAGCAAGTGTTCAGAAATCTGAACTGTTAACTTTTAAACTGGAGATGGCAAGAGAAACTTGTAGGCTTTTCTCCTTCTACCAGAGAAGACTTTTTCTCAGTGTGCAGCCGAGCAAACGCTGCTGGACTCTCTACAACGCATTGCCTGCCTGACTTCTGTCAAGTAAGGTAAACCTTACAATTGTCTCATAAATCTTCACCTACAAGTCAGTGACGGCAAATACTGCCCAGTGACCATGTTTTTTCAATTCCCCTGATCAGAGCTTCCCTAGATTGACAGCTCAGGAAGGGAAGAGCACTGGGTAAAGTGGGCTCTCTCTCAAACCAACGGGAGCACTTCAAGTGCGCTTCCTATTTCTGTGAGTAAGTATATAGATGCACTAAGTAAATTGCTATTAATTATTCTGTGCATAATTAACTTCCTCTGCACTTAAGCAACATTCTTCCTTATGTAGGCAGACACAAGTCTTGATAAGCAGAGTGATGCACTTCACAAAATATGATACTCAAAGGCTTTCCCAAACCCACAGAGGGCAAATATGCTCCGGAGTTATGGCTCCATCAGCAAGGAGTTCAATCCAAGAAGTGGCAGACACGTGGCTGTGTGCTTACACATCTAAAGTCTAAAACAGCAATGGAGAGGACCCACACTCACGGGTAACCTCAGGAATACACCTGCACTGTGGGCTGGGAGAGCACAGCTGTAGGACTGGAAGGGGCGGATATGAGAAAATGTATTTTTCTGTTCCTAGTTTCTGCAGATCACCTGTGGACACTTCAATTATTCTTATTTCTACTTTTCTCTGACTAGTTGCTGGTTCTTTTTTTCTGCATATTTCTGCACACTACAGAGATATACTGTAGAGCCCTCTCATAGGAAGTATCTTTCAGACTGTATTTGCACTTGCCTTTGGGATAAGGATTTTCCTAGAGCAACTTCTCTGTAAGAGGGACTGGCTTAGATTTTGTGTTCCAACCTTATGAGAGGCACAGATCTCCCTTTGCAGCACTTGAATCTGTTTATACCGAGTGTCAGCGAAACCCTCAGGATAAAATACAGCAGCTGAGGTGTTACCCTGCCCTTGCTCAAGGCTCTGTCAGATCCCTGCAGCCCACGGTCCAGCCCAGCTTCCAGTGTGATTTCTGCCCTGAAGGTGTAGCATAAGGTGGGTATTCACTAATCCCACACATGGCTGGAACAACCGTTCTCCCCACTCCTAGACCCTTGTGATTCCTGCTAGAGTAGGAAGCAGAACAAAAACAGATCAGCCCTCCAAAAGGTTTCATTTTAATAAAAACAAAAAACCCCCACAATCACATAATATTGATCAAACTTTTCCAAGACTATGTCCTTATCACTTCCCATCATCCTCTAACAGACTTGTTCTTCCATGCAAAAAAATAGCATACTGGTGGCTTTTTCCATGCTATCTGCACTCTCCCGGACTTGAGATTGTGAGTGTTTACCTTGTAAAGTATCATCATTTCTTGTCGTAAAAATTTTTAGTAGCAAATAGTGTCTATCAGGCAAGCTTCCTGCTTAGGATATTTAACTCTACTTCATTTCCCTGGCAGGAAATCTGGATTCTAAGAATATTTCAAAGTATGCTTTAATGGATGGTTGTGAAACATTTTCAATTTTAAATTCCACTTACCTATATCAGGAAAACTGTGTGTTTTTTCAATAAAATATTTCATTTTAAATTCATTTGTGCCTCAGAAACACATTATATTTTAGTACATGGTATACAGTAAGGAGAAATCATACATATTTTATGTACAACACATTGAATTTGTAATATGTGTCTGATAATGACTTTGTACTAAGCTCCTATTTCTCTACAGTTGCAATGTAATTGCTGTCCTGAGCTAGACAGAGTCTGCTTAAATGTTACTTACTTGCTTATACAGTTGTGGGAAAGCTATAAATCTGATTCGAGTTTCTGATGAGACTTTCATACACCAAGGAGTAAAATGATACATCGTGATAAAATAGAATCCAAGGCTTTTTTTCTTCTGGATGATTCTTGTCTTTTAGCGGTTGAAGACTTTGTTCAGGCTTAAGTACTTTTTGTGTATGTTTTGTTTTAGATATATTAGGAAAAGTTTTTGACTAAACATGGCTTCTCTTGGCAGAGAGACTTTTTTAATGATTTCAGCAGACTGAGTTGGAACAAGTGCTCATGCTGCCATAAGGAGAACTAATTATTAGATTTGGGGGTTTATGTATGTGTATTTATATATGTATCTGTAAAAACATAAGGGAATAAATGTAATGGACGCCTGATATCCTCTGCAAGTCCTGCATGAAATAAAAGCTTAGCAAGAGCATGGAGGTAGGACAAGGCTGTGTACAGCATCAGGAAAAATGAGACTGAGAGCTAGGAGTTATTCATTTTCCCACAAGATGGTTCTGACTTCCCGCCAGAAGGTCAGCATCTGATAAAGTATTTTACACTGGTGCCTTTCTTTTTTTCCATGATCCTTAGAAAAGTGAAGCATGTGGGCTTAAGCTGGTAGAGGGCAGCCATAGATTTCAATTTCAGCATAACATCACTGAGAGAGTAGTAGATAGCTAATATTTTCACTTGTTAAATAATAGACGTAAAGTCTTTGTTAATGCTTTGCAATAAATAGTGGTGTCATTTTTATTGTACATTTTTAGAATGAAAAAGGGAATCCTCTTATTTCAAAATGCAACATCAAAACATGATCTTATTAATATCTTCAAAGAGAGAGCCAGTAGCTCCTCTTCCCCTCAGTTCTCAGCTTTTAGTCAACAAAAACAAGTTCTCTTTAGGAAACACATCTCTTCCCTCACAGAGAACAACCACAGCTGGACTACATCCCTGCCATGCAGGACAGGATGTCATTTTATATTAGTTTTCTCTGTATTACTAAAAATACACATTTAAGCATTTCCCTCAGTCAGAGCCTATGGTCTGGAAAACAGGAATGATTTTTACCAGCATCTCCTCCTGGGACTTAGTAAGCTGTTCAGGGACTGGCATGAACACAGGACCTCCAAGCCACTTGCTTAGAAAATGGGAGAAAATGTATCCTGACTGATCTGAGAAGAGTCCCCTCCAGGATGCCCTCATTTGAGGGTTTCCAGGTCTAGCCTTGAAGATGCTCCAGACAAAACCCAGGCATTCCTGGGCCACCCAACTAAAGGAGTCAATCAATTGGTGCACAACAGGAGCTTGTCATGAGTATTATCTAAATACTGTCTTTTGCATTTAAATGAAGATGAATCCTCTAAGTTTGTACCATTCCCAGACCATCAAGGCTCCGATTCCTGAAGGTGTTGATGTTGCTATAGTATTCCTGAATACCATCACCCCTTATTTCAGTTCCTTTGCTCAAACTGATCACCTGCACCATTCCTGGACAGTCACCCCTCCTTCTGGGTGGCTTTTATACAGCTACCTTCACACAATCATCCTTCATCCTTCTAGATACATAGGCAATTGCTAGCAAAAAAAGGAAATGTCTGGAAAGCAAGAGCCTGTGTTTTCATTGGTTTTCACCGATTAATGAGACAGACATGCTTCTCTATAGACACAGGCAGAGGGAGCAAATTGTTACATGAAAGCTGGGCCTTGTCTGGAGAGTAAATTAATTCTTTCTGTTTGCTTTGTAACTAATGCAATCAGCAGTTGAGATTAGAAGGGAAACTGTCAGATCACCATAGTGATATGGTAACCTAAAGACTGTCATCAGGCTACAGTGAGTGCCCATGTGAGACCCTGACCTCAAACTAAACCCCCAACTGTGGCAGAGGTGATGGTAGTTGGCACTATTCCAGGTCTAACTGGGAACTTCACCCATATGCATGAGTTCTCATGTGGGAACTTCACACAGTGTACAAGAACCAGCTGATATGCTTTTATCCCAGCCAGAGTTGCTGGATGGGAAGTCTGAGATGGGTGCTGCATGGCTGTTGTTATCTGAGGGGAAATAACTTTTAAATAAGCCTGAGGTCTGCCAGTTGATAAACATATAAAATGCAATGTCATTGCTCATGTAATTCTTTTTTTCCCAAAACAAACATCTTGATGTGCATCCGAACTAGCAGAGGTTGATTTTCTACAGGTGTGCATCCCCGAGAGCAGTCTCTGGTGTTTAATCAGGAGTCACTTTTGGCAATGCCTTGTCTGTGTTTTCTGTGTGAAATTGGTGTGAATTCCCTGTGTCAAAAAGAGAAAGCTCATCCATCCTGCAGCATCAATAGTGTCTCCCTTTCCTACCTGGCCACCTAATTGGAAGCTGCTGGAACACAACTTGTTTGAAACCCTTACAACTCTGTCTAATTTGGTTGAAAATGGCCAAACAGTTCAAAAGTTACAAGCAAGAAGAAATTCATCCCAACTGTGTGAACACACAAACCTCGTTTGTTTAGAAAATCAGGACAAAAAAGGACTTTGGTATCTCGATCCAGTCATCAAGTACCAGTCAAACAGACAAAACAACAGTAGAAAAACGACCTCAAGAAAAATTCAAATGATTAATAAAATATTTAAAACTTGATTCTTCCTAGGTTTGAAAAGGTAAATTAATGAACACATCAATCAAACCCCTGAAATCCTGAAAACCTTCAATTTACTCTTATTGTAATTGCATGGCAGAAAAATAGCCTTCACCCGGAGATACCCACTAAAATGTAATTAACCTTTTGTTTGTGGAAGAACTTTCTTGGGGAATTTCAGATGCTTATTTGGAACTCTCAAGGGGTATTGAATCTTTAACAAAGACATCATTTCTCATCAGTGTTCATTTGTTACTGGAGTTAAATGAGTGTTAAGAAAAGTAAAGAATCTAGAGAATATAGCTAAAAACATCTGTTTTCTGAGTTGCTCAGATTTCTTCATTCTCTTGGGATGCAAGTATCTGACTAGTTCTGCAGCTAGCATACTGTCCTCCAGGGTAGACAAGACCTGGATTTTTAACGTTAAACCCCTTTAAAACAGGCAAAAAAACACCACTCTCTTGATTTGTTAAGGATATGTTTTGGCCTGGGAAAATTTTCAGGGCTTTCACATGTATCTATTATTTTCTTCTTATTTTCTTCTCTCCAGGTGACTTTTAAAGTTCTTTAGCTGCAAAAATCCATATAGCCTTGACTGTGACCCATTCTGTGTATCCAAGAACAAAGGGAAGCTCTGAGACAGTTACACAGGAAAACAACATAAATTCATGGAGCAACAAGCATTCGTGAAATGCCTACACTAGACTTAACAGATTTGTTAGCTAACATGAGTTACATGAAAATCAATTAACTTGGGTTAAGAACTCTAATATTGACGAATCTGTAAGAAATTTGGGGGAGATAAATCAGCAGAGCTCTGGTCTCCAATGTATTAGAACCATATTGCATGCACTTGGCAAGAAATGTTCTCATGCATACTAATGTAATTTCATTTTAGCTATGGGATGTATAAAAAGGTGATAATGACGTGTACACATCTTTATAAAGAGATCTACAGGTGAAAGCAAGAAGTGTGATAATAGCTTTACTTTACAATGAGTAGCTGAATTCTTAGCTGAATGTCTTCAGGATTTCAGCAGAGATATGCTTTGAATAATATACAGGAGGCCTAGCCCAGAGATCTGAAGCAATTCTTATTTGATTGTTATTGTAGTAATAACAATACATATCACTATTGATTTTATTATAGAATTTTGGGGATATATTTATAAAGGTGAAATATTTGGTTTCCATCTGCATTACAGTGTCATATCATTCATTGTTAGATTACACTTTGTTGTGGTACAATATTAAGTAGTATAATTTTTCCTTTTTTAATGTAGAACATAAATTGTTTCTGGAATCAAGCTGTGACACTGGTAGCTTGCAGAAGAAAACAGACACTTTCTTAATGTCACCCACTTCAGCTGGCCAACCAAGGGCATTACCTGGATGCAAAGAATAAACAATGGTGTGTTGTAAACACAGTCAGAAGTTGCACTCATGCTCCTCCCCTGGTGCAAGAGGAGGGCACATGGAGACCTGTGCCTCAGAGCACACAGTCTATGTCCACATGAACAGCAGGGGTAGGCCACTGATGATCTCCACCAAACATTCCACTGAGTGTCGCAATCAGCCCCAACCTTGAGCCTGCCCAAATGATTCCTGAAAAAGCTTGGCTTTGCACAAAATGGCTGAATATACACAGGATATGATAAAGATGCAGAAGTGGTGGGGTCAGTTGGGGGTGGCCTCCAGGTCAGCCCTTCATTGTTAGCCCAGATGTACCCATTTCCACTGCTTTCTCATTTTGGGGCACCATGATCAACACACACCATCATGCACTCAGTGTTGTGACTGCTGGTTATAACTATACCTTGTTTTTGCATTGCCTGGATTGGAGTGACACTTGACCTTGGCTGTCAGAAAAAAACACTGTTAGTAATAATTTAGGACCTAATTCTGCAAAATCTCCACTCAGATGAATGAAGGCTAATTGTATGAGTGAAGATTTACAGGACTGGTCCTCTATGATACAGCAATGTAAAAAACCCACTCGTCTGCAGAGTTTGTTTCCCAGAGGCCTGTTAAACTACACCTTGCAATTCATCTTGTTAATTCATTGTCATGCTGCATTATCTAAGTAATAGCATCAAGTGCATGTCCAGAAGGTAGTAGCTAAAGTATGCTGGTAGAACAGGGTATCCTGGGGAGCAGAGCAGCTTTGGGTGGCCAGAGCAAGAGTCTTACCATAGGGTAGTTGTATTTTCTCAAATCTCTGCAAAATCATATACACCTCTTTAGAATGCAGTCCTTGTATGCTGTTTTATTCATTCCTAAATCCATCAAGCCCCTTCTCTATTTGCTCACACAGATTTTTGAAACAAGGCCTGCAGTGTATGGGTAAGATGGAATTGGGTAGGTTTTATTCACAGTTCCAGGTTTCATACCAGAGTTTCAGGGGATTAGCAAGGTGCCAGCATATATGATAACAAATTTTCTAACAGCATATTGCATGACTGGTTTCATTTCCCAGTTTTAAGACAGGGTATTTTTTTTCCTTTTTCTGGGTGCTATTAGAGGTCTTCAAATAATGCTTTGTTCTGTTTAATTTTAACTAATGTAATCCCCTCTGATGAAAAGAAAACTTATTTTCATGAGTAGGTGAGCAGTGCGGTTGCATCAGTAGTCAAGTCCCATTCTCCTTTACACTGATGGAAATCTAGTTAGCTCTGCTGAAAGCGAAGTTCAGCCTAATGTGGACAAGGTGGAATATCATTTTGAGAAACCATTTTTCCTTAAAATACTGCACAATTCATATGGTCCTCCTCCTCATCTTAGTACAACATTTATGTGTCATTCAAATTCCTCCTTTTCCTTCATCATTTTGCTGTTCTCAGTGTAACAATAAGCAGCTGCATATATCTGACTCTCTATGGATTTGTATCTTTAGACTGTTTACAGTTAAGATCCTTCTTCTCCCACCTGAAGACAGCTCCACTTCTCACCTGTATGTTTTAGGGTCACTCCATAGCCATTCGAGAGAGGCTGGTAAGGAGTTGCTCTGGGTTGGTGCATCTTCCCTGGTTTTGCCCAACATGGGGAGTTCAGGCAAGCATTTTAGACTAACTGCCTGGTTTTACATGGCTGAAATTAAGAACCATGACTGCCCCCTCACCCTTACGTGACTTAGAACCACTCCTAAACCACCGCTTCATCCCAACATGGCATTTACATTTTCTTTCTCAGTAAATTAGCAGAATTCAGCCTGGTGTTACAATTAGCTGCTCTTTTATTCACTGTCTCCTTTCCCTTAAGCATACAAAGTTGGTTGCATGTGCTATGAAGAGAGAGGTTTAATAAATCACACAAAAGCACTGTTTTCTGCTTCATATTTTTTGAATAAACTCTTCAGAAAACTTGGGTAAACAAGTCCTTACTTTTTTTATTTTTCTGAATCAGGTCCTTGTTTACAGGAAAATGAAATGTTCCCCCAAAATTACTCATGAATAATAAATCATGTTCCTTGCTCTAGGTATATGACCTTGCAACATTCATTTCCGTTAGCTGCTTATGTCTCATTTTACTTTGTTTTTCTACTTGGCTGTGGGGAGGTTTTTCTTGCATTTTATATATTTTTGAAAGAAATGGTGTTTGTGTGCACACTTAATAAAAATTTGCTGTCATTCTACCCAATATACAGTCAAATTTTACTAAGACAAAATAATTCAGGATCTCTTTTCTTGATATGGCAATTAATTTTTAGATTAGCATGTTGTATTTTTAACCTTCATAATTTTCTTTATACAAAAGTAAATCTTAAGTTTTGTCATACCTTATAATTGCTCTGACAAAAATGTTCACAGTGACATGAGTGGTGGCTTTGGCTACCAAGACAGATTTTCATAATAATGAGTTTTTTCCTGTAGGGGGCTGTGAACTGCTAATTAGCATCTATGACCCAATATTCTCAGCAAATAAGAGTAATAGCAGTAATTTCTAGCTTTATGTAGGGTGCAAGTCTAATATTACCAGCACTTCTGTTTCATTTGTAATTAACTGCAAGCAATTATTATAGAGTCAAGGAAGTATATCCTAATGCTCGTAGGTAATAAAAAAAATTGAAATGATGTTTGTAAAACTCATATGTTTCATGCTGGGTGCACTGATTTCTTTCAGAGAACTGCGATTATGTGCCTATCAATTAAAAATTCTTCTTTAATGTTTCTTTACATTGATATGCTTTTGAATGTTGCTGTATAAGTATCTCATCCTTGGTTTAATTCTCTTCCTTTTTTAAAAACAATATCCTTGAAATTTCAATTAATATTTTGACCAAAAGACCTTAGTGAATACTTAATCTGGCTACTTGACCTCAACATAAGATTTAGATGGTACTGAAAGAAATTGTTTACACTTGATTTTATGAGGTCTGTAGCTTAGTCCTATTAGAACCGTGACCCACAAGGCTGGTGACAGACCGGCGTGTGCTCGTGTAGTGTAGCTGACTTTCCTAAACAAGAAACAGATCTGGTATTTCTTTTACTCAGCAAAATAATGCATAAGGCTTTCTGCAAATTGACTCACTTTCCACTGGTTGTATTCATTTCTATGACAGTGGGAACAGCTATGAAATAGTAGCTATTGGTGGCAGTTGTACAGTTACTGAAATGGTACTGTGTCTTGTCTTTGCTTTGAACATCTTAGCATAATAGGCCTGGGTTAATTACTCAGAAATACGATTTTATTTTAATACCGAGCTCTGCATAAAGGTGGATATATAATAACTTTTTTCTCAAGTTTTAATGAAGCTTCATATGTTGGTGCGTCTTCTCCTTTGCAAAATGTCATTCCCTTTTAGGATCAATGATGTTTGAACAACTTTAAACATATATATGGATACAGAACATGCCTGAACCATAGAAACTGTGGCCCAGGTTCAGAGGGGCTTGGCATAGCCTCTACAGTGCTTTGGTCCAATGGAGTTTATTCAGCATCTCTCAGGACTGTCATTCAAGAGATTTGGAGAGCAAGAAGCTGGTATCTTCACAGAAGCTACAGATTGTGAACAAAGTTTCTCAAGAAATGATAGGCTTGAAAAACACCCTGTGATCATACATGGAGTGTGATAATGTGTGCAGCTGGTTGAAGAGGGTGAATGAAAAAACAGATTTTTTTCTTCACGTTATTTGTTTCTTTCTTCTAGGCTCTGTCTATCCCACTGACCACTGTCAGTATTGTGTTAATCCATCTTCAGACATTTACCTGGACATGAATGTGCACTGGTGAAAAGTCTATCCTGCCAACTACCCTCAGGATCACTAACGAACTCAGTTCTTTTACTCACTGAGCCAGTTTAGACCAGATTCATCAGACACATTAATTTATTCGGTCATCATGGCAGATAGAAAATCTGACAAAATACACTGATTGCATAACAACCCATGCTGACATCCATCTATCCAGCAGCTTTGCGTCTTCCCTTAATATCCATTTGGGCAGTTTCTTGTACATTGTATCACACACTTTCCTCTTGATTATTGCATTCTAGGTTATGTGCCTATTGTTCATTTTTAATTAAACAATTAATTTTCCCATACCCATAAAATTAGCAAAAGTTTGTCTGTCAGGGATGTTTATATCTGGCACTATATTTTGAATTTTCAAGGCATGCATCTTCAGTACACAGTAACAGATATGTCTGATTGAAATCTTTCATATTTCTTGTGTAACAGTGATTTTATTTTATTGTCCAGATCTATATCAGTCACTTTCTCAAGAACTTTTTCTTGCAATGCTGTTGCAAGAGTGGTAAGAAATTTGTGGATCTGTAAGAAAATTGTTATACTACTTCAAAAGATGTATTTTCATTAAATCAGAGTTAATTTAAGGAAATCCTATAGCCTGTACATATCTACATATTCTCTGCAGTCCAAAAGGATTTATAATAGGCAAACTGAATGACTGGGAAGTTTTTATCCTGCTTGTTAAGTAATCACAACAAAATTTAACATGAAGCACACAAGAATAGACAGAACTATTAAAATTTGCTGTAAGTAATAAAGAATCTGAGAAGAGATGAGTTCATGAAAAAGATCAGGAACACATCCCTCCATACATTTTAGGAGCATAACAAAAATCACACCAGAAGAAAACCTAAGTTCTAACACACCAATATGAACATCCAAAAATGAAAAGAAAATTTTAATGTGGTGTTTTCTCTTAGAGTTAGAAGATACACCTTAAAGTTTAAAATTATATAATTATTACTGTATTTAGATTCTTCAAAATGTTGTCTCACAAATATTTCAGATGAGGTATTTTTAGAACAGTGGTGGGCTACTCAGATGTCTAATTTTGCATGGAACTGTACATTATGGGTCATATTTACTGTTGGTCCTTAATCCTGTGTTGAGGAAACTGAACTTTATTATCTTGACTAGGGATGATCATGCTTATTTCAAAGTTTTTTCTCTAGAATGAGGAATGCAAGTGCCCTCTGTGCAGCAAGAACTGCACCTAACTTCAAACACTGGAAAATTAGGTGTGTGGACTAGGGCATTTACTGTGATTGGTGGAAAGAATAAGCACCTCCAGAGAGTGATTCCTTCCATTCATCTCAGATGGGTTTGGGCCATAAGGTGATCCAGCTTCTGATGGTATCTCTGTCTATAAAATACAAAGATATGCTAGACAATTAACCTAAATTTCTGTTTAGGTGAGTGTTCTAGTTCAGCTAGGATAGGGTTAAGTTTCCCCAGCAGCGGGGAGGGACCTCTAACCGGGTTATTCGATACCATGCTGACTCAGGTCCCGGTGCCGGAGATGAAGTAAGAAAAGTCCCATTCTAAGTGTCTGCTTACATCTATTTCAGTTTTTGTTTGTAAGAGAAAAATATTAAATCTTTCCATTTTCACAGAATCACAGAATCATTCAGGTTGGAAAAGACCCTTGGGATCATCAAGTCCAACCATCAGCCCTACTCTACAAAGTTCTCCCCTACACCATATCCCCCAGCATCTCATCTAAACGACCCTTAAACACATCCAGGGATGGTGACTCCACCACCTCCCTGGGCAGCCTATTCCACTGTCTGACCACTCTGTAAAAATTTTTTTCCTAATGTCCAGTCTGAACCTCCCCTGTTGGAGTTTAAAGCCATTCCCTCTTGTTCTATCGCTAATTACCTGTGAGAAGAGACCAGCACCAACCTCTCTACAATGTCCTTTCAGGTAGTTGTAGAGAGTGATGAGGTCTCCCCTCAGCCTTCTCTTCCTCAAACTGAGTCCCAGCTCCTTTAATCTCTCCTCATAGGATTTATTCTCCAGGCCCTTCACCAGCTTCGTTGCCCTCCTCTGCACTCGCTCCAGCACCTCGATATCTCTCTCGTATTGAGGTGCCCAAAACTGGACACAATACTCCAGGTGTGGCCTCACCAGTGCAGAGTATAGGGGAACTATCACCTCCCTACTTCTGCTGGTCACGCTATTTCTAATACAAGCCAGGATGCCGTTGGCTTTCTTGGCCACCTGGGCACACTGCTGGCTCATGTTCAGCTGCTTGTCAATTAGAACCCCCAGATCCTTCTCTTCCACACAGCTCTCCAGCCACACCTCCCCAAGCCTGTAGCGATGCATGGGGTTGTCGTGGCCCAAGTGCAGGACCTGGCACTTGGCCTTGTTGAAGCTCAGCCCGTTAACGTTGGCCCACTGATCCAATCTATCCAAGTCTCCCTGTAGAGCCTCCCTATCCTCATGCAGATCGACACTCCCGCTTAACTTGGTGTCATCTGTGAACTTACTGGTGATACAGTCTATGTCCTTATCAAGATCATCAATAAAGATGTTGAACAGAAATGGTCCCAACACCAAGCCCTGAGGAACACCACTTGTGACCGGCCGCCAGCTGGGTTTAGCTCCATTGACCACCACTCTCTGGGACTGTCCAGCCAGCCAGTGCTTGACCCAGTGGACCGTTCGCTGATCCAGGCCATGGGCAGCCAGTTTTCCTATGAGCATTCTATGGGAACTGTGTCAAATGCTTTTCGAAAATCCAGGTAGACAATATCCACAGCTTTTCCCTTGTCCAATAGTGGGGTCATCTTGTCATAGAAGGAGATCAGGTTTGTCAGGCAGGACCTGCCTTTCATAAACCCATGCTGACTAGGCCTGATCCCCTGGTTGTCCATTATATGACTTGTAATGGCACTTGAGATGACCTGCTCCATGACCTTCCCTGGTACCAAGGTCAGACTGACAGGTCTGTAGTTTCCTGGATCGTCCTTTCTGCCTTTCTTGTAGATGGGTGTCACATTTGCCACCCTCCAGTCCTATGGGACCTCCCCAGTTAGCCATGACTTCAGGTAAATCATAGAAAGCGGCTTGGTGAGCACATCTGCCAACTCTTTCAGCACCATTGGATGTAACCCATCTGGTCCCACAGACTTGTGTGCATCCAAGCGGTGTAGCAGGTCTCTGACCACCTCCTTTTTAATTGTGATGACCTCATTCTGCTTCCCCTCCCCATCTCCCAGCTCATGAGTCTGGGTGTCCAGGGAACAGCCAGTTCCACTGCTAAAGACTGAGGCAAAGTTGAGCACCTCAGCCTTTTCCTCATCCTTTATTACCATGTTTCCCTCTGCATCCAATAAAGGAGGGAGATTTTCCCTAATCGTCCTTTTGTTGTTAATGAATTTATAGAAACATTTTTTATTATCTTTAACAGCTGTAGCCAGGTTGAGCTCTAGCTGTGCTTTGGCTCTCCTAATGTTCTCCCTGCATAGCTTCACTACATCTTTATAGCCTTCATGAAAGATCTGCCCCCTCTTCCAAAGGTCATAGATTCTCCTTTTGTTCTTAAGATCCAGCCAAAGGTCCCTGTTTAGCCAGACCGGTCTCCTTCCCCACCTGCTTGTTTTTCGGCAGACGGGAACAGCCTGTTCCTGTGCCTTTAAGACTTCTCTCCTGAAGTATGTCCAGCCTTCCTGGACTCCCATATCCTTCAAGGCAGCCTCCCAAGGGATTTTGTTAATCAGTCTTTTGAACAGGTCAAAGTTAGCCCTCCAGAAGTCTAAGGTGTCAGTTTTACTAACCCCTCTTTTTGTTTCTCCAAGAAGAAACATCATTTTAAGATTATTATAACAACATTTTAAGATTTTCATCATTTTAGGATTACCCCTATTTTATAATGTAGATAAAACACATGATTAACCCCATCAGTGTGTAGCACAGCTTCATCTCTAATCCAAAGTATTTTTGTCAATATACTGTTATCCATTTCATAGTTACTTAAAAAGTGCATTTAACAGTGGTTTTTATGTGCTGTTAGATGAGAAAATATTACTTAGTTTCAGTGAACAATTCAGTGCTGCTTTTTTCCATCTTCCCAAAATTTCTATTGTTAGAGGTAAATCCATGTTTCCATGCTTTTAAGCTTCGCAGAAAATTAATATCTAAATCTGTAGCAAGAGCTGTGCAAATGAAAAGGCAGAATATAAACACAGTTATCTATAAGTAACACTTGGAAAAGTCCATAAAAGTGATGTAGCAGTGGTATATTCAGTAGAAAGCATTTGCCATTAGCTATACTTTGCCTGAGAAAATCTAAGTCATTGTACTGGTATTTTTAATGGTAACTGTTTTATCCATTTATGTATACAGATCAATGTGGAATCATTGAGAGGCAGAAATCTTGTTATACTCACCACACTCACGTAGATGACCAAAAAATGCAACAACAATGATGACATTGAAAGATATAAAATGATGACTTTTCATACCATATGAAATTGAGGGGCTCAGTTCTTCCTGTACAAGTATAAGGAAGTATAAATAAACACCAAATTGTTAAAACCAAAACATATTCTGCAGTGAGTTCTTTGGATTACCAAGGAAGTCTTTTGGAGCAAGTAAGCATCACCAAGTCTTTCTCTGCTGTAGGGCAGGATGAGCAGTGCTGCATTCTGTTTAAGCTGTCACATTTCCCCAGGAAGAAAGCCTCCCTCTCATATTAACCAGTGTAAATCATAAACGTGTCTAGTGCAGTGAGGTAAAAGCAGAATCTGCCCTGCAACCTAGATGGAATCAACATCTCCCTGTTTTATATTCCTGCAGGTGCCTTGGATGAAACAGTCATAAGTCTTCACGTCATCAACATACTGGTTTGCAGGATTTTGCAAAGTACAGTTGTGAACACTAATTCAAAATAGAAGCTGATAGTTATCTTTTTTTTTTTTTCCCCCCAGTATTCTTGCTTGCATTTGTCAAAGAATGGTGATAATGTTTCTTAAGAACTGCTATTCTTCCTAGAGATATCTTCTATTACTTTAGCAAAGTGTGCATTTCCTTGTCGTCTTCCTCCTCCTATGGCCCCTTCCATCACTTTTATACACTATCTTCATGACTTTATAACTTCTTTTATTGTACTTGTGCTTTTCTTCACCCTTCTTTAGCTTTCTGTCATTCTTTCTTCCTTGGGAAACCCATTTCAACTTCTGAATTGCCTGTCTCCTGATGTTTGAAGGCTCTACTCCAACATTTAACTTTTAGTATGGAACTTCTCAGGGGTCTTTTTAATGAAGGACAGATACAGGTAAGGAAACTTTAAAACAAGACTCTTCTCTCTCCTGAAAATCACATCAGTTGTTAATAATGGATGTAATTTCTATAATCATTTAAAGTAAATGACAACCAAATTACATTTACCAAAGTTTCTATGAACTTCACAAAAGTAACATTCAGTGAAGCTGCAGTGAGAGCATTTTTTTCTCTGCGAGAAATACTGAGATATTGCAACCTAAGGCGAAACAGACCACCCAGAAGAAGTTATGCTGAAACACTAGCATCTAAGGAAGCTTCGCATTCTGTGCTTGTCATTTGCAAGAGTAGTTTCTGGAAATGCTTTTATTTATGTATTTATTTCACTGCAATCTCTAAGAGTGTCTCCACACAATTTCTATGACAGTGCTTTATTTGATTCATCCATTTTTCATGTTAAGCCTCTTTCTGCAGCACAGTACATGATACATACATAAATTCTGAGGTCTGATACTTGCATTTAATATTACCTTATAGATAGTCTATTGATTTCAGTGGGGTTTTTCGTACAGGCCTCCATCCTACACTGCAACTTGTTGAGTGTCTCCACTGCCTTTGAAATCCCTCCTGTTACAAAACTGAATTCAAATAAAGGTAGCACTCATAAAGTACAGAAGGAGCAGACAGTATGGTTACTGAAAAACATATTTCTGTTACTAAAGTCAGGTTGATATCAGTGTAAGAATACCTTGTACTGTCTTCAAGCAGCATGGGTAGGGTTGCTTGTGAATGAGAAAAGTACACTCCATTAGTGTGATCCAACTCCCATAAGAGATAATGGGTAGCTCTCCATTGACTTTAATGGGAAATAGGATCAGGATGTCAGTGCTTTGAAAAAAGAAAAGGTTTTGTTAAAAAAGTATTCATTTTGAAAAGAGTGACACAATAGGGAAGAAACATTCCCTGCAGCCTGCAAATGCCTTCTGCAAACATAGTCTTCTTGCTTTTTAGCTTCATAATAACTGAGCTAATCAGAGTCTCTGTTTAATTTGAAATACATATTCACTTTCCAGATGACGCAGGAAAGAAGAGTGCATTTATTGTGCTTTTGGCAGGCTTGTAGGGATTCCTCTGAGTGGATAAGAACCTGCTTTTCTTCCAGGTAATTTGGACCATCTCCACTCATTTGATTTTCACTATCACCAAAAAGCGATCCACGTAGGAGTTCCATAAAGCTGCAAATTACAGTTAAGTTCAAATCCTTAAAGGCATTTCAAGTGCACATTGTAACAGAGACTCATAGTAATCAAGTTGCAGAAAGACTCTTATAACAGCCGTCTCTCTCTTTCTGAATTGCTGGGGAACAGGCAGATGTGGAAATTATGAGTAATGTAATTGATGATCTTAAGGCTTTTAAATACCCAAGCTCTCAACAATCAAGATCTATTTGAGTTCAGAATCTAATAAGTAGTAAATACAATAGAGTTCAGTAGGATGTTTTATCAGGTTCTCTGCAGTGCTTCCCCATCGCCCTCACTTTTACAGGCAGCATTACCATCTAATCAGCAGACAAGTTGGAAAATTTTATTGTGACACATAATCGCTTTTAGTTCATCATACTTCTCTTTCTTTGATATGCAGTTACTGTGAGTTTGCTTATATTGCACATTTTCAGATGCTTTGTCACCATTTTCTCAAACAGGTGAGAGAGTACTGTTATCCCAGACTGTTTATTGACAGCTTATTTATTGTGTATCAAGAAACAAAAATACTTGTACAAAACTCCCCAAAATACTGATCAATTAATGTCCAGATTTCCCAGATGTCTTGATTTATAAAAACCTTTTCAGTAATGATGACCACTCCAACATTTATTCTGAATAGTTACTGAATATATTCAAGAAGTACTTTTTCAACCCAGTGAAAAAGCTCTGTGTAGTGAGGAGTTAATTTCAATTCTTCATCTGTTTTCCTTTAATCTGCAGACCAGACTGAATGAATCCAAAATTCTACATTATGTTTCAGCTAAAAAAATAAGAAAACATTTGTCAGTGAAGAACCCAACTCATGCTATTACCGTAGGTACAGAGCCTAACACCCTTGCTTACGTGTTAATTTATCCACACAAAAAAACCCATGTTAGTGTGAGGTGAGTAAAAAATATTTGCACCACTGGAAAAACTGCTAAATCACATTTCTCCAGATTCTCTGAGAAGCAAAATATGTTGCAGCTTTGCCTTTGATATTTCCTAGTTTGGTAGAATGAAAACAGAAGGCTTTTTTTTCCAAGAAAGAATATATTTTCACTGCAAAAAGGGACTTTTCTTTCAAAACAAGCGAATGAAAACTGAGAAAATGTGCATAGGCATCAAAAAGTGAAATTTTTTCAAAACGGGTATTTATTGTTTTTACTACAGGAATTAAAAAGAACTCATTTTCTCTTGGATATAAAATCAGAATATTTGCTGTTAACTGAGGTTTTTACAGGTGTCCCTTCCTTCTTGACATATGGAGCAATCTAATACTGTTGAACTGTTCCTCTTTGCTGCAGCATGTTTCCTGCCAAGTGCTGAACTGAATTCAGGTAATACGCACAAACCTGTGGCCATGTGAAATGATACTTAGACCAGTTCAGACAAGAGTTAAAATCTGACGTTCTGCTTTTGCTCAGATTGGTATTCCACTAGGTAATGAGGCACAAAACAATGAGCACTCATAGACAGATAGTCTTGCAGTGCCAATAGCTGGCTTGTCTTACTGCAAGCAAAGAACTATGGCATATGTGCCCTGGAAGTCCTAATGATGTGAACAGTACTTGTTAGGACACAGTAACTTGGATATGCTTTTGCAATATGCTCCTAGCTGTCTTAATGCTGCAATGAAAGTATCAGCCTTGAAAGAAACACTCATGGTCCTGCAGTCGATGGTCCCTGTCCAAAACAGTGTCTGAATGAGCCCCATTGACAGAGTGCAGTGCAATCAGTAAAAGACAGCTCCTACCCAGCTCTAGCAATTCGAAGGTGGACTGCTGATCTGTATAGACTGCTCCACAGCACCACTGCTGTCCGCTCCTATACAGTCATTTAGGCATACCCTAAAACTCCTCCAAATTTTGAAAAATTTTGGAAAAACAAAACAAAACAGAAACTGTTAGTTTTCTGTACACTTAAAGCCTAAAAGCTGTTAATATTTCTCAGAAAAGCCCCTGAGGTCCAGAAGACAGGAAATCCAGGATTGTGGTCCTTGCTCAGCACTTGGGTTCAGATTTCTCTTCTGGAGAAGTGCTGTAAGACAAGCTCATGCTCCAGTCACTGCCGTGATGGGCAGCTATGGGGGGGAGCACATTGTCTCCACCTGCATGTGTTTGCATAGGGGAGAGAGGGGGTAGCCTTCTGTCAACCACCCTCCTGCACAGGACTAAAAAAACTGTTTAGACAATGCCATTCTGTTTCCATAACCTTTGTTTCTGATGAACCAGCATCTTTTATTGAAAAAAAAAAAATGCTCTGTTGTAACATTTCCAACTCATTCCTCTATCAATTGCAAAATTATGGCTATTGCTATAAATGGTTTATGTTGAAAATAATCATGAGAGTCAGGCCAAATTGAATATGCCTTGTATTAGGGAAAGCACTCTGTATCATTTTAAGTCTCCCAGAGAACATACAATTTCTCTGGGTTCCCTTGTTCTGAGTATTAGCCCTGCAATTTAGGCCCATGTTTGAAGCCTGGCGGAATGGGAGGTATGATACTAATGCATGCATTGATTATGAATGCCTGGGTTAAATGAACAATTATTAACTAGTGAATGAGATAGTTAAGAAACATCTTAGTTTACTGTTACTGTATTTCCCAGTGACAAGAATGAAAGCAAGCTTAAGAATCTTTTGGATGCAGGATTGTTTTTCCATGGATGAGGGATTACAGATTGGCTTTTTAACTTCAGCTTTTCCAAATAGTTTTTCAGTTATTTAATTTACTCTACATGGAGTCTATTGATTATTCAAGTTGGCAGTCAATTTTATAGGGCACCCTGCTGTTTCTTTGCTTAATGTAGTCAATGATTGTAATTGCTTGATCAGTGCAGCCCATGAAATAGGTTTTGTGTCTTTTTTACAATGCATTGATGGCTTTATCTGATGCAGTCTTGGCAGGGTCTAGGTTTTACAGCACGATCCTGAACTCCCAGAGGTCTCTAGATTAATGGCTATGGCTTTCTGTTGGAGCTGCTGATACTGCTCTCCAGAATGTATTCACACATCTGGCATGCCACACTTGGCAGTTGTGCCAGCTTTTTGTTGCGCAGTTACAGAATATCTCACCAGTGCCTAGTTAACTGTTTTCACTAAGGGAATGAGATAAAAAGCCATCCACAGAGTTGTTGGCACGCGCTCTGTGTCATTGTAATCACAAATTTTTAATTTTTCTATTACACTTTTTATACGGCCAATTGATGTTTAGAAACAACAAAATACGCATGATATTTGTTGTATGAACTCTGATTTGATTCTGCAAAAGATTCCAAGCTCATTGTGATTTCCTGTAAACGTCCCATTAATGCTTTCTTTCCAAAAAAAGGAATGAGCTTTCTGTTGTATTGTCAGTAAATAAATGGATTAAAATTGCATCTCTCCAGCTCAAATTTTTTTATGAGCAGAAAGAGAGGAAATGTGGGTGGAAGACCAGCAAGAGGAACCTCGTGACCTTGCTATGAGTGAAGTAATTCTTTTCTCTTCCATTGGTTCATGTTAAATTACTTAAGCTTCACTTAGCTCTGCTTGAAAGTCAGTGTTTCATATTTGGTAGAATTTGAATAGTATTATTAGACATGTAAAATGTAGTCCTAATAAGCAGGCCAAGAAAATGTAATGAAATATGCAACACAGGTGCATAAATCCATGGACAATATAATTATATAGCACACATACACCATTTACAGTGCCTAAGGTGACATCCTGCCAAAAATGTAAACGTGTGATAGATTTTTGACCAGCTGTGTTATGAACTGATTTCCTCAGCTGAGCTTGACATAGAAGCTGGACATGTGCAATCCCTATATTAATTCTTTTCTCTCCAGGTAGTAAACTGTAAATGCATAATGCATCTTTGTGTAGTAAAGGTCTACTGAGAAGACATCTGGAATTCAATATTTAAAATTCCAAGTCTGTCTTTCCACTGAAATCTCAGTTATGTTGGGCAATAACACAGGAATCATATATATCTATATGCAATATTAATAACCCACAAACCCATGTGTTAACAATAAATAGCTTTAATAAAATCTGTCACAAGGAAAAATAGTGTGGCAAACACTTTCAGTGTTACGGTCATTGTCTTGACATCACTGCTGGAATATTTTATGATTTCTGCTGATTTTAGTGCAGTGAAATACAGTCACGTTCTACAGGCCCATCCCAAAAACTTTTAAGCACGTAAGTAACTGTTCATGTGAACTGTTCCACAGAATTTTTTGTCCCCATATTATCAGTGTCAAGGTTTTAAACAGATGGCTCCTCTTCTTCAAATATTACAACTGCTTCCTTGCACGTTCTTTTCCATTATGAAAAACTGTGTTACGTTTAATTCAATATTATCTTGAATCCTTGCCTTGAAGGATTTAGGATCTCCAATATGGAAAATGTAAGCAGCTCGCAGGAGTGAAGAGTCAAATATCAGCATCAAAAATGGTACCAGTGGACTATCAAATGTAGCTGTATAATTCCCCTTCAGACATGGAAAAATACCATCACCCTTTCCATGTTTCCAGATTTTCTGACCATTTGTGATACCTTAAAATGTGAAAAAAACCCTGTAAACCTGTATAGGAGTTCACACTGAACTTCAGCCTTTTTCTGTACACTATTAATTTATGGGTTCTCTGGTTGGAATTATGGTGGTTTTTTACCCTTGATGGAACAATAAATAACAGTAGCATAATTTCTTCAAGAAAAGGCGAGGGGGATTTGGGATAAAGGGAAATCTGAGAAATATAGATGGTGAAAAAAAGGAAAAAAACCCCACTGTAAACTCGTATTTATACTGTACTTTTCAGAGTAGTATGTTCTGCCTTTTCCACACCATTTTGCCACTGAAGGTGAAAGGTGAAAAAGTAGGGTGACAGACACTGATGGATGAAAATATTGGAACAGATATATGAAAATTTTCTGCAACTTTTTTTCCCTTAAAAGTTGCAAAACCACTCTGTATTTCAATTACTTACTTCTAGTGTCACTAAATAGATACAGCTATTAATATGGGCACTGCTCTGACTAACTCAAGACAACCTGATAGACCTCAAGTGGAAAGCACTGTAACTATTGTGGGCTTAACTTCATATGTTCACTCAAACATGATCAGTCTTTTCCTAAAGTGGGCAATATCTACAGTATGTTGAATATCAAAAATGTCCTTATATCCAGGGTCTTACATGAAGTATATGTGGATATAGATACCAGGTTCAGTCCTGTCCCATAAAAACAATGGGAATTTTGCTATAGCTTTTAAAGCATGCTGTATTGTTGAATTATCTTGGAGCATTGAACTGACCTCGTTTTGTAAACTGATGCAAAATATCATGCCCCAATCACCATCAATTAATTCTGCACATGACATCTGGCTCATTCAACATTGTCTCTCTGCATGTGAAAGTTATTCTGAGAAAGCAAAAGGTAAATGTCCCTCTTCATTAAATGATTTGTGAAATTCCAGACTTCTGATCAAGTTGCCACATGTAGGAATTGCATGGACCAGTGAGGTCTGTAATGGAGCCTTAGCTTTTCTTGTCAGCCTTGGGTGGCAACTGTTTGATGTCATTTGTGACCTGTAAATGTTGTAGAATATCAGATGGCTCAGGATAGAATTGTCATGGTTGTCTAAATTTGCTTAAGCAAGCTTAGAATGGTTTTGCTAATTTATAATTTTGGCATAACTAAGAACATAGCTAAGAAATATATGAATGCTTCTCTCTGCAAAATAACCTTCTGAAATAAAATATTCACATCAGCATATTCAATATGCTGTAAATAATAACAACAATAATCACTGGTTCTTAACTTGTTTGTTCAATCTGTATGCTAAATCTGTTTTTTTAGATATGGGTCCAAGACACAAAATCAGCATCTTGAATGTGGTCAGCTTTTGCTTTCCATCACAGTTTGTTTAAAAGATGTGTAGTCAGCCCGCAGAGTACAAGCATATTGATGTCTTCCTTGGGACAGATCCCACTCCCAGTGAAACCAGTGGGAGGTGACTTTTGTCACTGACTTAAATGAAACCATAATGTTTGAAAAGACCAAGAGGTAATCAAATTAGAAATTAATAAAACAGTTTAGATCAAGGACAGGACCTTTTATTTCACTTTAAGTTCTGCATGTAAAAAGAGGCACACAGTAGGAAGAGACCTGCTTTTGCCTTGCAGCTCAGACTAAATTAAGCCAAATTTTTAAGCCTCTGAAACAGGGGTTACCTCTGCCAAAAGACCATAAAAGAGATGTCTTCTTTCTTTGTCTCTGGCCTAAACAATCTCAATGGTACTGGGAGCCTCTAGATGAGCCTTGCTGGATTTCCAAATCTGTTTTCAGACTTGGGATGTAATTCTGACCTACCCTTGAGTCTGATCAAGAAGTACTCTACTAAATCAAAGGACAGATGGAAGATTGAAAAGAAAAACTCTGATCTTTCAGAAGTTCAGTGTAAGTCTTGTATAAGTCTTTGTACTTTGTTTCCCTGCTTTTACACACTTAACTGGAAACTCAACTGAGCTGAGCTGATTGTTGGTGAGGGCTGCTCAGCTTCTGTGCTTTGGAATGGGACACCACCAAGACAAAGAAGATTTGGCAGCTTTTCATATTTCTGTACTCTTACCCCCATATACTGAGTTCTCCTCACGAGGGCAAAGAAACTACAGCCTCCTTTTGTTGGGAAACTGAGGAGGATGATTCACTGAATTCTTGTCCCAAGTATTACTTTTCTAAGTGTAAATATTACATTTCAGCACTTGAGAGCTCAAAAATAATCTTTATTCTTGAAATATTTATACATAAAGAGCATTACTGAAATAGGAGTGCTTGATTACTTGGATTGGGTTGCATGATTGTGACATACTTATTTTTAGTCCTTGCGCTGAATGGTAACAGGAGACAGAGATTTAAAAAAAAATAAATAAGGAGGATAGATTCATTGCTGGCGAATGTTAACTGTTAAACAACTTGTGTGTTTCTGCATATGGGAGAGGCATCACTGGTTTCAAATTTCCGGTGCATCTTGAATTTGCTTGTATTTGGAACAGCTTATACTGTGATAAGTAAAGTATAAAGTCACTGTAGATGGACACAGTATTCCTTTGCCATGTAAAGGTAGTGCAGATGTACTGAAATGGGACAGAGACAGTGACCTTGAAGACTCAGTAGAATAAGTAAATAGGAGCAAGAAAGAGCCGCCTCTGCCTCAGTTGACAGTGCATGGAGCTGTCTCTCAGAAGAGGGAACCAGGGCGGTGTTCAGAGCACTGCAATACCTGCACCATTCCTATCTAACCACATAGCACAGTCACCATCCCAGGTAATTACTTTACTGGCACACATTGGAGTTTTTCCATCTGAGCTGCTTCCTGCACATACATTGTCATCAATCAGACTTGTCCTTGAAAGCTTAATGATATAGGATTGCTGGGCATTTATGGGATATGCACATGCCATTATCAGACAAGTTATCTAAACTGTTGCTTTTAGTCAGATCATTCCAGATTGATCCATCTTTCTAACAATACTTCAGCTGTTAATTGAATATGGGCAGTGATGTTTTCCATGTTTCTTAATTATTTTACTCTTCTGAACCAGGTTCCTTTAGTGGATATTTATTTGTTCAACCACAATGATGCATACACTTACTGTCTGCAGCCGTATGAGCTCTAAAAAACTGCCTGTCTCTGCTGAAAGCACAGCCCTGCTCTGAAAGGAGCCTGCAAGAGCTGTACAGCACAGATCCAAGTCTCTTACACCAGTGCTTTTCATTTCATGTGTTTGGTTTACAAATGTAGAGTGATTTCTTTAATTGCCAGTCCTTGTTCCCTCTTACCTATCATCATCACCTGCAACAAAGGCTTCTTGAGCTCAGTTGCCTCGTTTAAGCCTGCACAGCCCTATTGCCTCCAGAGAAGGTCCTTAATGACACCTGAGCAAAGCCATGGACTTCACTGGGCTTAGGCAGGTGGGAGGGATGAGGACTGGTAGTGATCCTTTAGAAAATGCATGAACGACCGAGCCTCCAGCCCGGGTAGCAAGAGAAAACAGTAGAAATGGCTTTTTCTGTCACTTGTGCGAGCAGATTGTTCCAAGTTCACAGAAGGAATAAATCTGCTTTCCCTTCTCTGGAGAAGAACATCATGTATTTTCAGGAAATCAGGATATCTCCCATATACCACCATCATGTGGCTTTGGAGAAGGGTGTCAGTGCTGGGGCATCAGTGCTCTCATAACACTGGGGCCTTCCCTCCAGATTTTATTTCAAAAAAACAGGTACAGGCTTTGCAATGGCACAAAGATCAGCCAAGCAAATCTCTTCTTTTGTGTTTGTTTAGTTTTGAAAGACTTGCCTGAAGGTTCATTGGCGTTCCTACTGCAGACAGTTTGTGCCTGGGCTTCCTTGCAGAAAAAAAAGGGGGATTTTCCAGGCATGTCAATATGTCCTTGGCTGCAGAGATATCTCTCATACGAGAGACGGTTACAGTTTCTCCCACTTCACAAACAGTTGCTCCTTATGTATGCACACTGGCGCAGCTTCACCCTGCGGTGTTTAACTGGTGCTGTTTATGATGGTTATATTCTTACCAATTTCTCTGATGTACTCTCACCTTGTCAATACTGTCATGCAGTTCTCCAGCAAGAGGTTTATCTGATTTTCTCTTTCTGTAGGTGCTTTTTCCCCTTCGTTTCACAGCTGCACTGACTTTGCCTACCCATCACTAATAATTTTGGACTTACTGGCCAAGTATAACCCAAGATAGCAATGTCTGTCTCAAAGGCAAGAAACCCTCACATATTTTCTGAAACTCTATGGCTGGGGAAGAAGCAAGACTTGGACAGGAGCCCTGCAGAGAGGAAAGGCTGCAGAGTGAGCCCAGCCCATATCACTTCTGCCTGACCACACACCTGTGTGCTCAGTGCCAGGGATGGGTGACAGTACATGGCATAAGCTCAGCCCTGGGGAAGGACAAGGTGATACTAGGGCATACTGGGTTGTGCAGGGAACTCTGGAGGATATGTGGAGGAACAGGGTTACAGTAATGCGGGACAATAGTGGTTGAATTCTGGCCATGATACTTTAGGGTATCCACTTAGTTTTTCCTATTATTACTACTGTCCTTTGCTTTTCACATTATAGGAACAAGAAGCCTGTTGACCTGCAGAGAATGGCTGCTCCTCAGCACAGCACAGAAGTCACCCTCCCATCAGTGCCCATGCATGAGGCCCCACAGCAGGCACAGTGAAGTCCACCCTTCTCTACAGTCTGGGGTCAGTCCCACAGAGACCTGCGTGGAAGAGACCTTGAGGCATGTAACACATCACCATGCAGCCGTGCACCTTGACCAGCTGTGAACCCTTTGCAAAGTGTGTCTGTGGAGGCTGCAGCTCCTTCTCTAATTCAAGAGCAGCAGTGGGTTATTGTGCCATCCCCAGCACAGGCACCAGCCTGCCTCTCAGCAGCTCCTAGCCTCCTCCTCAAAGCCCGTACACAAGGCTCACAGAAGCAGGGATGAGCATTGCACACTCATGAATAAGTGTAATTGAAATTCTGTTCATAGCTATTTGGGGAAAAAAATTGCCAGTGTAATTAAAATGCACAGGGGAAAGAGAAGTAGCCTATACAGACACATTATGTTACGCAGCACCCACCCAGACAAAGGTCTTTGTCTATAAAAAGCTCAAATATATCTGAGATAATTGCTGTTCATTGATTGTGCCTCTGAAGTGGAGTCATTCTGGCATATTCCACCTTGAGGCTGTCTTATACATTTCTTTGAAAGGGAAAAATTCAAAAGTTCAAGTAAAGACACAAGTTCAGTCAAATATGTGGCAGTAAAAGCTTGATTTACAGCATTAAGGTTACTTTCAGCTGACCTAGCCCTGAGTGGTGCTGGGCAGTTCTGTCTGATCTTGTGTTAATGCTGTTAGCCTGTGTTTACTAAATGATTTAGCACTGAAATGTTGGGAGTTGCCAAATATTTGTCTTCTGTCCTTTATGAATATTTGAACAGCTCTTTCCCCAGCTCACTCTGAATGCAGAAAAGGGTGTTAAAAGTATCATACTCCGGTAGCGTTACTTTGTGGAGGCTGAAGACCAACAACATTCTTGCATCAGTGACGCCTTTGGCTCTGTACTAAATAAACCAAAGGTAGGAACAGAAAACAATGTGCTTGAATCTTGCTTCTTATGTCCTACAGAAATTCAGATTTGAAAATAAAGATTTCTTTGATTGGTCCATAATTTTTTTGCTCTCTCTCATTTTAAATATAATAGTATTAAAAAACCCTCGGGTGAACCAGTTTTATGCTGAAGGCAACACCCAAAAAGGATGGGAACCTGAGGTCAAACCCAGATGTGTGAGATGAACTTGAGCATGTCTCTATGGTGTGTGTTTTGTCTAGAAAAAAGAAGTGTGAAGTTTTAGATCAGTAGTGTGTATATAAATGTAGATGTCATGAAAGAACATGTATCCCAGATGTGGTTCACAATTTTTGCATGTAGTCTGCATTACTGCACAACCAGATTTCCTTTGTCACACCATTTTTTGCATTAGATTTTTGGGCTTGCAGACCCCAGAGTAAACAGGTAGACCACTCTTCATGCACCCAGAAATGCAACTCATTTTCACTTTTAAATGTGATTGCGTAGGGAGACAGAGATACTACACCAGATTTGATCACACCCAGCAATAGTAGTTTACAATTTTTTACACACAGGTACAAAGCTGAGATTAATTTCCCTGAAAAAAAATTGACCCATAAAGTAGATAATTTTAAATGTCAGCCTTGCTAGAAAAGCTACAACTTTTCACCTTCTGTGACTTAATCTCATGCATCGTGGATAGGAAGTAATACACTTTTAGTGTGAAAGGACCATCCTTATTTTGATAGAGTTGCTGGATTTAATAGATCAGGACTTGATTGGAAACCATCTAGCCGTCTCTGGTAGGTCAGGGTATATAATGCTTTATGTTTATTTTTCTTACATTCTAATACAAGGATAAATTCATTTCATCTGAACTTATTGGTAATCATTTACATTTAGTATGTCTGGAAAAAGCCAAGAGTAATGAAAGGAGACACCTTCTCATTCATGATTTGTTTTTAAATATTCCTCATTTCTTTCTTCTGGGTTTTTTTTTCCCCTCCACATGCTGATATTGCATGCATGGCTTGCTCTCAGCTTGCTATGAAACAAGCTGGGGCAAGCCTTGTAATATGATTCAAATTGTAAATCTCATGTCTTGCATCCCCCAAACACCTCATCTTATATGCAGTCTGGAACCTTCATTCCAGTACCAATTAGACTAATATATCCACCCAGCTCCGATTGGGGTGATGGATCGGCTGGTGGGGGAAATGGAGGCGATTTTCTCAGCTCCTCTGCATTCCCATAGGCATGCAGCATTTGACAGATTGGGCAGAACTGCCACGAAAGAGTCTGACACAGATGGTGTAATTAGAAAATGCGAAGTGCGAGTGTGAAATTTATCTTTGATCAGCACCTCCTTGCCAGATTGTCATCTATGTTAATATGATGATGGCTTCTTGGAGATGGATAGAAGAAAACAGCAGCCTTGAGGAAGAAATGGAGACAGTTCACAACATAGAGAAGATATTTTGTTTAACTCTGAAACTCAATCAATTTCAACATGAGTAAAAAGTGATTTAATGTATTTAATTCATAGGAAAACAAATTGAATCTAAATCTGATACCTTACTTTGTTAGGCCCATAATCAATATGGTAAAATCTTAGTTTTTGTTGGAAGAAGACAGAGATTAATTTTTTATGAAAGTTAAATAAAAAAAATCAATCTATAGCTATAGGCACACTTGAAGCTACTATATCACTCTTTGTAGAGACCTAATGTAATCTAAATATATACAAAAAGTCATTGCAGGGTTGCCTGGACAGATTTGAGGAGTTAGAAGAGATTTTGGCTCTCAAAGCTTTGTTTTCAATGTCATCCTCTCTAGCAGATCATGGAGTCTGTTAAGGTTCACTATAGAGCACAGAAATGTTTAACTGTGTCATTTTCTGCCTTTATTCTGAAGGAAGATTTTAACTGGTAATATTTTTTCTTTAAAAGTTGATAAATGTTCTTCACCTGAGCAAAACATTTTAATCATTTATTTGATGTGTCCAGCTTTCCCAGTAATCTGATGCTTGATGTTCTGCAGCAGAAAGCATCATCATCCTTCAGGAACTCATGAATCAAATGCTGTTCTTCAAACATCAGGAGATGGCCTGTGTGAGGCAGGTATAATTTTCCACAGACAGAAACTGAGGCACGGAGCAGCTAGGTGCAACCTGTCCAAGGCCACAAAGAAGTGTGTGATGGGGCTGCCACTGCTGGTGGGGTCCCTTGCCTGACAGCCTGGTCCCCCTTCCATAACACATCTTGCAGCCTCTGAGATCCTGTATTTGGGTGGTTCAAAAGGTTTAAGTTTACAAACTGCTTTGCCATAGTTCATTTTGCTAAAAACAGCTCAAATGTTCACATGAATGGTGCTAATTTTCAGGAAGGTAAATTAGCATAATTAATGACCAGCCAAATTTGGGGGTAATACAGTATGTAATTAACATTAGAGAGTTCTGTTGTACCACCTGCCCCCACATTTCATTGTTGCAGTGTACGAACTGTACAGGAGGCTATTTTCCCCTTTGCTGCACTGAGCAGAAAGCAGCTTTCTTCATCAGAATAAGCCATTAGCTGTAATGGCATGTAGGTGTAATGGAATGTGCTCGAAACATCTGTGCTGAGAGCAGGGGAGAAATTGCTGCATGCAGTCGTAGGCCTTTGGGGAGCTTGATTAAGGATTGCTTCAGAGAACTTGAGATCTGGCTTGGGATGCAAAAAAGAGAAGAAAGGAAAATAACACTAATAGATTTACGGATATACTGCAGGGAGAACAAAGGATTTTTAATTTTTTTTACTTCCCTTTATTGCTCTTATATTGCATCTGTTCTCTGTTGGGCTTTCACTTATTGAATTGATCTGGAAAAAAAATGTAGCTCAAAATGCAGTTTAGCAAAAGACATCTTTGCTGTATAAACATGAAAATAGCTTGATTTTTTTTTCCTTTGTTTGCTAATGAAGACCTCATTGAAACCACAAATAAGTCTAAAAATAAATATTTATTGCACATGACATTTGCCTAAATCTGTTTTCAAGTGATATGTCCTCTATCTAGAAATCATGTAAACACACACATTAAAAAAACCTGCACATAAAGACAATTCTCGCCTTGTGTTATTTGCATTTCTGGAGTATTCATCTGCTCATTCTTGTGTTGATTTTTTTCAAGATTTCTTTTAAAATGAATTTCTGAATTGTTTTTCTTCAACTCCATTTGTTTGCACACGTTTTTAATAACCAGCGGAATATAAACTCTCAGTACACAACAAGAGTAATTGCAGAACCACTGGGCTATGTCAGTTCTGGCTATTGACCCATCAAACTGTGAAAAATCTGAAATGCAGTTTACAGGATCTTAGGCAAGGTGATAGGGAGGAGAAAAGCAATGTTATAAAAGATGATTTTGATGCCATACAAAGAAAAGGGTTAAATGTTTGAAAAATCAATATTACAGAAAGGGGAATTAATGTACTGCATGGGACAGATGTGAATGTATCTCACAGAAAATGAGAAACAAACCTGCAAATATTGGGTGGTTTAATGATTAAGTAAATCTTACGGTTTCTAATTATAAATGACAACAAAGCACTGTGTTCACTGGTATCCATCTTCCTTATGAAATAAGAAGCTTTCTGAGTTGGTGCCAAAAGTGCCTTGCAATGAAGTTTAAAATATGTAGGGAGGCAAAAATGTAATAAAAATGCAAAAGCTAATAATATTATGGCGACTGGCATTGTTTACAATGTAGAGCACCTGCTGTTTTCAAAAAAAAAAAGAGAGAGAGAGAGAGAAAGAAAAAGTGAAATCATCAAACTGTTCTTAAATGGAAAATCTGGGCTCTCTGCCAATTACACAATGTGTTTCAGGTGCACCGTAAATAGGAACAATAAAAGGTGCAGGGGAAGGAATCTGAAATGTTAAATCTCAGATACACGAGAATATTATTTGATGATGTTACTTTGAAAGGAAATCTTGGGTACCTTCCAAATTTCTTCTATGTGGAAATAGGTTTAAATTTTTACCTCTGTAAAAAAGTTGTAAAAATCTAATTATCCTTTTAAAATTTTTGATTAAATTAACCCCAAAAAGGAGAAGAGCCAAAAAATCCAGGAAACACACCAGGGACTTCCCTTTTACCAGTCTATTCTACATGGGAGATGCTTGGAGACTATGGTGAAATATAACAAGACCAAATTCTATGATATAATAGTAAAAAGCTAAGCTCACTCCTAGAGTTATAATTTTGGATTCCAGGAGGCCAGTGCTGAGGTCTGGCTCACTGAAGTCAGAGCAGAAGTTTGATATACATTTCAGAAGAAAACTCATATTTTCCAAGCACCTTGTTCTGTGTCCCAGAGAACAAATAGTGGCCAAGTCAATTTTAGGCACTGGAGCTAGAGCAGGGAAAATTGGCATCGGCTGGTTAAAGATCAGACTTGTGTGCATTTGCCTTGTGCCTGTAGGACTTTAGTTGTACACAAGAGTTTCCTTCTAAGTATAGGGACCAGAGCTGGGATGAAAATTGGTCCCCCATCCATGTAATCAAAAGGACAATGGGAAATTATTTAAGTACATGCTTTCTTTCTTTGGGAAAAATACTTTGGTTATGTGTTTTACTTCAGCAGAAAGTGAGACAGTCAGAAATCAGCCATGTGGGGACTCTTTCTGCCTATGTCTACACAAATAAGTAGGAGGAATGGTGGCCCACCCTCTGACCTCAAGCCCTCAGCTCACATGGTTCATGGCTCACCCTCTTCTCCCCCAGGACCAGGTGGGCTCATTCCCACTATCTTGGGGTAGCAGCTGCTGACCTGTGCACCCAGGCAGTGCTGCTTGGCAAGGGCCAAACTCCAGAGACAGTGGTAAGGGTTAAATAGTATGGATCTCATGGAGCAGTGCTTAAACATGTCCTAAGCCTGTTTAGTTTACTAGTATAGATGTAGCCTTGGAGACCAGAGACCAGATGCTGTGCATCTGCTGCACTCCCTGTAAGATCAGCCCTGATTATTTCCACACCCTGTATCTACAGGGAAGGCCTGTAATAAAGCAGTAATCACTTTCCTCCCATCCTCACCTGAACCATGAGCCAGATCTTCATTTCAGTAACCCTTGGATAAATCAATAAACCTATGTGACTCAAATCAGACATACAATCTTTGTATTACTGATTTTTTTGGGTCTGATCCTGCCAGTTTTCTATGTTGTTAGCAGGAACAGGATCATATCTGTTATCAGTGGCTGTTTTTCATTTGATGTTAGCAGTTATCAAGCTATCTGAACAATGTTTGCGAGAGGCCATTTCTTTTAATAGAAGGAGAAACTGGGGACACCCTTGGTGCTATCATTTTACTAGGATATAGAATATCAGCCTACTTCCACGTGACATCCCTTCCCCATAATTGTTTCTATTTTTGCTTCTGTGCCTAAACTAACAGGAGTCCATGGTGAAGAAGCAAGAAAATAGGTATCACACTTTTCTTCCACTTTTATAATTTATTTTTGGAGCTCATATATACCATGGCAATGTAAAATGGACAAAGTTAAAGTGATACCAGAGAACTGAAGGTAGAGCAGGGCTAAGTAGGACTTTGGCTGCTATTGCCACTGTGCTGATATTCTGGTTTTCTGGTACAAATCTGACTGCCAGAAACAGAAGCTGCAGGTCTGTCGTGATGGTGGAAGAGGAAGGAAGACCATCTGAAAGGAGTCCAAACAACAAAGTTAGAACGCAGAGTGGATAGGAAAAAAGGAACTAGATCAGTTCTGCATACTAGAATTGTTCAGAATTTTTTTTCCCCCTGAATCAAGGGTGGTCATTATCTAGGCTGAATACTGGTGAATTCAGTACAGGCTGAATATATGGTTCTGGGCAACCAGTTCTAGGTGATCCTGCTTGAGCAGGGGGATTGGACCAGATGACCTCCAGCAGTCCCTTCCAAATTCAACCATCCTGTGATTCTGTGAATCTGTAATAGGACATGTACAAGGGGATTTGAAAAATCTTAAAGTATTTTCAACCACTATGACATAGGAGCAAAAGAAGGAATCTAAAGTATGTATCTCTCCTCTGATGGATGGAGGTGAAGTTTCTTTCCTCTCTGTCCCTCTGTTAGGTGGGAGTGGTTTTACAACTTCTCTTTGTATAACTCCAGCATCTCCAATGATATTCAAATAGTGTGAAAATGCAGCTGAATCTCGCAGATGATGCTGACTCCACTAAATTCAGCAGCCGAACTCTTTGTGACTTCACTCGGACTCAAATTGTTATTCTTTGTTGAATGAATGATTTTTCATTCGATGCTGATTCTTGCATTTATGATAGACATGAGCAAGTATGCAAGAAGCTCTCCCTGGCTGATGCGCTGTAGAACTGCTATGAAAATAAAATTCCTACAGCCAACTCTGCAGCTAATTGGAGATGAATCCCGTAACACAGACAGAGTATATAGACTGATAGAGATGCACAACTCTTCGTATACTTTCTTTTAAGTATCGGACAGTTTTTTACAATCCAAATCTGATTCCCTATTAAGTTTTCCAGAATGGTTTGAGTGAAACTAGCCACAAGAAACATGACAAATTTAGATCTTAAATAATTTGTGTTTGAAGACACATATAACCAAAGATCAGACTTCTTATAGGTACCACAAGCATCCAAAGGTATGGTATATTTAAAAACAAAACCAGAAATTTAGAACCATCTTCCAGTTACTCGGGCTTAGATAGAAACCATCCTCCTTAGTTATTCCATCCAAACTCTTCTTCCCAGGATAGGGAATAGGAAAATCAGACGGTCAGTTTGAACCCCAGTTGGTGAAATTTTTGTCCTAGTGATTTCAGGTTTCAGATCTGGCTAGCTGAGAAGTAAACCACAATATTATCAAGCAAACAAAAGATAGCTCAAGGAAAGAATGGGCCATACTGGCTAGCAAAGAAAGCCACGTTGAAAAAATCCAGAAGCAAGCTATAGATCATCCATACTGGATGACCGCTGAGGCCTGAAATACTTATATCGCTATTCCGCTTGTTTTTAAAGCTGGAATCAGAGATATATCTAAATTCCATGGTTATTTTCTTAAGATTTGGATTTTTTTTTTTTTTTTTTTTTTCAATCAAACCAAAGTATCTTGTTGCTATAAAGAGAAAAGGGAGCTGGGAAAAATTCAAAGTGCATTTTGCCTATGCTTCTCATGCTTCAAGTGTAATTTTTCCTGCAGTGATTTAGCTAAAAGAAAGTGATTAAACCACTTCACTGTTCCTGAAACCCAACTGGAGCTTATGCCCCCCAGAAAAGCACAAGAGAAATCTGGAAAGTCCCCTGAGAAATTAAACTCCCTGTTTGTCCTTGAACAATCAGGCTACCAAGTTATATTCCTCTGAGTAACTGATCATCTGGCATGAAAGCTGTGCAAAGACCCCTTGATGGCTTAGGTCTATGTCCATGACAAGAAGACAGTCTGACTTCCTGCTGCTCCAAGCTGCCGCAAGAAGAATGTGAGAGCTGTGTATTCCCCCACTTTAGCTATTTATTTTCTTCTTACAGGCAAAGACTCTCTTCCACAAGAAAAAGTAAGCAACAGAGAACCAACATTTTAAGTTCACAGTAAAAAATGCAACTAAGCCAAGGGAGAGTTGTAAAATAAGGCACAGCAACACCCACATCTTCCCAGATACTGCAGCAAGCCATAACAGCTTAACTTCAGGTTCAAAAAAGTTAAGACTAAGGACAATGGCAAGAGAACTACTGGAAGATTCTGGTGACGGTGCCTCTCTGTAACCACTGAATGACTTACTGCCATCCTTCATCATCCTTCATCACAAATCTTCAAGAAAGCCTGAATTTTTTGTTAAGCTTTTAAAATTCGTATATTCTTCAGTGGAAGGTATATGCTTTATCATGTGTCCCTGAGACTAGCTCGAGAATCACTTATGTTCTTGAAACAACTAAAGCAAAACTTTGTCAGGCTGATGTGGATGATGTTACTGTTATTTAATCCACTGGTTTACATCATAATTCATAGATTCTAGGTTCAGTGGACCAACACTGATTCAATCAGACAACTGTTTAGCTATGGGGCCACCATGGTATCTGTTAAAACACAATATGCATTAAATTGGCCAGTATTAAGGGGCAAAGGTGGAAGCAGTCCTAAAACAATCTGCACCTAGTTTTTATCATTGTGTGTGACTGCTTGCATTAACATAGAACATAAAATTTCATCAGACATTCTTACATCAAGCCCACACTTTTCAAAGGAGCTATGGCATCTTCTCTGGAAAGTTATCCAGACTTCTTTTCAAAATTTGAAGTAGTAGAAAATTCAATTCATTTCTTGATGCCTTATTTAAAAGGCTAATTATTCTTACTGTTAAAAATTGTATCTTCCTAGATCTTTGTTCTTTAAATCAAACATCCCTGTTCTTCAAGTAACCTCTTGTCCAAAACATACTTACACACTGATCAAATCACCCCTTACCCTTCACTTTGTGAAGCTACACATGTTAAACTTCTCTGCAACCACCACCTTCTTCCAACAGATCCAAATTACCTGGTGGCTCTTTCTTTGGTTTGTTTTTTTTATTTTTAAACATGAGTTGACAAAAGAAATAGTACTGCAAATATATTCTTTATGATGCTGCTCCTGCAAGGTATCCCATAGTATTTACCTCTAGGGGTTTTGTTTGCTTTTTGCACTCTGAGCACATGCTCAGCAGTTATCCACGGTAACTCTCCCCTTTCTTTCATAGATCTGCTCTTACTATTCTTTTACGATACTGATTTTTTAGGTATAGGAAAGAAAACCTCTCTTCCCTCAGATCACTCATACATGATAGGTTTGTGCTATCAATTTGAGTGTCCAGGGTCAGATGGCAAGACATTGCAAGTGGAAGGCCTTTACCTCTGCAGTCAGCTTCTTACCCAGACTGACAGATCTTGAGCTTAACCTTCAAGGCCCTTGTGCTCTTCTTGAGCTTTTGCCTGAGGGCTGCTGCGGGCAGCAGTTGTACTTTAGTATATATGTGAATCTATTTATGTGGTTACACCTGTGTTGTACAGGTTCTGTTGCCATCTCCACATAACTCAGCCCCAACCCCTCCGTGGTCCTTGGCTGGGTTGTCACACTGGAGCTCACTGCCTGGCCAGACCTCCAGAGTGTGCATCCACCCACGGGCAAAGGTGACAAATGCCACTTGCATGGGAGTGGGAGATAGTCACAGTGGGGAAGAAAAAGAAAATCTCATCACACATTTTGGTGCATAGCGTTTTATGGCATAGCTTGTCACATTTTACTGCTTATATATGAACATCCTCACCACATCACATCAACAGAACAAAATATATTTACTTCCCCATATCCTACATAAATAACCCTCTGGCTAAAATATGCACTCATCCCTTAAAATACATTGCAAAATACATCTGATTTCCTTTAGAAGTGCTTCTTTGAAAGTATGATTTTTGACACAGCTTGTTTTGCTGATATAAACATGTTAATAGTGAGAATGTCAAAAATTTTATTGATTTTAATTCTTGAGATAAAAAGAATATATAAAAGTTCTGGTTTGTGCTCTGGGTAAATAAATCAGCATTGTGTTTCTACTTTGCAGCCAGTGAACCATGCTTTATGTTAAGCTCTTCCTACAAATATAGGAACGTGAACAAAGCTTAGTAGTGGAGAGAATACACAAATTACCTCCAGCCTTTCAGAGGCACAGCAGAGGCTTCAAACACTGGAAGATACATGACTAATGCATCCAGTAAACCCTGTTTCAAAAAAAAAGATCCCAAGCTTTGTGTTAACTAGTGTAACACTAGATAATATTCTTTGAAGCATAACAGGATAAGACACTGCTTGTTCATGTTACTCCTGAAGAAAACCGAACCTATTTCATGCTTACATTCTAAAATGGGACACACACATATGGACATGTGTTTGCACACACACATGCATGCTTACATATATGTGTGTATATATATGTATATATTTAGACAGATGCTTTTGCAAACAAAACAAAAAAATTACTCAATATATGGCCCTTACCTTCCTCCCACTATGAATGGTCTTTTCGTTAGTCCACTGAATAACCATTTGTCATGGGCTTTACTGTACCATGAAGTTATGATTAATATTATGGCTCATGTACAGCGGGTTGAAAGACCACATTCATTTTCAAAGTCACGTTGCATTGATTAGAATTCACTGCAGGTTATTCAAATAACGATCCTCTCTTTTCCCAGGAGAATCTCCGTCTGATTTTTCTTTATCCTCATTAAAGATCCCAGGTGCAGACAAAGCTTTACATACTTCTAATTTGCATTATCCTTGGGAAGGAGGTAATTCACATGCCTTCAGTATATAGCACTTGTTTTTGTAGTTTGCTCTTTCCTATCTGTCTATTTAAATAAATCAAGAAATTTAGCCTTTATAAACCCTCTGACAATAGAAAATGCCAAATTTTATTATGCTTAGTAATGAGCACATGTATTCTGAAATATCAGTTATAATTCAGAGTAAGTGAAACAATTTTTTTCTTTGCTCCTCACCATGTTTTACTTAAAATACAATCTCTCTTCACTCTCTCAGTGATGGGAGAAGGTGAATTTTTAAAGCAAAGATATAGATTTCACATCAGCCTTTGACTGATGTAAGAATATCCCTCAACAAATGGTCTGTGAGAAATCATTAGCAGGATTTAATAGTCTTTCTTTTTCCTTTTGCTAGTTGTATATAGAACAGTCAAAGTACATAGCATCTATAATTGCCTGGTGGAACTTAACAGTCCCATTAACCCCCAAAATGTAGCACTTGCATGGATTCCACATCTGGTTTCTGAGGCATAAGTTGTGTGGGCCTATGTTTTGCAACAAAATAATCTGTCTTGGACTATTTTTATCGCGAGCCTTTGTGTAATGAGTTTAGCCTGAAGCAGACTGACAGCACTGTTGACATTTCATTGAGTTTCCATCCTCAAGAGAGAGGAAATTTTAGCTAATTAAATAATGTTATAGCGTCTTAGAAACTACAAAGGCAACGGGAAACCACACAGCAGTCATACTGTATTTGTTAAGATCACTTGTGTATTCCTGAGGTTTTGTTATGCAGAAGTCATTCTTCTAACAGTCTTGAAAGAAAGTCATATATTAGATAAGCTTTTCATAACTCCACCTTGATGATAATATTTGTAAACTGGTTTATGTATCTATGAAATAAAGCCAAATGGGGAAAAAAGCCATTAAAGAAATACTGAAACAATTATTATTTTCCATCATTTCATCACACATGGCCAGACAGCATTGCCCATGTGTGTAGGGGACAGAGATACAACAAAGACCTTTTCTCTGTTCCTTTGTGGTTACCCAGGGAGCAAAGCTCCTCCTCCACACCAAGGGGACAAGTGAAAAAGCAGGGAAAAGATGGGGCCAGGCTGGCTTACTGAAAGGTTGGTAGTGTGATGCAGGTCCCTTTGGGGTGGTAGGGAGTAATTCTGGGGAAGGATAGGGGGTGGTGGAGCCAGAGGGTTTCTCTCACCCCTGCACCAGGTGCTCTGATGCTCATCCCAGCACGAGGCAGGAGATACTGCCCATCCGCTCCCCACACCCCAAGCAGTTGCTGTGGATGATCAGCTGCTGACCAGAGAGCAGCTGCCTTAAATTAGACCAAAATAAAGGGCAAATACTATTCACCATGAAAGATTTGAGGGCCAAGCCAAGGTGCCTTCCCTGGCTTTCCAACTCCTCCTCACCCTGAATCCATCTGTCCCCAAAAACTGGTGATAACCCTGGTGTCCTCAGGGCTTGTGGCAGTGACGGGTTTGACATGGCACTGGCACAAATGTGCTGGCACACAGGAAGTGCAGGGTTTCACTGTGGGCTTGGGCGAACAGGTAACCAACCCACTGCTGGAAAACACCTTCACCCCATCCAGAGCTCCTGATTGCCAGAGGAGGAAGAGAAAAGGAATAAAACTGCTGCCAAGCTCATCATTTAGATCTGATTTACCCAGGCATGCTCAGACACTGCAGAAAATTTGAACAGTTCAGCCTAATCAGGACAGCAGGACAAATCACTCTCCTCAGCTCCATCCCAAGTGCATGGCACAGCAGACGGGTGACTGGACACAGGATAAGCTCACCATTTCTACAGAAAATGAAATAAATTAACTGCACTCTTCTCTACGTTCAAGAAAATTAGTCCTTTGTTGCAACCAGCTTTACTTCTGTGGTGTGAATGCTCCCCACCTTCAACCTTTTGTCTTGCTGTGCACCCAGCATCTGCAATTACCTTGGAGGGTGTTACACTGATGGGTGCTCAGGAAGTATGTTTGTATATTGTATACTCTCAGACTAACTGCCACATCAGGAAGAAAATAATATACTTCTATATTAATTATTTAATTTCTTTTTTAAGATGTCAGAGTTTCCCTGATAAGCAACCATTTATATATCTCGTTTCATGACTTAAAATGATTTATGGTATTACAGACTAAAGTACAATATATAGGAAATACTGTTGTTACAAACAAATGGTTTTCTTAGCATTTTCCTTTCAGAGACAGGGTGTTATTTGCTGGTTATTTAAACTAGTGGCCACTACAATGTGTCCTTCTAAGTTCTCAGTTCATGATAAGGACATTTTACATTTGCATAACACCTTTCATCCTGGAAGACCAAAGCACTTAAAAAAATTAATTTAGCATTATAATCTCCCAGCAGTGGTGATTCACTCACAGTGCTGGCAGTGAAGAGCAACTCAGAAATTGTCCCTGTGAATCAGAGACACCAGCCAGCACTAAAATACCCTGGGACCCAGAAGGGCTACTAAATTCCCTGATGGGGGGGGATGTGTGTGCATGTGTCTGTGCACGTGTGTGTGTGCATGCACGTGTGCTGAGGAGGGATCCCCACATTGTCATCTCCCTCTGGATGGACCTTGAGTCTTTTCCTGCACATGGCAGCAAGCTGAGGTTTTCAGCTGCACAGAGGTAGAGAGAAGAGCTCAGGAGCATGCCACGAGCCCCCCAAAATCTTTATTCTCCCATTAAGCCTCGGGGAGTCTGAAAGATTTTATTAGCCTTAATTATGTTTTGCCTGGGATCATGAGGTCGGTGGGCTTGGCGAGCTTTTGTTTTTAAAAAGCTAACTTGCTTGCCAGGCAAGTTTTCCCAAGCTCTCATTTTATTGTGGTTTCCAGCAGGGGATCTTGTTTCAAGGGATATGATCAAAGTAAAGGACATTTCTTCTGGGACTTATTTTACATAGATTAGATCTCATTATGCAACTTGCTCTTTAGTCTATATTCTTTTTATAAGCTTCTGGCTATATGAATGAATTTTACATAGTAAAGTGTGAATTTATTATAATGAATACACTTTCTGAGTGAAAGGGAGGCAAAATACAGCATAGTGTAATACATTTAAGCTTCCTTATCAACAACAAATTTTAGCATTGCAGCAGTTTGATCTTATCTCAAACAAAGTTGCTGCACACTAATTTCCATGTAAATTTTCAGTTGTCTTTTATTTCAATTTCAAATAAAAAAAATAAATTATTTGCTGGAATTGTGTCAAATTTTACATTTCCTTCCTACATATATTTTAAGCCTTCTTTCAAAGGCATGAGTGATTTTTTAAGGTTTTAAGATCTGCACTTGATTAAGTTGTTACAACTTGACACCTTAAGAGTTCCACTGAGGTGGGAATTTGTGATAATGTCCAGCAGCTCCTTCTGAGTACAAAATTCTCTGGATTAGTCCTGTTGGACAATCTCTAATAAGACTGAAAACTGAAGAAATGAAAAGTTAACATAGAACAGATCTCAGCATATACAGGAATTCCTTTCCAGTGTTGTTAAGCTTTAGGGACTAGCGGAAGTGGAAATCTTTGTTAGAAGCCTCATTCTCACAGCATACAAATAAGAACCGATTTTTCAATTTTATTCTTCTGTATTGTGCATCTATCTACAGTTCAATCTAATCTGAAGTTTGGGTCAGTGTATGGAAAGCATATGTATGCTCATCCAATGTTTATGTAAATGACTTGATTTTATTTGCTGAATTTCCTCATGTGAGTAAGCAGGTATGTTTATACTATCTCATAATTTCACCTGATTTAAAGCTAAAATTATCAAGTGAATGAGAATTTAATTGTCAAATGGAAGAATTGTGCAGATTTGGTTGTTGATCGAGTTTTACAGCAACACGCCATCACCTTTCAAATCATTTATTTGACAAGGTTTTTCAATGCAAGTGATGATCTTAGAAACAGTCAGTCATTTAGTCTCCTTCTCTATTATATTATATAAGTGAAAAGAAAAAAAAAAAAGCCCCTCCCTTTTTTTTTCTGTCAAGGACAAAATTTAGCTGAACTTGCTTCTATCAAGCCACTAAAATTAGTCATTGAGCTAGAAGAGGTGTAAAGAGTCTCAGGATCTGTCTTCATAATTGTTTGTGAAATTTACCACAGCTAGAGGACTTGCTTCATTTTAAACTGAAATTCTGAGGACAAATTAGAGCAGAATTTCTAGAACATTTGCACTCCCATTGATGCTGTTGTCAAGAATCTTTATGCATGGGGAATGGGATTTTGACAAGCATTCAGCCTCCACCTCCCTCTGGACTCACTGAATTCAGTGCATGATATAGCCAACATAAGCACTTCTAAAAAACCCACATGTACCTTTGTAGGGACTACCTATAGCGAATAGCCGTACCTGAGATATACATTAATTGTATGCAGTATGTATCCACTACTTCTTCCCCAAATCTGGGTAATTCCAGTATGAAACCCATGCAAAAGCTTGTGTACAAAGGGGTTAAATTCATACCAACATACTTAATTGCAACCTTATTTACAGCCCGTAAGCAGCTATTATGTATTTTTCCCAGGTTATGATTCACGGTTTATGCATCTTTAGTTTATCATAGCATAAGGCAGAGTCTCAGGAAAGGAATGTTTTTCACTTAAATGGTTAATTAACACTTGGAGATATTTTTTTTTTCTGATCAATGCAAGTCAAATTCTCAGTGCAAGTGGTTGAATCATCTTCAGAACTCTGATCATAATTAAACCACAAGGAGGCTGTTATGATTAAACGTGGGAAGCTGAAAATATGTGAACCATAACAAAGGATCTGAATTCACTTCAAGCTTTGCATAAAATGCAGTTTCAGATTTTTTTATCTTAGTATAAAAAAAGCCTTTACCCCGTGCCTTCCCTTTTTTTTCAGAATTTTTTTCCAAATTCAGATATATTTTTCATAATTAATAATAAATCTTGCACATGTAACTGCTATCTTGCTTTCCTAATTTGTAGAAACTCTTTGTGTCCTTTGTCCAAACAATAGTCTTCTTTTTATTTTTTATCAAAAATACAGAATTCTAATGGATACCGCTAACCTTCAACAGTTACACTTACTGTATTGGTAGGTAAATATTTCCCCAAATGACTTTCTCACAGCTGTATAATCCATACATGGTGTTGGTAGTCTACAATAAATTTCTAAAATCTATATTCTTTATTGTGTTCTAATTCTTTATTGCTATAATATTTTCTGTTTCTGTCTTTCTAATTAGACTATATAGCTTTTACAGAATAGCTTTTGCACAGGATATTTGTTTTTCTGTTCATGTAATTTAATCTTGAATACTTGTAATCAGAGCACATGCGTATCTAAAAAGGACCAAATTCAGTTGTCTTGCCTTTGCAAAATTCTCTTTTTAAAACAAGCAGTAGGAAATACAGGATTGTGTGAACAACTATCAGAAGCAACGTCTATTTCTAAACAAAAAAACCCCACGATGGTCAATACTAGATTCTTAAACTCAGATCAGCCTTTCTAACTTTGAGAAATTCAGAGTTGGAGACTTGACTGAGATGAAGTTGCACCCCAGTCTGAACCGGGACTACAGTGTCTCCACAGCAGGAGTGAATTCACCTTTACAGGATTTTGGTGTTCACGTCTCTGCTAACAGTGATACCAAAGAAAACAGATTGGAAGACAACCTCTCTGTGTGCACAGCCAGTAGAGAAAAGATCCCCCTCACTCTGTTTCCCATCCCAGCTGGAGCAGGATGGATGTGCATAATCTGTGCTGACTTGTGGTAACCAGAAAAGCCCAGAACCAGGCACTCATGTGCTGGTGTAAGGTCCCCACACAGTGGCTTCCAGCTGGCACATTAGATACATAAGAAGTAGACAGGAAGGGGAATATCTTAGACAAGACAAAACGCTGCAGAGAGAGATATCTAAAACCCCATCTACTTTTTTGAGTCAGGTGCTTTATTTCAGTCCTTTTTTACATACCTAAGACTCACATTCATGATCCAGAATCACTTCCGGAAAAATGCTGTCTCGGTCATTCTTTAGAGGCAGGCGCACAGGCACAGGTTTTGCCTGTAGAAACAACTGCCAAAGGAGGACTGCATAAGGGCACCCTGATGCTTAGTACATCAGCCTGAGGAGCAGGCTAGGTTTGAAGTCCTCTTTTTGCTGTTTCTACCTCCATTGCAGAAGTTCCCTTTTTGTTGAAGCTAAACCATTGAATAGAAAGGACAAAAAATTTCCCTCACTCAAAATAAGGACTAGAGAAGATAGGCCATGACTGTGTAAGAGTGTCTACCTGCATAAAGGTAGGTGTTTCAGCAGCCTGGGAGATGGGAAACTTCAATGACTTGCTCATATACTTCCTAAACTTCATCTTGACACTAATTATGTGTCCTAAATCCTCCCTCAGATCTGGCTTTTGGTACTTTCATCAGTTGTGATCAGATCATTCAATTGCAACTTGCTGAATCCAGACCTGTACTTCTCACTTAAGGAAAAGAGACACTAATATTAATGGAAGTTTTGCCTGCATGATCCTACCTGTGATGGGATGGCAGTCCCTGTGCCATGGAAGTCCCTAAAACCACATCTCCTACCCACCACCACCTTCTTACAGCTGGGGGATGTGCAACTACAGTGCATCTGGCTTTTCTCTGTTCAGGTTCAGGAAGCGACTCTGCAAGCCAAACTAGTAGGGTTTGTTCACTCTATTTTATAGCATAATGGACAACATAACAAGGGGGAAATAATTGTATTTACATTTTTCTGCTAAGTGGGAAAGAAAAGGGAATGGCATTCCAGAGAGCAATAAAATGAGAATGAATTCATTACAGGAATATAGTGGCTAGGAGATTTTTTCACATTTTCATGAATAAATGACATTTTTATCCACTAAAAATACAAAGTACGTAAGTAGCATTTACCTACAGATCATAGCATAGCATGAAATTCTTCCTTTGTAAGAATCCTGACACAGTGATCCCATTTTGTAGGAAATCTTTAATTACATTCAGAGCTGCTTACCTTTAGTAATGAAAGCCAGATCTTTTTCCAGTTAAGCCAGTTGCAAACCTTCTGTTTTTTTCTGCCATCAGAAGGAGTAAGTCTCTAATCTATATCACAAACATGCATCCTCATTTAGCTGGGTCTAGATGTAAAACTGGTTACTGTCACACTGAATGCTCATGGTCAAGGTTCAAGTAATGGCTAATGCTCTAAGTGAGGCTACACATAAGTGCATTTTAGTTCTGAATGCATTGTCCTAGCTGGTGAACACAAAATAGCTCCCTAGCCATTTAATTATCTGAGATTATAATGATCCTAACTTTGAATAGGATTTTCTGCCACACCTTCTGGTTTCTAAAAAGCAGTTCCCTGAAGCAAAACCAAATTTGTCCTCCTTGGTTTTTGTATATCTTTTATATTTCTAATTTAAATCAATTTTTACAGGTTAATTGAAGTGGTTTATATCTTCTGTTTCTTCACAATGCTGGTTTATAGTTAGTTTCCCTTTTGGAAGCATTAAACATATGAAAATAGGGTGCACACACATGAGGGGATGCTTACTCATGCAAATAATCCAATTGAACTCGGTGAACTTCCTGAAGACAGCATTACTCATGCAAGTAAGTGATTACAGGACTGTGTCACACAATGAACAGTGTGGGTCTGATTATCATCTCACCTACACTGATTTTACATCATTACAGTTCCACTGGTTCTAAATGGAATTACTCTTCATTTTCCCTGATGTAAGAAAATTGAGATTTGCACACCCGCTTAAAAAAGTTACCTTGAAAATAACAATGACCATCAGATGAATCATTTAGGTACAATGCAGCAGAAGTAGATCTGTAAGTGCATTTCTGCTAAGAACTTGCTATTATCCAAACCCATCATGGAGTCTGATTCCTGTCTGACTGGGCAGAGGGCTTAGAGTTTGACATGCAGTGCTCATTCTTAATTCTTTCTGACCCTGGAGATCAAATTTACTTGAAGTCCCAAGAGAAAGGTGAGGCAAATGTTACTGCATTCACCTTGTACATAGTATAACACAAGTATAAATGGGATTAATTTAAAATATTTTCAGATGTTATAAAATACATGTGTTCTGCAGACACTCACAGGTGGCCAAGACCAAAGATCCTTGAGAGAATTATCAACCAAATCATGGAAAATGTGCAGAAGTAGCACACAAGCCCCTCTTCAGACAGAAAACTTATCCTAAACAACAGCAGCTAAGTGTTAAAACCCACTAGAGAGCTTACTCGCATCAGTTTTCCTCAGTGAGCATCTCCATGGAAAGAATTTCTCCCCCTTCTTCCATGCAGTTTTGTACACCAAAGAGAATGGACATTTCCCAAAAACCATGCAGGGCTGATTCTGATTCTGCATTCACTTCTCAGAATTCTCCATTTTAATAACTTAAAAATTCAACTTCATGTATTTGCTGAATTAAAATCTCCCTGACTCTCCAGCATGATTACTTTGATGAATTGAGCCCTTCTAGTCCATTTAACATGAAATAACAGACTTGTGTTGATGGTGCTTTTGTTCGTGATAGTAGGAGAACTTGTTACTGAAAAATTAGCTACTCACCCTTAAGCAATCACTAACATTGCAGTTCCTGAATATAAAAATGAAGAAAGAGCAGATGGAAACAAACAAAAATTGTATTAATAATACATAACAAAGCAATGCCTACAAATTATATTTCAACAGGGAGAAAAATAGGAAAACTACAGTTTTCGTTGGGTCTTAATGTATGTATCCTTCTCTAATGCTTCCATCTTCAAGCAGTTCTGTTTTATTGACACAACAACACAAATTGCAGAAGTAAATTGAATCACGGGCTCAGAATGTAAAAATCAATGAGAAATAATTTTGTAGCACTAAAGTGAACAGTGTAATGCTAGGTATTCATTTAATTAACCATGAGCCTTTCCACATAATGCACAATCATTGCCAGCTTTTCAGCTCACGGTTATTCCAGGAATAATGGGTTTGGGATTCATCTTTAGAAAACCTGCATTAATATTTGAAAGCATTTAAATCCATTAGTGGGTCATCTGAACACTGCAGGTCACTTTTACATTGCTAATTGAAACAATAGTAATGGGTTATAATCTACTATCTAATAATGCCTGGAGTGTTTTACCGCTTTTATATCTGCAGATTCCAGGAAATATGTAAATTTGTTGCTGAACTGTTATAAAATATGGAAATTTAAACTGCAAACAAGAAACTATTTCTTTTTATAAATTAAAAAAAAACCCCACACAGCATTAATAAACTGAAGAGTTACACTATATTTTGATGTCAGGATAAATTCCTTTCTATAGACCTTCCAGTGTTCATCGCTTCTGTGCTGTAGGCTCAACATCTGGCATTCACATTTTCAACATTGCCATTAGGAGAAAGTGAATATCATTAAACCAGTGAGTAAACAATCATGTCATTGTTTCCATATGCAAGCTATACATTGACTCAGTCTGCTGTGTTCTGACAGCACTGTGTTTTAGGTTTGTATTTTTTCCCTCCATGAATTGATGCAATCATTTTGTTTTTCATGGGATTTTCTGTAATATACCAACATTTCTCCTGCATGTGGAAGTAACCGTGCCATATGGAAGTATGAATTTAGGGTGGGTTAGGTTTAGGTTTAGCTTTGTGCTTTGTTTTGTTTTGTTTTTTTTTTTTTTTTTAAATTAAATGGTACTGAAAGGTAAAGTTGCTCTACGAATCTTGCAGATAATTGAATAGAACACAAATTGATACTTAAACCCTCATTTTCGTTTTTAATTAAACAGGCATCTTGCACATTTACCTGCATCTTCATAGGCTTAATTACAGTCTGATTGGGCAAAAAAGATGCAGAGAAGAGCATCTCATTACATCTAGGTAGGCTGCACTGGCAAGAATGTGTGGCATGTGTATAAGAGGAGGCATGTGTGTAAGTGAACATGTTTAAATAATTTACTTGGTTAATAAAATATGAATAACATGTTTGAGGGAAAATTGTGGATCATTACACCACCTTTGCCCTCCCCAATGAAAAAAAAAAATAAAATCAGTCTGTAATTTGGTTGATGGGAGAGAACAAAAAATATATATTGTGGGTAACATTTTAACAGAAACCCATTAAACTGGAAACAATTCTATATTAAGCAAGGTAAACAAACTTCTTGCTTCCTAATGACTTGTGTGTTGCCCTAACATGTGCCATTCTGTTTGGAAAATAATGGGTTTTGTGGGTGAATAAACCTCACAGCTTTTACCACTAATCCCACAGCGGTGTGATAGCTATTCCTCTAAGAACACAAAGCATATCCAAACCTCCTTCCTTGCTTTGCTTTATAAGGGGGAAGGGGGCTGTAGACAGGACCTTATTCTGTAGGTTCTGGTTTGAGGAGATGGTGTTGTTGCAAGAAAGCTCTAATAATTTAATTAGTATATTTTTTAAACAACAGCTATTGATCGGAGTTGTCAGCCACTGTCAGAGCCAGAATCCCTCCTATTCATTATCTCTTTTGACATGCAGGGAGGAGGAGGAGAAGGAGGAGGAGGAGGAGGAGGATAGCATATAGTGTTTCTCCCCAGCTGAATGGTATGCCTCTCCCCAGTAACTGCTCTGTGATGGAGTCCGCCAGGTAGGGCTAGCAGAGACAGGAGGGTCTCAGGAGACAGAAAACCTCCTTCAACTCTGACAAGAATTAATGCATGAGCAGGCACGTCAGCGCTGTGGAGTGAGAGTCCTTCTGCGGTTTGGGAGGGCTGCTCCACCACAACGATACGGCAACAGTGAGAGGGAGGTTAGTCCATCAGGATAAAAAGAATATAACCTCTGGTTTTCATTGCTATGCAGGAAATGAATTAAAATAATCTCCACTGGTCAATGATAAAGATATTTAAAAGGCAGTTGTTACTTGAATTTCAAAAATATGCAAACCAGGAGGGCTTTAATTAAGTAGCAGGAGATGCTCATCAGTAGTCTGTCTCAGCTCTAGCTGGCCATATTGTAGAGTGGCATTGAGAAGCACCCACTCTGAGCCAAAAAGAAATGCATCCACAGAGATAGAGGGCTCTAGAAATTATCTAGAGCTACAGAAGATGCAAAATTCCCAAGATACAACCTGTCACTCTCTAGCCTTTCTCCAGCATAGGTCAACCCTCTGTGACTCCACAGGCCCGTGGGAAATTAGGGATCCTGCGCTGTCTCACTCACTGCCTAGCACATATCTTCTCTAAGACCACCTTGGATTAGCCAGCCAAAACCCCAGAGCCTGGAATACAGTAATTGTAAATAACATAGGTAGATGCTTCAGCTATGAACAAATACGTTCCCCCTTGAATTCCAATATATAATTTAAGAAAGACAAATCATGGATCACGCATATAGGCAGGAACTGAGTGCTAGTGGTGGCTGATAGAAGCCTTCCAGGTCATATGGAAAACTATCCCTGAGCACCAGTCCTGTGTGCTGGAGAATAAGTTGCCAGTGAGTGGAGTGTTTTCAGCCTATTCTCAAATTTGTGCTTGGTTGAGGTTTTATTTAACATTGGAAACCCTAAACAGATGACTGTTCTGGATAATATGGTTTGTGCTGTTGGCAAGCATGCAAAAGAGCACTTATTAAACAAACAGTTTTTATTGTTTTTAAAAGCTTTAAGAAGGCCTTTTTCCCTTCTTTTCTTGGAAAGGAGTCATTTCATGGCGTGGAAATATTGTTACTTTAATGAGGACTTTTTCTTTTAAAAATAAGTATTCTCCACTGACTGGATAATCAGAATCTTTCACCCCACCTTACGTATCACAGGTTCAAATGCAGATGCAGCCATGTACCACCATGTCTGGCCACCTGGCCTTGAGAAAAAAAAGGGATTTTTCCTCCAGGCAGGTGTCTGCATCAAAAGGACAGTCACTGTTGGCAATCTTGGCAGAGGGGCAACAGGCAAAATATGGAGATGAATCTCATCTTTCGACCCTAGAATACTTTTCCATATGCTGCAATGGAGGTTATTCGAATAAACAGTGAGTTCAAACACAGCGGTCCTTTCTCCGGCAAAATTCCCCTCTGAACTAAGTTTTGCTTGAGTGATGACAGTGTTTGTTGCATAATAAGGTCTTTAATTTGCTGCAATGTCAATAAGGCACCTTGTCAAGGATATTACACTTAATTAACCAATAAATAAACCAGACCCACCCTGCTCCAATCAGATAAAATTTGCCTAGTCGCCCACGTTTGGAGGCTGACAAGATTCAGGGACTGTTTAGGTGACTCTGAAGCGATGCAAGGATTCGAGGCTTGCAAGGCTGTAACCCCAAGAGGGTGCCAGTGATGGTCTTGGCAAGATGTGTGCCCTGCCTTCAGAGATGGGACGAAACAGATAGATAAGATGAAACAGAACAGCACAAGCAGCACACAGAGTCTCAAGGGGAGTGTGTCCCTGTTGAGACATTTTCCCTTGGTAAAATTAGCAAGTTCAGCTTCAGCTGTGCAATATGTTGGCCAAAATCTCAAGAAACCCTGGAACCAATTTATTCCATCTGGAAATTAGTTTCAGCTTTTATTGCTTTCAATTTTTATTCCAGAGCAGATTCAGTTTCCAAAGGGAGGTCTCTGGTCCTTTGTCCTCCAGAAATTTTTTGTATTTCCAAAGTATATTAATTAAAAAGTTTTGACAAATCAAAAGAAGCAGGAAGAAGAAAAAAGATCAGCTTGCTTTTCTTCTTGCCATTAATTTTCTATACAATAAGATGTTCCCAAGGAAGCTCCTTTGCAAGTAAATCTCAAATATCAGCATTTGACATCAGATCCTGATGCAAAGCTAAATCATTTCTTCTACCAAGCAGGTATTTTTACCTGTTCTTTATATCATTCATTTAGCAGGGCTGCAGCTGAGCCTTTTATTTAACCCCTAGTCATTAATAAGCAAAAGTCAAAGGGGACAGGAGTGGAGAGGTACCCAGTGTCTGCTAAAAACAATCTCTGTGTATTCATTGCCACAGCAGATAAATATTCCTAAATCATATCTGAACATCTGCTACTGGTTTAGTGCTTTGAAATTATTTTCAATGTGCTTCTACCTGAAATTTTTTTCTTTTAAAAGGTGAAGGCTGGTGGTGATTTTCTTACTAAGAATGACAGCACTTCATCAGTGGAGCAGCCCTGGCTCTCAGGAAATCCACCATCTGCTTACTTCTCCACTTTCGAAGGAACAGAAAATCTGAAAACCAAACAGTAACAAGAAAAAAATAAAAACCTGCAAGTGAACAATCCTAATGGCTTTCACATGCAATGTGTTTCTCTACACAGTTCACCAATTTTCACAGCAACTCATTCTTCTAAACTGGTAACCCTGGGTAATCTGCTAAAAGTTTTTCACCCAGAAATGCAGCCTGTTTCTGATGAATGTTGACAAATGAAGTACGAAAATTATGAATGAAGTCTGACATCCTGGACTAACTTGCTTGTAGCTCAGAAGTAGTTATTAATACAGATTTTGAGTGCAAGATGAAGGCAAAATGGACACAGCTCCCAAATCTACATTCATGCACCAGCATAAGATTGAAAGGCATCTCTAAAACTATGAAATCCAGCTGCTTTTACTACAGGCAATGATACAATCACTTCTGTAAGTGGTGTAAATGTATCAGTGTCCATCTGAAAGTAAGCTAAGATTTCACTCTTACTACTCCTTATTCCAGATCCTCACTCCTTTATCTACTTCTAAACTCTAATCAACTTCTAATTTCCAAATATATTTATTCATGGGTACTCTATTCAGATTTCAACAGCATCCTCCAGCTGAAACGATTTTTTCTACGTCTTGTCCTTCTCCCACCTCCAAGAGTACAGAAAGCAGTCCTGTTCCCCTGAGCTTTTGGTCTGCTAGATTATAAGAAAACAGAAGAAACTTGTTTCCTCTCATACAACAGGCTTTCCATTTCCACTCATCCTACTACTGCCCTTTCTCTGCACCTTTCCAGTTTGAATTCAGGTCCCTCTGCATGCAGGTGATCAAATGGACTGATGCCTGATCAGATGGCTGATGCCTCATATGGAGGTGGCTGCTGTTTCCATATCTCTCCTGAACATACCAGCTCTGAGAAGTTCTTCTGCCTTGGCCAAGGTCAGCAATGTCAGTGGGATGACTCACATCACAAGCTTGTACATTTAAATGAGTATAGGCCATTTCTGGGGACTGAGTAGACCTTTTCATGATCTCAGTGAATCTGAACGTGTAAACTTGCGTGTTCACCCCAAACCCCAGTGATTCCAGATCAACTGAGCTGCGATGTCTGTTTCATATTCTGCAGGAACTTAACCTGTGTCTCTTGTGCTCCTCTTCACTCTGGTTGAGGCTATCCCACTGAGAAGCAGGTTGCACATCTTTCACCTGCAAAAATCTGCTACTTCACACTTGCTCTGATACAGAAAAAAATAATCCTAAATCCAAAAATCCTCTGCAACTAAAGATGTGTCTGAAAACTCTGCATAAGAGGTACATATCAACACACATCTCCTCTGTGAATAATTCCTCCTAGTCCTCAGTCAAACCAAACTTGATAAAGTCAAACCAAACTTGATAAAGTATGTTAAAAATAAGGACATGAAATAGAGGAAGGAAGGAAAAGCAAGCTGCTATTCAACTGAAATCCTCTAATCTCTAATAAACTGGGTATTATAGTAAAATTAAAAAGGAAACATATGATGGCAATATTAAGACCAAAGACCGTTAGTAAAGAGAGTCACTGCCAAAGCTCACATTCAGTGAGATCTCTGTGCTAATGGACATAACATTCATTAGCACACCCAGGTTCATTCTGGCTTCTGTTAGTGGTACACTGTTTGCTTTATGCCTCTGCAAGTTGTCTTCCCTTTCCTGTTTTCTTCATCACTAAACTGAAAGTTATTTGACGGTTTCTGGCATCTCTATTAAATTGTGGGAAACATGGAAATGATTAACTTTTGAACCACGAAACTAAAAACACTCTTGCACGTTCTGAAGCTGAAACAGGTCTTGCATGAGGGAGCTTCTTCTGATAGGGCTGAGAGAGGCAGCAGGAGGGTGAGGGGAGAGAGGGAGGCTGGCCCCATTGGCTGAGATTTGGGGTTTGTTGTTGTCATTACAGATCAAAAGGCTCTGATCACCTTTCTGATTGCTCTTTCCCTAGTAAACAACCTCGAAGTGAGTTCATTAAATATTAAAAAGCCCTGATATCTATTAATGTTATCAGACACATGAAATATGCCTGATGGATTTATTCTGCTGTAAAGGAACCACATCCCAGTGTCCCTCCTGGGACCGTGCTCCAGCTGTTTAAACTATAATTCCATCACTAGGAGGAATGGTTGAGGCTGACCTCCACGAAATGTACTCATTGTTGCTCAGCCTGTGAATTGTAAATGAAACCTTTTGTAATAATGTTAAAATATGCATGCAGAGGAATTAAAGCATCGGAGGTCAGCAGCAGAGCCTCGCAGTGGGGTCGCTGTCGGCTCAGAGCAGCTGGTGGCTGCACTCCAACAAAAATGATACCTAGAGGTTGTTTATGGGGCTGGCTGTGTGCATGACTGGGCTTGACGGATCTATGTCTGTGTCTCTGTGAATCTCAATCTGGTTTTGATTGTCTTCCACTTCAGTGTCAGTTGTTTTGAGTGCCTTGCTTTTTCGGAAGAGCTGAGTTTCTCGTTACCTTGTCCCCTATTCAGTGCCAGAGCTCTTTATTGCCCTACATGGGATCATTAAAACATTATACCACATTTTAAGCCTTAGCTTTCCACATATTGATTTTGCATCTACTTTCTAGTTATTTATGACACAAACACTATATATATGGCCATGGAAGAAGGACTGTATGCATAAATTCCAGCTAGTAAAAACAGGGGAGTCTGGGACAGCCTTCAATCTGGAGTCTGAGGGAGGAAAAATTAGCCAATGCCATGATGAACCCTGTAAGTTTATGAAGGGGTTAAACAGTACCCTTACAGAACAGCAGTAAGTTGGACCTATGATCAGGAGGTCCCTACACTCTGGTTTCATGCATTTTGGAAGACAATTTTCAAACTACATAGTGAGACCCTTGCACTATCCCTGGTATTCTGCTTTCATGACACTGCTTTTTTCATGCTTAACATGTTGTGAAAGTCCTCAAGTGCCTGAAGTGTTTTAAAAGCTTTACAAACATTAAATGCTCCAAAAATTCTATGATAAGGTTTAATACAGAAAGATAAGTGGCAGCTTCTCTGCTGCGCTTATCGTTAGCTAGCCAATGACATGTCTTCAGTGTTAGCAGGTAATTGAGTTTTATGTCCCAAAAGTGGGGCAAAGGTTCCACCTTGATAGTGCCTAGGCAAGGGTTTCACCAATTTAGCACCTTTGTTGTCATGTTCTTCAAAATCCTCATGTCACCTCAGACATCCTAGTGAAATAACTGGGTCTTCAGGTTTTGAGTAAAGGTTTTCTGCACTCAGGGCCAAGGACTGAGTATGGGACAGAGGCTTTGAAAGATTAGTCCCTGATCTTTTTCTTTTGGGGATCTAAATTTAAACTATGAAAATGAATTTTCCAGTCTCATTTGAGTCATAATATTCCAAAGAAGAAAAATCGTTATAGTATCTGGCTCAACATGATGTTTCCACTAAGATAAACTGGAGACATCGCTGGCCCAGACCAGTTACTGTTGAAGAATTATGAGAAGCAGTTTGGGATAACACCAGCTCGCATGACACCTGGTTTCTATTTTAACTCCACACCTGTCTGTACACTATAGGAAGAAAAAGAAAAGGGGAAAAAAAAAAAAATAAAAAAAGAAGAAAAGAAAGACTCCACTGTAAAGACTTCAGTAAATGTAGAAAATTATTAATTTAGACCCACTACTGCTTTCTTTAAATGAATTGAAACTTTCATTGACTTCAGCTAACCTGCTCCTTTGACAGAAATAGAGGAGGGTTTAGTTATATTATTCATATAAGAAAAATCAGACAATTTTGTCAGGTCCTAATCAGGTACTGACCTAAACAGAGCTAGAAGGAAAAATGAACTGAGCAGCTTATCTTTAAAGCACTAGCTTTGTTCTCCATAGAGATAATACTACTGTACAATCTTCCAGTCGCAGCTTTAAGATTGGTTTCAAAAGGCCGTGCATTAAAGGTGCTGAGAAGACACACAGAGATAGCAGTGTAGAGGAGCCCATTCAGACAGTGAATTTTAGGATCTGTTTTGCTTTTGGTTACACCAGCTCAGCACTAAAGCTCTTTGTGCTGAAGAGTCTGTCTGCCCATCGTGCAGTTTCCAGCATCCACCCACTGCCTGTGAGCAATGCCATGAACAGTCTATAAACGTGGGCAACAAGCCATGTCATAGCATGGACAACACTAAGACAACCTCAGGAAACAGTACACTAATACCTTCTGAATCTGTCGCTGACTTTGGCTGGAAAGGAAAGGAGCTGGAACCCAGCAGGACTCTCTCTTCATCCTTGCAGGCTTTAGACTAAAAGAAAAAATATGGGGGAAAAAATAGATTTTCTTTTGGATTTTCTTTAAACAAAACATTTGAAAAGGGAAGCTTTAAAAAAGACAAGGAACTTTTTGATAGTTACTAGCCCTCTGTTTAGCTTTACCCTTTCCCACATGTTGTTTCCCTAGGGAATTCTAGCAGACAGACCATGGATCATCACAACTGGCATATGAACAGCACTGTGCAGTTAATAATGATTCACAACCACTGCACCCAATCTCACTGGCATTTGCCTCTGTTAGGACAGAACATAAATGTGCTTGCAATTAGAAAGGAAGGAAGAATGTAACAGAAATGATGTTTCTTTTTAAACAAGTAAGTGTAATTTTTCATGTGGACTTGGGACTGTGCCCACAAGTAATTTGCTTTTGTCAAATGGAACATGAAAACCATGCACCCAATCCTGCAAATGATTACTCATGAGTGCAGTCTTTGCTAGCACAAATGCTGGCACTGAAGTCAACAGCAGTCTGGTGTGGGTAAGGATTACTCGTATGAAGAAGGGCTTTCAGGATTGGCCCCAAGAGAGGTATGTGAATACTCCTTCATGGGACATAAGCTTCAGGGAACTCAAAATAGGTTAATTCCATGCCTGATTCATTCCATGGACCATTTAACGAGAGCCTCTGGAATTGTGCAGTCAGTAATGAACTGCCAAGAACTAAAAGTAATCACTGCTGCAATTATTAAAATTTACACTTGGATTCTGTTACCTTTGTGGTAGATATGGGTCTTGAATTAAGTGGCCCAGAAACCCAAGGACTTCCCACAAATAGTTCAGCAGCCCTTTCAAAACCACAATTCTTTTACTTGCTTATTACCAGAGTTGCTGCTGCACAAAAGTGCTGTTATACCAGTTTGTTTTCTCACATTTTTAACAGGGTCTTTGCAACACACAGATGCAAGAGAAGGCTGCTATATCAGTAGTAATTCTGGGGTGATAGATCATGTAGAGACTCTTTTTTTACTAAAAATAGTGGATCTGATCATTCTTCCTGACCTGAAAACAGCTTCACATTTTCCCTTAGGGAAGTGCGATGCACTGATGTATAATGTATGTTCTTATGGCCTGAGCCATGCAAGGTGTGGACACATGGTCTTTCGATAGTCCTGTATTTCCACTGCCAATCATGAGAACTTAAAGCAGCTTTGTTCTGTAAAGTGCTGAGCTTTCTGGCCCTGGTCCAGCAAACCACTTGAGTACAGGCTTAACTTTGAGCACATGCATCTCATTGGAGTTGATGAGACTACTCATTAGATGCTTTCAGATCAGCTGAGTCTGATGGGCTTCACTGTAGGATACTTAAAAATCTAGAGGAAAAAAACCCAGGCTCTGCTTGTAGTTTTAGAAATGGGTATATTGTCAAAATAGCAGTAGGTGGTTGTACCTGGTACCTGCTGTTAAGTGTAGACCATCATCTCAACTTCAGTTCTTACAAAATGTTAGAATAAATAATCAAATGAACTGTTTCCTCAGACTGGGGAGAAAACAGAAGTTTGAGGAGTCAGGGTGGCTTTGTCAGGAACAGCTGATTCACAGTACCTGTGTAGGAAATGCTCTAAGGATGACACAGGCTTGTAAACAGAATGTGAGTCAAGGTTGTCCAACTACTGCAGAAAAAGCAACATGTCTTACTGAGTTTTATAAATAAGAGTGGATATATGGGAAGGCAGCTGAAGAGATCTTTCCATTCCCCTTGCCACCAGAAAAGTCTTCTGGAGCAGCGTGGCTGCTTTTGGGCATCTCAGTGTAGAAGTTTAACCCAGTTGGAGACTGTATAAGAGAGAATGATGAAAACTACAAACCATTTGAAAAAAATTACTTGGGAGGAAAGCCTGAAAAGATTTGAGTTAGTTTTGCTGGGCAGAATTTGAGGGAAATTCTGGTATTCAAGTATGGGACAGAATCAGCTAGGACAAGAAGAGTTTAAATAGCAACATGGAAGGTTCAGATTAGACATTAGAAAGAGTTTTCCTGTGCTAAAACTAGAGCAGTCTGAGGAAACTGTGGCACTCTGCAAATCAGAAGTTTTTTGGGGGCAGATTAGATAAACACTTGCCAGGGATGCTCTAGGTAGAGCTGCTCCTGCCTTGGGACTGAATGAGTGACTGAACAAGCTCTGAGGTCACTTCCAGCCACTGCTTGCTTTGGCTCTGTGTGCTTAGTGTATCAGTTACTGTGTCTGTATCTTATTTGTTGGGTGTCACACATGCAGCCCTTTACAGGACAAGGATCTGAGACCCCAGACCAACAAAGCATTCAAATATGAATAATCCTATAGAAAAAGATGTTCTCTTACCTGTTTAAGGCAAGTATGTGTTAAGAGACTTTGTTATACTGGAGGTTTAGGAGCAGGTTATTAAGAGTTTAAATGTAGGTAAAGATGGTACTAGACATGTAGTTTGAATTGTCCATATTTCAGTTGAAAACAGTGACAAGAATATAGATGTGTGCCCCTGTATCTGCTTTGAAATATGCCCTGTTAAGACCTTCATTTGACTGTTGGGAGACTCATGCATGTACTTTTGAAGGAGGTGAGCTGCTTGTAGACAGAGAACAGAACAGAAAAGAAAGCAGAAAACTCCAAGGCTGATCTAGGACTTCAGGGTTTGGGGTCAGGTCTGCCTTCTCCTGAGTTTCTATGGCAAAGATAGAGGAAAGTGTGATCAAAACACTAGAGAATTCCTTCTGTATCTGGTGTGCTTCAAGAGATATTTTTCAAGGGGATGATCAACCCTCTATGAGAAATTCAGATTTTCCCACTGCTATTTGTTTAGGTGATAGTAGGCAACTTTGTTATCCAGCCACAGCTGGATGTATAAAGTATAGGATGTATGTATGGTTGAGTATTTATTAATAAATTATTTTTGGTTAAAACTTCTATAATTGCATGATTTAAATAGTAAGCATTTGTAATGACACATCTAGAAAAATAGAAAGTAGAATTTGTGTGTTCGGTTACTCATTAGACAAAATGTGACCACACTAACAAGATAACTTGGTAAAATGTTGAAGATATCCTCCAGCACAAAAATCTCATGTTGTTGATATTTCTAGCTCCATAAGCATATTGTTCATACCATTCTGTTTAAACAATTTGCACGAAGTACATGTATTCTCAAAGTAGATATTACCATGAGGAAATTCAGCTTTGATTTCAAACATGCTGACTGAAAGACAAAGTCCATTTCACACAATAGTGCACTTCTGGTTGAGTAGTAGGATCTAGCTCAGAAAATGAACAGCTACTGCTACCTGAGCCCTCGTCTGCCTGCTAGGCAACTCCTAGGACAGTGACCACCACTCTCAGCCTCCTTGGAGGATGAGACTAACATGAAGTATAACATGTAGACAGCACATTCTTCCAACATCCAAAAATTAAGATGGGGGTTTTTTTCAGATTTTTAGACTGCAGATCCTTAGGAGAGGAGCTCCAGTCTGTCCTGCCAGGTGATTTTACTGAGGTCTACTTATTGCGTTGAATTTCTGTAGAGACATACTTTTGTATGATGAAAATCTAAGCCCAAGTTCTGTAAAGAGATACAATAAAAGGCTGATAATTTAACGTGAACCAAGCTGTAGAGGGTTATGGATCTGAACCCATGTTTCTTCATAGGTTCATATAGTATTGTTTCCAGGGATCAAAATGATTTGCCCCAAGTATGCAGAAATATGGACAAGAGGAGTTCATTTTATTTAATTTAACTGTTTTGCTCATTTACAGCTCCCTATTATTAAACCACAAAGTACAGGTAACCTGTTGTTTCCTTGATTTTTCTTATCCGTTACAGGCTGGGCCCAGCTTTTTGCAATCCTCAGTCTCCCCACACAATCCTGCTGTAAAAGCTGCCTCTCCACTCCCCTGGGGTACTTTTCTCAGGATTATTAGAGATCCCCCATCACTTCATTGTCAACAGGGCTTGAAAACCAGAAGAACCCTTTGGCATGAACCTGTGCTGGGCTTCTGCCATCAGCTGAGCTGCAACAGCTTGGCATAACCTCCTTTCTTACACAGCTGGGTCCCAGGCTAGCTTTGGCCAAGGCAAAAAAACAAGCTGGAAAATCTTTCCCATTCTTTAAAGAAAAGATGATAAAGACTGCAGCATTCATGGCATTATAAAACTTGAGTTGGGTTGTTTGGTGAGTTGGAACTGTTATTTCTAGGGATGGAAGCACAAAACGTGCATGTATCACTGCCTTTGTGCACAGGCATCAGCCACAGGTGGGCTTCCCTTTGGACCCTGGCTGAAGGACAATTCTCTTTGGAAGGTAGACAATGCTTGTGTTTTTTGTTGTTCCACTTCTCCTTCCTGGAAGAGAGGAATTCTTCCCTCAGACTCCAGCCATTCTCAGATGACTGTATTAACAAAAAATGACTGGGAAAGCTTTAAAAGGTTAAGAGAAAACAAAGGCTTTTGATACCTATGAGCATGTGGGCCTTAGATGGAAAAATGTCCAATGATTCTAGCGGATTCTGGACCAGACTCTCTGTGAACAGCGTAAGAGCTTCTCTTGGCATAGGTAGGACCAGCGGCTGTTCTGTTATGCTGCGGTATATATATTAGACTTGTTCATGTGGGTAAAGTGGTGAAAACACAGCCATTTTTTTCTTTCATTGACTTTGCTCTGGTTCAACACCAGATTCTTCAGAGATGAATAATTTTCAGTTAGCACCATATTCCTAACCAGATTATTTTGTTGTCTTCTTTTTTTACTATTTCTATGGTTTTATTTTGAATTTTGCTTTGTTTTTTTTATTTGTATCCATACCTCCCCTATTTTGTACATTCAATGTGTCTACAGATACAGAACAAGTCCCTTATTGCTGCCACAAATCCTTATTTACTTGCTAGGCTTTGTGATGAGAGTGACCTGCAGTACCTTGTCTATGAAAATAAATTGATTGGGGGGGTTTGAAAGACCATTTTATTCCTCTTTCCATTGTTATAAGACAGGATCTAAACACCTTGTGACTTTCTCCTGACTGACATAGGAAATGTAATATCTTTAAAACACAAATTTAATAGAAAAAGATTGTCCTTTTACCTGTAAGAAGCTGGGCTCTTGCTTGTTTATTTGGACCAACATGTTCTATTTTTAAAAGATTTATTGTGGAGGCTACATTCTGTATACACAGTAGATTGCAACAGATGTGCTTCTTCAGAGTATATTTCAGGCAGTGTTTTATTGTTAATATTAAAAGAAGCCTATATGTTAAAATAAAGAAAAGACAGAAATAACATCTATTGTGTATTACTAACGTGCAGCAAGCAACATGCACAGACAGGTATTATGTCTCCATTTATTGTTTACCTACTGAAGCTACCTCATAACATCCCAGTAAACTGTTACAACCAAGTTTTGTGTATGGCATTGTGCTTCCAAGACTAGGAGTATTATTATCAATAGGGTTTGTTGCATGCAAGTGAGATGATGTAGGGGGCCAAATCCAGCTGGGCTGCTGGTGTGCAGTATACAGACTGGTCTTTATATTGTTAACCTGTTAACTCAGGGCCCAGGGTTGTTTGATTTTGGATTTCTGATGTAGTATTATATGGTATAAGTGGCACTAAAGAACTAGCCGTTAAGCTACGAGACATGGAATTTTCTATTGTTATGAATATGAAGAAACTGAAGCGTTGCAGTTGACCTGGCGAAAAAGTGGTTTTTTCACACTGATTCCAGAAAGATTCTACGTATAAAATTCAGTTCATTCTCTTCAGCTGGAGAAGAGCTGTCAACAGTGTAATATATTTCAATTCTTTACATTATGTGTCACAGGAAATTATTTTAATTGTTGTTTCCTCAGAAAATATTTCTAGGAATACACATCTTTCTGTTAAATATATTTTATGTTATTGTGACCTTACAGCTTTCACGTTGAACAAAAATTCAGGAGCTTTACTAGCTGTGACATGAACTTGTGAAAATGAAATTATAAACCACAGCTTCTAATTGTTTCACCAAAATTAATTTCAAGTTATGTTCTGGGTCTTAAAATTTAAAATTTGAAATTCAGTCTGTCAGATCCAAGATGAACCAATCAAACAAGAAACAAAAAATACATGACTTGTGAAAGTGACAAACTAAATCTAGATCCCAAATTTAAAGTATTGGATGTTCTCAGAGTTTCTAACAGTTTATAAGGAGGAATAATTCATAAACCAATCTATAAATAATGTGAATAATGAATCCATTTGAGATTTTCTTGGTTGATATACAAACATGTAATGATCACAAGTGGTAGTGCTGTGAAAAATGTGTTGTGCTTATATCTCTATATAATTTGGTTGCCCTACAGGTTGTTCCTTGTTCTCCCCCCCTCGCTGTTGGTTTCTGTGTTGCTGAATTCTCCACTGTTGTTGGAGTTGTGCCCTTGACAGCAAGGTTGACCCTAACCAGCAGGTGAAAATCTGGTCGTTAACAATCCAACCCCTAATATTTATAACCCTATCAAAGATACCACCTTAAATACATGTAGAATAACTTGAGAGATGTTGCCCTCTTAAAAATTGATCAAGCAAGCTAGTAATTCTGTACCTGTAATATTGGGACCTTTACATAAAGCTCCTGAGAGTTAGTATTTCCAACCATTCTTAAAGCTTCACTTGAATTTACTGTCTGTGCACCTCATTCCTAAATTAATTAAGTCTCAAAATCACAGCAAACATCTGATTTTACATTAACCACATCCAATTACTGCCTAGGACAACACCGAATCAGATTCAGCTAGCTCACTCTCAGGCCGTTAATGGTTTGCCCCGCATACAATTTTCAGCTAAAATAAAAAAGGAACCCAGGACATGGATCTTCTGGATGTTGCCCATTATGATGGAAGAAGCTGATAACAACTCAAATCCCTAAAAGGACACCAAAGGAGAAGCCAAAGACCTGGAGCTCCTAAGGAGGGAAGGACTGCAGACATCAGCAGTATGTTTTACAATCGGGGAGGAGCTGCTGTAAGCCGAATGGTGTCAGACAAGTGACAAAGGGAGTCTTTGCTTATGAGGGTACATGGGCAGACAAAGGACGGGGATGGGTAAGGGATTTTGTTCTGGAGACTGTTTTTTTAGGGCAAATTAGTCATAACGCACATATCTAGTTTATTTGGGAATATGTGCAGCTAGCGTTCTCCCCAACAGAAATAAACGATGCCAAAGAGTGCCACTACCACGCAGATGGTGGGCTGGTGGGCGGGCACCAGCCTCTCCTCCTGCAGCACCATGTCTTGTGGGCACCTTTCAGCAGCCACTGCATTTCCTGCAGCACTGCTGCAGGTGGGGTGCCCCGAGGTTTGCCCACCGCTGTGTGGGTGAGCCCTCCAGCTCCATGCTCCACCCCAGCTCCGGAAGATGAAGGCCCTTGCTGAGCAACGGGCTGTCAGTGAAAATCGTCCCCTTTTTTCTCCCGAGTGACAAATACGCTTGTCTTCTCAGGCGCCACGTGATGAGGCAGTAGTAAGTAACTGTGCTTCAGACCAGATGAAGGCACAACCATTCATGATTTTCCGTTTTTGTCACATTAATTTGGGGGGGAGGGGAAGTAGGGCAGAGAAAAGGCTTTGAATCCAGACAGACATGTGTGCTTTAAATTATGTTTTGTGAATTGAAGCAAGGCAGATGCTTCCAACAAGCACACATTTTGCTACTGTTTGCAAAGCAGACACACACTGGCACATGGTTGTAGGACATGAATTATACTTCTGTGCTTCTGATTTGTAACCACACCTGTATACCCTTAGAAATGCTAATAGAAAAAATATGAATTTAGGCACAAAGGAGAATCTAATAAGAGGAACATTTGAATGGGTAAGGAAATGCCTATTCCCCCCCATACCCCCCCAGTCATTAGGACTGGAGGAACATGCTTATAGTAATTAGGTAAGATTGATTTAGAGGCCGAACACCACCCACAATTTGTGTAGTCTGGGGTCAGGCAGGCAGCTGCAGAAACCGCTCAGCTAATTATGAGAATTCACTGTTCGTTAATAGAATCTCTCTCCACAAACAGCAGCTGTGTGTTTGCTCACGCAGATTATTAATTCTGGCCTTGCCTCAGCTGCAAGTTTCTGCTGCGTCGAAAGGAATCCTCTGATAGAAGTGTCAGTTATCACCCAAGCGATGCCAGGGGAGAAAGGAAAAGCAGAAAGAAAGGAAAATATCTTCTAATCACAGGTGGATAAAGATTTTTTGCAGATACCTTCCTTTTCTGCCTCTTACTCCCAAACAATTAAATGCCAATTTTGGAACTCATTAATCTGTAGGCAACCTGGCGAGATCTAATTTATACCTGTCAGGAGCAATGGGCAGCAGCTAATAGGAAAATAATTGCAATATAAGTCTGCTTTCCCACTTGATAGTATGCTTGCTTTTAATGACAAACCCTTGATACGGCATCATCAGAACATTATAAAAGTTATTGTCTACATCAGCTCTACAGCTAGATGCATCCTCCTTTTAGTGACATGTTTAAAAATAAAAGTGCATGTAAAAATAATAGTGCACGTTTATATTTTTCTCAAAAAATGAACAGAAGCAACTTAATAAATGTGGCATATGATCATTTGCAGATATAAACTTCAGTTTCCTACTAAATGAGAAAATAAGGTCAGCTTTATCTCTAAGATACCATATCTCGTTACGTAGATATATATAAAATATGCATATAAATTATTTGCTGTAAAATTAAGATTTGAGTAAATCTTGGCTCAGTCAAAATAAATGCTGAAACTCATACTCATGTTAATAAGGACAGCAATGCTTCCTGGGTTCTTAAATTTGATAACCATATAGAATATTAGGGCTTTCTTGGAGAGTTGAATTTCCTCTCTGTAGTGTATCAGTGTCATAGGATGAACTATCTGGTATTCAGGTAGGGTCCCATCCTGCAAAAATTCAGAAACATTCTCAGGAATGTTGACATATCTGTGAACAGAAGGTTCCTGTTGTGAAAGATAAAACATCCATATTGTGCATTTGGATGGAAATGTGTGGGAGGCATGCAAAATATACCCATCTGCACAAGTAAAGGGGAGCAAGAGCCCCATCTTTACATTACATTGCCTTATGAAATAGGTACACGTCACGTTTGCTTAGACCATTTAACTAGGCCAGGATATAAAGATTTTCTTTGCAATGTTGCAGAGCTCAGTTTAATGGTGAGTGAGCATCAGTGTGGGGAAACACAAGTGATGCAATGATTTAGTAAGAGCTGTATTCTTGTAATAAATATAGCATACTGTTGACTGCTGGAAAATTAAAATGTTGGGCTGGTGGTAGGCAAACCAGACCCAGTTAATCCCCAGTGCATCTGTTTATTTCAACACCACAGCCAAGCTGCCCCAAATAAAAACTTGGTCCAATGTGTTTTTCTGGTTTAAATGTTGGTGCTCAGAAAGAGGACAGCACGGATCAGTAGACTGTGATAATGTGATATAAAGCCCTCTAACAAACGCTTTTGAAAAAATGGCTTTTTCCTACAAAAGTGAAATGGAGAAAATCCTCTGTGTAAACAATTTGAGGATTTTTTTCACAAAAATAAATATTTCAGTATTTGATTTAGGGTTTTTGGAGAATCTCTCAAAGTTTCTGTGAAAGCAAACAAAAATGTTCATGCTCACTCATTTTTTTTCATGAAGGAAAACACAATTTTGTGGCCAGCTCTTTTTTCCTGAGTCCTAAATTTGTAATTTTTCAAATACAAATGCAGCCTAAACTGGCACTTGAATTATTCCAACTTCCACTCAAATTCCTAATGTAACTATTTCATTATAAGTCTTGTAGCTACATGCAGGTGATTGCACAAGGAAATGCCAAATCTTTCCAGACATCTTGAACATCCTTACAAGTCTGGTCCTTATTAGCAAAGGCCTATTAACAGAGAAGGTTACAATAACTTTTTCACTAGAATGACCTTGTTCTATTATTCAACTGATACCAACCTGCATGTTTAAACCCTTCTTTTTTGCCTTCTAAAGTAAAAGGTATCGATACCCTATTAATAGCAGTGAGGCATCAATCCTGCGAAAGACAAACTGTAATTAATTTTCTGCAGCACATCGGTGTGATTACTGTTGGTAAGTATTCAGGGATCAGTAATGACCACTCTGAAGTTCTGAAAGTAATTTGTGTGAGTCAGGGAATAGCTGCAATAGATTTGAAAGTTTTTTTCTATTACTGAATATTTGTCATTCATGTTACACTATGAAAGATTCCTTAGGAGATTTTCAGGTGTATAAAATGTCTAAGTTAGGTTGGACTGTGAATTTAAAGTGTATCAGAATACCTACCCTCTGGGATAAACCATGGGTTTGGGGTAACAAACTCATTTAGTTATGTTAAGACAGGAAAAGAGAACGTGGCGTTTGAATAAGTACAAGCCAACTGAAAAAACAGCAAATTTTCTGATTCTTTCATACATTGAGATAAATTACAAGCTTGAACTGGATTTTTGTAATGAATTGCAAGTTGATTTTTTTTAAAGCAACATTTAAAAGGGGTCTACATGGTGACTAGTTTTATATATTTAAAGGACAATGAACATTGCACGGTTTAGTCAGTTATTCTTTACTGTGAACTTACAGACATAAGTGTAAAATAAAAAATTCTTATACTGCCAATCAGCTGTTTCAGAATCCCCACCAAAAAGCGAAAACATCAAGATTTTTTAAAAAAATAAAGGCTTCCCAGGTCTAATGCAGTAACACAATGATAAAATCATTTAGCTTGTAGATTGTCATTCCTGTGAAGTTTTTCTTTATCATAGGTCAGAAATCTAGCTGCTGTTCCTGGTTTTGAGTTCATGAACACTGTCAAAATCTTCTATTTTGAGCTTTCATTTTCCAATTTTTATTCAGTATTTAAAATTTTATTCTTTGAATTTCATTCATCCTCTACTTAGAAATCAGATTTCACAAGAAGACCATGTTAATTTTGGTTAACAAATATACTTACAAAAAAAGATCCCAGAGGACCTCAAAAGATTTACTAAGAAAGATATCTATATATTAAAAGTTCACAAAATCATTCAGTACTTTTTGGTTTGAGTTCTTAAAAATGTCCCCTAGCCACAAATCATTACTGTGGAGACAGTTGAGTTTGTCTTTGTTTATGATATACAGCTTAATGTTCCAGGCCAGTTTCATTTAATAGCACAGGAATCTAAACTCTCATGTGGTTGCTGACAGTTCTGTCAGTCTCAGACACACTGAACCAGCTCTGTGGGATACCCTCATGCTACACAACTGGCCGTATGAGCCAGAACCAATAAGCACTTACTGACCCTCTTAGAGACCAGACAAAAGGATGAATCTCCAGAGCTGAGTTCACTTTAGTCCTTTCATCCATTGCTTTTTCTTTTTTCATGCTTTCTCTTCTCCCACAGCTTTTGCTGATGAACTTGTGGTTTCATGCAAAAAGCTTCTACCCCAGCATAAGACAGGCTGGGGGGTAGGATCTATTGGTGCACCAAGCACCCCCTCCCATTCGGCCCCTGCAAACACAAATGTTCTTTATTTTTGCCAGGAGACATTAGCAAGCACAGACCACAGCACATCTCTGATGTTCCCGTTGCTGGATTGGTCCCCAACATGACTTTGGCCCAGGCCAGAGATGCATGGACCCTGATAGCAATGTATACTTTGTGGACAAAGTCTCTTTTCTAACACCTAGATCTCTCTCTTCCGGGGCTCGGACTTGCAGCGGTTTGTACTGAGCCTTGCTTCCCTCCCTAACCATTCTTCTCCTTTCTCCTTGCATACTTTTCCATCCTGCTCTCCATATTTCTCTATTAGAGTCCATCTTGCTAATGAATTAGACAACATCTTGCTTTCCTACACACGGTCAAATTCCTCAATGTATAGCACTATTTAGCAGTTTTTAAAAGATTTCTAAGCAACTGCTTACAGTTGCACCAGGGTGGAGTGGGAACAGCCTTGAATCGTTTGGGAGAGGCAGCATTTCTGTGACTTTGAAGTAGAAAGTTTAATGATTTCTTTTTCTACAACCTTGAAACGTTCCAACAACATATCACTGAGTTTTATCATCATCACTCCAATTTAGATGGTCAGGGATTTGAAATGGCTGCTGTTACATGGTTTGCAGTTTTTGTGCCAACTTCTAAACACTGAAATATCTGTTTGTGCGGTAGTTACTATATATCACTAATACATGCCTTAAAATGTACGTGAGTTTTTTTCCCAGTAGGAACTTATGTAAACAAGTCTAAGGACATATCATACTTTAAATTGTAAAAGAAAAAAAAAAAAAGATAAATGCTGATGAACTATGATCCTCTGGTTTTCCTATTATATCAATATTTTTATCACATGCTCAAAACTGAAAAGTTCTCAGAAAACCTAAGCCTTTCCATCATTAACATGTTATGCAATTTCAACATAATTCATTCCTATTGGAAAAACACTGTGAAATAGAAACTATGTTTATCACTTCACCATGTAATCCGTCTCTAATTCTACTGAAGTACTGTTGTAACTTCGTCAAAGTTATTACTTCCCTTAGTTTCATTTACACTTACAAGTATTTTAACTTAGTGTGGGTTTTCTAATACCAACATTTGTTGTTTGTGCATCAGGTTGCCAAGCCCTTTATACAATGGGAATAATTTCAAGATTATAATGATATCCCCCTGAAATAAATTATTTAATATATTTCTTGAAAAAGGAAGTAAAGGAACTCTTCTGGGTAATTGGTGTGCAGTAAGCCACAGCACCAGTTGTATATTCATTTTTCTCCAATGTATGCAATTATCCACTCAGCCTGTATCCATTAATATTATTTTTCTTCCTAAGATGGAAGTATATAAAGCCATTAGAAAATAATCCAAAGAATTCTATTTGCTGAATAAATTTTAATTTGCATGGCACCAGGAATTTTTTATTAATGGGAAATAAATTATTGCAATCTTATGGAAGGCGACAAGTTAATAGCTTTGTGAAAAGTAATGGAGAGAAAATGATCTTGAAAAGGTCAGGTCTCCTGTCACAATGTCTTTATGCACAATTAAAACAAGTCAAGAAAGTGGCTATATAATCAGGACCATGAATATGCATTATATCCTAATGAGAGTGTGAAGATGGAGATGGGTTAGTGCTAAAGTCATGGTGAGGTGGTGACATAAAAATGGTAATTTGTGATGTAGTATTTAACTACGTGCTTCTGTTTCCTTTGGGAGAATTAACTCATTGTTACCTGGCTATTCATTATTTTATCTTTACCAGTATATTAAGTGAGAAGATATATGTGCAGGAGCACATATACATATAGGATGTGATTTGCCCCTATATAAAGACTCATCAAAGACTTGTGATTGTAAATCACAAAATATCTCTCTAACATCATTGAAAGAAGAACTCCAGAATGTTTGTTGTCATCGCATTTTTAATCATAGAAGTTGAAGAGCATTTTCACATCACATAGTAGATTGATGGTTCAACCTTTCTAAAAGTATTTTATGTCCTAAGGTGCTCCTGTGCCAGGGAGGCACCCACTTCGAGGTGGGAGCTATCATAAGCCTCCATGGCTCTGGCAGCATCCCTGTATGGAGGAAGAAGTTCTGCCCTTCCACGTACATGTTTTATGCATCTCCCCTCTACTGTCTCTCAAGAAGAAGAGACGGGACTTTGCAAAAGTAGAAAAGGAAGGTCATGCCTTTGTGACTATATCGCAGTTCCTGTTAGAAAACCTGTTTTGAAGTATGCCCAGCTAGAAATAAGCATTTACAAGAAGAAATTAACTTACCTTCTCAAGCACTGAATTTCCTCCTGACAATGTCTGTTTCAGTGGTCCCAGTGTTGCTAATGGGTGATATTGAGTCATGGCGACTATTCTACATTGTAATTGAAAATCAGAATGAACATTCTGATTCAGTGGTCATTTAATAAAAGATAATGGTCACTGAACAATGATTCTGATTAGCTAATGGCAATTTAACGTTTATAACACCTCTCACAGCACTTCTTATTTGGGTATGCTATTAGAAGTTACTCCCTAAGAGCTTGGTTTATGCGCAAAAATAGGAATAACTAGGGGGAAAGCAGATGCAGCTGGCATCCTATAATGCTCTGTTTGGGTGGCAGAGTAGTATTCAGTCCATGCTGATTAGATTTCCATAGATGGGCACTCAGCCCATAGCTCTTCCCATCTATTGGCTCACTTAGTCTATACTTTTCTTGTTTACTTCTTGCTTCTTTGCCCATCATACTATAGGTTTCTTAACTATATAATCACCAGATATTATAAACCAGAATAGAATTATGTGCTTTTGTGCTGAAATGCTTGTCAGGATTTTTTTATACTTTTGGTGTTATGAGATTAAACTCCAAAACTTACACAGTGAGCAGAAAATAGGCTACATACACAATTTAAACTGTCATGTCCTGTCTGGTCACCACAGGTCAGTGAATTAAGGAGCTGGACTTGCCACTGGCACCCTCTTTAGCCTTGAGCAGGCTTCACCATCTCCCTGTTTCCAGCTTTCCCATCTGTAAGAAACCAGTTGGGATGTCCCTTATCTGGAATTAACTTTCAGCCTAATTGTGGCCAGAGCAGATGTGGTACAGCACCCACGGTTACACCTACCACAGATATGAGAGTTTGTTCCCTGGGATCAGACCTGGCAGCAATTGTGGGTATTTAAAATGATGAGGCAGCAGGTGCAGGGCTGTAAACAAGGTACCGGTAGCATTGGTGAGGTTTGTTACTACAGACCCTCAGCAGATGTTTCACTGTCCATATAGCTGGGTATTTTTCTTCTGATGTTGTCTCATAACTATGTGGTTGGTCATGGTGACTGTGGTCTCAGTCCATGTCATCAGACATGGTTGCATTATCCAGGCTTTGAGGTTTCCAAACAGGTATGTGGAGCTCAAGCTGTCAGTTTAATGTGTGCTTTGAAGATGGATGGCAGTGCTTTTATTGAAGGAAATATTGTAACAAGAAAACTTGTAAAAGTGCACGAACTTGGAGAGTGAACGGTGTTTACCTGACTCAGCACTCTTCCAGAGGTCTGCAAGGTTATCTGAGGCTGATCTCGAGTCTCAGAGGGGCTTTCTGTAGAGTATGCCTTCATGGTACAATTTAGCTGCAGAGGTCCCTGAGCAAGTAAATCTTCAAGTTATTGATTCTAACCATTTTACCCAGGTCTGGAAGTAAGGTGGTCACAGTCAGAGCAGCAAATTTTATTAAAATGGAGTGATAGCCAGACAAAAGGTGTCTTGCAAATTCTTGACCCAGGCTGGTGTAGATGCAGGCACACAGGCACCGTGAGTGGCTCAGCACCCCATGCACGCAAGCATCCTACTCCCAGCTTGGCATGGGCAACCCAACAGAAATGCTTCTGCTTCCTCTGTCTAGACAGGTCCCTTGCTATTTGTCCTTGGGTTTGGCTTGCTCTACTGATGTGCTTCAGGAGGCGGATGGGGAGGAATGGCCACTTATGCTGCCAGCCCCTGCCTTCCTCCAGCAGGGCAAGGCAAAGCACTTGTTAGGTCCCTGTCACATTACTCCAGCTTGAAAACCAAGTCAGTACCCTGAGATTTGATGGACAGATTTTCCAGACATCAACCAGTCACTTCAGCAATAGGCTCAAACTTGCTTGAAGTTGTCTCCACTATATGAGGAGGTATATCAATATGTTGGTGAAGGTCAGCTGCATTTCTCGTTTCCTACTGATCCTGTACATTTAGTTTATATGCTGTTGAAATACTTGGATGGTATTTCCAGGTACCTTAGTTTTACTGTGGGGAAACAGAAGCGTCACCAAGTAATGCAGGTGGGAGGAAATCATCTGCATTGCTCGCACTGCTGGTTTTGAAATTAACTGTGGTGACTCAGGGGAAAAAAGATCCAAATGTTTAAATGGATAGTTCAAGGAAAACTTTCAGTTTTGGTACAGTTATATTAGAAGGAAAAAAAAAAGGGGGGGGGGGGGTAATATTAGATGCATATAGAATGCCCAAAATAGACCTTTTTTTCTTTGTGGTTATGATAGCTTTCCCTCAGATTAAATCTTACTTTGAATTCTTGCCATCCTAACTAGAAGAAGTCATAGAAAGAATCCAGAGGTGGCCAGTGAATATCTCTAGGATGGTGGAGAGGCTTCTGTAAATGCCAGGATGGTTTGTTGTTGCTGCTGCGAGTGGTAGAAACAACAGTAACATGCACAGCCCTGGTGCTTAAGAACTGTAGTCATGCACCAGGATCCTGATCTTGAACAACATTGTACAAATACTCAGTTCTGGATAGACAGGTACAAAAAAGGTTATGAGCTAGGCACAGAAAATGAGTGGATTAAAAAGAGACATAAAATGCTTTGAAGAGTGAATTTAAAAGTAAAATAAAATACCATCTTATCAAAAATGAGGAAAGAGCTAAAAAAGTTGTAGGGATAAAACATTTAATTTAAAACAATAAGATATGATTTATCCAATATGCTGACCTTGTGAAACTTATTGTCACAAGATATTGTTTATGTGAAGAGTTTAATAGGATTTTAAAAATTAAGATTAAACCTCTATATAGGTAAAAGGGAACATGTGTGTCCCTTAAAGGGTAAAAGAGAATCAGAAAAGAACTTCCCATTACAATATCTTTCACAAAACTTCATGCCAACAACTGCTGCCAGGAGGAACATGACTGTGAACTATATCACAAATGTCAACACCTATGTTTCTATACAAAAGAACTGTTCCTCATTCCCTTATTTCTCTTTTCCTTTGCCAACAGCCCGTCCTTGACTTTCTGGTACACCATTTTCCCTTGTGATGTAGTTAATTTTTTTGAATGTACATGAGAGGTATAAGGTGACCTGATAATAGAGAGGGGCTAGAAACCAGGAGAAGGCTGATAGCCAGCTATCTTGAAACAGCAACTTGCTCTGTTTCATTTACCATTGAACTTCTGACATACTGCCCCAGAATTTCTACTCATCTTTTTTTTTTTTTTTCCATATGCAAGTATAAAACAGCTGTACTTAAGTCATGTCTTTTCCCTCTAGATGAATGTTTTTCACGTTGCTTCTATAACTTCGGTCTTTCAAGGTGAATGTGTGGCAGTTAGACACAGTCAGAGGTAATAAAGTGCCACACCACTACAGAGAGATCTCAAGAAAATATTGTGATTAATAAGGGATCCTTTCCATGAGTTTCAGCTGTCAAGAATCACAGAATCACAGAATGATAACATCTCTCTGTGACACAAACTTAGATTTTTTGCTTTGGCATAAAATAAAGTTTAGATTTATTTCAGACTAATAGATAACTTAGTTTTTAAGTGCTTGCTAACAATTTGTTAATATGTTCAAATATTTTCTAGTGATGAGGTCTTGAGAAATTCCTGAAAAAAGGACTTAAGAAACTATCATGCATAAGCTAAAAATGGGAGTGTGTGTGTGTATGTATGTATACATATACATGTGTGTGTATATATATGTGTGTGAGTGTGAGAGAATGTGTGTATACAAATATAAATTTCCAGTTCCTGGCTCTTTGTGAGGAACTAATTCAGTCTAATAGGTGAAGTGTTTGAAATCTGAAAACAAGGTTTTGATGGTCAGAGCGGCAAAAGGGGAAGGTGTTAAATATGGCTTATTAGCATTTTATGGAGAAAAAGAAATTCAGAATCCTCATGAGACCAATAGAGAGAGGGAAAAATACAGTACACATGTAAATTAACAGCCAGCAATCCTCGTACCTAAGGAAATATCCGCAGGACATCTTAAATCATCTAGAATTTGGGTATACTCATTAACCCATGGGAGTTAACCATCTGGCAAGTAGAATACAATGCCCTAACTAGTGTTGTTGTGTTGTTGTTTTATAAATCAAGCTGGATCCAACAGTACTGCTTGCTGAATGGAAAGTATGTAGTCATTAACATCATGTCCATTGCCAGATCATAATGCATAAAAACTATATCTAGCACAAACAAAGAAGTCATCCTCAAAGCATTATTACAGCATCCATAGCTTTGATAGAAGATGTGATACAATAACTTTGCATTTAAGTACATTCTTGCAAAGATTTCCCCTTTTAAAAAGTAATGACTGTATTTACCAGCACACGTACACAGATTTATATCTGATATCAAATACCACAAATATAAAACAAATGCAAATGAAAGCCATACAATGCCTGCTCTTTCTAGACTGTATTTTGACTGAAAATTAATCATATAGTAAATGCACTTAAATTAACTCAACTCATGTAAATGTTACACTGGTGTGGACACAGAGAGGGGTATTTATTAAATTTTATTTTAATTAGAATTAATGTTGTTATTTGGACTTTGTCATCAACAGACAGGAACAGCAACCATTTTCCAGTTATGTGCATAAAACATCAATGCATCCTCCTGAACATGGTTTGCTGACACTTGTGAGCAGCTGAAAAACAAGTTGGAAGTGCCCACTGTGCTTCTCCATGAACCGTCATGGGCTTGGAGAGACTAGTGTGAGGTTGGTGGCAGGTCTGAGATCTATTCTAATCAAGCATGAAATAACTGAAATCATGTTCCATTGTTTCCAAACATCTTGTCAAAGAATTCAGAGAATTCAGGTTTAACTTGCACACATGGGTGTAATCAGAACCGCAACAGAGTGAGAGAACCCTAAATTGGGGAAAAAACACCCATGCCTCGCTATCTGCTTCTGTCCTGCTCCAGGAATAGGGACTGGAAAGCCATGGTGGCATCATGGTCAGCAGAGTCTTCAGCAGGAGCTGAAACAAACCCAGTGGAGCAGGGTCTGATTCCATGTCCATCTGGTGCCACACAAGAATAAGACAAAATGAGCTTCCTGACCAAAAAGAACTCAGACTCTAAGAGAGAATGCAGGAGATCAGTCCAGACAGATGAACAAAAGAATACATGAAAATAATTGGAAAGCATTGATCTGAATTATGCACTGTGAAGATAATGTATCAACTATCAAAAACAAAGGGAAAAGCTGAATACAGAAAGTGCTACTGTGAAAAATGAAGAACTTTGTCCTATGGTGACCATACACAGTAACCGCGTGACTAGAATTTCATTCCTGACACTGTCTGTAGTCTTGATTGGATTAAATTTATTTTTAAAGACTTATCCAATTTCCCCTTTCCCCATTTCCTTTCCCTCGTGATGTTGCCACTCTATTAATAGCCTCCCTAGTGAGATCCTAGGGCAAGAAGTGAAGAAAAATTTTGAGCCAGATCCTCATTGGTATAAATTAATATAATTTGACTGACCTCAAGTTATTCCACTAGAGTATCCCAGTGTATCTAATTATAAAGATAGCTTAACTTTAACTAAGCAGCAAATATATTATCCAAATTGGAATTTGTCCAGGGTTTGGTTTTGGATACTTAAGTCACTAGTAAATATCCACAACATCTTCAGTTAAAAATTATCTTCTAAAAAAAAAAAAAATCCATTCTATCAGAAAAATATTTTCACATTCAGAAGGAATATCTGTTGGAGCACAATTCAAGGACACCCATTTATTATTTACTGACAGAATAGATGCACCTTGGAAAATCCTGAGAACTTTTTTTCAAGTATTGCTCCAACATTCCCAAGTTTACACAGTTTATGCAGAGATTGCAGGCTCCTCACAAAAGTGATTAAAAGCAAGTAAGTGCAAACTGTCTGATTTTGTAAAGTGTGACTTTTCATACCATGCAACCTATTTGTTATAAAGCTATGGACTTGCTAATAGGATCGTCACTCCAAACAGCACTTACTAGAAATCTCACTTTCCATATGTCAAAGCTGCCATGACTTTATCCCACAAAGAACTCACTTACATGCTTTGCTTGTTTTATAAATGTAGTTTTATGGACCCTCTTTAGTATTTGACACTAAGATCTCCAAAATCTGAAACACTCAAATCATCTAAAGAAGCACATTAGAGTTCATAATTTTTCAGAAGTATTTATCATAAGCTATTAGGAGAAGAATTAAAAATGCTGGTGGAGTTGACTGGGCTTTTAAGATTTGCCACTAATCTATTTGTGTAAAGAAGAATCTTCTAATATTCACTGCCTGCACAGATATCAGTCTCCTGTTCTTATTTTAATCTGTAAAACGTATGATTGAGAAGACAAGTAGAAGCCATAAAATGGGAAATCACTTTTCTAGTGAGTCTATAAAATTAAAATTTTTACAACGTAAAAGCATTCTTAGGAAAATAGGTCCTAAGATTTGAATATCATAAAACATCAAGTGCATTCTGCCTTGCCCAAAATAAAAGGTCTAAGATTCCCTTGAGTATTTGGATCTTTCGAAGTCCTCATCTGATTCCCAGACTACTACAGCCTGGATGATTTTGGGTGCCATCGTTCTTCTTACACCACTGTGTAACTATCTGTAATTGAACTGACACTCCCTATGAAGAAATGATAATATGCCTGCTTCATCTCAGTACTGTGGAGGTGACGTTCCTCCAAGTGGTTTCTAGAGCAAGCACTGAGTTTGAACCACTGCAGGCTGTGATGGATGCAACAGGGCATCCTACAGCTGGAAATGCAGTGCACAGCACAGCTAACAGTAAAAATAAATGCTTCTGGTCAAGGTTATCGCTTCCTCTCAGCTCATAGTTGTGGTATTGACTGAGTTAACTTTTTGTAGGGGTTTGTTATCTTCATGGATGAATAAAATCAGTTTACAGGAGATACCATTTTGTAATCTGTACAATTAAGTGTATGCACTAAAAGTGGTAGAAACGAATCCACCTGAATCCCTCAAGGAATAGAGCGTGTCAAGTAAATGTACAAAGAAGGCTAAGCAAAAGGTTTATAGAAATCTCCTTTAAACCCACCAGGGCCAAGAACTTTCCCTTGGGGTAGATTTTAAATTAGTTCATCTTTTCTCTTTTTCTCTCCTAACTGCAGGGAGATTCGAGAAGCCTCCCATCTCCCATGCAGATCACTGAGAGAAGTTGAGAGAATAGAGAAATGTCTGTTCATCTGTGCATAATGCCTGGCTCTAATTTTCTATATAACTGCTCATAGCATTTCTGAACTATTAAGCTTAATAAGGTCTCATGGGTCTGTATGTGTGTGAATGTTTTACCCCACAGAGCTCCTCTAACTGCTATTATGACTGTAGGCTTATACTGAGAAATCAGCAACCAAACACGCAACCTCCTCATCTTATCCCCCCTACTGGTACAGGCACTACCTAGTAAAAGTGATGGATATCTGTGTTTTATAGATTATGAGTGAATTTGCAATGGTCTGTAAAGAGGCTTCTTGAGGCAAAGAGAGGGGTTGGCTAAGTCTATTATCTGTTTTCCTAATCTTCTAACTTTGCTCTCAAGATCAATCTACTTGCTATAGCACTCATTCTTCCTAAGAATGGCAGAAAGATAGGGCCCCAGATAACAGTCTTTTCAGGAGCTTATCAAAAACTGAGACAAGAGGAAAGAGGAAATTCTGGCAATATATTGGTTTCCACATATAATGGATATGAAATTCAATGTACTGAAGAGATACTTGATCCTTAGTTTCTAACTTTTACTGTTAAAATTTATCTTCAAAGGTCATAAAAAGACAAGATCTACTGAGGCCTGGGTATTTACTTAACAACATAAAATACAAATAAAACAAAGTCCAGCAAGAATTATAGCAGAGCTGTCTGGTAATTTTTTTGTATAAATGCTTTTCCAGTGTAAAATAGAATATTCACAGGAATGTTTTCTAAAATAAATTTTCAGTTCTACCAAAACATTTCAGTTTTTGTACTTTGAAAAAGCAAACTACCTCACTGCAGATTGAATCAACCTAAATCAAAACAGCTGCCTCTGAACACATTGACACATTTCACGTGAGACTGGTTTAAAATTAAGTTTCAGCCTGTAGAATTGCAGTGCCACTGCTGTCTATGCACCTTTCTTCCAGTCCTGTTAAAGCAGCAGACTGTTGTTGTTTTCCTTTTAGGCTCAGTGTTGGTTTGATGATAGGAGGTACAGATCATATTCTACCAGGGGAGATGTGTATACTTGATTTTAAAAAAATAAAACAAAACTCTCCTAATTGTCCATTGAGTTTTCTTGATTGGAAAGAAATCTAGTCTGTTGGCACAGACTTAGTGAATCGTTTCAATCTCATATCAGCAAAGAGGAGCAGTTAAGTTCAGTTACAGTACGATAAATCAATTTGAGGAGTGGATTCGGAATATTCAGTCATACCGGGTTGAGACAAAAGTGGACAAGATGCCAAGGGACAAACCTCCATTGCGAAAATATCTGGTTTTTTCCAGATACCCTTGAGTAAAAGGGTGGTATAAAGTCTTTGGCAACCAAGTACCTCCTTTCTTTTGGAGGATTTGAAATATAATGTGACAAAAGTTTAGTCCAAACTGCAGGCTATTACCGGTGAAATCTCTTCAGATGCACTTAGATACAGGAGATGTTAATTTGTGGCATATCATTGCAGCCATCCTCACGTCCAGCTGCACTCATCTGTATGTCCTGCTCCAGCTACCTTCAGATCTCTCCTTAACATTAATTTCTGCTATGCTCCCAAGCATAATATACTGGAGGAACATTCACAGCTGGTAATATCTACATAGCTAGTGAGCAGACATTTTTGCCAAATCTCCTTATTTTCCATTTCTTTTTCTCCATCCTGCTTATCTACTCATTTAGATAGACCTAGACCATGCACACTCTCAAGCATGTAGTTTTCTTATTTGTTTGCACTGCATAAAGAACAACATAACCCTGTTCCTTGGATAGTCCTCTTGGAATTATGTAAAAGAAATATAAATTTGCCCATTTCACAGGTTTGAAAATTGATTAAAGTACTCCCAGATCTTTGTACACTGTGGAAAGTATGTTTGCATCGAGTATGAGAAGACTACTTTTCATCAGCCCCATAATTTCACATATGATTTGTCTGTTATCCTTATTAGCAGAGTAATCTCTCACTGTCTCTAATGCCAAAATATTTTGAAGTATCATTTCCCACCTTTTTCCTTTCTGTTGAAGAGGGATTTCTACTTTTTGAATCATCAGATCCACCTACACACTTGCCAATCAAATATAAGATCTCTTAATTTCATTTATTAAAGAAATTAAACTCTTCTTCCCATTGAAATAACTGTTCAACATCCAAACTGCAACTGATTTCAGAGAAAAATTGTTCATTTATGCATTTCAGTGATGGAAGTATTTGTACCTTCACGATTTACCAACTGTGACCTTCATAACCCAAACAGTAACTGCCTTGCAGGACAGGCTCCACTGAAACACAAAGGTAAACCCAAGAATTCTTTTCAACTGGAACTCCACCACTACTTAAGGGGTTTTAGTTAATTTACTGAAAAAATACATAAAATATTACAATGTGCAATGTTCATTCAGGCTTCAATGAGAAAGATCCTCCATAGATTTTATTTTCTTATAAATATCTATTTGAACTCATTTTAACATGACTCAGCAAAGATGACTTATTTTTCTGTTAATCCCACCAACCTTTTACTGTACCAACAAGAATACCAGCTGAGAGAGTGAGCATCTGTGTACGTCTCAGTTGCATATGGAATATATCAATTCACTTCTTCCATGTAGCTAACAAATACATTGCCTGTTTCCCTAAAAACCAGTTTGATCACATCAAGCTAGGTTTCGTTTCACTGTCATACGATTGAAAATGGTATACTTCTTCAATACCTGTTTGCAGGGGTGGAGCCACAGGCAATCTTACTTTAGACCTTACTGAAGACCTACTTTACTGTTCTCAAAGACATTGATTCTTTTTGAAAGATACACGAATATGAAATGCTTTGAGTGAGTTGTTAGCCCAGGGCTGGATGCATATTTTAATTATCATTGACCCTAATCCAAAAATCTATGAAGCAAATAGTCTCAAATACTTAAGATATTGTAAAAACTAGTCCAGATTTCACTCCTACAAGTGATTTCTCTCTTGATGAGGAATCCAAAAATGTCTGGGTCCAGTTCCTATCTTCTTTCCCAGCCTGAACAGCACACCATTCAAAACCTTGATGGAAACATGACTTGAGCCCGAGCTTTTTGGGCAACTCATTCTTTGTATAATTTTATTAACTTTATTTCAAAGCATTTGAAACTGACACTTTGTCATTCTTTTAAGTAAAATCTGCACAGAATATGAACTGGCACCTCCCATACTTGGAGTGAACTAGTGACACTACAGTCCAGGTACCATTCTCATTCTCCAGTATCACTGCAGATAACTAACTTAATGGAAGTCAAGATCTTTGCCAGTAAAAAGCATAATAGAGTAAAATCAGCATGTTTTTATAGAGTCAGGTGTTTGATCTGCATCATTTCTTTTTAAAAAAATAAAAAATAAAGTGTTAACATAACCATCAAACCCGACTGTCACCTAGTGATTGCTGAATTATTCTCTGTCGCCATTCTAATCCACAGACACCAGGAAGGAAGAAAAAGAACAACCCCCCCTCATTCCTCTTACAAAGGCAAATTAGCCAGATTGAAGTCAGCCACTGAAGGAGGGGGAATATGCTTTTGCCATGTCTTCTTTGCTCTTAGGTATGGGTCCTGGCAAAGATCACATCAACAAGATCAGTCCTTCCTGGGGTGCTGGATTTTTGAGTGGTAACACAGAGGAGTTGGTATAAGGAGGGCAGTGGTCACATATGCCTAGCTAGCTCGCAGGAGGAAGCATATGGCTACCATTTGTTCCACCAACAGTGGTGTGTGCACACCGCGAGCCCACAGAAGGAATGCTATTTCGCTCAGCCAGACTTCCTCACAGCTCTTCCAAGACACCCATTTCTGCACGTCTCCCGGGAAGCAAGGCATAAGCTGGCCAAAACACTCCTAAGAAGGTTTCTTAACAGCGCTAAAGCCTTTCTCTCTTGTCCTTTGCTAAGTCAAGTAAGTGCTTTGTGCTACATTGCACAGATGGCTTGATGCTGCCTGTGCACAAGTACAGCTGTTAAATTTGGGGTGGGTTACACGGAGCTGGCAACTCCACGTTTCAGTTGATATCTATGAAATTAACCAGCCGGCAGATTTTTAGGGAAAGGAGAGGAATTGCTGTACAATTTTTAAAAGATAAGATAGACGCTCACACCTTTGGCACTAGGTGCAAGATAATAATCTTTCTCTCTAACAGACCTCAGTGCTTGAGGCAAAGACCCTATTTTTAATCTTCGGGTTATTTTCCTGACTCTGTCACTCACACACTGAAATTGGGTGTCAGATTGTTTAGTCTAATATTGGGAAGGCACAAGTGCTCTCATATAGAGGCTTTATTTCTGGTTGGCTGTAGATCAGCTCTTGGTCTTTTTAGGAGTTGTGTGAGACAGAGTGGGCTAGAAGGCACGCGATGGTCAGCACAAAGCAAGCTGTGCGAGCTGGTGTGTGCCTTTATTCCAGCTAACTCAGGCAAGTATTTGTGTGCTGCCCCCAATCCTCACCTCAGCACACCCAGTTTGTCACCCCAGTTTAGTACTGATTTCATCACAAGCAATATGGCCACCTGCAGCTCCAGGTAAGTGAGACCATCTTCAGTGAATGAATTGAGAATTTTAGAGAGAATATATATTAAGCCACTTGAGTGCCATTAGTGCTTCATTTCCATCCCCACAGACACCCTTCATGCCAAGAGGATCAATCTCTCCCCACCTTACTGAGAAAGAATCAGAGTTGTTCATCATACCTCAGCACACAGACTTTAAGGCACATGCCTTCAGCTGTTTTAGCATGGCAGTTCATCAATATGTCAGATAACTGAATTTGCAATGTATCTGCTCTCACTTGGCCTAGACTAATCCAGGTGGTCAGGATTCACATTAACTCTGTTGTGAAGTGATATGTGTATTAGCATGTTTTATCCCACTGATAATCTAGTACTAGGTTTCACTACAGCAACTTCATAACAGTAGATCACAATACCGGGTTTTTTTAAACATTAATGTTTTAATGGACCTTTATAATTTCACATAATAAACCTATTTTTCCCCATCTACCTGCATATTGATTTTATTGAAACTAGATACTTTTTACTATATTGTTTTGTTACCTATTAACTTGACGTAGTTAACACATTCTTTATAGGCTCTCCCGTGGGCCCCCAGGGAGTGCGAGCAACCAGGACTGCGGTGAACAGGGTGGGCAAACAGGGTGTGGTGCGTCAGAAGAGTGTGGCACCTCAGTTTGCGTGGCAGTTCGCGCAGGCAGGGTGAGCGGACAGGGCGCAGTCCATCTGGGTCTAGAACTTATCTGAGCTAGTTTCATCTTATCGACCTCCACGAGTGGACTGAACCATGGTCTCCACTCACGTCAAAACCACCACCAGAAAGAACATGGCAATCCAGATGGAGCTGCCGTGCAAACATGCAGCAGTCCAGGTCCCGGGCTGCAGGGAGTGCCTGAGCCTGTCATTCCTGCCGGAGGGCAGCAGTGACAGCACCTGCGTGCGCTGTGATCAGCTGGATGACATGCTCAGCCTGGTGGCAGAACTCAAAGAGGTCGAAAGATTAAGAAGTATTAGGGAGTGTGAAAGGGAAATTGATTGGTGGAGTAACACCTTAGCACCCCTGAGGCAACAGGAGCAAACAGAGGCTCCAAAGGAGGCAGGTAATCCCTCACCCTCTTGCTACCAGGCAGAAGGAGGGGACCTAAGAGATGGGGGAGGCTGGAAACAGGTCCCTGTTCACAAAGGCAGGAAAATCCTCTCCCGACCTCCCTCACCCTCCATGGTGTCCCTTCACAATAGATTCGGGGCCCTGGAACTTTTGAGTGAAGAAGAGAAGGAGGAAGAAAATGAGACAAACAAGGAGGAAGACCAAAGTCCACCAAGGCCGGGTCGTTCCAGGCCAGGTATTAAAACTAATTCTAAAAAGAACCTGAGAAGAGTCATTGTAGTGGGTGACTCCATTCTGAGGGGTGTCAAAGGCCCAATATGCAGACCAGACCCGCTTCATAGGGAAGTCTGCTGCCTCCCTGGGGCCCACGTCAAGGACCTCATGGCAAAACTCCTCACTCTAGTAAGACTCAAGGACTACTACCCTCTCTTGGTTTTTCAGGTAGGTAGCGATGACATTACCAGTCCTTCTCTGTTCATAAAGAGGAGATCCAGCAGGGCACCTTCTCTGCTCAGTTCACTCACCACCTGCGTCAGGAAGTTATCTGTCACATATTCCAAGAATGTCCAGACTGGTCCCACTCTGCTGTGTTGTATTTCCAGCAGATGTCTGGGAAGTTGAAGTCTCCCACAAGAACAAGGGCAAGCGATCGTGAGATTTCTCCTAAATGCCTATAGAATATTTCATCCACTTCTCTGTCCTGGGTGGGTGGCCTATAGTAGACTCCTACTACAACATCTGCCCTGTTGGCCTTCCCCCTGATTCTAACGCAAAGACACTCCACCCTGTCTTCACTACACTTGTACTCAAAGCAATCATAACAGTCCCTAACATACAGCGCCACCCCACCACCTCTCCTTCCTTGTCTATCCCTCCTAAAGAGCTTGTAGCCATCAATTGGCGCACTCCAGCCATGGGTGACATCCCACCATGTTTCTGTAATAGCCACTACATCATAATTTTCCTGTTTCATCATGGCTTCAAGCTCCTCCTGTTTGTTACTCACGTTGTGTGCATTGGTATACATGCACTTCAGATGGGCTGGTGTTTTGCCCCCTTCCCCCTTCAAATCTAGTTTAAAGCTCTGTCAATAAGCCCAGCTAACTCCTGCCCCAAGATCCTCTTCCCCCTCTGGGACAGGTACATCCCATCTAATGCCAAAAGGTCTGGTGCCCTGTATACCAACCCATGATTGAAAAATCCAAAGCCCTGATGGTAACACCAGTCTTGGAGCCACAAGTCATCTGTTGAGTTCTCCTGTATTCTTCTTCATCCATCCCCCCAACTGAAGGGATGGAGGAGAACACAATTTGTGCCCCCAACCCCTTAATCAGTTTCCCCAAGGACCTGAAATCTCTCTTCATTGCTTTAGGACTTCTCCTGGTTAATGGTTGGACTAGATGATCTTCAAGGTCTTTTCCAACTTATACAATTCCATGATTCTGTGATTCTGTGATTCTGTGTTCTTGATCCTCATCCTGCTAATTCTTGTAAAGGCATTACCTACTTCAAGTAACGGACATTCTATTACTTGGGTAAAAATACTTCTCACAGGTCTACCTTCAGAAAAGCAGCAGCACTGAACCAGTTAATTCAAACATATATATGACTAAGGTTACAGCTGAACTTCAGAATATCGTTCCCAAACCTCAGTCAAAAAAAAAAACAATTGAAGGAGCATAACCACAGGGCTGAAGATCAGTAACCAGACATAGAGAGAAGATTGGCATATACAGAATATAAAACAAGATTTAGTACATAAGGTGAAAGAGGTATCTAAGATTCTCAGGGGACAGACTATTTCAGCCTTTTGAAATAAGTGGTTTAAGTCTTCAGCTCAGCTCCTTTTGTAACAGAAAGCCTATGTGTCCTCTTTGAGTTAGTCCATACAGTATTACAATCTGAGTACATATACCTCATATGGCTTTGTCAGTATACAGGAATGTAGTTACATTTTTATATATCTTGTATGCTTTTAGAAAAATATTTTAGATGGTGTTCATTTTAATGGTGTAGTTGACATTATATAATAATGGGGAAATCAATAGGTAAATAAATAATAAAGAAATATAATTAAAAAATATAATTGCAATCAATTCTTCAATCTGACAGATAGCAATAAAATTACAGGTTTTGTTTCCTCCTTGCCTGTACCTTGAATATGCATCATCATGCACAGCTGTATGTTCCTGCCTTTCTGACTTTACTTTGCGCAGGCAAAACTGCAAATTGACTGATCTCTACTAAGACTGAAAAAAAAAATCATTGGTTTTGGCTGGCTTTGGTCCATGTCTTTGGTATCTTTATTGCAATGGTGACTCAGTGAAAATCACTGCGTAGAGAGCATGAAATATGTGCTTAGCTAGGTTCATGAATATTACATTTGAGGGTTTTAGTCACCTGTATTTGTTAACACCTCATGCAGTGGCTAGAAGTTTTAGATCTGATGTATAAGTGAAAGTTTTAGATTCTCTTGTATCTCAAGGGGGAAAAAAAAAAAAGTGGACACTGCAATTTTCAAGACCTATATTTTTGACCAGGTTATTTAAGAAGAGCAGAAAAAGCACTGTTTCTATTCTCTTGAAGAAATGAAGGAAAATATACCTGAATCTCCATAGCAGCTGTGATGTGACTTGTTCGTATGTTAGAAGTAGAGCATTATGCACTGTCTTAGAAATTCAGCCAGTGTGAGCATCAAACTTGGTATTGAATCAATAAAGATGACAGGACTGTTCGTAGGATGAGTGAGTTCAGGATGACACCCTTCCAATACAGAGTGAAGAGGAGACATTTGTTTTAGCTGACAGGAAGCCCCAATTAAAATAGCCTCTGTCTTTCCAACACTTAGCTGTGGGAAGTCATTAGTCATTCCAGGCTTTAAATATGACAGTCAGACAGTACCAGCTTTACTAAGGAGCAGGTAACATAGTTGAAGTAAAAACTGTAGTGAAAGTACATGTACCACTGGCATCCATACAAAAGTATGGAGCCAAAAATAACAGCAATTACCAGTGGCACCAAGACCAAAAGAAATATCGACTGTTGGCGAAATTCCTGTTATACCCAGATAAAGACTTAGAGGACACTGACAGATAGTTATTTACCACTATGTGTTAGCCATTCTGGGTAGAAGTTACTTTCAGATCTCATGTAGGACAGTCACACTAACTGATGTGAAGGGTAGCTCATGATGTAAAATGTCAAACCATCGCAGTTTCCAGCAAAATGGATAATGACGAATGACCTCTATCACAAGTTCAAAGGTATGACAATGTTGTTTACAATGTGTCCAAGCTATCTCATTTTTGCTGAATTTTGCATGCATCTGAACCACATTGGATGCAAACCAGAAACACCACCATGATGTCTGAACACTGTGTGTTTTGCACTGGAGGTGCTCCAGGTATTGAAGAAGAAAACTGTCAGTCTTTGAGTGGGCTTCAGTAATACAGAGAATAGGGAAGGTTTGGGCTTTGATTTTGCTTATGAACTAAGGAAGAGAGATTTGCTGAGATGATCTCTGATACTTTTCCAGGAATTTTAAGTTAACATATAAAATGGAGTATTTTGCTGCTAGGTCTGTGACAATCAGAAAGTGCAAGCAGAATGCAAGAAAGCAAAAGACAATGTTCTGCTATGATCCAAGTGAGCGATGTCATGGTTTGTGCCTGGAACACGGGAGGGAGGCAACCCTCCTGAACTTTGAGTCACAAGGGCCAGTCTGTAAAAAGAAAGGGAAAAGAAGAAAACAGCTTTCTTCTCTGCCCACAAGCATCTCATTCCTGCTGCCCATCTTGAATTTAGACAGTAGTCTGTGCCTCAAGAATACCTCAGAGAGACTCCTAGCTAGACATTTTTACTTTCTGTGTGTTTCCTCCTCTGTTAGTTTGTTATAAGATATTCTTGTATAGCCAGTCTTTTTTTGTGGGGATTTATCTATTGCTATAGTTTTAGTTTATAGTAGTGTAGATATAGTTTAAAAACTTAGAAAATTTAAAAACTAAAATGTACTTAGTTTATTTTATTATACACTTTTTCAAATATTCCCTTTCTCATGACATCACAACTTGTTACAGAAATAAATGTGACAGTACAACTGTATTTTGTAATAACTGGGAATCAATCAAAAGGAGCTGACAGATTCTGAAGATACTGAGACACTGTTTTCACAGCGTTAGCCCAGAAAGAATTTGGATAAAAGAAAAAAATAAAATCATAAGCTATATAAATGTTGTCTAAAACAAATATTGCTTTGCCCATTTATTCACATGGTGCTGATTGTTCTTTAGAGCGGTATGTCCCTTTCTAGCTCAAATTGCCTGCATGCAATCTGGTAAAGGTTCACCGAAACATGCCCCATTCCTTTAGCCAGGGTTGAATGTCACCAAAGAGATTTTTGTGATAGAGGAAAAGAACAGAAATCCCACAAGAAAATTCTGCCTGTAACACTGGCTCTCTGGAGGAATGGGCATTGAGCTTGCTGCCATTGAATTGTGTTTTACATAAGACCCAAACCAAATTGTTTTCTGATACGTTATTTCCTTCTGTAACACATATCTATTTATTTCAAAGATTTTTGTGAGGGTTCAGTTGCATTTTTGTTTGCATTTAAGCAGCAGTGTGGCAGGTGTGTTAAGAATGGACAGAGAAGAAGGCATAAACAGTGTAAAATATCCTGAACAAATTCATTCAAAGTATAAACAAACAGAAACAGGATTCAAATTGCATAAATTGTTGTGTTTAGTTATTGAAGTTCCAATTAATGTTGAGATCCTCTTGACAGTGTTTAAGTCACAAAATACAAGATTCTTCTGTCTTTAATTTTTAGAAGATTAAAACAAATAAAAGAACAACTAACTGCTTCAGACATACGATGAGTTACCACATCTTAGTGATTTATCAGCTTCTGCAAGCTATGGTACCTGACTCTGTCTGTGTTGTTAGGTCATGGCAAATGTGAGGTAAAACATGGCAGCTCTAATTTTACTTTGTACACACCCATGATATCAGACCTAGAGGGTGTAAGTGCCATTATTACAGTGGCCCAACAGATGTATGGGGCCTTCGAAGCACCTTCTAGCCTTGGCGACTAATTTCTGTGCCATAATTACCCAGCTGATATTTTAAACACTGCGGTGTTAAGTTTTGAAAAGGGAAATTAAAAAAATGAGCAAGGTCTAAGCGTTTTACGTTCCGGTTCTATAAGGGACAATGAAATTCAGCTTCAGAAATAGAAGGAGACAGACCGACAAGATAAGCCAAGATGAAGAGTAGAACACTGAATACTAAGGTGTACATGGTGAAAGGCAAAAATGGTAGGTAGGAATTCCCAGAATTGGTGAGGTCTTAAAGTGTGGGTAGATTCCCTCTGACGTCAATTATGTCAGAAAGCCAAATAATGCCTTATTTTCTGTCTCAATTAAGCAAGAATTGCGCAGTCTGTACATGTCTGAATTATTATTCATGTATACTGTATTTTACATGTATTTCACGTGGACTAAAGGCCTGCAGGTCAGCAGTGTTTAATATCTTTGACTGTTTAAGTTTCTTTTCTTTTACAAACTCTCAACTTCAATGCAAGTGTGACCTCATACATCAGTAAAGTCAAGCCTGTTCTTAAGTTTTTACAGGATCGGGTCTTTCTGTAATCTTTATTTTTTATGAAGCAGAAGTCTCATAGCCAAGCAAATTCACTTTACATTCTCCACATATTTTAACACAGAAATACTGTAGAATTGAAGCTTAAGAAATATTCTCAGACTTGGAGGAAATATTTTCTTTCTAGATCAATGTTGACCTAACAGCTTTATTAATTTATCAAGAGAAGAGCTATAACCCTATTGTAACTTGCCTGACAATAAATACTATGGTAATTTCCAAGGACAAATATTTTTTGTTGATCATTAAATACTAAATTTTTAGTCACTTCTCCCTCCGGATTAAATAAATACTATTAGTTTTTCAGTTGTGTACAGTAAATATGGATTTCAAGACTTGTTTGTCTGCATTTCTTAAAACATTTATGAACATTGAACAGATGAATTTGTTTTAAGCATATTTTTTCATTTGAACACTTTTCCCTCTGGTTTTTAATATGGATACTGTTCATCACATATTGAATAAAGTAACTTTTACTTTATTTAATGCCTTGACCCAAATCACATTGTCTCCATAAATATTTTACAGTCTGTGTGCAACAAAAGCACGATTACCAAACTCATGTCTGCACTTGTAGGTAACACACTATAAAAAATTGATCATTTTCCCTTCTCCTGTTTTTTAACAGAGAACTGGTATTAGTAACTGTCCAATTGAATAGGAGGGATTGCATGTGCATAGATGGCCATATATGTAACCCCGTATGTATAAAAGTGTGTGACTGTGAGTGTATACATATGTATTTTAACACTTAGTCTACAGGGATAGGATGCTGGAAATGTGGAGCAAGTTCTTTTGCCAAATTTCTGTCTATATTAAATCCATACATACACAAAACAGAAAATATTACTCATTGCATGTCTCTCCAGCAGATTTTTAGTGAGTCTGGAAATGAATTTCCAGACTTGAATCACGGCTGCAAGTACAGCTGCATGTCTGGCAGAGGCAGAGTCTTTGCTGGTGGTTGAATTGAATGGGCAGATGTAGCTTAACAGCTACTTTAGAATTTGAAGAAATTATCTTCCTTTTTTTATTTGTCCTGAATTTTGCTAAGCAAGCACAATAATGCCAGATGGATGTTCAGAAAGAAGTAAACTGAACAGTAAGGAATAAAACAGGAGAAGTGGTGAATCTCGCCCTGTTATCCTAGGGATGACAAGAAGTGGAGAGTTTTACTGATACAGGGCTCCGGTCATCACTCAGATGCATTCAAAGTTCCACTCTTCAGAGATGTGATTGACTGAATTAAGTGAAATAGACTTTTTCTCATTCTGAATACAATGAATGAGATCTGAACAAAGCTGGATGGAGTACATGTAAATCCCAATTTGATTTCCTTTACTAAGCATTTGATTTTGGATTATAAAGGCACAAAAGAAAGTAGTGCAAAAAAACCAGCAAACTGAAAAAAGGATCATTTTATCTTAATCCTGCTGTCAGCCATGAGAGGTGAAGTGTCACGGTTCACGGCTCAACCTTCCACCACAAGTCCTACCTTCACAATTCAGTCCTCTGCTTTTCCTAAGAAAATAAATATTTAGTGGAAGCCATTGGTGTCAGTGACAGACATCTTTTTGCACACATGAAAAGTACGTCAAACATTTAATTTTAAAACTGAGTACTTAGTATTCCTGATGCTCTTCTAACAACTCATCCTTGGAAAGCTGGCTGCACCAATTAAGAGTGATAACAATTTTCCATGTGTCCTTGTAGAAATGGCATTTTGCAGTAAAGCCATTTTGAAATAAAAATATATATTAGCATTTTGCTCAGATATAAACCTGGCTTGGTCTGACACTCCCTGAAGCCAGTGGAGGTTTCCATTAACTTATCTGAAGTTGAATCAGGAAAGAGTTGAATCCGGACAGTTTGTTAAGGACTTGTATTTAGTAACTCTTCCAGCCCTTTGCCATCAAATACACACAGGTACTTGCCCAAATGTGGCCTTACTGCAGCCTAGAAGTGTTCCCATTGGGAATTACTCATCTGAAGCTGCTGTGGTTGGCTCCTTTGGTGCTACATAGGTAAATGCCTGAGACTATAAGGAACTGTGTGTAGTCCATTTGCCATGGTTAAATACAGGTATCAGTGTCCCCTATAGTGAGTTTGGCATTTGGTTTTGTGTGGGGGGTTTTTAATAATAAATTAATAGTAAAAATTAATTGCATTACTAAGTGTTTAATAGCTAACAAAAAGAAAAAAACAAACAAAACACTAAACCACATTTAATCCCATTATACACAGTAGCAGACTAAGGCTAATACTTTCTTATGAACCCAGACTTCTCTCCTCCTCCTGCTCTGTTCCAGATCCCAACAACAGGCAGCCTTCATCTGCTTCTAATAAAAAGTAAAAACCCTTCTTCCTTCACCAGATAGCACTGCTAGGTCCACCACCAGCTTTTCCACAGTGGGAAGACATGTAATCTTTCCTTCTTCACTTCCCTATCTCAGCCACTTCTAGTAACGGGGCAACCAAATCTCTTTTCATAACTTAAGTCTCATAAGAAAACATCACAAGGGAAACCGCTGCTTGAGCCTCTAGAAAACACAAAAGCAAATCCAATCAGAAATTGCCTGGTTTAGGGTCAGCCCAGTTCAGGTACAAAACATAGAGAGAGACTATTTCAAAAAGTAATCATCTATCTCAGATAAATAAAACTCTGCTTCTGTGATTGATGTGAGCTGAATAATCAGGCTGTTTATAGCAATGCATTTTGCAGGTACTTTTGTCAAAAAAACCAAAGTGAATGTGAGTAGTAAACTGCAGATGAATTGCAGTAAGCATTTCCCAAACAGTGAGTAAAAGCACTCAATTCTCTTGCAAAACTTGAAACCCTTCCTTTGAGTTAACTTCTCTAATTATTAAAATAAGCAAAATTGAATTGACACTGATTAGATAAATGTGGCTTAAAACTCTTAGAGATCCTAAAATGAGGGTAATACTGTAATTCAGTGCAACGTATAATGATAATTATTGCATTGGACACTGCACAATAATTAGCAGTATGTACCAGGGTTTACATATGAGAAGAGAGTGCCTGAAAGTTATTCCTAAGATTTTAGCAATTTGTAGTCATCACAGTACCACTATAAAACATGACTTAAATTTCATAGTGAGCTTGGGTGAAAAACACCTTAACTTCTTACCTGCTTTTCTGCAGAGCTCTGTAATATGAAAAGCAATTATTATTAATTGAGGTGGTATGAGTAAGGAAGATGGGGGGAGGACGGAGTCCCTACAAACGGCTCTCATGTTTGTGCATGGTTTGTTTATCTTCTCTCTCACTCCCACTTTGAGCTGTGGAGTTGGGGGGGTGCTGGCAGCTGGCATCTCATCATTGCAGGCACACACTGTCCCATCTGCACTGCTTATGGTGGTGAGGTCACATGGGGTTTTACCCAAACAGGCTCTCGGGGGTACAATAACATACCTCTTGATTTGGCTGTGAAGTTATACTTATTATTAATAGAGAAGATAAGAGGCTGGGGCTCTATTCATCCACTTTAGTGCTAATTATTCAGTTTGATCTGAGTCGATTATGATACTGATAGATAACCACACCACATTTATAGCTATAGCAAGCAGTGGCCAAGAACTTTGGCTCATGCTGCTGTTTGGTTTATCTGATAGGAAAGGAGGAGAAAAAAAGAAGCTGCTCTGGTTGATTAGCAATGTGTTGCATGGGACCATTTATAATGAAGCATATCATTTAAATTTTCCTTTACAAATGAGTCCAACTCTCTTTGCAAGCTGCAGGCTCTGTTAATTGTCACAAACATTGCTTTTTTTTTTTTTAAACATTATTAGCTCTTTGGCAGGATCTCCATTGTTGACTAAAAACTTGGCATGATCAGGGCTTGCTGAATAATTTAGGTTGTTGGCAGCTGGAGTAGGAGAACACACACATCTAAGCAGGCAGACATGCTGCTTGAGCTCTTTATATAATAGCATTGTATACAAAGCAGAGTATAGTCAGCAATGACTTCTGTGTCTGTTTATAGGTAAACACTGATGTTAGTTTTACAGAAAAAAAAATTGAGGGATACTTCAAACTGTATATAATATGTGAGACAGATGCACTGCTGATTGTTCAGATGACTCCCTTAATCTCTGACTTTCAGAGAATATGATTACTGCAGATTCTGAGGAGCAGCACTTCAAGTATGTTTCTGTGCACTTTGGCACTTTGGGTCTTGCGTATAAACACCACTGCACATAATAATGATGCTGTGAGCTTAGCCAGAAAAATAACTCCTCACACTTTTCCTTTGTGCAGTAAATGGCTCCCAATTGTACTGTCAGTCACAGAGAAAATGTGCAGCTCAAGAGATGCCCATTTTGGAATTACATTTGTATGCTGTATGAACTCCCACTTTTATCAAAGCACCTAGAAGAGAAGTAAAATACATAAAACCTTCTGCGTGCATCCTGATGCAAGGCACCCAGAGCATTAATGGTGAGCACTGGGTAGGTTTTTCCAAAACAGTTATCTCCCACAAAAATTCCTCCTATAAATTGTAGGTGTGACATCTGTCAACGTGCACTTCTTGTCTCATTCATGTACCTTTATGTTGCACTTAACCGTCATTATCGTGATACCTATGAGATGGAGGCTGGACTTGTTCATTTCAAAGTTTGAGCAGTATTGAATGAACAGGAGATAAATCAAAGATAAATAAAACATGAGGACCCAGTACTGGATGTTTATTATCCTTTTGTTTCACAAGCCCACTTGTGCATTCCCTCTCTATTTTTCCGAGTTGCTATTCTCTTCTCAGGAAAGTCTTCTCCCTTCCAAGCTCCTCACTCTTTAATTCTGCTTTAAATCCTTTGAGGCCCATTGCTTCCCAGGCCTTTTTCTTTCTGCCCTCAAGCCTGCATCCCTGGAGAGGGAGGACTCCACTAGCAAATGTCTCATGGATTTCTGTGACAGCCACTTGACAGGTATGATAGAACATAATGAGGAATAAATAAAACACTCTCATTGCAGTCTCAACAGAGGGAGAATAACTGAGTTAGGCTGAGGATGAACTTCCTCCCCCACCTGCATCGTGGTCCCGTAATCAGCGTTGGAACACAGGGTGGGAAAGGTAGCTGCAAGGAGGCAGTGTGCTCTTGACAATTTTCATGATTATTAGCTAAAAAAGACCAAGCATTGTTAAAACTGGAATTTCCCCCAGTTATGCTGTGACACTTCTTCACTTAACAAGAAGGAATAGCAGGGTGAATACTACCTAAGCACTATAATATAGACTCCATTTAGAGATGCACAGACCTACATATTTCCCAGAGCAAGCATCTGATAGCTGTCAGTGGTCTTCCTGCAACATGACAATCTTTGTGCTCATATGGGATATGCAATCATAGTGGGAAGAGCTTCTGAATTGTACCTAGTGCATGGCATTCCAATTATTATTTACTGTATAGATTTCACCACATAATAATAGCCAGCACAAATCTGTGTATAAATGTACTATGCAGCTTGGAAGACTGCTGATGAACCCATCCATCATCATAAAGAAACTATTTTATGAGACTGCGTTATGACTGCGTACTTAAAAGTTCATAAATAGATGACTTAACAATACCTTTTTTATTTCCTAGAAAACTGCATAGACATCTTCATCATTTGTTAACAGATTTCTAAGAATTTCCTCTGTTCCATTAATTTGTTTTTTGTGCAGGAACTAACTGTTTATGTTTCCCACTGGCATGTTAAGGGGTATTTTAGCAATACCTACATGTGGGTAAGAGGGAAGGTATGTGAAAGGCTCAATCTACCTCAACACTTAAGCATGAACTTCACTCCAGGTATATGGAAAGCCCCAGTGACTTTAATCTGAATACTTGCCCTGACAAAGCTTAGCACATGCCAAAGTACTTTGCTGGGTTCAGACCATATTTAGCAGCTGGTTGTAGTTAGCTGTGTTGCAGCATAGGAAGTCAGTGGGCTCGGCAGCTGATAGACTGTTAGCAACTGATAGCAACTGATAGCAACCGATAGACTCTCTTCACAAACAGTTTATGGGTCTCCTTTCATGAGAACAAACTGAGGAACATTTCCTTCCATAAATTCAGAATTTTTGTAGGAATATTTATGGTTTAGATTATATTAAAATGAATATATGTGAAGTGAGTCATACACTGTCATACATTAATTTCTTAAAATGAATGTTTCTCCAGATTTTTTCCCCATGAGTTTCATGTAGTGAACATTTCTGCATACAATTATTTACCACCATCATGTTTCCCCCAACAAAAAATGCAACTGTGTGCCCACAGTTTGAATTTTGCATCCAATGACCCATGCAATTTGCAGTCAGAAATATATGAGTTTTCATTCCTAAGAATATTTGGAAGTACAGACATGCATAAGATTTTGGCTGGAAGTTAAAAGATCGAGTCATCAGATAGTGTTGAAAATGTGCCCCACTATGTTTTATAATTTAACATAACCCTAACATTTTCCAAACAAATGAATGATAAATACTAATACAATGACAGAAATTACAGTTGGGCTGAGTTGCACAGTAAAGCAATTATGTATTTCTCAAATTCAAAAACTTTACTGGCAAAACTATAAACATAGTTTTGTGCAAACTAATCTCTAGAGAAGATAAAAGAAAGAAAATCATGGAAAGTCAACGACTGATGCATTTTCTCTAGTTGCTTTTGTCCAAGTGAAAAGCATATTTCTTCTAATGCAACAGTGGCAGCTCTTATCTGTTTGAGCACGAGAGCCTCTAGAGCATGAGAACCTTTTAATAAAGAAGACTATGCTTTTGTTATAAATCATTCATTGGGTAAGAAGAGACTCTTACAGGATTAGCAGTGTTACTTAGTTTGATGAATCTCATAATGTTAGAGTTTTAACAACAGACCCATAAAAATGTTGCTACTCGTACCTCAGTCCAAAGCGTGGCAGCTATATACAGGCACACAGCTACAAAATGTCCAGGATGAAGAACTAAAAAGGCTGGGGTTGATTAGCATTTACAAGAAACTTAACAACCAAAGGCTCTGTAATCTGTATTGGAGTAACACAATGTTAAGTTGATTTTCTATTTTTTAATGAGTACTCAACTATGATCCTAGTGTCACTGTGACAGAGATGTTTGATGTTGGGGTGGAATAGACTGACACATTGACTGTGTCTGCTCTTTCATGTGTGTCTGCCACAGGAATGGTAAATAGAGTTCCTTAAAATGAACTCTGAGGTGAGTGCAGGGCAATAGAGAATCACTTCCTAGATAGACTTCTTCAGTATACAAATGCAGGACTTATCTACACTACCCTGAAGAGATTTATTGATGAAAATATAACCAGGTTGCACAAATAAGTCTAGTGGGTTTGGGGGGTTTTTCTGATTGATTTGTTTGGGGTTTTTTTCCTAATAAGTATGTGGATTTAGCTACTCCAGCATTTGACATCAGCATCAGGTGGCTATGTATACACCTCACTGGAATCTTGGTACCAGAGCTGGCTGACAAAAGTACATTCTCGCAGAAATCTTTGACTTGACATCCAAAAGGCAAGGAGAGATGTTTTAATACACTGTCTATTTCATACAGAGGCAAAGAGAAAATTTTCTATTGGTAAAAAAACTATAAGCACAAATGCTTTGACTAGGTCCTTCAGGTTCATTCTGAGGTAAGCAACACAGGTATAAAATATATATTTCCTTTCTTTTGAAATGAATGTCAGACTGCAAGTCTTGCTGTAAGCTGCTCTGCTAATATTTTAATTAATGAAGTGGAGAAAGAAACTTGTACATCCATAACAGACTCCTAGCTGTGAAGGTGAATAAAGGTGGATTTCACTGGAGAATAAGGTTACATTTTCTCTCACCTATCAATCCCTAGGGGATCCCTAGGTCACATTAGGGTCCACAGTTATCACCAAGAGGTCCTAGAGAGTTGTTCAGACAGCTCCAGGTTCTACTGACTGCACTGGAGTGATCTCCACTGGCTATAATGGGAGACTGGACACCTCATGGGAGCTCAGTACATGTGTCTGTACCTAAACCAGAAACACCTAATGTCAATGGCTGAACACCATCCCTAAATTTAGCTATTTAAAAATTGCCTGGGATGAATTACCCTTTGTAATCTTTCACCCAGTGGTTAAGATGGCTACTGAAGCCACTAAACTGAAGGGTCTTAAAGCCTTCTGTACTTCAAACAAGAAGTAGGAACATGTGTGGCCACCTCAAATGCACCAATGGCTAATTATAAAACTGGCTTACAAGATGGCTGAAGCAACTACATAATAGATAAATAATTATACAGTTTGGGGGCCTAAGAAAGAGAGTAACCCTGCACCCCAGAGATGACCTTCAGTGGTGAATAGGCGTAAGAGGGTATGATGAAAACTGCCATTCTGCAAAGGACATCAGGGTCTCTTCAGGCTTTTATGGACTTGTCTTGCAATCACGTTCCCTAATAACACTTTGGAAATACTGAAAAAAAAAGATGTCAACATGACTGAACTTTTTCAACAAAAACTGTTTGCCAAGTTAGTGAGTAATTCTGGCACTGATGAAGCAGCATTTGTAGTGAACAGAACTATTCCTTTCTCCTTCTCCAAAGCCACCCATCTTTATTGATGTTTCTCTTCCTACTCCACATTCTACCTCTGCTCTTTCATGGTGGCTGTGGTTAAAATAACTTCTCACCTGATGTCAAATTTTACCATTTAATTTCAGAGTTTAAAGCAAGGTTGTTTCCAAATTAGTGCTAGACCTGGGGACATGTTTGAGAAAATTCCTACTCTTCTAAAGCAATTTGTTCTTCTCTAGATAATTTCATAGTCTGTAAATTTTTGCTACAGCATGGCACAATCATTTAACTCCTTTAGCTAATCTAAATTGAATAGTTTGTGTAGTAAAACCTCTGATGCACAGGCCAGAGTAGCACTTCAAGGAACCACTGTAGATCTGGCCAACAAATGCAGTTCCTTGTTCACAGGAACAGTTTAGGGGCTGGTCTTAACTGTGTATGAGTTTAAGGGCAGGAGAAAGGATTACTACTATTTTATTGTGATCTGGATTGGGCAGAAACGGAAATATTTAGAAATTTTAAATGAACAGGGAATCACAGGGGTCTGAACAGCATGATGTGCAGTATGTGCGGTAGTAGTTTTCCAGAAGTGGTAATTAGGTCTAGAGCCAGAGCTGTGAACGTATAATAGAATTAAGTCTAATATAAGACACTAGCAATTGCATCCAAACAGAAAAACAGAACAAAACAAAACAAAATAAGACAGAAATATACTCCCTGTTTCCATTGTGCTGGACAGAGTCCAGTATTACAAAACAGCAGGCTGATCTCAGAGGCCAGTCTGATGCAGGAAAACGGCAAACTGTGCTCTTCATGCCTTGCTAAGGAAAAGAAAATAAATAAGGTATTGTTAGCAGTTCAAAGGCCATTTTTTGTTTGTTTATTTTTTTTCCTCTTTCACATCCTTTCATGAAGGACCTCAACACACTTAATTCAGACTGAAGTTAATGTAACGGTGAGGATTCTGAGTAGCTCATAAGTTCAAGAGCTAGTTAAATAAAACATGCTTTTCATGTCCTTTCTCCCTCCCTTTGATAATAATTCTTAAATAGACAATCTGTCATGACACAAATGTTACCTATAAAAAAGTCACACTATATCAACATGCACCACACAGTTAATACTGCTATTTAACTCTCCTGTGTACAAGGGAAAGCTCTAGAAACTATAGTTCTAGAAACTTTGGTTCAAAGTGAAGATAACAAACACGCTTTTCAGAAACCAGCCTCTCTCCTGCCTGCCTGTTTTCTAGTAACAAATGGCATGCACAAAGACTGAGATAGCAATAGGTCTTGTGCATAAGCAGTATGCTTGCTAACCTTGCTGAAATCTCAGCAAATACTGGCAACTGCCCAGTTGAAAATGGTGATAAGACACTTGGTTTGTGTTGATCTCAACTGTCACATCATTGTTTTCTCTCTTGCCCCTTGCCCCTGCGTTATTAACTTGTAGAATCATTGTAGGGTTTAAGTGTTCAGGAGCTGACAGAAGACTGTACCAGCAATCTTAGACAGCCGTTGCCTGTATTTATCTGTATACCATCCTTTACCTAAGGTATAAAACTGTAGCTTCAGTTTCAAGTTTTCTTGGCCATTAATAGGGGATGATTCTCTGTAAGTCAAAGCATCAGTCAAAATATGAACAATACATTATTGTGGTGTGGATATGAGCTGAAGACTATCAAATATCTGGAAAATAACCAGTGATTTATGTCAAATATGCACATAGTTGTCAAAGAAGGCAAATCACACCATTAATGATGAGAATGATCACACTGACCACCCAGAGAAGAAAGTCTCTCCTTGTGCTTTAGATTCTGCTTCCTCTCTTCCTTTTATTCACTAACTCTTTTTCTCCACCTCTTGCCTCTAACCATGATAGTTTTGCCATGTATGTGGTAGACAGACCTTACTTTAAACAAAAGGCTGCACTGACTCCGACTGAACACACTGCTTAGATTAATTGGGACAGAAACAAAACCCATTCAATCCAGATCTGGTGCTTCATTTTGTCCCATCTTTGAAATGAAGGTTGTCTTTCCTCTATGTTATTCTCCATGAGATACCAGACAGAGGGAGGGAGGGAGAATAAAGAAGTGAGTGAGGACTGGGGGAGGACACCCCCTTCCCCTCATCTTCCATGTGCAATGTTGTAGTCTTGTTACTTTTAAAGCTCTCTCCCCTGTGTGCCTACATGCCTTAGTTTCCCCGTTCTTTACTCAGAACTAAAGCACTAGGCAATCTACAGCATATCCTGATGATGGGTAGTCTTTCAGCTGCTCTTGGGCACTGGTTTCAGAGCAGAGCAAACTGCTAGCAGCAAAATGCTTGAACTCTTGTGTTTTGAAGTTTCAGGTTCCCTATCAAAGTATCCAATATTAATCATCTGCTATGAGACTTTCAGCAGAAGGCATACAATTTTCCCAGCAGTATCTTCCTTTTAAAGAAAGCGTAAGAAGAGTAAAAAATGATTTCAAAAGATTTAGGATTGAAGAAAATAGCTAGATCCCAATGGATAAAGAAAAACAGAAAAGTAAAAAGTTTTTTAAAGGCTGAAAAGCAAGCTACTCATTAAGTCCTATAAGATTTCTATTTTATTTTATTAAAGGGACTAAGTAGCCAGAGTCTTAGAGCTCCCACTCTTGGCTTCCCATTCAGGTGCAGACACAGGCTCAGTTTCTCAGAAGCTCCCTGCATGTTTGCCATTTGTAGGCATTTATCCACTAGTTCTCATGTTTTATGAATTTTTATCCTTTCTTGCTCTTGCTGCAAATCATACTACCATCTGGATAAAGTGAGTTTCAAGATATGAGACTTAAAAGACTACAGGTGGGCATAAATACAAAAAATGTAAGGTGTGCTATGAACAGCAGAGAGACTCTATCTAAAGGTATTATTGAGGATAATTTTAAGAGCTACTGTTATGGAAATTGGTATCATCTCCTTTGGCAATTCTCATCCTGTTCACACCAGTTCACGTGTATCCCTTAGCTAGATAGATGATGCTGTATAATCCTTTAAACACTTTTCAGCCGATACAAGCACCACTTTTTGTACAAATCAAAATACTATCTTCGGGGGTGTGTGGTATGTATCTTTACTGCATTCAATTCACTGAACAAAAACTTAAAGAAATATAGCAACTTCCTTGTTTCTTTCATAGCAGAACACAATACTGAGTAAAGTTAAAACATGGATCTGATTTATTTTCTTCCTCCATGCTATAGCAACTCAAAAGTAACTCTTGAAAGTCCATGAGCAATTACTGATTCAAATCTTTATAACTGTAATCAGATTCTGGACCAATTAAATTATTCAAAAATTAAACCATAAACTCTTTCTGGGAAAGAGTCAGAAAGAGAGATCTCTGCTCTGCAACATCTTTAGCAGAACTAATTAGAGCCAGATTTTCACTTGTTTGTCATAAATCTATTATTCGCTATAAATCTGCCGAATTAACTACAATATATGAAAAATAGTGAGCCTTGTTTGTAGTTTGGCTTAAAAAGGTTTGAAAAATCTCTCCTGTGTAATTGCTCAGTTTTATCTTGGAACACCAGAAGGCATCAAGCTAATATCCCTGGTTTTATCACAGAAAAATTGCTATATTGTGAGTTTTATCAGTATGCTTTTTGAAGTACCCAGGTGTTATGGCGTTTTGCCCAGTTAACCCGTGATAGTACCAGAGTCAATCTGAAATTCTTCAGGATTTTTTCTTGTGCTATTAACATAAAGTCTTGCATGTTTGCGTCTTTGGAAAGTTTTCGTTGCCCTTTTACACATTTCTGTGAATGATAATGAAGCCAGTTCCCAACACTTACAAAAAACAAGGGGAAAAACAAGGTTAGTTTCTCATCAACACTACTGCAAGACACCTTAAGAGCATTTCTATCAGTCACTAGGTCATCAACAAAATGTCTGAATCTAGACCTTTATGATTTTAAAGGGAAATATAGAAAACCTGGCTGAAGTGTCATGTGTGTAAGTGGTCCTACATTGTGCCTGATCCAGTTTTAGTTCTTGACTTTCAAGTGAAAAAGAAAGTTGAAAGTTCATGGAAAAATTTGCCATGCTTCACAGAAAACAAGCATCACGTGAAATCCAGCAAGTTACAGCAGTAAATGTGTCCGCTGAAGGAAAATAAACTGTGAAAAGTTATTTAAAAGCAGCATTTAAGCCTTTCCAAATTCAATATACATTGAATGAGCAAGTGCACCAGGCCACAGAGTACTAATAAACTTCTGATACTCCTGCCCAAGCCAGAGTCGCTCTAGCCTTCTACATTTGAATGCATCTTGTTTATGATGCTGCTGTAAACCTTGGACCTCAATTACTACATGATAACAGGTTTTTATCGCATTACCCTTTCCAGACCTGAGAGTTTGGGTTTCCCTGCACTTAGGCACTGGGACACAGCTGGGAGATGGTCGGCATAACCAATTAGTAGATTACTTCTGAAAATATATATTCTTCACCACAGAGGCCTAAAAATGATCCATCAGCCCCAACTACCTGCTGCTGCCACTTGAGAGGAAGGAATGAAGGAGAGAGAAAAGATTTGGCTACATCTCTGTAATTGCATAAACAATGCATCATTCACTTGACAAAGTATATTAATAGCACCCTAGAGGGCATGCTCTGAACATGCAAAATGTTGCAAAGCGCTTGCATTTTATGGCAAATCTTTTTAATTTTTCAGTTTAAATGATAATAAATATTGATTTTCCATGTACCATTACTGTATCTAGAACACTTCCTGGCAGTGTCCGTGAAATTTATTTAAGTCATTTCGTTTGAGTTTTTATGCATCAACTGTATCATATCAAAACACAAAGGTTGCTTTCCCAGAATTCTGGCTTGTGCATTCTACCCAGGATTCCTAAAGAAATGCTCTATTTTTCCTTCTGTTGTTCCTCATTTTTATGAAGCAGCTCTGATTTTAAGGGTTAGCTGTGGAAGAGGAACTACCAAGGAACTATCAGCAGAGATTTCTGACATGCAAGGATAAAGGGGTCTCCTGCAGAAGGGAGTTTTTGGAACAGAGGAAGCATGAGAAACAGTAAGAGTGTGATCAAACATATGGCACTTCAGACGGGATTATGGAGACTTTGTCCAGCTAGGTGATACTTCTGAAAGAATTTCATCTGTACTGCCCCTCTTCCCCAACCTTCAAATTGTGAATAAGAAAGCTTACCTCACTTGTAAACCCCTTGGAGACGGGGGGGATCATAAGCACTAAAGCTGAGAGCCTGTGTTTCTTGTAGGTATTTAATGCTCAGTTGGTTTCAATATCACCTAAAATCCTTCTGGCACCAAGGCCTGGTAGTTATTACTAATAATGATTATCACATGAGACAAACTAATTCTGAGAGGAACCAAGGGAGAGAATTAGTCCAAATATCACTCAACACCGCACATCCCCCCATGTTTGAAGAGCTGTGACAGAAGTCCCTGAGCTCTCACCTGCCCCCCAACATGCTAATTTTGCTCTGTTCCAAGAGTATCAGAAAGAGGCATGAAACCCCAAATTTCTGCTACCCCAGGCAGAAAGAGGTGGGGGGACAAAGTAAAGGACAGAGAAGCCCAGAAGCTGAACGAAAAGAAGAAATCGGGTTGTCTGTACAACACCCCGTTGAGTTTGGGACAGGCAGCACTGCACACGTACATGAAATCAGCCCCATGGGCTGGGACACAGTGGCACCCGTACACATGCGCCACCCGGCAGACTCGCTGTGACTCTGATCTTCTCAAACAGGCTGGAATTATGACCCATCTCAAGACCACCTGTGTAGCACATACTCTGCAGGCCAGCACTCCTGGGATCAGCGCAGTCACCTCTACATGTGCTGGAGGTATTATCTGCATATGGGCAGAGACACATATAAAGTTTTCCATCCTGTTTCAAACAGATTGCCAGATGTCCAGAAATCCCTGACAGTTGTCCAAAATCTCCAAACTCCACCCAGACAGAATTGCCAGGTGGAGAAAGTAGGAGTATCCAAGAAAACTCCAATGATACTCTAAAAAAAAAAAGCTGTCTGGCAGGAGAGCAGGGAAGAAGAAACAGAGAAATGTAGAGGTGAGAAGGGAATGGGAGGAATGGGAAATACAAAGTTTTAGAAAAGAATGACTGCAGTTTGGATAAGAAGGCAAATACTTTGGCTGTAACCCAAACCTTAAATTTAAACATAAAGAGGTTATATCAGTAGCATGAATGCCCAAATAAAACAACTCAGAAAGTGATGGAAATAGCCAGATAAGCAATCAGTCATCATCTGTGTAGGTTTTTGTTTGAAAAACATATAGGAGCAGATTAAAGCATAAAAATTTTAGATGGTCAATATTACATCACCAGTAGTCAAAGCAATTTTTTTTCCTTCCTTCCTTTCTTCCACTGAACCAGAGCTTCACCTCCCACATCTTAATGTGTAAACTTTACTGTCAGAGGAGCTGGCTGAACAAGCAGAAGCCAAGGATTTCCACAAATAATTAAAGCATAAAAAATAAATAATAAATGATAGCTGCCAGAGAATATTCTCTCTTCTGCAGATATGGAGAGAAGGTACACAGGAGACCTAAGATAATCAAACATGCTCTTTTTTCAAGTCACAAACTCATTTTGCTTTCTCCACTCCCACTTCCATATATTCATCACATGTTTCACTGATTCTATAACTACATAGAGCTGGACCCCAGGAGGGTCCAACCCTGCCCTCCTTTTGCTAAGCAACGCTTATGTGAACAATCACAGTGTCTATAGTGTGATGATTCTCACGAGTAAATTACTAGTTAATGTCAGAAAAAAATGCAGAATCCTGTGATGTGTATGTTGTTTCCGATGAAGAAATAAGGCACTTGAATGCTAAATTAGGAAGAACTTGAAATTCTCACATTTTTGTTATATGGGGATGTGCAAATAAGTCAGAAAAACCTTCCAGTTACTCTTTTCTGTTATTTTGTTGTGTTTGGGTTAGGTTTTTTTGAAGTTCAACATATATCTACAAGGTGGAGAAGGCCAGAAGAGGAGTCATTCACAAACCTTTATAAATATTTAGGGAGGAAAAATCAATCTGCAGGACTGAATCATTCTGTTTTCCTTGGGAAAGATATTGAGAGCCTTCCTTCACTTTAGAACATATTTTCTATTCTTGATTTAAAGCATGCCTGCACTTGAATATGATACAGTCCTACATAACATGTTCTTATGTAGATTTTTTTTTCTACTGGACTCTTCCTTTATTCAGCACTCAGGACAGACAATGTGCTGGGGAGACATCAGCTGCAAAGGTCATTATTTCTAATAGATTCCCTGAATCATTTAGAGCAAAAATAAGATGTTCAGTGAATAAAACAAATGACTTCAGGAAGATGACTTGAAGTCCAACATTTCCTAATGTTCAAGTGCGCTAATAGCGCAATTTTCACTTTTTAGATCAGTTTGCATGTGTGTTGTATAATTTCTGAGGTTTGTAACAAAGCACATTAAAAATTAGAAATCCCATTTCTGACATAGAGCATATCTCCTCTGCCCTGCTGCACACCACCAGAGCTGGGAATCTTACTGAGCTCTGCAGCAAGGAAGTAACCTACAAACAGAATACGTCTCTGAAAAACAGTACTGCTGGGGAAGCAACCCTTGGCCATCAGGTTTCACTGATACTGGTGGCAGATGAATAGTGAGATTCAGGAGTTTTGTCTTCTGTTTGGGGCTTTTGAAAGGAATCTGCTGAAAAAGACAGAGATCCTATTGCTGGCACTCCCAAGTGATCCTTTATGCCCACCCCAACACTTTCAGTTTGTCCCTGGCTCTGTTTTGCTCTCTTCCCCCTCCTGTCTCTTTCTCTACTTCCACCTTTACTGCTTGTATTTTCCCAGATTCTCTCTGCAGACATTTGAACAAAATGTGTCTCGCTCTGAGCTCTAGTTTTACCCATCAGACCTCTCCTATGTCCTCTCTCAGTCTTCCCACACTCCACTCACCTAGACACTTCCCAATTGAATTTTCATTCTATATAACATCCTTCTTTAGTCTGATTTCCCCTCCACTCTTTCCCCTCCAAAACCTCAGCCCCAATAACTCTCAATCCCCGTATGCCTCCTTTTCTCTTCAACTAGACTCAGTTTTCTTCTCCTACCCCACTCCATATTCTCCACTTGCCAGCTAGCTGCATTTCTTTCTAGCCTCCTCCTTGCTGCCCCAGCCCACTCTCTGGTTCAGTTTCTTTAAATACATTCATCTTCAGATCCATCTGCCCCACTTTAACATCCCCCATCATGTCCTAATCTGCATTTCTTGACACATCAAGACAAGATGTAGCTTGTCTCCTTTAAGTTTGAATGAGGCAGTAGTCCTGCTCTCCACTTGGCACCAGTACAGGAGGACCAGCACTGAAAGGACAAAGAAGACAATCTGCTTGTTGTTGGTATCTCTCCAGGTTCAAACTCAACATAACACATCCCAGACTTGAGCTGCAGAGAAGGGCTGGGTGCATTTGGACTGACATTTCAGCTGTTGAAACATTAGCTGTGAAATGTCTGCTGATAGAGGAAACCTGCCTCTTTTCAAAAGTCTGAGCAGTTGGAGGGTCCTTGACAAATATTAATTAGGAACAATAAAAGGTATTGTCAAAAGCACATTTCCTTGCCCAGTTTCTAAGTTCCTAGTATGAGCACCCTAAAGCATGCCAAAGAAAAGGCTGAAAATGTTATTCAACAAGTTCAACATTTTCAAGAAATGTTACTTCTATTTAACTTTCAGTTTTAAAGAGAGAATTATTCCACAATAGTGACAGGAAAAGTTATTTGGGACTACCTAGGATACTAGTCAACCCCTCTGGAAAAAAAGCCTTAATTTTTTAACTGGGCCTCTTTAGAGGTGCCTATGCAGGAACATTTAGTACTGGACACGCACCCATACAAACATGTGTTCTGGAGTGGCCTTAATTTCCCTGCATCGTTTTGTGAGTTTTAGGGCTTTACCTGATTTAGTGAAGACGGATGCACATGACCTAGCTTTATCTGTTTAAAATCAAGTCTGTTAGACATTAATCTATGTCTTCTCTGTAGTTAAAAGGACAGAAAGATAGGGATCATTCCAGGAACAATTTATCCCATTTTAAGATAGGTGCCCAAGAGCTGGTTGAAATGGTGGGACTGTCCCTGCTAGCAGTCATCTGCATTGATGTTGGCTTCAAGTGATGGCGGAACTGAAACAAAACCATCAGGAGATCAGTGGAGTGACAAAGTGGTCTGCTAGGAGCCCTGGGACTGCATGGAGAATGTAGACGTAGCCTAGACTTGAAAACTCACCTTTTGACAGCCGAAGTTCACCAAGCACCACATTATTGAAAGTGGTCAAAAGTCTAAACATGGAGAAAGGTGAGATTTTGCCTGCTGCCACCTGCCTTGTACCTGGGTACATTGGAAAATGTAGTATTGAGACCCAGATTCAAGAGCCCATTAAATCAGTGGTAAAAACTCCTCTAGATTTTAATGGACTCTGGTACTCCATTATCAAAGGAAACCATGCTTGGTTTAAGGGCTAAAAAATGTATTTTTATATCAGTATTTTTCATAGTTCAGTCCCAGATGGTTAATTAATGAAAAAAATGAATGTCTCCATTACTTTTTTTCTCCTTCCTTCCAGGAGGCACAAGTGCGGTTTAAATTCTGGAGAAAGAAAAAAAATTAATTAAAAATTAAAATATGTCTCAGACTGGCTTAACTATTAGCTGCTTGTTGTGATCAAACTGCCTGTGTTCTCCTATTTTCCATCAGCTACTGAGATTACCTGAACTACTCAAACAGCAATTTAAAGATCCGGGTGCTGCAGCGAGCACCTCCTCATTGAAGGTCCACCGGTCTGAAATCCCTTTCTCATTTCCATTCCAAGGAAGTCTGAGTCAGTTGACCTTCAGGGCACACTGTAAAGCTTAGTAAATAGATGAACTTCAGATAGACTCTTCAGATAGACAGATACTCTGGAGAAGGCATTTTGCAGTGGTAGGTTATGCTGGTATGTGATAGCCCAAGGCACTTGCAGCAAAGAAGCGCAGACTGAAGTGCAGGCTATGAAGGCTGGGGAGGGCATGTGGCCAGGAAAGTAATACTGTCTGTCTCTATCAACACGGAGTCTATGCAGTCATGGCTGTACATATATATATTCTTTCTGTGCACAGAAAGGCCAGCAAACGTGAATCTGACTGGCTTTCTATATAAGCCCTAGGTCTCTATTCATTGTCGTATATATTGCATTGCTTCTCAGGCAAAGTCTGATTTTCCCACCTGCACCTCACCCTCATTTGCCATGCTGTACAACCACTTCTGCTTAAAGAGAAAATTCTCCATCTTCCTCATCTGCCTTCCAGTTAATCAGCATCTTCTCTTTTTGTAGTTTTACTCTACCTCGCTTTTTACATATGGCTAGTAAGACCACTCCCTTCTTAGGTATTCATCCTTACTGGGGTTATTTAAGAGAGGTTGAAGTGCACAGCAGTGTCTCAGCCGTTTATCATTCAATCTCCCTGTTTGAGCAACGTTACTTATTTCACCCACAGGAATCTGCAGAAGAATAATTTAGAAATTGCTCACCAGAGAAACACTCCCCCACCCGGTTTCTCAGTGGATAGACAATGCCTTGAAGAACTCTTATCTGACAGAAACAAGTAATCCCAGGAGATGCAAAATTAATCAAGCTGCTTTCTGGTGCTTGTGTGCAGGATAGGATCTGATATTTACTAGGACACAAAGACCAGTTTAAGGTTCTCCTGGGTTTTACAATATCTCCATGTAAATTCTTTGATACTAAGTACAGGTGAGTTCACCCTACAGCTTTTCCTTTAGCCCAGGCACTGATACAACCTTTTTTTTCAACCTGGTTACTTATGTAATTTTATATGTGATTTATATATGTCTATAAAAGTTTTAATGAAACCTGTCAGTTCTTACTGTTCTTGAGACCTCTAGCTATTTATCAAATGTGTCTGAAATTGAGTTAGTGGAGCCAGCAGTTAGAAAGTGGACATACACACAGCATGACTCCGTAAGTGCCATTTCTTAGGACATCCATCTGAAAACAGCAGGTAACAACAATGTCTGGCATGATACCAAATGCCTTCTATCTAGTGTTGTCCTCTTTCTTCTGCGACTGGGATGAACATATACACTATAAGGAAAATCTTTCCCTCTCCTCCATAAATCTGTATGTTGCAATGAGGCCATCTTTAGTGGGAGCTCCGAATCCTATAATGTGCCAGTTTGGTCCAAGTGTGGTGGTTTCTAAGAACCTCACTCTTGTCCACATTGATATGTCTTTCCTAGGACTAAATGTCCACACAGCATGTACAAGTAACAAACATTGATAACACTGTTCTGATACCACATGAAAGAAAATACCTCTATATGCTTTCTTTTAAAATGGACACTGTCCTAGTTTCATCGTATGATAACCAGCACTGTCATAATGAGATAAGCAAAATTACTATCAGCCTTTTTTCCTACAGAAATAAGATGTGTATGAAAAAGCCTACACAAAGTAACAGAATGGTGTTTTTTTGCACTCTTACTGATGTTTGCATGGCTAGCTACCAATGGCTGAACCCCTTAGCACAAATACTGAAAGGCTTAATGGTTCTCTCATTGTGTGTAGAAGCTGCCACTGATCCTCCTTCCAGGTTTTGCATGGGATCAGGAGGTAAATGGTACGCTCTCATGTAACAGCAAAGGAAATGGCTGGTCTCATCCTTCCCAGGACTGCACAGTTGTGCCTATTCCCTTTTGCTGGCCTCAGCATGCAAAGGATGGGGACACATTCAGCTGAAAAATAATATTTTTCTACCCCTAGTTAATCTTCAACTGGATGAGATCCTTGATCCCTGTACCTGAGTGCATGCACGAGGGGAGCCCCAGAACCCACAGCAGGGGGTGGGGGGTGAGGTTCCAGGTAAGGATGAAAAGGCAATAGGCAATTAAGGTCTATTAATGGACTCAGCACCTGAGAGTAGCCTTACATTTTTGTTTAAATAATTGTCAACACGCACCCAAATTTGAGCTACTGCTGTTTAACCACTGCTGTCTTTCTTGTGTAGTATCATTAGCAGGTAATTACAGGATATTTAATTCTGCCTCCTTCATCCTCAGTAGGAAGATATGGAAGTCATAGTCATTGGAGGGGGCATCGAGTCAGGCCTCTGTCTCTGCCAGAGGGCCAGGTGGACATGCGTTGTGAGACCCTTCAGCAAAGTGACATGACATCAGGGGTCTGATTCAGAAAAGCCTGCCAGGAAGAATGGCTTTTTGTCACAAGCACAAAGGTGTCCACCTGGAGGTTATAAATGAATAGGCTGAGTTTTTTTCTTTTTCAAAGAAACAAGTGTAGTAATGATTGTCAGGACAAGAGCTGACAAGCATCTGAAAAGTCTCTGCACACATTAAACAGGAGACAACACTTTTACTGACCGTGTGGTGAGCAAAGTATCACTCCGGTCACTGGATTCAGACATTCACCCTGTAAGGCACTGAAACTTGCTGGAGCGGCATACCCTGGCAAAGTGACCTTTTTTATATATTATTTTTTACTGCATGGTTTGCACTTTGTTGACTTGGCTGGGCACCTGCTGTAAACTGCAAATATGTTCCTGTCATCCTGGCTGAAAACAAAAACAGTGAGTAGTGTAGTTCTTTGGTGGACTAGAGCTAGCAAAGAGCAAAAGTACCTCTGCAAAATGCTGAGGTAAATCTTCCTGTCCTATAACCTTTCCCAGCTTTGACCGTGGGCTATGAGCAATTTCCAGTCATCTATATGGGTCCACTGTTAGTTGTTCTTTTAAACAGCAATTGTCCCCAAATACACAGAACAGAAGATTTCTCCGCTAGCTGATCCCTTAACATTTTGTCCTGCATGGCACCAAATTCACATGCTTCTAGAGCAGCCGAGTAACTGTGTATAGGCTCATTTATACCCTGTGTTCTGCTTCTTGTGTTTGTGACATTCTCCAAAACCATTAACCGTCATTTAAAAGTGTTGCTGCAGTGTTTTCAGTGCAATTGTATACTCTGTGTCAGCCTCTGTAGCTACAGCTGGGTGGGTGTACAGTAAATTCTTTGTCTTTCTACCCCTAAGTAATGCAATAAAATAGCTTTCTTGTCTCTCAGTTAAATATTCATCTCCTCTGGTAGCTGAGTAAGTAAGGTTGAAATACCTTTTGCTATTGTCTACACAGCTTAGCAGAGGCAGAAGCCCCGGGTACAACATAATTATACTTTTGGATTTGGAGGGGAGTAATTTTTGGAGGAAAAATAAAGACCTTTGATCCTGAAACAAATGTCTTCCATCTTTCATTAAAGTATGTACTGGGAATATACCTAACCTGAAGGGGAAAATAAAAAAATCCTGCTTTATCAGAATTATTATAGGAAGTCCCTTGCAAACAGAGAGTAGAGTTCTCTGATGCTGATATTTTTTGTGTTCAGAGATCATAATTTGAGACTGGCTTTGTATTTATAGGGGAGAAAGTCTGTACTTCAAACAGTTTCATAAGAGCAAGGTGCCAGTGAGATACTTGGGTGCTCAGGATATCTCAGAATTGCCACAATAACTATCTTGTAGAGCACACATACAATCACCTGCAGGATCCAAAGGACCACAGAAAATCCATTTAAAATACTGAAAATTTAAGGACTTATTAAAAAAGTATGAAGAATTAAAGAGGTTCCTTTTTTTAGAAATGGAGACACTAAATCCCTTTTGATAACATTCTTCAGTGCTTTCAAAAATGTGTAAGTACTGTTTTTTAAAAATTAATCCCACTTTTCAGAACAAAGGCATTGGCGTTTTGGATTTTTGGTGAAACCAGCACTCCCATTTTCAACCAGTTCCAGATGCAATTCACATCTCAGTTCAGGGAAAGCACCTCCTTTGCAGAAAGCATCTCACAGTAAGTCAAGTACTTTCTTAAAACTAGATGTTCATTGTTGGATACTGTCCCAGATCAGATCACTGCTTCATAAATAGTGTTTAAATTTAGTATGTTTTTAAGTTCAAATTAACTAAAGATATCTAAGGACTTACTTTAATACTGATAAATGTTCAAAATTCAGCTCTGTATTGGAATTCTGTTATTCTCTTCAAAAATATTAATTTAAGATCTCATTTGGGTTCCTCTGCCAGGTATTTTTTGTGGTTCCCAGAAGTGCCACCAATGGATCAGAGCACTACTTTGTGAAGCAGAGTAAAATCTCATATTAAAAAGTTCAGCTGCTGTCCATACCAGCCTACACTCTATACAGAACAGACTATCTGGTTAAACAAATTTATGAGAAAATGCAATGAGATCTCACTCCAACAGCTAACCAATGATTAGAGAACAGCAGTAGCTAAGACAATGTTAAGTTTTGGCAGAAAGAGCTCAACTGGACTGGACTGTGCCTAGAACTGCTTTCTCAAAAATGTAGCAATATTTGGCTCCATATCATCTCGAGAAGACTTTGTAGACAGCCTGTCATAGTAGGCAACATTGTACCAGGGGTATCTGTGTGAAGAAAGACATCTTATAATTCCCTAAAGAAGCAAGAAGTTAAAAATAAACAAATGAAAGGGTTCATTTTTAATTTCAGTGTAAGGTTATGCAATCCCAGACTAATTAGCTCTCCTGCTACAATCTGGAGTTCATCAGTTGAAACAAAAAGGGAGGAAGAAGAGGAACTGCCTTTCTGAGCCAGCAAGATGCTGCAGTTAGGAAAAAAGGCAAGTGACATCCTACATGTGTCAGGTAAAGTATTTCCACTGGAGATAGGAAAATATTCGTGCCCTTGTGCAAGGCACCAGCAAGACCTCATCTGAAACACAGCATGTCCATACTGGCCATTCATGTGCAAGATCAATGTGCCCTGGCTGGAACTGTTTCAGAAAACAGCTATGGGGATAGCAGAGAGATAGAAAAGCCTATCTTAAAGAAGAGAAATTAAAATATTTTGTTTGTTGGACTATCAAAACACAGCCTGAAGGGAGATGTGAGTGCTATTTACTACGAAATAAACATCAGGCAGGGATAAGAACTATTTAAATAAAGAACAGTGTTAGACCAAAACCAATTGGATATAATCTAATGAAGGATAAATTTAGATTGGAAACAGGAAAAATTCTAACCATAAAACCAATGAGGTTCTGGAACAGCTTTCCATGGGAAATAGGATCAGAAAAAATCCAAATAAATTTTAAGATGCAGTTATTCAGTTTATGCAAGTTCAGCAGAATTGTCTATTCAGTTATCCAGCCATAAATTCCTGTGTTCCTAAAGTTCTAGACACTTGCTAAGACAATAGCATAATTAACACATTAAGCATTAAAATCCAGAGATTGCAGCCAACACCATCCACAAGCAAAATCCCTGGCAATGTCAACATTGTGTTATTGTCTGTTTGTTGACTTCAAGCTGGAGCCTTTTTGTATATAAGTCTCCCAGGTTCGGAGCAACCTGCCTAACCACAAGAATTAAGGTTAGAATTTAAATGAAGAATTAAAATGAATTGAGAAGAAAAATACTTAGTTTAAAAGCAAAATGTCTCTTTGAGAATCTGAGTCCCACAGCAGAAATGTTCCTTTTACAGCACATACCCTGAAATCTGCTTTCCCTCTTTTAATAGTACATAAGAATGAATTCTTCCTCATAGACACTGATAAGTCCTGGAGCCTGAGAAGAATTGGAGCTGTATCTCATTTTCTCTTCTTTCTCTCCATTTTCCTTTCCTTCCTTATCTTTCTTGGCACCCTTAGACGCAAGACATAAATACGCACTGGATTGCCTAGAAACCTTGTTCTGGGGTGGCAGCAGGATCACAGTGGCAGCCTGCTGGTGGGATGCTCACCGCTCTCCCCTCACCCCCTGGCTCTGCAACTGAGAGGAGGGCTCTAGGAGATGTAGCGCCTCTTACTGCTCTCATTTTCTCATCCTATTATCATCCATCATCAGTCCCAAGAAATGCGTGCCCTGCTGTCTGAAAAAATTTTGCCACTTTGAAAGCCATTCATGAGCTATTTTTTTTTCTTATAAGGGCCTTGAAAATGTACATTAGTCACAATGTCTTTTCTTTTATTATTAATCCGTCCTCAGGATACAATTTCTGTACATTTCTGCATGCAATTCTGCTTGTGAACTAGAAGAGCTGTACTGAAATCTTTGCCCAAAATTTAAATCCCAAGCTTGTTGGTAGAGTGGAGCCTCTGTCATCAGGAAGGACATGTTTGCACTGCGCTGTCTTTACAGCAGACCCTCCAATGTGAGGGCAGAGAACAGACCAAGCAAAAACAATGCTAAAAGGCATTGAGCAGCGCAAAAGGAATAACAAAAACAGCACAAGGGGATTCTTTATTAAATCTCTACAGCCTTGGGGAAAAGCCAGAGCAGCTGAAAGCTGAAGAAAGATATCTGGCTGGAAGGTCAAAAAACATTAATGATTGACTGCCATGTCCGCTGGCAGAGCTCCAGTGTGAGCCACTCACCATCTCTTGACTCTGCATACTAAGACTTTGATTAACTGGGGCAAGCCACAGCCCTGCTCTGTATTTGGGGCTATCTGTGCCATTTCCAGGATACAGTGTCTCCCTGGTATCCCACATAGAAATGGGACTGCCTAACTGTCCTTTGGTCGTCAAGACCACTGGTGACCATCTGGAGGCTCCTGTTGCCTCAGTGGCCTTTCTGAGCAATCCAACCATAGGTTTCCCTCCAGACCATGCCTGGTGCACCAGGCTCAAGTGAGGAGCTTGTCACCGTCACCACAGCCAGATGCTGCTGCCACCCCACCTCTTTTGGGCCACCCTGCCCGGACTCCTGCCACTCCTCACTGGAGGTTATGCTTGAAAAGATGGTTTGTCTTTGTCACCAGTCAACACATTGTCCCAGGGGACTTCAACATCACCAAGCTCTAGCAGCTCTTCCTACTTACTATTTTACCACACACTTAAAATTTCATTCCAGTGTCAATGCAAGTCTCAGGGCACAATGAAGCCCCTCTTTCAGAAGGGAAGATGCCCTGGAGATGTACAGAGCACCGCAGTGTGAAAAACTGGCTGTAAATTCCACATAGCAGGGTCTAACTGGTCACAAGGACTTTCAAAACTGTGGGAGGAAAAGAAATGAATGAGGCAAACTGAGGGACCCTAAGTATTTCAGGCCTTTCTTTTCTTTAAGAGTGGGGCTAACTACTTGGCAGGTTTCAAAGAACTCTCACACAGCTATATTTAGGGCTGGAGAGGAGCCAGCTCTCCATTGTTCAAGTTCACATTTCACTGACTTGATGGAAATTCACACTTTATGAACAAGGTCACTCTATGAACTGGACCTCAACGTGGGACTTTGGCAAAAAAGGCCATAAGGAAAAAGAGAGTTCAGAAAAGAGAAAGTATTTAAAACAAACAAACAAACACTTTTATCAAGCACCTTCAAATTGTTTAAGGGTCTTGGGTTTTGGAAACTTTTTTTTTTTAATGGACAAATCTCAATTTGCCATGTGTTCCTACCGCTACTTCTTGCTGGAGATTACAGAGACAAGGATGTTAAGGAATTAAAAAGTAGTTGCTAAAAAGTAAAATAACTCCATTCAAGTTTTTTAAGTCCCTGGAAAGAATCCATAGGAATTATTAGCAAAGACTTGTGCCATGGGACTTTCTCACAAAACATGTGGTTCAGCCTTCAAGCACACACATGGTTCTGAGTAGTTTTGTTAGGTTTTACATCAGCCTATGCAGCACCTGAAGCAGGGAAGGGGAGAATGTACAGTGGTCAGGAGAGTCAGAAGATGTATTTTATGCCAAGCAAGTACAATTTCTCCATGACTGCTCCTCGTATATGCAACCTCCTCCATGTCCTGAGCCACCAGCTGCATTCAAGCATCTAGGAGAGGAGACAGGATTTCTTTTCCCCCCTCCCAAGCACCTTAGCCAAAGGATCTTAGAAATGAGTCCCATGTGTAACATGAAACCCCAGAAATTTCCAATATTTGGATTTGGGTTCATTTCAAACGATTATTCTCATACTGGTTCACTAATTTATTATTGTTTTGCACATTTATTCCAAGCTGCATGAGGCCTTTTATGGACGTATTGGATATGTTCTCCCAAGCCCCTATTAACACTAATGGGCATTATGCAGGTGCTTTAGCACAGCCTTCACCTTACAGCGTTTTTGTTACCTTAACTATCGGAAAGTGCATTGCTGTGTACACTGGGTGCCAATTGTGTTTGTAAGAGGTAGGAAATTACCAAGTACAGAATTAGCCCCCGTCTGAGCCACATGTATAAGTTATTTGGAAAATATTTGTTTAGTTGCCTTGGAAATAAATAGCTCAAACTTCAGAATGCATTTTTAAGATGATTCGATAACATGCTCCTAGATGTCCCCTATGAAAGCCTAGTAAGAGCAAAATGCTTTTCCCCCAATCCACTGTCTGATATGATTTGAAGTGAATGTGTAAAATTTCCCAGCACATCATTTTGTTGAGGATATTTTTACTAAAGCTCATTAGCTTTTTAAATATATTTTCTTGCTCTAATTTTCCTGTAGCAAGCTGAACTATGAGTCAGTCCAAATGAGATTTAAAATAGGTCTCAATTTTCTATGCATGTAACTGCTCTTAATTGCACAGAACAAGTTTAGACTGGCTCTGTCCAATTAAGACAAAAGGAGAAAAGGATAATTAAAAATAAATCATAACAATCAAAAGTTGCATTTGCAATTTTGCTTTGGATGCTCCCTCCTCCCACATTTTTGAAGTAGTGCTTAAAAGAAAAGGCACAGTATCTTAAAGATGCATTGTCCCAGATCTGGCAAAGCAAATGTACCCATCTTTGTCAGGCTGAAAGTACCTATTTCCCTGATCAGATCAAACTTAATTGTGTGTAGAATTTAAATATTTCTTAATTATAACTTTGTTCTCTTTTTTTTTTTTTTTCTTATGATCTTGGACGTGCTTTCTTATTTAAATATGTTTTACAGAGACTGTCTTCAGGAATAATTCACAGATATCCACTTGGAATTTTTGAGTTTGGGGAGAGAGGAAGGAGTAATTTCTGAAATAGTTACAGTTTGCTTACAAAAGACAATGTTTTGCATGATTATCTCTTCAGAAGAATTAGTTGACAAAGAAGTCCTGTGATCTCACAGCTGTCATAAGAAGTATTTTTGGAATAATGTATATTTATATGTATGAATGCTGTGTCTAAAACATGCCCAGAACAAATCAAAAACTACTGGCTAATGTGCAGAGTACTGAACTGATTTTAAAAGAGCGGCTTACAATTCAGAGCCATACCGTCCATGCGAGATTTGTTGCAAAATATTCATCAGGTTGCACTACCACAGTGCAGATCAAGGAATGAATTTTACTGAGGGAAACCACTTGTTCTTCATTATCAATGTGTCATTGCTATTGAGAGAGCCAGAATAAATCAGTTTGATTTCTCTCTGACTACAATATTTGGTATACTTGAGAGACATGGAAGCAGGTGGCATCAAATACATGGAATTAAGAATGGCTCCATTCTGTTTTCCTGGGTTAGGCTTCATCTCACCTGAGATTAATCACCAGGAAATCAAGCATCTGTTGTAATTTAATCGACTTTTCTGTCTATGAGGAGAGAGAGGCCTCGTTCTGGAGTCAGTATCTAAAATAAGTAAGTAACTGATATATCAATAGATCACTGAGGTTAGATAAATCCCACTTTTTGACTCCATAAAGTAATAAATGCTTCAAGTGAGCTTTCTGCAAACTAGATTCAGGATGTCTGAAATCAGTCTGAAATCAGTATTTTATACTTTCTTCTGACTTCTGTTAAAACTCAGAAGGCAGGGAAGCTCCATCAGAGAGTGAATGTAGTCCTGATATATAATCGTGTGTAAGTTACGAAGGGATCTATAAGATCACTGTTTCTCTCTTATAACTAGCTATCATTCTAGCTCTAAACTTTTGCTGTTCGTCTCAGTTCACTTCCTATAGCCATACTAATGCATGCAATATTTGGGAAACAAATAAAATTTGTTTTGAAGAGTCATATTTACAATACAGAAACCAACGTCTTCTATCAGTCCTGTAGAAAACCACAAGCAAAGAATGTTCTCACTTCCCTGAGAAAGCAAGACTTACATGAGATCTATATTTTTGTCTATTTATTCTTCTAAGATGCATTTTCTCTCATTTTGCTTATTGTTTTCCTTCCTTCTTGCTGTTCTGAGAGAAACATACAACTCTATTCCTTCCCTGGGCAGCACTAGCCAACACTGAAGCTAACAGCATCACCTCCATGACAGTCCCAAGCTCTGTTGGCCCAAGCTTGCTCCTGAGCTTAGGTCTACCATGTGGTGGGGTGTTACACTATGGTACCAGCTGAGCCATTGAGCCAGAATAAACAGAATGCATTTTAACATAAAGGGATATAGTACAAGAAATATATTCTCAAGTCTTGGAACTGTAACCATGTGTTACCATATTGTCTTCCTTCTGCTCCTTCTGTTTCTTATTTTCACACATTGCTCCATTCTTTTGCAAATCTTTCCTCACAGAATGTTAAGAAACTGAGATCTACCTTAACTAAAAGCTGTTCTGCTTTACATCATATTCGTGTTGTTGAGCTGGCTGGTATCTTTCATCTTTCACTTTTCTCATGGCTCTCGACATTTTATATCCATCTCAGCTTAGCTTCATTTACTATTCCTTATACCTTCTTTTTGCCTGCTGTGACAGTTCCCTAATTATTTCTTTGTGCTTGACCATATATTCTGACTTAGACTGGCATTACAATTGATAGAGCTATCATATATCTCTGCAATTGTGAGACAGAAAAAGATCAGGCTAGATTCCATTTCCTTGCCAATATATTATTTCCTTGGCTTTGTTTCTTACAGTGTTTTCCACACTTCATTTTAGACAGTTTCAGTGAGTGGTTCTCAAAGTGTGGTCTACAAATAACTGTTTGACAGCAACGCCATGGTATGTGGTCAATGAGCCATGTTGCCTTTAATAGTGTTTTCAGTTAATATTTTGATGATATACGTGCACAGAGGTACTTGGGAGATTCAGAGATGACCAGTCTGGAGCACAGAAATTCTTTGAATTGCTAGCTTAAGCAATATAATTCCATAGTTTCCCACTGACTGACTTCAGCCAAGGCATATTCTGCTGATGGAGTACATGCTGATGAGGGTGGCTTTTTAAAATTAGAACAGAGAGCACCTCCTCTGCCACTACAAATCTGCACACTGTAAGGTTGTTTTGCTTCTGGGAGACATAAAGAGAGATTGCCTGGTGGTGTGATCACCACACCAGCTCACTCAAGAGCCAGTAGCCATTATATGTCTGATTCCTTGTGTTAAAGTCTGACCTGTGGTCCCAGAGAAACAAAGCATCCTATATATAGACATGCACTCCTGTAAAATCCTACAATATTCAAAGAATTACATTGTCTGACCAGTGACATTACAATTTTTGGCTAAGGAGCTGTAACTCCTTTCTATCTCCTTTTCATTCTTTAATGCAACACGGTCAGAATGCAGCTCCAGGTGATGGGATGCAGTAGCTGCTGCCTGTGCCACTGGTTCTTCCCCAGTCATCCCCATAGCTGCATGCAACATCCCAGGCAGGGTCCTGCTGTGAGACATGCTACAGCCCCAGGTCAGACTAAACCATCCCATTATCCTCACTGGCTCTGTAGTCTCCAAACCCTTCAAAGGCAAGGGAGAAATACACAATTCTGTGAAACTGTAAAACATAGATTTGCCTTTTGTCAAGCTGTTGGGAATGAAAAATAGCTTAAGAATAAGAGCCCAGAAAGTGTTATTTTTTTCCTATCAGAAATCTCCCAAAAGCATCTTTGCTGGCTTAATTTATCTAAGGGAAAACTAAAATGGCTTCTGCTTACCTCCTCCCCCCTCCCCTTTTTCTATATAAGAAAAGTCTGCTTATGAAAAGAAAAAAATAAGATCAGCACCAGGCAACTTGGAATATGACTGCATGCAGAAAAACTTCTCAGTATCCCACCAAAAACTGCTGTGAAATTTCTGTGAGTGTTCAGAAAGGGGAAGGGGGGAGGCTTCATTCAGTTTCAGTGTAATTCATACTTAAACAAAAAATTGTTCACCAAATGCTCCTTCTTTGCAAAATCACTGTGAAATCGAAAAAAAAAAAAAAAAAACCAAAACAAAACAAAACAAAAAAAACATGGGAGAGAGGAATTCTAATTATTTTATTTCTTTCTCTTCATATCTATTGTTGATATTCATTTTTTGCCATGGTCATAAATTATATACTCTATTTCTAAGCTGTGTTCTTTCCTGTCCTGACTTATGTTAATCAATGTGTTTGTTACCACACATCTTGAATATTGCATTTCTCTGGTGGCTGGCTTATCATCATCTATAATTATTCCAACTCCCAATTAGGTCTGAACTCTTCTGTAGCGTTATTTACTTGCTTCTAGCAATGAGACAACATGCTATATCCTGTTTTTTTCTAGGTTGGTGCTCAAAACAAATTTCATTAAAAATTCTCCTGTTGATATTAGAGTCATTTCTTGTCCTCCTCATTGTCCAGGACATTGTACCTGGGGCTTTCTTGACCTTTTATTCTCCATTATATCTTTTATACCTATCTCAATTATATAGTTATCTCTCTACCCAATTCAACTGTTATTTAATACTTGAAATAACCTCCACATATACAGTGAGTGCCATATATGACAAAATAGCCCCATAAACAATGCCACATAACTACACAGCACATCAAATCATGGGTTTACAAACCTTTCAGGAGACTTCTTTTGTGAATGTTTTTTTGAGTCATATTGCCTGAAATCCTGATTACCCAGGAGTATACTTGCACTTTCTAACATCCCAATACCAAATATGGAAGTAATGTAGAAAAATCTAACAGAATGGTAGCTGGAGAGAGACACAAATGGTTGAAAATGATTAAATAAGCCCTGTTGGTGGCCTGTGGATGTTTATGATTAATGTAGATTTAATCATCAGCATGCAATAAAAATTCATCTCTTCTAATTGGCTTTTTTTATTGATGCTTCTGCTGCTGAGAAAAAGAAATGTATTTCTTTGTATTAATGTTCAGAATTCTGCAATTACAGGTCTGCTTGGTGTACAGCTAGGATGTATGCAACATAACACATACACTGACTATTTTAAAACGCTTCTCCAATACAAACAGTCATCATTTTATGGTCAAAAGATCTAAGGAAACAAAAGAACCTGCAACACCTTTTTTGTTTCTCTAATTATTTTGTACTGCATTGATTTTAAATGAATCTGAATACAGGCTACAAATCCTGGCTTTGGGGACTGTTGAGGAAATGAAAGCCTTCACTGATCTGAATGAGAACAAACGTGATAAAGGCATGAGGCAGGCTGATAAAAGACAACACCACTCAGAAAGAAGCAAGCCTTTTAAGAAATGTCAGATGAGTATTTATTATTTCAACTGCAGTATCCTAAGCACTCCAGTCATGGTGCCATCTCACCAGGTATTGTAAAAGTAATTAACAGAGCAGAAAACCCTTCCTGAGAATTCAACAATAAGGTTATGGTTTCTGAATGCTTTATTCCTACTTTCAATTTTTTTTTTTGGTCACAAAAAAGCTTCAAAGATTTGAAGTTTCAGAATTACCGTCTTCTGTGTAGGCTCTGTGCTCTTTCCTCTGCAAATGTTCGTGAGCTACTTTTGTGGCTCCATAACACATCATGTGTTCTACTCTAAAAGATAATTTGCAATAATAATAAAAAGTAAGAAAGTAACAATAAATGTATAACAACTCTTATCGCTAAACAGTATTTCTCTCAGCAATAATCAGTGCAGTATATCATTGATGTAGAAATCAATGTGTACATCTCCTTTCGGTTACCAATTGATTCTGTATGGCTTTCCCCTCTAACAGCGCTTATTTGTTAATAAAATGAAATGTGAGTAAGTGTTTGAAAATCTCTCTGCGGGTAGTGAAAAATAAAAGATCTCAGGACTGTTAGAGCAAATGAGGCAGGTTTGGGGGCCACTTTTTTCCTTTTGCGTAAGTATGTTCTTAAGGGCAGAAACAAGAGCAAATTGTTTTCAAGTAGGCATGTCCACTAAGAGACAGTATTTGGAAGGGGGTATTCGATGTTACCAAGTTCCACAGCATATGACAATTTTTGGCACACCTGCATCTCAGTGAGGACTATTGGGCTTTTCTTTTCTTCCCCATCACCCCGCATCAGCTGCATGTGAGGGTCTGGGCACACATCCCGAGTTGTCACCTCTCTGGTGAAGCCAACACCGGTGTGACTTCTTGCACGCCGGCGGCTATGCCCACGCCAATCCCGCCACATGGCAAAGGCAGGGGCACCCAACCAGCCCCAAGCTGGCGAAGGTCCCCGTCAATCAGGCAGCGTGTGCGGGAGGGTCGGGCCACGCGCGCCGCCCGGGTTGTCAGCCGCATTGTTCTGCTCAGTGTGACGCAGCCTCTGCAAAACAATTGGGACGGATGATTTTAAGTAATTGCTCTGACATAGACTGATTACTACAGTAACAACAGTCGGTTGTAGTTAAGGAGTAGCTTTGGCATATGGTATACATTTGGGGGGGGGGGGAATGAAAGCTTTTTTAATTTTACAGATTGCTTTATGTTTCAAAATGCTGGCGTTTTCTTTTCCTTGGCTTTATTTAGAAAATATCAACAACAGGCATCTGAAGGAAAAAATTAACAAATATTGTTACAACTAAATGAATTCAAAGCAACATATATCACAGCTGTTAGGATATGCCATACAATCACAAATTAGTCATCGTTGTTATTGCAGGAAACACAACATTTCACCTCATAAACTTTCAGCTAAATTTTCCCTATTGGTAAAATCCAATTGGAGCCAAATTTCCAGTTGGGCCTGGAGCTACTTTTAAATACTAAAGCCTGTGAGTCTGTACAGCCTAATTTGGGGGCTTTTTTGCCATTGAAATGCTGCTTACACCATTTTTGCATGCTTGGTCCTTACACATGAAAGCAGCTTATGCTCCAGGTAGTGGTAGCTGGGCACCCTTTGGTATGGGTAAACACAACCATCCAATCCATCTAAATCCCCCCCCCCCCCCTTTTTTTGAGGTCCCTCTTGCCTAGATACAGGAAGAAATTTCACCCAAACTAATCCTTCACATGAACTACTATGAAAAAAAAAAAAGGCTTGACAAATACCCATCATCTTCAGAAACAATGTTGAATATTGCAAGGTATTAGTCTAATTGTACCACTGTATATTTTAGATCACTTTTGGTTAGCAAGAGGATCACCAACAAGCCTTTTTCTTTCTTTTTTTTTTTAATATGTAGCGATTAACTGTTCTGTGCTGAGTACAGATATGACCCTCTTCTATCTCTATTTAGATCAAAATATGAATAGCCCTGAAACAGAAGGGTAAAGAGGTTTTTATTTTTATACTTTATATGGCACTGTGTGAAATAATATATTCTAAGGCAAATTCTTGCTCACCTGAGTCACATAATAGTAAATGAATATTCTGGAGGTCCTTTTATTGAAATGCAATGTAAGTGAGATACTAATCAAAAACAAACTCAGAAATACTTTAACCTTCAAATAAAAAGATCTTTTCTAAACATAAAATTGTTCAAAATTCTAATTTCACATAAGACAAGATAAAATGTAAAGGAATAAAAATAGGTTAATGATGTCACAAGTGGGAGGAGGAAAAAAAATAAAGGAAATGTATATCTGAAGGACATTGCATGTTTTTCCGTTCTCCTTGTGATCATTTTTCCTTTTCCAGTCTCTTTGGCAGAAGTTTTAAAACATCACTTTGTAAACACTCTGAAATTTATTCTTTGTGAAGGGTAGCATGTTAAAAAATTCACAGGAGCTTGCATGTTATCGAGTTCATTTCCAGCCTGATTTTTTCATTCACAGGCAGTGTTGTGAAACAGTTAAAAGTAAAATTAAAGCCATTTCTATTGTAGATCATTAACTTTTATTAAATTAGACTTGAATTATTTATGATACGAACTGTTTGATCTATACTATATCTGTCATGGATGAAAAAATCTGGATGGCTGAAACGTTATCACTGTTTTAAAGAAATCAGAACTCTCTCCAAAGCGTAACAAGCCCTCATGCTGTTTGAGTGTTAAGACTTCTGTGCTAAATACCAAGAAGAGTCTGTGTTGTTTCTCAGATCTGGGTTCTGTGTTTGGATTGCTGAATTAGGTGCAAAATAATTGGCACGAAATAAAATTGAGTGTACATCTGAAGAGCCTCCTGCTCACATTTTACAAGAGTAGTTAGTATATCTGGAAAAATACATGAAATACTATTTTTTCCATGTCTGATAAACACAGTTTCTTGAAAACAAATACCTTCTTGTGATTCATAAATTCAGCTATGTAATTGTACACCTGTGATAGGTCAAGCGCAGGCCAGAATACACAGTTAATAGAATTCAAATATCATTACATAAAAGTTAATTATATGAATTAGTAATTAGTCTAATTTTATCACATCATTTCAAGATGTAGTAAAAGAAAACAATATAGTCAAAATCACTTATACAATGGTATAAAACCTTGGGTAAGTCCACATGCCATTAAATATATTGTGGAATAGATATGATTACCCATGAGATATGCTCCATGCATTTCATTAGTTTGAGGTAAACAAATTTATACATGGCATGACAAACTAAAATGCTTAAATTTCTAATTTTCATCCTATAACACCTTCCCAGACAGACTTCAAGTTCGTCCCCATCTGATGTGCCAGGTGAAATCTTGTTCTCAGGGAAATCTCTGTCTTCCATGGGAGTTAATCACTGATCTCCTGCGTCCAGCCCTTAGTACGTGCCCTGTCCCACTACAGCCCAATGTGAACATCGAACACTGATCAAGCAGCCATATCCATCCGCATCCGAGTGCAGCCCCAGTGAGAACACAGCCTTTGCAAAAGCACAGGCTTAATCAGGGCACGCTAATGATTGAAAACTTATGTTTGAAAACTCAGTGCCACCCAGAGCACACAGGCAAACTTTAAAACCCTAATCTAAGCAAATGGTAAATAATGCCTGTTTGCAGAGAAGCGGGGTCTGCAGCCCAAAAGCTCATTCTCGCAGCAATAGCAACCCGACACTGCCATGCCGACTGCGGGTTCGGCACTGGGGAGGGCCCGAAAGCTGTGACATGGCAATATTTAGACACTGAAAGGGATCTGTGGGAGGCTAGCAGTTGTAAAGCTGCAAATCTTTTCCTGTGAATAATTCGTTTATTGGGGGAAACTGGCTCTCCCACAGATTATCCCATACTTAGAAGAAAGGAATATTAAAGTATATTAATTACAAAAGACTCTTTTGAGGGTGGGATGAAGTGTGCTCTAATTTACTGGAGGTTCAACTTAAAAGTCGCATAAGATTGTCAAAAGTTAAGTCCCCTTTAGCTGGCTCACTTAATGACTTTTTTTGTTCCAGTTACCTATTTAATAATGCATCTATGCATATATCACCCCTATTATTAATAGTAAATGTGCATTTCAACATGTCAAGTTTTCCTAGCCTCACTTTTGCAATTTTTTTTTTTTTTTAATATAAAAAAGCAAAGGCATTTCCTAGGGCACATGCTGCCAGACACCCAGCATTTATCTTATCTTAGTTGATGACTTTCCTTTTATCCTGAAATGATTTGACAATGACTCTATGATTTCCTGTACAAATTACCCTTTGAAAGTGGCAGTGGCGCTTGGCAGCGATCTTCACTTAATTACTGAGTGGATTATTAGCATACGGCTTTTTTTTCACCCCTTCATTTCTTTATATCTTCTAGATTGCGCTGACAGTTCCCTTTCATTGCGTGCTTTAACTCACTGAATACTAAACATTATGCAGATTGCAGCTGAGAAGTACCCAGTCTACTCCAGCCCTCTTCCCCCACTGTCTGTGCTCCACATCAGCCCTCCTTGAAGGAGAGTAATTTGTAGGTCAGAAATCAATAGTGTGTCTGGGAAGCACATTTGTGGGTTCTCTGCTTCAGACTGAGGCAGAAATTAATGTTTTAAATAAGTGCTCATCCTAGAAGGTAGCAAGCTGCATTCCTTCCTTTTGTTTCATTCCTCTTGAAATAGTCTTCTTTATTAGGTGCTTTTTTTGATTTAGTTTTTTTTGGTTTTTAATTCATCATGCTAACTGTCCATCAGGTAGCAGTGATTCTATAGCTAAAATAACAATCATTTTTCCTCCCAGACAACACCTCCACAGAAGGATGCTGTTAAGCTGAACTCCTTTGTCAGACATATGTTGTTATTTAGTATTTGTTGGTACAAGATAAACGTGAATGATAAATCACAAAGATTTCCTCCTTGCTTTCCCCCTGTAAGGACTCTTCAGAGGCTTGGGCACTAAGTAGCGTACTCATGCATACAAGTCAGGATTTCTCCAGCCACCTCTGCCTCGTGCTATTCATCTGCTGGCTGTAGGAAGTCCACCCGGCACTTCTTTGCTGGAAAAGATCCAGGGTGCCTTCCTTGGTCTTAGTTATGTACCAATTAAGACAAAGAGCTTTTTCTGGTTCTTCTGGTACTTTGGCTGTGAAGGCAGGTGCTGCTGGAGCCACACAGTTCAGCATTTGTAGATGTAGGTGATCTATTAAGACAAAACTGGCTTCATTTCACTTTCAAGAAAAGTCTTGGGATTTGGAAGAAATTGTCATCCCAAAATAAGATGAAAAGCTTGTTTCCTCTCAAATGGAAATTCAATATACAAGAATACTGATTTACCTGGAAGCTATGAGACTTAAAAACTCTGTTCTCTCTAGGAACCTCAATAGACCAAGCTGGCAAAAACCCAGGGCAGCCATGTTAGTAAACAACCAATAAAACCCTCAAGAGATCACATAGCATGTTTTCTTTAGAATTTTTCTTCACAATTTTTCTTCACTTTGTGGGAAGCTTTGTGAAAACAGGAATATACCAATCAACTACTTCTATTTCAGTAAATCTATATTTTCAGTGGCAAAGACTGCTACTGCAAATGCCCATTACTACTTTTAAGTTTGATGTCCATCAGACTCACTGCCCTTAAAGCCATGTACAGTCAGTAAGTCAAGCCTCTACAGTGAGCAAAGTCATCTGGCCTTCATGTAGGTCCCTCTGCTTGTCCTGTTCCCTGCACAGCTCATACATGCCCCTTTTTCTCCCCATGATCTCTGCACCACTGTCTCTGTTAGCTTACTCCAGCAGCCTGGCCTGGATATAATACCTTTTAAATTATGTTGTACCCTTGGAAATACAGCCGTGGTGGCTGCTCACATGCTGGCCTATGTGTTTGGGTTTGCCCTCATCTGGGCCACAGTGCTTCTGGGGCTTCCTAAGGCCTTTGCAGGTCTGTACTCCTACACAGGGACTGGGAAGCAAAAATGCAAATGTGGTAGACCTTTCATTGGTCTCCTTCTAATGGTACATGTGTCCTGAGCAGCAGAAATAACTGAGCTAATTGGTCCAATAACAGGCATGGCTTGATTTTGGTTTCTTCACTTGGACTATTTTCTTGCTTCACAAGATACTTCCACGTATATTTCTTCTGAAGAATGAGATCGTCTTCAGCCACACGTTAGCACCCATGTGTTGGTGCTTACTTCAAGTCCCACCTGCTTAGAGGACCCTCACTCCAAGTGCGGTTGTGCTTTACCTTGTGCTAACACAGATGTGTTGCAGTGTCATTGCAAATGGACTTTGTGCAGGGACCACCGGGGCTCCAGCCTTTCCTTTCTGCATCCAAAACCAGAGAAAAGCTTTTTAGCCACGAACAAATGAATCCATCCACTGAAAGTGGGGTGCAAGACAACTACTACAGTTCAGAAATATTAGGGCAGGACTGTGTTATGAGATCTCCAGGATAGCACTGATCTCAGGAGTTTAGGTACAGATGCCCACCGGGGAAGCAGGGCAAAAACTTGGGTAGTTAACCTACGTTGCATTCCCTCTTGCTGTGCCCAGACGCTAACGCTACCTGGGCTGTTCAGCTTCAGGGTAGCTGGGGTGGGTTCCCAGCGCACAGCAAGCACCGCAATGGCCTGGGAATGGAAATGGCTCTGCTGTCTCTCTCCCTGGGGAGAAAGGTGTCCATACAAGAACAGCAGCTCATATATTGCTCAGCAGTAGGACTGCTCTCCCATGTGATAGTCTAACGGGAAGGGAGGAGCTTGAAAACACACAACCGAGTTAACGCTGCAATAAAATTACACCTTTGCAACATTGATTCATAAGCCTTTTGGACCCTCAGTTTCCTAATGGCCACTGCATTTTCTCACATCATTTGGCAGGCTTATCTTCCACCTTTTAGTTGAATATGCTGTGAAGGCAATGTGGAAACTACAGTGCAAAGTCATGCAGCAAATGATAGGCACTTTACCATAATCCAAAGGTGAACAACATTTTGGAAGCCACTGCCTTAGTGCATACTTCACAACAGATTTTTAAACTTTAAAAGTAAGCCAGGCCCTGAAGGTCTCAGCTCAGTTTTTGTTATAAGTGATCAGAGTTGCCACGACACTCTGCAAAAATCATAAGGTAAAATCACAAGATATTAGCAAGTAGTACATGTATGATTCTCTTTTAATTCTGTTTTTGGGAATCTTTAGGGGATGTTTTTCAAGCTTTTTTGTAAGTATGATGACTAGAGGGTTTTTTTAATGAAAGCTTATATCCTAATATAATAGGATGGACTCAAATGCTTTAAGAAAAGCACAATTTTTCTTGAGATTTACAATACAATCATGACACGTGGCATGACTGGGTGCTAGTGGAGTGTGGTCTATCAAAAGACTGGAACCAGTAAGACCCCATGAAAGGTTACAAATCCTCTGTATGTCTGCCAAACATTTTATCTTTCTTTGCCCATACCCAATCTCTGTCTCCAGAGGCCAGCTCTTTTTTTTTTTTCTACAGGTTACCCTGTGTCAGTGTAAACAGAGCAGTGTCTCCAGCGGATTTTAATTTCTAGCATTTGCTGAAACAGCTGTACCTTTAAAACACCATGCATTTCCAGCACTGGAGTTGTCATCAAGAGATCCTCTAGATAAAAAGTACACTCCTGGGCTTTAACCCAAAGCTACAAAGAGTTTGCTCTAAGCAGCACAAACGAATCTTTCAAGGACATGTTAGGATAAACTGACTCCCAAATTACCTTTTTCCTTTACCCCTCAGTCCCAGATGGCTCTTTTCTCTAACAAGGCAAACTCACTTTATCCTTTCCCAACTTAAAACAAAAACTAAATGATGAAGCCATCCCTAGCACTTTATGCTTCTTCAGTTGCACACCCAGACTCTTTTCCGTTCAGTGTCTGAGTTTGCTGTGTGCTGTGTCCAGGACCACTTGTAGTAGCTCCCACCAACTCCACCTGGTGCCTCCACGTCTCAATTCTTCCCATCTTCCTGAAAGCTTGAGATCATGGTTTCCCTCAAAGTCCATACCTCCTCTTCTCAGTTGTCCTCATGTGCAGTCAGTAGAGGCTCTATGTCAGTGGAGATTTTTTTCTTCTGAAAGCAGTGCAGTAGTTTTCCCGTGTTCATTCTGGATGTCTGTGAAGATGTCACCAAGCTCTGGACTCAGTCCACTCCTCTTTACTCTGCAGGACTTCAGTAATTTCAGTGATAAACTCACAATGAACCCCTGCTTTATGCACATCAGTGACAAATCTTCTTTTCCACTCTGGGACCAGACAGATAGATGGAGACACCTTTCTACTTCAGGCCTATCCCAAATCAAAACCTTGGCCTGTTTCTTGGAAACTTTCCAACAAATCTCTGGTTGTCACTTTCAGCTCAGGTTGGCTAAAATAGAGATTTCCATACTACCAAACCCTCCTTCTGCATGCTTTTTCCATTACCTTGAACACTAGCACCATCCTGCCTGTAACCCAGGTGTCCAGTCAGCTTGGATTGTTTTCTGGACCTTATGGCTTGGGTTAGGTATATATTTCACACATACTATCTGGAGGATATCCCCCAAGCCATGGCTTCTCCATTCTCTTTATGAGAAATAAATCCTTTTAGTCTCTCATAATTTTGCATCACCTTTTTTTATCCCTTCCCCCCCCCCCCCCCCGCCCCCAATAAGTGACACATAGTCCCAATGGTAGTCACTTGCTCAGATCATTTTCCCAATCCATCATTTGGATTTCATCATCTCTTCTATCTCTCTAAAGTCATCTTATTTTCACCACAAAATCACCACAGCCTATCTCCATCTATAATTTCTCATGGTGTGACTGTGAGGACACCAGCTTCCACCCACATTTAACTCACTTTTACTTCTGTCACTTCAATACATAAACAAGCATCGTCATCCATTTTCCCATATTGCCCCTCACACCAAAAACAAGGTCGCTGTAAGTATCTGCTCAGTGTCTTCCTTCAGATCCTTGCCCTGTAACAGTCTGTCATGCTCACAACACCCAACAATGGTCAAACACAGTTGTGCAGAAGCCCCCAGCCTTCTTGTTGCCCCTATTGTCTCATTTTCTTTTCAGTCGTCCTCTCACGCCAGTTCTCATTTTTCTTCTCAGTCCACTCATCCTATTTTCTGAAACTCGAGTACTTAAAGAATGAGGGTTTGTATTGTCCCTACATATGGGATTTTCCTCTAAGGAATTTTGGTAAAGCAGCCTCAGTGACTCTCAGTGTCTGTTCCTGTGCCTCTCATGTGCTATGTGTATGCCTCCCTACCTTACAAATGTATTACAATGAGCCAGAGCTATCATATAAGCAAGCCTACTTCAGAAGCAGCACAAAGTGCTGAGCCTGGACTAGACCCCTGCTGGGTCTAACTTGGGGTTAACGCTAGATTCCCTGTACAACACTAGTCTATGCAGGGCAAACATGCCTTTAAACATCACTTTCCTATAGGTTTTTGCTCACCTTAAGCACCACAGAATCTCATTCATTTTCTTCAGGGAAGAAGAAAGAGCTCTTGTTATGATGAATTTGAAAAATAGTATCTTCTGGTGGGTAGCACACATCCATCAGTTCCCTGATACCTGATGGCTGGTTATTTTCAGAGTAGAAGTCAAATTGCTAGAATATCTCACCTATTAAAAGATTACTGCATTTATCCCTATTTCTTCAGCAGGGATAAATTAGGAATATTTTCAGTGTCACATCCTATTGCGTAAATTAACAAGTGAGCTTGGACCTCACCATTCCCAATTAAAATCTCACTGTGGTTCATAATGCAGTGAAACACTCCTTCCCTCAGGTTGTTCTATGGGCTAATCAGACTCAGAGAGTCACGAAGAGCTGCGTGCTTGTGTTTTTCCTTTCCTCTTCCTTATGCAAGAGACAAACAAGTCAACCTGTGACACTGTGTTGTGTTACAGTGAGAGCAGACTCCTGAATGGGGTGTCTTCTGCAGAACACTGAGCAAGGAACCTCATCAGGATGGAGAAGACACATTATGTTCCTTTGTCTCCAGTTCACTTTGCAACAGCAAGAAATTATTTCAGCTCCTTCTGCCCAGCTTCTTGCTACAGCCTGAAAGACCTGATACACATCTTTATGGTGGCATTACCTACAGCTTCTGTGCTAGATTCCTAGAAAATGAGGGTCAGAAACACTCTGCTGCTGTGACATAAAAACAGAGGGGTTACTGAGAGGCTAAAGACATGAAGCGAAGACTTCATCTCCAATAGATTTACTCCAAAATTCAGGTCCAGTTCTACCAGAACATTTAAACAATTTCCCTTTAATGCCACAGAGCTGGTTTTTAAACAGCTTAGCAGGTACCATATGCATCAATTACAGTTTTATTGAGTGTTGCTTGCTAGCACTGCTGAATTTGGATTGGCTACCATCTGTTTAGAAGCCTGGAAAAAAACTGCTATTGCCTGAGATATCATTGCAGGTTAGCAGTTTCTGTGATGTTCTTCAGAACTTGCCTTAAAATATCCTGGAAACGATGGCTGAAATAACATCACTGTACCTGAAAATGTATCCTTAATCTGAAAGGATATTATTGCAGAGCTAAAGTGATAATGCAGTCTGGGATAAATATTTTAAATATAAACATTGTTATTATTTTAAACATAAAATATATAACAAGATAGTGGAGGTTTATTGTGCCTTTAGGAAAATGTCAGTATAAGACATCAGACACAAGTTCTAAAATGAAAAGGCTTTCAACCTGGGGAGGGTGAAGCTGACTGCCTGGATGAGGAGTTGGGTAAGTGAACATGAATAAGAAGCGACCTTTCAGAAGAGTGCATATGGGGCATAAAAACAAATTTCAGCAGAGAACTGCTGAAACAAAGAACTTCTTGTCTTCTGCATTCTCCTCTGTGGTTCTCACCACTCTTTTTTGCTTCCTAGTCTTTTGGCCTGTATGGAATTGTTTACAATATTACATTATCTTCATAGTTGCAAGCAGAAGACATGAAAACAGATGATAGAAGAGCAAATGAATTTGTGGGACAGAACATTTTACACATGAAGCCAGGTTCAGAAGTTGAGCAAATGACTCTGAAGCAGTCTTTAATGCAGTGCCCTTGCCCTGCTTTTGGACTTATATGTGAAAAGAAGAGAATTACCTTAACTTGATTGCAGCAAAAAACTATTTATTACATTTTTTGGTGCATTTTTTTCTATTGTCTGAAGGCACTGCAAATAGTTCCCTATAACTGTGTAAAAGTCCGTACACTAAATCTGAGGTACACTGGCCTAGGTAAGTTCCCAGCAATTTTCGTTTTCTTTATTATATGACAAATGCATGAGGGTTTCTAGAATACTTCTTATGGATGGTGCTGTAGTTTTCTTTTTTGAGCTAGACATACCTTTCCCAAAAATCACTTTCAGTAAAAACCTGGTCAATGTGAGGAATTCAAATGTGAGTCTCCCTTGGCAGTTTGCACAGCTGAATGGAGGATTCCTAATACAATGTTTATCTTTCTCATGCACTTTATTCCAGCAAAGAATTCAGGGAAGCTCTGAGCTCTCCATCCCAGACAAACTCTTCCAAGGGTATCATCGAATTTCCTGCTGCGCAATTTTCCAACTCCAGCATCACAGACACAAGATGAGTTGAAGTGCTTGTCCCTACCCGCTCTCAAAGTCCATGGTCAGGCATTTGGCTGGTTTTGTCCTTTCTGTGTCAAGACTGTGACACGTGGTGGGAGGGGAACACTGTCAGCTGGTGGTTCCAGAGGTGTGATATCCTACTACAAAACTTCCAGTGTAAATGTTTGCATATACAAAGATCAAAATCACAGGTCTTCTGTATTTACATAAGTAAATGTTGACAGTCACTCACCATAAAGCACACATGTAAAGGTGTAAGCATAACCAAAGCAAATTTATTTGTAAATGTGATTGAATTTACATGTGCATTCTGGGGAAACAGGGGGACGGTGTTTGTTTTTCCTTTTCTGATTGTTTGCTTTGGCAGAACTTGTACCATCCAGCCTTTCTTCATGTTATTTTTGCCTCCTTTTTTTAGTGTTTGCCTGGGGTATCTTAGCAATGACCAAGACTATTTTAAGGTCTTTGTGCTAGCAGCCTTCTTTGAAAATGTCTGATTTGCCTTCTGGGGAAAAAAACCGAACAAACCACCAAGCAACCAAACCTCTTTTATTATGTAAAGCAGTTTCAAGAAAAGAGATAAATAGGAAGAAACAGATAATAAAAGAGAAAGTGCTTCTGAGTCCATCAGTACCGCACCCTTTTCCTAATTAGATCCCCAAATAGTGGCAAACTGGTGAAATAAATACACACTGAAAAGGTAAAAATGTTACAAAGCACTAACTCAGCATGACTGGGGTTTTGAATAGTTTGATCTTTGGAAGCTGGCAGAAGGTAACTTCAAATATTTGGTGATGGATTTTCAGCATGTTCAGAAAAAACAAGCTTCTTTCAACCAACATATCATGGTCTCCCAGAGATGGAAGCATACCAAATCCCCAGAACACTTGTGAACTGTCTTGGATGAGTAGTGGTGTATCGTGCTTGCTATTGCAGATAGACGTTCTCATCAATTTGGGATAACAATAACAGCAGTGGCAGCATTGCATCACCCTAATATTCTATCCCAAGTGTGTCCTATATTTCATAGATTATGCTATTTTGGGTTATTTATTCTTCCAGTACTTCCAGATCCTGAAGTCATTACACACTGTTCAAACTGAGATGACCAGAATCAGTTATGTGACTGAATACGTTTATCAAATCTATACTGTACTCTGTAAGGTTTGTTTTCTTCTGGAAGATAGTAGACTTTAGATGGTGAAGAAATTTCATTTTAAGTCTTCCCTCTGCCTTCCCTCAGTACTGTATCAGCAGCACTGAAAGAGAAATATGGTTGCTGTACTTCATTGGGCATATACAAAACAACCCACAAACACTTAAATAAGAACCAAGAGGCTGAATTTTAATGTGAGCAAAGAAGAAATTTTAATGTAAATAAGTAACGGGTGGCATAAAAGGATGTGGTGCTGGATCTTCTGCTGAGTAAAACTAAAATTTCTCAACTAGAACATCATATTACCAGATATGGGGTAGAAAGCAAAGGAAGTACAAGCAGAAACTCCGTTGTCCTGTGCAAGCCTGACCACAGGCACCCATGCTCACCTGGCAGGATTTTTTTCTCACCATGCAGGCAGGGTTGCAAAGCAGCACTCAGCCTTGGACCTGGCCAGTGTCTGGGTGTAAACTGTTGGTTTCCAGCTCTAAGTGTGTTATCAGCATCTCCTACCATCTCCAGGTCAGCTCCTGTGAAAGGGGAGTAGTTCTCCACTTGATGCTGACACTTTGGAAATCAGGAACGGTTTTCCTGAGGGCAGCATTAGCAGCAGGAATCAGCACATGACAGCATTACTAGCACAGGCCTGCACACCTTAGTGGGTGCTGACGTGTGCAGGAGGTAGGCAGCATCCCCACATCAGCTGCAGAAGTCAGACAAATACAAGGTAGGAATTGCACTAGTCCAACAGTGGAAGGAAGCGCATGTTAGACAGTTCTACATTTCCACAGCCTTAGGCAAGGTCAGCTATAGTCTAAGGCAGCTCCTACAATGGTTTAGGTTTTGGGTGAGAGAGGCACCCACAGGTAATAGTTTCAATAACACTTTGTTTGGTCAGTCATTCAGCATATGATTTAATTCTATAATTGTGGCACTCGGGTCTCTGAAACAAATTAATTTCATGTGGTTGTAGACCTCTGAGACCAGTTAAGCTGTTGCCTGTGCTATATTAAAGAGTAAGCATTAATTGGTAGGAGCAAAGAGCTGGGCATCAGACTTCATGAGGAGCAACCCTGTGACCACTGTAATCCTTTGGCTCTGCATCAGTTCCCGTGAAGCAGTATTTCCCCCTGTGACTCTGCCAGCAATGCACCTGGTCATCGGGCTTCAGGTTTCATCTAAATGTTAAATGAGTATCATCATACATAGTCCAATTCACAAAGAAGCTTTGAAATATGATTAATTTTTTGAGACTGGGTTGGTATTACTGGATGGCAGTTCATACCAGCAACAGGAAATTATTCGGAGGGGAGGGTGCCAAGGGAAAAAGTTCAGAATCTGCTTTAATAAGGCACTAACACTATTTATAAGCACAGGGGGATACACAGTTAAATCCTAAGCGAAGTATCAGCTGCAAGTGCAACTACAAATGAACCATTGATTCCTTAGACAACCATACAGTACTTCAGATCTCCTAAATGCTCTGCCAGGTATTGGATTTTAGGCTACATAATTACTGTTTTGGGTTCAGTTTTGCTCCTTAAGTCTTTTGCGGAGCTGAAGTTTGCTTTAATACTCTTTGGTCCCCTACCCTCACCTCATATAGTCTCGGATTTCAGAACGCAGGCAAACCCAAGCCATTAAGCCAGTACTGACCTTATTGTGATAAAAATGGGATGTAAGACAAAAATATTGATAAAACCAATCAAAATTACATAATGACCTTAAAAAAAAAGGTCAAAATTAAAAGAAAATAATTCTTCCTCAACATATTTCTCTAAGAAATGATCTCATCGAAATCAACACATTGACTGAGAAGTTGCAGAGGTCAAGATCTATAAGCAGCAGCCAAATTTGCAGAGGGATGGTTGTGTTTTTACAGTGCTGGTCTCTTCAGTCCAAACATCTGCACCAAAGACAGTTTCCTGCTTTTCCCTGGTGCTCATCATTCAGTGCCTCCTGCTGAGATAAACCCTGCAACCACCAGCTGAGCAGTCCCTGGCTCCGAGAATCACACCTATACCACACTGTGCTGCGAGACCACAGGCACACGGCGGCGTGACACACGTAGCCAGGATCTATTAAGAGCTTTCATTACACAGTCTGTCAATTCTGGATTTTATTACACTGTCTTTATTTATCTCACTGTTTCATACAACACATTCATCTAAGTGGGCAAAATTGATTTTACCAGACTAACTTTGAACGAATTGTGTTCCTCACTCCAGCCAAATACATTATCAGGAGGCCAGAATAAAATAAACTGTAACCATAGAGAGGACAAGCTTCCTGAAGGATATATTTATTTCACTGTGCTATCCTACTGCTGTCTACATTTTATTTTAAGTAACTTTACTAAAGCCAAAGTAAAAGCATATTCAGTTTCTCTTCAAGCTATATTTTAATTGATATTAACATCAACATAAAGCTGTCATTTACTTATTGATTGCTTAAGAGTAAAGATGATTTAGAATCTGAGCATGTACAGTTAATAATGCACACACCTGCGTATATTTTTTTATCGTAGAAGAGCAGAAGTTTGATCCTGAACTTAAGCTACCCCACTACCCTGCCTCCAGTTCTATTAGCAGCCTTTTCCTTGGCCAGTCAAACAAAAACACTCCTTCAGCATCTGTGAGAAGGAATTGGGAGGAGACAAGCTAAGCAAAATAGGGGCTTCTTTACTTCTATTCTTAAGGGGGAAAGACTTAAGACTTCCCCATTCAAAAAAAGAGATGGCCAAAAGGTGGGAATAGTAGGAGCTCTTACCTCAGCTTTCACACAGGATTCAAAAAATAAGCCCACTCACAATGTATTAACAAGATTCATGGGTGTCCTGTAACCAGCTGAGGAAAGGAAACAAGGGAATCGAAAAACCCCTGCATTTTTAGAGAAGATAAGATGACACAGCAGAGAAGTCAGGAGAAATGCTCATCCCCCTGGAGGTGTGGGAAGGCGAGGAAGAAGAGTTGGGGAGAACCAGCTAGAAAGACCTGACAGGTATAAAAACATGTATGTGCTTCAAGGACAGCATTTTCCTCCTGGGAGTGTGGGCTTCTGGGATTTCACAGGCAAAATCTTTTCCTCTGCACCTAAGAGATGAACACATAGCCCTCTCCTACTGGGAGTTGGCAGCAGCTCTAGATCATCCCCTGTGATTTTGACCATACTTATTAGACTGACAAGCCACACGTAAGTATAAAATGAGCACATTTTTAGTGCAGTTTTCACCAAAAGATCTTCTCCCTTATGTTTGCAATAAATGCAACATAGATGACACAGCAGTTGCATATGATGAAAACTTTACTGAGTGGTATCGAAGAACTTCAGACTAACAAAGAATGTGTTCTGTGTTGAGGAAAACAGGGAAATCATTTCAACCGGTGTTTTGTTTGTGTTCTTTGAAATTAACTAGTTCTGTATGTGCATATTTTATAGATTGTATATATACATGTAAGAGATATAACTTTTTATATATGTATATATACTTATATATATACCTGCTTGCATATGCGTAGTACACATGCATGTATGAATGCATTTTTTGTTTACTAAAGATGGGAGTTTTATGGCAAGATCTCAGGGTCCCAATTTGGCTAAATGCGCTTTCCATATCTAGAAAAGTGTTCCTTGTATTAAACAAATGTCTGATAAATAAACCCATTTGAGTTTTGATGCTAAGGAGCTAAGACAAAAAAAAAAAGATTAAATTTTAACCACAGAAATAAGAACATATAGCTTTATTGTTAGTTCTGTATTTGTTATAAAAAGGGAAAAAATTACTTCATATTGTAAAGCTCAGTAATAAAATATGTTTTGACGCTCTCTTTTTGCATCTGTGTTTCTAGTCATTCTTTCATAACAAACATCCCATAAAAGAAAATATTTTATTTTAGAAATAGATAAATCCAAATCCAGGAAAACTTGCTCAGATTATACCCTTGCTCTCAAATACTGACTTCACAGAAAAATTAGCTTTGTTTTTATTCAACTACTCTAAGGATATCAGTCTTTAAGGCCTCTTTCAGACCATCAAGGTCAATGAATAACTGCTGGTGGTTCTAATGTATTTGAGCTTGACCAATGTGCAAGTAAAAAGGAAAACCAAAGCGATTATTTATTTTACATTGTGGGTGCCAGTGAGTCACTCTCTTGAAATTTGTTTCTTCTCAAGCCTAAATAAAAGACATGGAGAGCAAACATTTGTTGATGAACACAGTCTCTATGCAAGAAACTGACAACAGAGGCAGTTTATGTTCCTAACACATGGTAAAGATATGCATTTAACAATTCACTACATTTTATATTAATAGGGAGTTTCACTGGGAGGAGTTAGCAAGTAATTCTTACAGTAGCTCAAATTATGGCATATACTAACAACTTCTTGTGGCCCTGGTAAAACTAATGTTAAGTGGTTAAGATGATGGCTACTAGAACCAAATGGCTATAAAGTTTGCCTCTACTTAGCCTAGGGTTAGGGCTTCGATTAGAACAGCTTTCTTTGATTAAAAAACAAAGATAATAAGTACTAAAGTGACAGGGCCTACTTGCATCAAAGGGGACACGGTGGTGGGGAGCACTGCTTTCTCACTTCTTCCCCCGGGTAAAGCAAACCCCACAGCTCACACCTGGCATATGATATGCAAAATGTCCTGGGGTGGCCGGTGCTGACCAGGGAGCCTCCAGCCCCAGAAAACCCAAATTGTTATTTTCTTTCTCCCACCTCAGCAGCCCAGGAAGGTACGGGGGGCCGGGGAGTCACAGGCTACTGCTCACCAGCCCCTCTGTGGCCCACGCTCTTGTGGGGGTCCGGCAGCCTTACACTGTGCTCCAAGGTACAAGCTGGAGAGCAGCCCTGGTCATCATCGGAGACAGTATTATTAGCCCAGCGCCAGGTCTGGGAAAGGCCAGATATGTATCCCAGAAAGGAGCTGCTACCCTTCAGCAAAACCACAGAAACAGGCAGCTGCTGAAAGGCTGGCAAAATAGTTAATTAACGCCGTCACTAAGCCCGAGTTCAATGCAGCTGGAGTGTTGTAAATCCCGGGGGGGCTGCCTCTGGGCCAAGCCCAGCCGAGCTGAGCCAAGCCAAGCCAAGCCTAGCCGGGCAACGCGGCCCTGGACATTGGCCGGGGACAGACAGGTGCTTCTCTGCCAGTCAGAGGGGTGCCCCTGGGGTGGGGGCACTGCTGGCGGAAAGGCTCGCAAGGGGAAAAACAGGGCTTCCCCTTACTGGGTGAAAGGAATTGAAAGTTTGGCTATTTGAAGCTTTTTTTATAAACTTTGGGTAACAGCTACTTGTTCGCAATTGCTTGACTTTTATGATTGCATATATATATTGCTACATGAGTAGGAGTAACCACTTGATGCACAGATTTGAAACCCTCCTAGTTGATAAAAACACAGGAAAGATCCAGGCTCGTTACTGAAGGAAATGATCCATGTTTTTCTTCAGGAAGGCACTTCCCTACTTTCCCTGAAAATGCAGCAGTTTATCAAGTCAAACCACACACAGCCAGACTTATGTTTGTACCTGTCTACTCTGAAAAACAACTGAGATTATACTCACAACATGCAGCATGTGCTGGTGTCACTGATCCCTCATTGTGCTGGACACATCCTCATGGCCATGGGTGGCAGCCACACTGCGTTCTTCACGAAAAGCTTCGAGCCTCAGAAAGCCGGGGAGAGAAATACTAAAAATATTGTTTTAAAAAATGATTGAGTTAAAAGCATATTTTTCATGGGATAGATCTGTTTCTTTGATAGTTTTCAGGTTTTTCTGGATAAGCTAAAGCCGATCAGCCACCCCCTTTTCAACACCTAAGCACCAAAAAGTCTGATTCTCATAAAAAATGTTAAATATTTCTTAAAACACTGATAAGAACTCTTCCTCAAAATAGCCTGCTGAAAAAGGAATCTCCTCGTGATCAGCGCTTCTTCAGTCTTGCTTCATCACCCATCAACTGGACAATAGCTCCAGCCATTACCTTTGCATACTGTTTGCTTTTCTAAATCAAGCTATTTCCTCTTCCCATCAGCTGATGAACTGCTTTAGGGCTGCAGTTACTGCTATCTCTTCCCTCTCTGCAAGGTAAATTCTAAAAGGCAGGATAATCATTACTTACTCAGGCCCACTGCAAAGCTATTGCAATTTAGAATGATCACACTCTAACATGCTGCTTCTTAGTTCTTTGTGTATGTTTTAGTCAACAACATTTAAAAAAACCCCACACTACGACTCTAATTTTAATTCGAGTCTGTTAATTTGTTATTAAAATTGTCACTACAAAACTGAAAATGTGCATATGCACTTTAAATGTATGATATATGTGGGGGTTTAAAATTAAAAAAATTAAACTCATGCTTTTTAAAATTTAAATTCTTAATCAATTGTTTCTCCTTTTTCTATTTGAGTTGTGATAATGTATATGTGCCTAGGTTGTAATTCATAGATGAGAATTAGAGTAACTGTTTTGCAAATAACACTGCAATTTTGGAACAAAGTTTGTGCACAGACACCGGATTCCCCAGTTCTTTGAAATGAGCAAATACTGAATCATCTGTGGGTTAGAGTAAGCCTGTAGCTATGTTGACAAAGTGAAGAGTCAAAGAACTAGAGAACTAGAGCTTGGGAACCAGGTGCAGCTATCATCTTAATTTATGATACACTTTTTGTAATTATTTCAACTGTTGTGAGAAGTGCACTTAGAGGCATTTTTAGGTTAAAAAACTGCAGGGAGGACAAAGCAAAAATAAAAAAAAATATTTTACATTCCAAACAAGTGCTAAAACATAGTTGATGGGTACCCCACACTGATTGGAAATTTATTTGATAGGTAAAGATGTTAGACTTTCTGTACCTTTGGTACTTGCCCTGACAACAGAACCAATTGTTCCCAAGAATGATAAAGGATACTGTTAAAGAGTGCAGGAAGCTGAGGTCAGAAATCAAAAATATAAGTTGGCACTTTATGCAGACGTTATTTTGATGTTTTCTAACCCAAAATAAATATTTCATTTAGGGGTTAGAAAAGCAGTAGAAGCACTTGGAAATATTTCAGACTTTAAGATAAATTATACTAAATCCAGACAAGTTGTCTGTATTTAATTATTCTCACATAAAAGCAATGGAGCAAAGTTATCATCTCTTGGATAGGAAGAGCTCATACTGTAAGCCAAAACGTCTTGCTAACAGCATTGCAATAAAAAATGCCTACTTTCTAAAACTCCAAAACGAGTCTTAGAGAGTTCCTCTGCTGGAGGAATTTTTACACTAAGAATATCAGTGAAGAGTTGATTGAGGAACAGGATGCAAAAATTTTTGTTTTAAAGTCTGTCCTAATAACAAAATCAGTGTTTTTCAGATATTATATTTATAAAATCCTAAGAAAAGTGAGGATTATTTTCTACTATATGCAGATAGGTAGAGCTGTGCAAAATGTTGATCCGTTTGGTTTTAAATCTAAATACACCTAAACCAGATTTTTAAACTGTACAGATAGATCTTTGCATATCTAGGTCTTAAACATGTGCTAAACACTTCAGTCATAAAGATACTCGTGCTTAACTTTAACATATATTTTAAATGCTAAGTAAAAACCAACGACAGTAAATATATATATATGTGCGTGTAGGTATGTTCGTGTCTGTATATTTGCATATACAAGTTTATTTCAAATTATACATTAAGCAAAACCTGATCTTGGCAGGAGAGGGAGAAGAAAAACCCGGTATCACAGGTCAAGAGGAACAGAGGCTATGCCTGCAACAGTCTAAGTAGAAATCCTGCAAATAGATAGCCATTGTCTCCCTGATGAGCCATATCTACCCAACAACCCAACTTCCATCTCCATTATCAGTTATTGAACAGATGGCTGTTCACAGGACTGGGTGAATAATGCAAACCAGTGTTTGCGAACATTGGTTCAAAGTCTGAACGGCTGTTTGATTCAGGCTTGTTCATCCACTTGTTATTCAGTGTTCACAAACATTCATGCTGAATGGGTTTCTCTTCACATGGATGTTTGGAGAATGGGTCTTTTTCATACAAAACCCCAGATTCATGTGCAAACAAGGGTATTTGTATGTGAACAAGGGTGTTCCTTATTCACCATAGCTTATTTGTGCTTCTCTACCATTATTCCCCTTTTTGAAGTGTTTGTTGTCCACTCAAGGTGCATGACCTAGGTGATCAAATACAAATCTAAAATAAGAGTAACAAGCAGTCAAATTAAGCAGTTTATCACGGTCTAAAAATAGTTCATCATCTATTAAATGTAACCTTTTCAAAGTAAAGACAACTTTTAGATAATGGAGGAAAAAAAAGGACAATGCATGAATGAGTATTCTCCAAAGTTTATAAATATCTGCAATCATTCTAGAAATTAGTGCATTTAGTGCAACCTGGTTACCTGAATGAGAAATCCCCAATCTAGTGTAAGGTTGCAGCTCAACCGGTGGTCAGAAACAGCTGTGTTAGCATAACAGATGCCAGTTGCCTGCTTCCTCCCTTCTGCTGAGGAAATCAGCAGAATGAATTGCCTGAGTTTGCCCTGACTGAAGTAAGCACTCACCCAGGCAAGCTCAGATCAGCTCCAGCTGTGATCCAGCTGTGGTCCCAGACCAGGTAGCTACATGGTCCTGAACCCCTGGCAGGAGGCTCCCATGTTCCGCTGGCTCAGCTCAGGGACTGCAGCGCGTTTGGATGATATCTTCTGACAGAGCTCAGACTGGGTCCATAAAAAGTTTTCTGATTATGGCAATTGCAAACTCTATAATAAAGTGAATATCTAGAATAGCTGGATTAAAGTGTTTATCTAGGTGTGAATACGGAGCTGACTTCATCCAGCAACACAATTCTAGAGGTCCAAGACTTTAGTCACAGAAAATAGTATAAGCAATGACATCACTAATACCACTATTTTAAGTCATTCATTCAGCTATTTTTACTTTTTAGGGTTTATCAATATTAATATTCTGAAATTAAGATTCTTTCTGTGAGCTGAACTCCTTTTGAGAATACAGATGAGATCTTATGTTATATTTGACTACCCTGAGCTTTATTACTGTATCATTTATTTTTTTTTTTTCAGTTCTTGAGAAGTAAATGTAATTTTGGAATGAGTTCTTTGAACCTAATCTGAGAAAATATGCTAGATGTGAAAAGCCTGTTCTGACACCCCAATACTACAAGACCACTAAGTTAATGCCCTTTATTATGTGGCTGTCAGTTGTATAAGAGCTAATTATGAATTATTAAACTGTAGGACTAAAGCTAAGGCAGTTAGCAGTGGGCTATGAAATCTAGTCACTTCTGTGACCAGGACTTGGTAAGTAAGTCCTTGTTGTGTCTACTATGTAAAAGCTTTGTGGATGACTGTCAGAAATTTAGTATTGCCCTGAACTGTAACCTCTGCATGGAACTATCCATAACCAAGTGACCTGCTGCAGCTCATTAAAGTTAATGTAATGGATCATTTGCTTCTAATTGTATTCATCAGCAAATTAGACTCACTTTTCAGCTGGCAGTAAGAGAGAATACAGTTAAGTAGACTGAGTGAATAAAGTATGTTCTTCTGTACGTTCCTTTACTCAAACTCATGAGTATCTCACATGAGAGAACTAGGATGAGATGACTATTATAGAAGAACATGTTTTTTACACATGTAAATGAAGAGGTTTAACACTTTACCATTCTCATTTTCTAAAGTAAGTGCAAGAAAAGTGCTTTTTAGTTCATATTTCCTGAATTCCTTTCCAGGAAAGACCTCAACTTCATCATATATTGTGTTCTGCTATTACAAATTAGTCACATACATCAACAGATATATTGTTAGAATACATGCTACACTGTACTAATAGTACTTCACTCCTAAAATTACTTTATCATCTAAGAATAAGTATCTAGTACTTGTCATTCCTTTCCAACATACATCAAGATCATAGGAAGTACCACATGTGTTACTTAAAAACTATACTTCTAAAAGAAAATGTTCTCTTGATGGAAGCAGCCTATTAATTCTAAAGCTTCGGGAGAGGTAACAAAGGAACAGTATTTTTGGTAGGAGCACCATATTCTCTTTATTCTTTTTTGGTTGGGTTTTTTTTTTTTAACCCTTATATTAAATGCAGACAATGTATTGAAACAGTGTGTAGTCAGAATAATTTTCCATGCTACATGCTGTCACAAGTGGGGTCCCCCAGGGATTGACATGGGGCCTAATGCTGCTTAATATCTTCATAAGTGATCTGTATGATGGGATCTATTGTACCCTGATGAAGTTTGCTGATGATACCAAACTGTGCTGGGAAGTGGACACTTTGGAAGGGAGAGCCTCTCTGCAGGAAGACCTGGAAGACTGGGCTAATGAGAACTTTATAAAGTTCAACAAGGACAAGTGTCAGGTCTTGCACCCGGGCAAACATAATCCAGGAGTGCAGCACAGGCTGGGATCTACCCGGCTGGGGAGCAGCTCTGTGGAAAGGGACCTGGGGATCCTGGTGGAAAACATGCTCCATAGGAGTGAACAGTGTGCTGCAGCGGCAATGAAAGCCAATGGGATGCTGGGTTGCATCAACAAGGGCATCACCAGCAGAGACAAGAGAAGTCATTATCCCACTCTACTCAGCACTTGTCAGGCCACACCTGGAATACTGTGCTCAGTTTTGGTCCCTGCTGTGCAAAAATGATGTGGACAGGATGGAGAGAGTCCAGAGGAGCGCCACAAAGGTGATCAAAGGACTGGGAAGCCTGCCATGTGGGGAAAGGTTGCAAGAACTGGGTTTGTTCAGCCTTGAGAAAAGAAGGCTTAGGGGAGACCTTATCACCCTGTTTCAGTATTTAAAGGATGGCTACAAAGGAGATGGAGACTCCCTTTTTTACAAGGAGTCACTTGCAAAAGACAAGGGGTAATGTGTACAAATTTCTCCTGGGGAAATTCTGACTGGACACAAGAGGAAATTTTTTCACAATGAGAACAATCAGCCACTGGAATAATCTCCCCAGGGAAGTGGTGGATTCCCCAACACTGGACACTTTTAAGATTTAGATGGACAGGGTGCTGGGCCAGCTTGTCTAGACTGTGCTTTTGCCAAGGAAGGTTGGACCAGATCATCCTCATGTCCTTTCCAACCTGGTATTCTATGATTATGTAATTCTATGGTTTTGGAAAACAGGAAATATTTATTTATTTATACCTTGTAAAATATTTTTTATTGGTTTAGTTTGACCAAGTTAGGCACTTTATGCACCTGGTAGTTTTACCATTGTCATATCCCTTCTCCCTTGTAAGGTATTCTCACAACACAGCTTTCAGACTCCTGGGGCACAGCATCCCATACTATGGGACCTGCTCTTGTAATGACAGACACCAAAACACAGGTAATAAGAGGTTATCCTGGAGCTTAATGCTTCACTGGGCCCAGTACTTTGTGTTGATATTAAATAACTGGTGGACTCAGGGGGCCATCTCACTGTACCCAACTTTAAAATAATAAAAAAAAAATAATAACTAAGGTACAATATAGAGTATTTAGTAAGTAGTATAAAAAGGAAATGGCTAAATCTATTCATTGTACAGGGAATACCTCTTTCTTTCCCCCCCACTTATGCACATTGTTTCAGCCTGCTTCCTTGTATATGGCTCTGAATAGTGCCAAGATTCATGTGCAAATCCAAATAACTCAAAGCAATATTTCCTTCCAGGCACATTGCATGTGCCAGATTCGGCTGTTGTTTATGCAGACCCCTGACTCTGTAAATTGAGACCCAAAAGGCCATGTAAGAGAAAGGAATTAAAAGGAAGCTGAAGTGGTGCAAAGTGGCCACTGTTCTCACATCATCCTGCCATCCTCAATGGATATTATCCCACACACCAGCAGCACTGGCTAGGGATGGTGGGGCCATCCCACATAAATGTACCATGGTGGGTACTCCCCTGAAAAACAAAACTGGAGCCCACAAGAGATGACAAATTGTGGCGGTGGACTCTGTCAGAAAGCTGCTCTAGGGCAGTGAACCGTATGTGGTCAAAACAGGGCATCTGCTTTTCCATACATCTTCTGGAAGGGATTGAATTAAGGCTTAGGAATTTACAGAGGAATGTGCTTTACTATTCACATCTCAAAAGTGAATCCTAGGTGCAAGGATTCAAAGTCAAGGCTGTTCAGGTTCACAAATTTTAATTTATAAATGTAGTACTGACATATTTATTGAGGAAAATTTTGGAGCTACAGCAAGGGTCAAAAAGGATGATCGAACAGGGATCAAACTGAATCTTTAAATACTGAGAAGTCTGAGTTACGGTTGTTAAATGTTAATATTCTTTAGCGTTTCTCACCAAAGGCAGAGAATACCAAGAAGCTAATCTTAGGTATTTCTGACCAGTCCATACTACAATTTACCACAGATCTGATGAACACCTCTTCTGAGGAGATTTACCATCCACATTTTGATAAAGTCAGACTGCTTATCCCAACTGAGTGCTGATAAAACTGCTCTCTGTCAGCGAAGAAGCCCACACAAGCAGGCAGAGCAGGAACACCAGGTTATCCATCACTAACAGGACACCTAACCATTTTCCCGGATTTTTTTATTCTGTAGGGTCTTTCATTCTTCTTGCTGTATGCCTATCTAAGGATGGACTCCTTCCTTACCGAGACTGATCTTAACCTTTAAAAAGTCAGTGTCTGCTCCCTTTTTCCCACTACACCAGATCCAGAAGTGCTCCAGAACTTGCGTCAAAACTATTTGGCAAAAGTGAATAGACAGTAGAGAGTGCAATAGTTTTGTATGGTATATCAGGGGCTGTTTGCAAGCTGTTAGATAGCTAGGTAAGGCTAATATTCCTTTTTTGTAGTAGCTGAAGAATAGGCTGACTGGAGTATTTTCCATGCAGTATTTTGCCCTTCTGTTAAAGTGCTTGTCTTGATTGAATGTTTCAATACTTGAAGTTGAGCATCTGCTCCAGGTTTTCCTGCGTGAGGACCTGTATTTCCCGCTCCTGGACTTGATTTCTGGTCAAGTCACTTGACACTCTTATGTTTCACTTTCTCCATCTGTGAAATGTGGAAAATTAAACTTAGCTGTCTTATGTTGGTATGGAGAGTAATTCAAAAATGTTTGTCAAGCACTTTGCAATCATAAATTGTACTATTATAGCATTTAGCAGATGTGATTCTATCATACCACAGAAAACAGTGTTATCAGAGACATCCTTGAGCGTCCATGACCAGGTGCCTCCACTCAGAAACAGGTTGCCACATGAGACACATACAGAAATTAGGAAACTTGCATGCAGTTGAAAGACTGGCAGAAGGTTTGGTCTTCTTTCCACCCCCACACCCCTCATCAAAGATATTTACCTGTTTAAGAGAAATGAAAGGGGAGGTCAACAGCATTTTGTGTCCTATCTGACTGGGAGAAGGATGCTCAGGTGAAACAGGTTCTGTCACTGTCCTTCAGGCACCTTTGGCCAACACTGTTGGCCTTAGGCTGAGGCTGTGCCAGAAGGCTGGATGTGAGCCCCCAGCTCTAGTACAGACTGAGTAGAGAAAATCGGGCACCTCCCAGCTGTTTGTCAGTTCATTGAGCTCAATAACCACCATTCTCCTTAGAAAAAGAGACCATTCTCCTACTTCCATTACAGGTCTAGCTAACAAAACCAGACAGAATAACAGGGTGTGATGACTGACTTCCTAATATGTCCTGAATATTGAATATTCTACTGAATTTACCCTTTTCTAAGAAACATTAGTAAACCCGATTTTCATTAACATTTAAGAACCAGAGTCACCTTTTAGATGCTACCGCCTTTTTTTTCCTTTCTCTTTTTTTTTTTTTTTCCATCTTTTAGACAAGAGCTTGTTGTCATTCTGAGTGAAGATTCTGGGTGCTCTGGGGTATGTTTTGGAAAAAATTCATGATGCTCTGTTATGATATGCTTGGTGAGACTCAGCTGTCTACAGTGAACTCCTGCTTGAATCTCTGCCTGGATCTCTGCTTCATCCTTGAGAAAACCAAAAGTCTAGAGCTAGCTGGAAAACAGTTGTTTTCCTACCTAAATTGAAAAATAAAGGTTTACATTTCTACAAGAGCCAAAATATTTCTTTTTCCATTGTCTGTTCACGTCAAAAGAATGTCCTCAACAAAAAAAGACATTTTCTAGGATGAGTTGGTTGGGGTTTTTTTTAAATTGACCAGTACTCCATTAACAATGATATCTGTTTTACTGTAAGATTTCCAACCAGCTCTGCCACATCAACATCCTACCTATATGAAAGGATTATTTTTTTTCACTAAAAAACATTAGTATTTATTGAGCAATCAAGCACTACTTTTAATCTATGTATCTAAAAATATTGATATATACACTGGACTCAAAGATATGTTGTCACTAGCACACCCATTTAACCTATTGTACAGTGTTTTAAAGCCATAAATAATGATGGCTTAATAAAGATATCATACTTGCCCCTAATGCTGCATCTGATAACATAAGTCAAGGTAGTACTATATGATGACTTAGTAAAATGGTTTGAGAAAGGAAAAAGTCATTACAGATATCAGTGTTCAAGGGTAGATTATATGAACTTGTGAAGAAATTCTTTTTCATTTCCATGCTCTTTTTTTTTTTTCTTTTTTCAATTCTTCTGGTTCAGTGGGATAAAATCTTCAAAACAAAACACCAGGGCATAAAAATGCCATTAATATGAATAAAAATAGCATGGGTAACTCCTTAGTGACAACTGACTTCACAGTGTCAAAATCACACGATTTTATTGACCTAGTTGAATTTCTTCCCCTCAGAATCAGAAACTTACCCAATTTCCTGCAGGAATGTCTGTACAGTTTTAGTTTAGTTTACTCATTAATGTTTCAAGCCTTTCTACCACAAAGGAACAGACACATGAAAGTGAAAATGTACCTTTTTTTCACAGCAGGGAGCCTTCATAATGAAAACTTGGCATGCACACCTGAGGAGAACAGTAAAGCTTATAGAATTTACATATGAGGATTGTAACGCTTTTTTTGCAACTGCAAAAGAAAGGAGAATAAAAAGAGAACATGTGACATTTTGGCACCAAGGTTATCAGCAAGACATAAATCTTACTTCTGTGTTAAAGATGCAGAGAAGACACGTAAATATGTGATTTTGTGTTCTGGGCATCTTCTACATTTTTTTCTGTACATCCATGCCAGCTATTATTATTATTATTGGGTTTTATTATTATATTTATCTGGGGTGATGTATAGAAAGGACTCAGTTCATCTTCAGGATCTAGGGGAAAAAGCTCTCATTCATTTCAGTGGGAGGTGGCTGAAGACCCAAAAGATGTGAGAAATGAATTTGAAAACCTGGGATGTCTATGTTTAGAGGCAGCTAGTTACAAGGTTGCATGTTTTCCCTGTTTTGTCTGCTTCTCAAATTTGGGTTTCCATTGCAATATCTGGTGGTGTTTGGGATATTTATTATGTACAAATTAAAATAAAGAAAACTGAAATTAAATTAATTCAGCTATTTGCTTCTGAATAAATGTAATACTACCTAGGCAATTAAGGCACCTAAAGGTACCCATACATTAAATAAAAAACTAAGAAGATGCTCTCCTAAATGCATGTAGAAATTTAGATGGAAAATAACCCTCTGTCACCATCTACCATGTTTTGTCATTTCTATCTTATTTTCCTGCTCTGTATTTCCACACACCATGACATCTATAAAAACCCATGTTATTCCTATTATCAGTAGTAGGTTAACTTTTCTTTACAAGTCATCTGTAAGTAATTCACCTGTGGGTATTATTTAGCTGCTATATTAAAAGGGAGAAAAACACCACCAACAACAAAAAGTTTCTTACATCTTAAAACCAAACCTGAGTTCTGAGCATTGCCTGATTTAACCCTCACAGGGATATCAACTCACCTCATCTGCCTCAGCTTCCCCATTTTTATGCTGGGAATAAAGTCATGCTTCCTCTCATAAAATAGCCTAGTTATCGTTTGAAGTTGCTAATTATTATTCTATAGATAGATAAAAGCAGTTGGCAAAAGAAACATATTTAAAGGTATATTGCCAGCATAAACCCTTTTGTTTCATCTCTAAAATATCATGAATCATTTGTGCTAATGAGCCATGGGGACTTGTTTGTGTATCAGTAATTCATTCTCAGGTTTCTGCTGTTTCTGCTGGAATGAGGGATCTCTTTGTATGTCTGCAGATGTCTGACTACTTCTCAAAATTGGTGTATTTCCTATGTTCACTTTATGAGTTTTCACCTTTCTAATGCTATACCTCTAAATACAATTTCTGCATTCTTTTAAGCTCTCCTTATCCCTCAGAATAGTCCCCTACTATCAGTCTCAGAGAAAGGCATTCATTGAAATGGAAGAGGAAGCAGAATTTGTCTTAACAGAGTACAAGTATAGAGTACGTGAGTATATACAAAAAAAAAGTCAAAGACAAAAGAAGGTATATAATGAACAAATGACAATCTTTTAACTCGCTTTTCTACAAATAACTTAGTTTATTCCATTAATCACAAATATGAATTATAGTATCTCTAAGTGTCTACAGCTGGGTAATAAGTTTTTGACAAAGCAGTGTCTCCTTTCCACAAAAGTCAATTGTTTCACACTTCAACTGCAGCTTAATTCCCAAGGGGACATGAAACCTTCTAAGAAGTGAAGTGGCGATGTCTCCTTAGCCTCTGTTTGGAAAAAAATAAACTTAAACTTGTATTTAGTTCATTTCACAGAACTGTATCAAAGCCTAAAATAAAATTATAAAAAGAAAGGAACAATTCAAACCAAAAACTGCTTCAAGGACATCTCTTAATATCTGATCAGAAATGAAAGGAATAAATCTCCACCCAAAAGCAGATCTTCCACAGACAACAATTTTCAGGAAGGAAAAAGCACAGTCAAGGAAAGAATTTTGCACAGGCGATTGTCTTTAAAGGAAGAGGCATATACACACTGATAACACTCATGTTGCATCCTGTCCTTGACCATACATATCCTACAGGGGGGTGAGTTCCCTCTTGTCTCCATCCTGGAATAACCAACAGCAGCACTGACACTGCAAGCAGGTTCATGAGTCTTTATTCCTGCAGAGTTTGGCTGAAGTAGCACTGGGTCCCGAAGAGCAAGGGGCACTTGGTGCTCCTAAAGCCACTAGTCTTTAGGGGAAGGACAAAGTTTCCCTACTGTTGTAATTCGAAGCACGGAGAGAGCAAGCTGCCTCAGAGTAGAGGAACCCAGTTCAGCTCACACCTTGCTGTGGGAGAGTGCCAGTCTCTCCACTGAGAAATTGTCCACCAAAATGCTGTTTCTGGTCCTCCACACCCAGTGTGGAGCAGGTTGCAAGGAGGAGGGGTGCAGTGGTGCGTGCTCTGAGGAGGAGGCATGTACCCAGGATGTGTGCACCAAAATAGGGTCAACTGGTACACACTTCTGCAAAGAAACTCTGTCATGTTGAAACCCCCAGGGAGGCTGGTGAATATTATGTCGGGGCAGAAAACCAGCTCACTTTCTGGAAGGTACCTATGTGCATTAAAGCCATTTAATGTACCTGTTAACACTGCAGCACAGGTTCTCCCCCAAAGCGGTTTTCCCAGAAAGGACTTATCTGAAATCAAAGCCACAATATCTGCTGATGGAGAAAGGACTTGAAGTATAGCTCCAGAGTAGCCACTAAAAGACAGATCCTCAGAGCCATTTAGACACCTAACTCCCTTGAAATCAGGGAGACCTGAGCATTTCAATACCTGGGGGAATGTGGTCATGGGACTGACTTTCAGTAAGCATCATCATATTTTGAGTTCATAGTACTTCCTCTCCATTCTGGCAGGCTTTTGTCTTGCTGAGCAAAATTAATAGGATCTATGGTCAGTTCCTAGTTATATACTTTTTTTTTTTTTTTTTTTTTTTTTTTTGTAAGAGATAACCTGTTATAAGATGTCCTTTGAAAAGGAAAAAAAAATCCCATATTTCCAAATATCTAGTCTCTCTTTCACAGTGGAAAACAAAAGGTAAATTACAGTATTGCCAGGTATCAGTCCAAAACCCTGCAGGAAAATGAAACTATATCAGCATATGCAAGAACCTATATTCTCCATATTACATCACGGATGGCCTTAAATTCGTCTGGCTCAAGGTTGTCCTTTGATTGGTATTCAAGTGGAGTGGTAAGTGTGTGCTCTCTAATCCCTGCAACACATGGTAATTTTTTCATTCTCTCTCCGTCTCCACCTGTTCCATGGTCCAGTGGAGGGCTGCAAATCCTATCAGGGGAGTGCAGCACTGCTAAGCCTGCTTCCCTGGCTCCAGTCCATCACATGTGCACTCAGGCTGCAGAGCACCGAGCCAGCTGCAGCCCAACGATCATGTTATCAGATGACGGATGGCTTCATATCAGGTGTTTAAACTGACGAGCTGCCCCATCTGGTAAATGATTTGGGAAGTCTGGCCTTGCTTGATGAATGGGAAAAGTGACAATGCCAATCAGTGTGACCCCTGCAGCTTCCCTGCTGCCGGCCCAACAGCCACAATCAAGTATATCCCACTGGTTTACTTTTTCAATCCCATTGTCACTCTACTGAGACCTACTGTCACTAAATTGCCACTAAATTATATCATTAATCCAAATATTTTCCTTGTAAGAACCATCACAAAATGCATACCACACCTTCAGCAGGGCTGGAAACCAGGTTAAGTTGACAGAAGATGATGCAGTTGTAGATGCTGGGGGAGTCTGTTACAGATGATTCTGGTGAGCAGAGCAGTGACACAATTATTGAGGCACTTTTTCTTGCTCCCTTGAAATTCAAAAATCATGGGCCTGAGCATCAAACATCAGGGGGAGAAACAGTGGACTAGGTTTTCAACTGGCACTGATTCAGAAAATCACATACACTTAAAGCGTGTGATGAATTCCCTCTAACTTCAGCAAAGTCAGATTAATTGCCATCAGTTTGAGACCCAGTCCTCAGTATTTTATTAAAATACATATTACAGAATATGTGATTGAAAACTAACACCGTTTAAAATTACTACTGAAGTACCATTTCATAATGCAGTATTTAATAACTATTAAAAAAATACATCCTGTCTTTGTTTAAAATATTATTACTTTATTACTTAAGTCTGTGAAATATAAATTGCATAAACGTGGAAGCTTGTACTTTAATGCATTGTTAAATTTTCAGCCATGTACTGTATGCATTTGGCTTAGTTGCACAGTGTATCGCAAACCGACTACTTATCGTAATAGAGATCAAATAATGGAGACAGGGCAGAATACACAAAGACTACAAAAACAATTTTCAGTACAATATTTATTTTAATCAGCAATTCAAAATGACTTAACTGAAGTTGTGAACAATCCAAATGCCATTTTGGTTTTGTTCTCAACTTAAAAACATATTTTTCTCCTCAGCCCCTTGATACATGTGGGTTTTTGTCCATCCCTATTAGAAAACCACTTTCTTAAAGAACAAGCAGCAGTGAATAAACTAAACAAAAGAGATATCCTAATGAAAATGACAGCACAGCAGGTACACTTGTGATTTAGTGTCATTTCTCTTTGCATGCCGCAAAATTGTCAATCATTTCAGGTATAAAAGGTAAAACCTTCTATTCCATACAGGATAACTGCTGCAAATTGGCAACGTGTAGATATTTTAATAACAAGGCAAACATCAGCAGCTACCTGAGGTATTTATCAGCCTGCACATCTTTACATTTACTGTGGATCATTCATGATCATTCCTTTGTGTACCGTGGTACTTATTTGTGAATTTGTATGCTCCTGGATGTATAGAGAGATTGTACGATGTGATTTATGTTTTGCTAAGTTGTACAAAGCAGTTTTATCACTGAATTGGTGGCTAGCATTTCAATTTTATTGGTTATCTTTGCGTAGATCTGCCTCAGGTAAAATTCTATCATACTTATGACATAAGGAACATATTTGGGTTTTATTCAGTTATTAAACACAAAATTTAGGAGGCAGGAGATAACTCTCATGTGTCACAGAACATGCATTGATCATATTGGCATACACATGTATTCAAGGTTTTATTGTATTTATTTTATTTATTGTATTTATTTATTGTAACACATAATATGCCAGAATCCTATGAGAAGACAGACTTTGCATTAAAAAGATCATCGGGATTTAGAATTTCTACTAAATGAGACATGTGGTGAGGTTCAGTTGCAGTGCAGCCATCAGGTATGGTTCTTCTTGCATCTCTCCTAAGACCAAAGGGCAAGTTTTGATGCTCTGATAACCTTTTTTCTTGTGCTGTTTCTCTCCTTTTCTTCCTCATAGCAACATGGCAGTGCATAATGGCAAGCATAACACGTGTCCTTCCCTGGAGAGGACTGAAGGTACAAAGTGGGAACTTGCATAAATTAACAATAGGAATGTCAATATTTACTGGGAAAGCCCCAGCATATTTTCAGAAGGAATTCCAAAGCCAAGCGAGAAGGGAAAAAGAGAGAATGCTATTTTGCCTCATTCCCCTTTCGCCCTCCCTTCCTTTTACATCTTCATCAAACAGAAAAGCTATTAAGAGCCATAAGGTCTGGTCTAGGATTGGTGGGTCCTGAAAATAAGCAGTAGTTTCAGTTTGCATTTCGGGTACACGAGGATCTCCGAAGCCTCTGCAAAATTAGTTTTTTGTAAGCAAAGACTATATAAAAGTCAAAATTAATATATAGTTGTTTTAAAACTGATTTGTATGCACAACACAAAAGTATAAATGACTTCACCAAGATTTATTGATTCATGTCAAGGCATCATTACTTTTCAAAGTGTGAAAAATGATCATATATTTATGACCTGCCGACTGAAGCTGTTTTGTGAATTAGCAAAAGCTCTGGAGAGGAGCAGCCTAATTGCATTATCATAGAATCAGAGATGGTTGTCAATTTTCCCCCATTTAGCTTTTCTCCCTTAGTTTGTTAAAATGAAGGTGCCATACGTTGGTTGAATTCACTAATACCCTGATGAATGAGGTATTTTCCCAATAGGCTCACTATGAGTATAAACAGTGAATTAGGGATGATAGGTCATCAATCATATCTCCTTCAAACAGATCTTTGCCCTGAGATTATTTGTTATATATTAAGAGCACTTACAAAGTTATCATAGAAAACACTCCGATGAAAAGACGCTAAGTTGACCTTAATTCTTTCTTAGTGGATTTGTAAGGGAGTTTGTCTGTTCAGATAGATATCCCTCTGTGATGGCATACTCATATCTAGTTTTGATTTTCTTCATTAACAATCTTTGTTTCTTTTATCTTTTAAAAGATGTGTAATTTTCATAGTAGTCCCCTTTAATGTATCTATACACTATGGCTGAAATTCAACATCTGCTCTGAATTTTAAGTGAATATTTTCATAGTTTTAAATGTGTTTCTGGATTTCAAGAGCTACACTGGTTGCCTTTTTTTATAGGAAACCGTCATTTACGCTCCTCTTCAGAAAGGTATTTAATCATCCTTGGGGTAGTGTCTCTGCACACACTGTACTGTAAGCAAGCGTTTCATCTCTATTGATGAGCACCAGCCCCTGGTGGAAGTTAAGCATATGTTTAAGCAGTGTCCTGGCTGGAGGCACTTTCCTGGATGTTATCCTTAATTTAAACCAAAAAAGGTCAAAGGCAATCTATAATTCAGAGTACCTTTCACCTCCTGCAATGTGACTATGGCTGGCTCCAGCTGTGCTGCTGAGTCAGTGGGGGAGGCAGAGCAGGAATTCATCCATAATTGCGTCCTGCGACCAGGACTGCATCACGTGAGGCCCCATAACAAGCTGTGCTAATAATGTGCTAACAGATGCGGGAGGGCTTCTGCTCCTGCTCCCAGCAAATCTATGACTTATCATGCTTATTAAGCTGGAGGTAAATTTGCCCTTCAAAGATGCACATCCAACACCCACTGAAATCAGCAGGGGGACAGTGCATCAGGGCTGGCGTCAGCGTTGGCTCAGCCCATCCATTTCCCCAGCTGCTTATGAATATCCCCCATTGCATCCCTTCAGTTTCCAGCTGGGAAGGTGGTACGCTGGGCAGAGGCCAGCGGTGGTGCTCAGGGCAGAAGCAGAGGAGCAGGGTGTCAAGTGATGCTTTCTTCCCCACACATCGGGTGCTCCAAAGTGCTGCCTTTTGGGAGGTGCTGGGCCAGAAGCTGCTTCATGTTTAGCAGTCCTCAGCGGACCAGTCTTCCTAGGAATTGTTTGGATCATCATCCATTGAAATGAAATATCTCAGGCATAGCAGCATGGCAGAGAGGGGACAGGAGATAGATTGGAGCAATTATAAAGATCTGAGTGCTGGGTTTGTAGGGTATTTACATTCGAGGCTTGGGAGCTTTGCACTGTCACTATCTTTACTGTGGAGTACTGCAGCTGCCGCCTTCAACAGAGAGCTGTCTATACTCTGAAAAGTGGGCCAGAAAGGGGAGAACCCTTCATTTACCTCCATGATGAGCAGTTACATCGATAGAAAACTTTAAAGCGCTCTCTGCCATTTATTTTTGAGCTGGAGTTACATTTTAAACTATTTTTTCCTGTCACAGGCTTTCGAACGTGGCTGTAGTCAGCGCACTTACGCTTATGCAGTCCCATCTTGAATGTTATGGCCTAATTATATTGCCCTATTTAATTCCCTGTGTCCAGAATCTGGCTGGAGTATTTTCAGATCTCAGGTACAAGAGAATCACTTTTACATGTTGGTCACATTTAAATGCATTGATGAAAGTCTTTGTACTCGAGTGTGAAGAGCACAGACTCCACTGCTCTTCCTAAGTGCAACACTGTGGCCATCTTTCTGAGAAGTCCCAAGGACACTTTGAAGACTGTCAAATTACAGACATGAATTTGGAATCCTATTAGTATTTGTATAATAAAACCTTTGTTCACACAAGTGTTACGGAAACCCAAAGGAGTGCTAACACAGTGTGTGCAAATTCTGACTCACCTAGATGTTTATGAATAATTTTTCCCATTAGGCAACCAGCTAACACCTCCAACACATGAACCTGTGATTACCAAAATGTTAAACGTTGGGGAGAGAAGAAAACCGATTCCTGCACTGAAGCAAAAATCCCACAGCAGGCAAAATGTTTGTGAGACTTCAAAGGGAGTTTGTCTAAGGAAGGGTGGGCTCTTGCATAAGACAAGTAAAATTTCCCATAGACAGATTTTATCAGGGAACCTACTCCCATGAGTGACCATGAGTTTTTTGGGGTAAGCACCTGTTGCAGAGCTAGGATTACGAAGGGGATTCAGACTTGCTATTCAGCAGCTAGAATTCACTGGACTGATTATTTTCATTATTCAGCAGGCTAAAGGACAGGTCAAGTAGGTATGATAAGGTCAAGGAGATTAAGGTAAATGTGCAAACAAACTGGGGGAGGACATTGCGTTGTACTGGCTGCCCCTTTCCTCGCTGTATCCTGTGTTGGCTGTTACTTTAACAGCCCTTAAAATTCACGGTGAAACTTTAAAGACAGAAAAGAGCGTTAAGGAAGCGAAGAATCGAAGAATCGTAGCTCTTTCATGAGGTTAGTGCTTCCTTTGAGAAAAAGCAGTGAGGTTAGGAGAATGAGGAAGGTGTTATTGCAATAGAAACATAAACTAAAGTGGGCTACTTCTAATTTAACAATGGGTGGCCCTGTTTTTATCAGTTTATGGTACCGTGTGTTTTTGTCTTCGTGAACACTCTTGTCATTCAGCTATATAATCACCACCTTTTGTAAGATAATCACAGGTAATTAACTTTGTAACTGTTCTTGTCCTGTTAGACTAGTAATTGCCTGTCTCTGAATCACATATCTAGGAGGTTTCTCAGATAAAGAAAGATATGATCTATCTGTAATTTCAAGTCTTTTGACAACTGATTGAGGGCCAATTGTTTTACATATGGTGATATATTTATGGCAATTCTCACTTTGATAGTGGTTCTGAAAGGCTAGACTGAGATTGAACCACACATCCAAAAAAATGCATCACCCATAATAGTGAGCTCAGTGCAATCTACCCAGACAGAGCATTTAAATTCTACTAGTTTTATGTCCTTTATAACTTTGATTTACCCTTAGATGTACTGCATTGATGACAAAATGGAACAATTCAGGTTTGAATAAAGAAAATAACAATAGCTTTATCAGTTCAGAACAAAAGTCCATCTTACCTAGTAGTCAGTCCCTGAGAGTAAGCTAAGCACCAACAGTTGCTTGAAGAGGAAAAAACACCCATGGCTAGTGATATTTTACCAGAATATATTCCCCGGCCTCCAAAAATCTGTATCTCAAGGGCATATTGAGATGCAGGTATAGTACTTTAATTGAATAGCCTTATGTGGTTTTCTAACATGAATTTGTCCACATCTTAATCACTTTTTAATGTATCAGACATGGATGCATGTGAAGTTTTCACATTCATTCTGTGATCTGGAACTCTACAATTTAGGCACAAACTGTATGGAAGACCATGTTAATTTGTCTGCTTTGCACTTGCTCATGTGATGCCCTTATTAATCTTCCTCACATATACCCCTTATAATTTTGAAGATGTGCATCAAATTTTTCTTCAGTAACTTTTTTTCCCAGCCAAGAGAGTCCTAGTCCACTCACCTGTTCCTCATACAGAAGAAAAGAGAAATTTTCTCTGTACCTGCCATCCTTGAATGGGCTCCAGACTAACAAAGATGTTATATGTCTTACTGCCCAACTTGCTAAGTATTATTATCCAGAATTATGTGACTCAACACTCTTTTAGCTGCTATGTTACCACTGCATTAATAATTATTGGGGACGGAAGCTGGGAAATATAAATATCAATCTTTCACCTTCAATGTTGCTGTTGCTTGGTTAGTTGGCTGACATATTTTTTATTTGTGTTTTAATCTCAACTGCTTAGCATCGAGGCTTAATTCTTCTTTTACTGTTTTGACCACTGTAGCGGAAATTGGCTCATGTAAAATGATATCTGGGGAAAGGAGGATCAGGGCCGTTTTGTCTGTTTGTTATTGTTTTACTTACTAGAGCAACATCATGGAAGAAAGATGTCATTGTAACCGTGCTTCAGGCCTAGTAGCTTCAGAGCAGCTTCACTGGAGGGAATGAGAGAAGGCTTTCACAAACCCTCTTCAAGAAGCTTTCTAGGAAAAGACCTCTGGAGGGGAGAAATTAGAAGGCAGCAGCCCAGCTCTCCAAACCTGCAGCCCTTCACTAGATGGCAAGACCTTGTGCTCTCTGCCCTGGTACACTCCCTCTTCAACAAAACTGATTTGGAGAAGTTTGGGGTTTTGCTCTTGAAAGTGCACCCAGAAACCTTCTGCAGAAACACAAACTCTAATACACTGCTTCATGTTGTGGTCGATTTAAATAAGACTGTTGCTTCTCCTGTCTGAAGAAGGTAATATTTCAGAGCAGTGCCAGGAATCATGGAAAATAAAACAACAACAGGCTACTTGCAGATGTTTGTAAATTGCTGCTGTTATCAAGAAATAAAGCTCTTTGTTCACTGGTAACTAAATATAAACAAACTTTCAATTAGTTTTTAACAACACGGCAGAGGAAAATATGTTGGAGCATTTTCTATTCAATTAACTTCGGTTTGGTATATAAAGGTTTCCCTATAATACCTGTCATTTGTATTCAAAATTTTTATTATTACAGAATTATTTTGTCAGAGCTCAGAATGTTGAAGGTAAGAATCTCGGGAACATCTATATGTCATGTTAGAAATTATCCTTTTGCTTGAGTTTAATTTTACTTGAGGTCAATTGAATATTTGCAGAAACTTCTCAGGTATGTGGTAATTCTCTGCCATGTGGAAACTTGGTCTGCATATCTTATGAGAAATAATGTAGTCTGGCTCAACTACAAGTTATTGAACTATATGCAGCAATCATTTAGTGAAATTCTGTGGCCTGTGTAATGCAAGGAGCTAGACTAGATTATCATGATGGTCATTTCTGGCCTTAAAATAAATGGAATCTATGATATAAGATTGGCTTTATTCAGGTTAATCATCATCGGCTGAGTTTTGCCACTCATACGCATGTTGAGACTCATTCAGTTCAGGGGACTTACTCAACATTCTGTGCATCAGGAAAGAATCAGACCCGTGCTAATGAATGTCATGGTGCAAAAGGGATTTGAATAATGAGAGAACACACCATTTGAAACAACCTGATGGCTTATAAATAGTAGGTTAAATATATGAAGTACCAAGGTGAAAAGGCTTTGTTCTACCCTTTGGCCAGTATCCATAAAGCTCAAAACACTGTTCTGAAGAGCAGAACAGTGGGGTAAATTCAGGGAAGGCAGAAATGGAAAAACTCTGCCCCCTCCCTGGCATGGATCACTGCTCACAGCATCTTTCTCCATCTTCTGCAGGGACAGCATGGTGGGAACCAGTGGCAGAATTGAAATCACAGCAACATTGCTCATACACCCTCAAACCCCAGTGCTATTCGGACTTTGATTAAATGTCCCAAGACAGAATTCAACACCTGTCTGAAAAGTTTTGCACCTGGTTTCAGTGTTTGACTCTGGTACGAAGAGGAGCAGAGGGAACACACCTTGGATTTCTTCCAGAACTGGCTTTCAGTGCACTCCTGTGTGCAAACAGAAACAGGAGGTCAGCAACGAAAGAAAGAAGCATCATTGCCACAACTGCCACTGCCAGGTGAGGTGATCCTATCTGCATCTGTCAGTGGGGCTGTCACTTCATCACTGCTGGCTTTGGAGGCAATGCTAATGGCTGAAGGCTTTCGTGTCCCTGCTTGTCTCATTTCCTCATCCCGCAGTGAGCTGCCTTGGCAGTTGTGTCAACACAGGTTTTTGCAAAGCCATGTTAGGAACCAGACCTGGAGATTGGCAACAGAAGATTATTTCTCTTAAAAAAACCCCACACATTTGGGATGGAGGCACTTTTTAACCCAGATCAATACACTGATCTCCACCAACTGACTGACAAGACAGGAGAGCACACCACAGCTGGAGAGAGAGCAAACAGATGGAACGGGAGGGGGAGATGGGGACCTCACAAGCTACTATTGACCCCAAAGGAAGCATTCCTGATCCTGTGGTTCTGCTGCACTTCAGGATAAACAAGATGTCTGTATAGCAGAACATTGTCACAGGATCAGGATTTCCCATTTCAAAAGTAACCATCAGATTAGCCCCACATTTATTTTAAGTACCTCAGCTTTGGCCTGCTGTTCATGTAGCAGCAGCAGTTAATTTTCCTGTGACAATGTTCTATTCTACTGACATTATCTCTTAAGTATAAGACTATTCTATTAAGGTGGATGAATTGAATTTCATTTCCTCTCACTTCAAATAATGGCATTCTATTCACATTGCTTTCAGTACATCATGGCAGAGTATGGACTTTTGTTAGAGGCTGGCACCCGCTAATGCTGTTATAGTAAGGGTAGAGATTTCCATTATAAATCCTCTTTTACGGTGTTTTAAATCAGCTATAAAAAGTTCCCTCCAAGATGAAACTTGGCACCAGAAAAAAAAAAAATTAAGAATGATTTGGCTTGGTTGTTTTAAATGTCTTTCAATTGTATAAATGGAAAAAGTTTATCAGTTCAAGACGTATTTAAAATTTCTATAAATCAGCATCTCTTCAGCTCAAGGATATAGTTTGACATTAGTTCATAATGTACTCTAATTGCTTTTTGTATTATGAAAAATAACAAGTTCTTAAACTTTGGAGAGTGTGTCTTCTACATGTCAAGTAACTACTTTTCATAAGGAGTTTTACTGCATATATTCCAAATATGTTTTTATCCCAAAGAGATGTTAAAAATAACATATTCATAAATCTGCCTTAATTCATGCTTCCATGGTAAACTTTTAACGCTTATGAAACAGCTGTTACAGTCAATATTTTTTTGTGCTATAACAACTCCCTGTTTAAAACCCATGATGTATCCTGATTCAGAAAAACATTTAACCAGGGCTCACAAAGCAGGACAAGGAACAAACAAGACAACATGGAAAAGTTGTCCGCTCTGCCAGGCAAAGCGGCTGGGCTGGACGACCACACACTCTCGAGAACATGGCAGCTGTGGGCTCTCTCTTCTCTGACTCTGCTGTCATCTGCATGTCCCCTTCAGGCTTTTATCTCGAACACACCATTCACTGCATCACCCCTAAAGAAATCCCTTTGTGAGAAGGCTATGTCACAAAATAATAAAGAAAATTCTGGACATAGCAAATTCTCCTCAATTTTAACACTATCAAAATATATAGCATTTTACCAGCAGCCACAATACAGAGAACATATGCAAGTTTTTAACTTTAACAGCAAAACACTTGGGTTTATATTTGTAACTTTCTAAATTATTGTGTCTATTTGATACTTTTTAACTTGCTGACAAAGATAGAAATCTGTGTATTCATTATTTGTTGAATATTCATTGGTCAGTAAAATGCCCACCTACTCTCTCTTATTCACAAACCTTTTTATTAACCCCACAGCTTTCACTGCACCTTATCAAGCACGACATTAAAGTCCAAATACACACTCTTCAAATGCTCACATATGTTACATCGCACTAAAACCTGCATAAGAAGCATTAATAGGTGAATGCATCACAGCAATTACACATTACTGTAATGTGCTGCAATCATGAGAAAAACATTAAAACACATACTGCTCACAGATGTCACCAGCTTCCAACCTGAAGCCTGTTAAATGCCTGACTCCAGGTTTCTAAGTAGTAACTGGCATGAGCAGGCATCTACTCTCAGGCTAGCAAATTTAGTCTTTTCCCACCAGTCCCCTAAATGTTCATTACATTCTTCTACAGATATTCAGGGTGAGCAAAATAGTTTTGTTGTCCCACTGAGATGACCAGGAAAATCTTCTCTAGGGAAGTCACATCTTCCACAAAAGCTGAGTGAATAGCAATGCCCATATAGACAAGGGGAACAAAATTTCCATTTCTCGTTGCAGAAAATGTCCAGTAAATTAGAAATTATGAACTTCAGAGCAGTGCCTATCAATACGGTTGGGTTCTCCAAGCAGTCGTTAGCCTGGCTTTCACACACCACGATGAAGAAACTCCTTCCATTTAAGAATTCACCAGTGCAGTGTGAGGAACAGAAGGAGAGCATAGATATCTCATGCATTTCACTGACCATTTTAGGAAACCAAATAATGAAATATTATTAAAAGTCTTCTGTCTGGTACCCTGTCTTTTGATCCAGCATAGTCTTGCTAAATCCTTTACAGCAGTGTCGCAAGCTGTTCTACCAGCATTGAACAATTTATCTACATACCGAGCTATGAGAAATACCAAGCTCTCAGATAGCTGTAGCAATACAGGTAGTTTTCATGTGAGACATCCACTGCTACAGGAACCGGTTAGAGAAACACGCTTCAGCACTCAGTGCTTCTGTTACCAGATGTGCAACACCAGTCACAGCAATCCTTTGCCATTGACTGATGTGCAAAGTATGAAGTCACCTCAAAACAAGTTCTGTGTGCGGGATTTTTATTAGCTTCCACATTTTGAGATCACGCCTGAGCTCTGCAATCCCTTTTATGACTTTTTGATATCTGTGCAGAAGCCTATTTTTGCTAATCACCAGGATAATAACACATTAGTCCACACAGCTGACAATACCTGAAGACCAGTATGAGAAAAGAACAACAATAATGTAATTTGACTCCAAATTTTGCTATCTGCTATTTGATTCCTACAGTGGAAAATAAGATGAACTACAGCACATCAGCTGAGGAAGGTACTGTGGGATCTATAAGTGGAATTTAGAGCATTTCCACTAAAATATCACCATCCTAAGCAGAAGTCATATGGCAGTTTGGACAATCGTGATACAGTGTGTACACTCAGAACAGTCAGTAGTTGTTACAGATCATTTCACATTTTCAATAAACAACAAAAAAGCACACAGCAAATTTAACTGCACACATACCTAAATGTCTTAATGATCAGAAAGAGGGGGATTGCACACATGGATAAGATAAGCCTATATGCTATTCCAACCCCTAAGTAAATGCATTAAAAATTATTTCCTCTTTGGGCAAAAAGCTTGTCTACATGGGAAAGCAGATTGGAAGAGCTACTTGAAAATAAGTGCCAAAATAGGGTCACACTGCAGACAAACCGATATCATGATCCCAGTTTTGTAGAAATTTTCTGACCTGAGAATGACCACAAAGGTCCCCAGGGTAGGTTTTAGGAGAGTCACTTTGCTAGATCCCTAGCAGTGTGAGCCGAAGCACTCAGGAGCTTGTACAGAGGAGAATGAGCATGAGTATGCCTATTGGGCTAATAAAGAGAATAGAAAAGAACATGAACCACCCATGGTGATACTGCAGCTTGTGTGTTGCAAGAAGGAGAAAAATCAAGGTCTTCAGGTGTCATTCGTAAAAATGTTCATACCAGATATTGAAGATATGGGGGCCTTAAGTCCCTTTCCCATGAATGCAAGTGATATAACAAGTAACAGGCAAATATATATATAAAACAAATAATATAGTTGGCTTGAAGGATGGTTTGGATCATCTTGATTTCAGAGGACATATGTGAGGGTGTGGAAAGGCAACAATTTCTTGATCTAAGAAAATGTGCTAGTGAAAGCAGTGGAGTTAGCATGAGAACACATGCTGCTGGTAAAATAAGACATTCATGGGCACTGGGGGTCAGATGTGCTGACACTTCTGAGATAACTTGATTGTGAAATTGCTGCATTAATGTTTCAGAGGAAGATGTGTAAAGTTAAAAAAAGATAAAACCCTCTTCACTTTCCTAGCTTGAGCAGTTTAAGAGATGCTCAGCTGTGACTAGAGAGGAAAGGATGCCAACTTTCCAGCGTGTGTGTGCACATTTCTTTTGCTCATAATTAATAGCCCCTGTGCTTGCTAAGTTTTTGGAAAGCATCTCGCAGCCTACCTAGGTAATGCCTTCTGACAACGTTTTGAAGATCAGTTATGTCATATGGCTGCCTTTTAGAAAAAAAATTGTAATGCATAGCAGTGCCATATGGCATCTCTGAAGAATCAGCCGGATTGGACAGACATTCATTGGATAAAGTCCCACAGCACTTGGAAAAGAATGTAGTCCTGTTGCCAAAATGTGGCCTTTGTTAATCTCCTAACTATTATTGTGCAGAAACCAATTCATCTGTATTAATTATAAACAAATTTTAATTACTTCAGTAAAAGCTCATTATACAAATATCTAATGCCAAACAAGCTGCCTTAACCCTTTGTTAGACTCCAAAGAAAACTTTAGATGTTTGATTGTGGGTGTTCTGAGAAAAGCTGAAATTTCAGCAAGATTGCAGAGTACAATTGTGTGACATTTATGTTTTCCTCTTTTCATATTTCATGCTGTATGTGTGTTTTACAGCCTCTATCAAAATAGTGTGTCTGTGGGTATAAAAGGCCATTTACACCTCAAATCTGAGAACCCATAACTGAACCTGACATTTTCTATTGCTTAAGATTTCAAAGTAAAATATAGTCCATTTAAAATTGCAATGATTCGCAATGGCATGAATAGCATGACAAACTGTGACCTGTTCATAATAAAGCATTCACCACCATCCAGGCTTGCTTGCTGTTTTGCTGTCTGGCTTGTAGACCTTTCATTGACCAATCCATCTGAGATGTAAGGGCATGGTGTTTGGGGGTAGCTAAGGTGCAGCTGTTGATTCTGCAGTCTGCACCCACCAAAAGACTATTGAGTCTGTTCCCTCTCACCGGAATATGTGTTTTACCATAAAGTTAAGGAAAACACTACAGTTAGTTACACTCACCGAGTCTTTGTGTAAACTTTTTGTTTTTCATGTGTACAGATTTGTCCTCTCTAGCTTGGATTCTTCCATTTGTTGGAGTCACTTTTTGTGCCATGATATAGCGTTCCTAAATCCAGCATAGTCTGCCCAAGAGATTGGTCACCATAAAAAATGGTTTTAATTTCACTTTAGCATGGATGGGTGGCAGTGCTCTTCCTTGTAACTTGGCTATCATCAAGAAATGCTCTAGGAGTCTGGAGAGGTTAACTCGTTCAGACTGCTCTGCCACATGACATATAACACAATGGGCCCAAGGTCAAGAAAACACAAAGAAGGACCCTGGAGTTTTGCCATAAGTTTCAGCTTTGAATGAAATCCAAAACTCAGCGGAAAAAAAAAAAAAAAACCAACAAAAAAACCCCAAAAAACAACAAAAGACTTTAGAAGTTTCTTAGTTTGAGGTCAAAACCATCCAACCTATCTTAACTATCCATCTTACTTGAATTATTAGAGCATACATAACCTTATAGTATGAAACTGTTACGGTCTTAAATCTCTCCAGACTTGCTGAAAAATTGACCCACCTTAATGAAACCTACAGGAGTTTGACATACTGAGGGTTACAAATGACATTTCACAATTATATGTATTTTCTTATTTCACAGGAATTTTCCTATCAGAAAGCATAATCTTAAAAATTCATACTTGTGTATAAATTTTTTTAATAATACGTGAACTTGGGTGCTATCTGTGGGGTTTTTTCACCACATCAACCCTCTTGTCTTAAGAAACATTCCCAATAGCATTCAGATCACTCTTTGGACCGCAACACTTTAAAATCAATAGAGCCACTTTGTGTCTTCTTCCTGACTTAAACTTTGGCGTTCCCACTAAAAAACCCTGTCTCACTTCAATTTTTCTGCTTTTGCTGTATTGGCACAAATATTGTCACAAAAGGTAATTCCAGGCTAATTAATACATGGTTTTATCTTTATCTCTTCATTTGAGTCTTTCAGCAATGTTGTCTCTAACCATCAAGGTTAAGTACACTTTCTCTATACTAAGATAACAGAAGCACACTCACATACACTGGCCTATATGTAATGGCCTTATGACCACTGAATGGCCTTATGACCAATAAATGGTCTTATATGCAATGAATACTCTTTAAAATTAGGGATTGTAAATTCCAATGGCCAGTGCAAACTGTTGAGCAAAGATGTTCTCTGGCATAGCAGTCTGTTTTCCTGGAAATCACTGACTGAAATGTTGTCTAGAGAGCTAATTTCTTCTATTTAGAAGACAGAGGGAATTCATAGAAGGAGAAATATCAAGCGGACAGTTTTTGCTAAAAGCTTGCTAATCCACTACACTTCTAGGAAACCGTATCTCATTTTGCATCCAAATGTACTGGTATCTATAATAGAAAATTGAGTCACAAATGCTGAAATCCAAGGACTTTTCAAATATAAAATTGCCATAGATAACTACTTGGTTTCCTGTTGTGTTTATAGGAAACTTTCATGTGAATTAAAAACTAACATTAAGATTGAAAATGTCAGATCTGGATGCCTAAAATTAAATACCTATGACATACTGAGATACCTGATTATTAGGTACTGGGTACTCAGAGATCCTAATTATAGAGTCTTCACTGAAGTAATATTGACATTATACATAATTTTTATAAATAAAGCAAGCAATCTGTGTTTTTAAATACAGATTTATGTATCTAGCTTTAAACAACCATGCTGATATTACTACACTAAGTAAAACACTTTAGTAAGGGGCAGATGAGGAACAAAAGAGTATTTTCCAATTCTCTTCACAGAGGTTCTGTCTTCCTAAGGAGCTCATTTTATTTCAGCTAAGTTACAGAAATAATATGTTTTCATTATATCCAAAATAAAAAGCATGGAACCAGAAATTCTTATTACTGAAAAATCAAATATGCTGTAGAAAATGTGTGCTGAAAGTCTTACATTACATTTTATGTTTTGCCTACTTGGTCTTTTTTCCCATTATCTCTTACAATTAGGCCTTAGTAAATTGAGGGTTACAGTCAAAAACAGCAAGGAAGAATCATGAAGCTGGCAGGACTGACTGTGCAAGTAGCCAGAGCATCTGTTTCAAAACAGTGCCATGAAATGAAACTGCAGGGAAGAAAACGCATCGAGGAAAGAGATGCATTATCAAGAAACCAGAGGCAGTCAACAGGAAAAAGCCAGAGAAACCCAAATTAAAAATGATACAAAATTTGGTGCCACCAAAATAGGTGACAAGTTATGCACTGACTACGAAGGTTAGGGTAGCCTGGACCTTGTCTGGAGAATGTCAGAAGTGAAAAGCACCTACCATACCACAAATAGAGTACGCATGTGCTGAAGTGGCCAAAATGGAGAAGTCCCTCACTAGTAAGCTGTGGCTCCTTTTTGAAACTGCCAGACCCTGACCAGAGTAACTGCTGGGACTTGTATGGGATGTGTTTTTGTAATCTTTTTTCGTGTTTGTCTTTGTACTATATTGACTGTATAACATGTAAAAAATAATTAACCAGGAGCAATTAAAAGCAGTCCATCAATACTGCAAGGCCAACTTATATCTGACCAAATGCAGCAGGGGAAGCTAATGTGGGAAAGCAGAGAAAGATTTAGGTTTTGCATATCAGGCCTGGACTATCATTCTGTGCTGGTGTAGAGTTGTTGAGAGCAAAATACCAGGGGAGAAGTCAAAAAAGTAGCAGGACACTGTGTTGCCATGTTGTATGTGTATTAAAGAGCCCTGGTACAGCTTGGAATAACACCCTTGTAGGAAACACTGTTGTTTCCTTTTAACAGCTAAAGGAGCTGGGGTTTCTAATGGTAACAAGCTTCAGTATTTGTGTCAGACCACATTCAATATGCTTTTGTACTATCAGCTAGGGAGAACTCTGTGATGGACCTTTGTGCCTCAGGTTAATAAAAACTTCAAAAGGAAGTTGATAAAGGACAGCATAGTATTTTTTTCTTGGAAAAAAAATAATTACAAAACCTATCAATGTGAACCACTGTACTTTTCTTGGCTTTTAATATTAAGCAATTAGCATTACTCTAAAATTTACCACAGCACAAATTAATAATAGGTTTATTTTAAAATTCTTTAAGGCTGACTGATTAATATCCTGGAAAGAAACCATTTCTGCCTAGTGCATGAGACTATTTTCGTTTCCGTGATGCTGCAGTTTCTAAGCTTATGAAGAGGTTTGGAGAGGTTTCCCAATTTTGATCATTTTACATTAGGACAGACTCAGTCTGAAGGAAAGTGTGCCTTGACACAGCTGCCAGTGATCCCTTTGGGTTTATGGCTCTGTGTTGATGCCCTTTCCTGTCAATGATGAACTCACACACGTGTCACAGAGTAGGTTTTGATTTACTGGGTGTTACAGAAGGTATATAACTTTGCTGAGATTTTCTTTCATTGGGAGAAAAGCTGGTGGCTTGTGACTATTAAAATCCATCACCAAGAGAAGAAGGGGATTTCCTCCTCTGTGGTTCTCCCCTGGAAGCTGTCATTAGGCTTCATTTGTTGAGTGGGGATGGGGTAGGAAGCTGGCTGTGCTGTCTGGAGCTGAGAGAACTACATGGGTCCTTGGGTGATCCCATGCTGGTGACTTTCTGTGTGTTGTACATGAGTTGTGGCTCTTGTTCATGCTGTGCCTCCATTTCCTCACTTGCTAACTGGATCTTTTAATGTAATGTGAATTACATTGGTGAAAAGCACTACGTAAGAGCAGAGCACTATGATAAGAAGCTGAGAGAATATTTGTAGCATTAAATACTGTGATCATGCACTTTATGACATGGTACTGTTATAAACACTTTGTACTTATCAGAAAGCCTGTAGATCATTTCCCCTCATCTTCATCTATACCAAGAAACACAGTTGCCACAAAACCAGATCTATTCTTGATTCCTTTTTAAAAGAAACTATGCTTGCCAATTCTGCTGAGTGGTTGAAAAAAGCACAAAACTTGAAACAGTAGATTTGATAGTGTGGGTACCCTTTGAAATGATCTGTGGTATTTTTTCTACAGATACCAATCCCACAGTGTTGCATAATAACATCCAAATAGTGAAACCAGCTTCCTGAGAAAGACATTGTTAGTCTGGAAGAATGACCCACCCTGTGTAGGAAGCTAAAACATACAGAAATAAAAGAGGTGACAGAGCTTTTCTTCTCTCTTGTTGTAATTTTAAGTCCCATATTTACGCACCACGAGTAGAGGAAATGATGGAGGGAACTCCCTACTCCCTCTACTGGGATGAACCAAGAGACCCACTCCAGACACCTCTCCTTGTATTTTTATATATATATTTACTAAATGTTACTTTCCCCAAAGCCTATTTTTTTGTAAGTAGGTCATACCTCAACATGCGCAACTGATCCTCTGTTGTTATCAGCACCCTATTTCTGAAAGACTGCAGGCACTACTGCACAGTGTGTGCTATGGGTAGGGTAAATCTGGCTATTGGCAAGTTGGCTTTATATAGATGATGAAGTCTGGGTCTCAGCAGGGAAGCAGTGTTACTGCTGGATAACCTGAGGGCACTGTTTTGGCCTTATCAAAATTGGTAGAGTTGTCAGGTAGACCTGACAAAACCAACAGCATCACCAGAGCAGAGCAGAGGTGGCGGTGGTCTTTTTGTGCCCCCTATAAAGGTGTAAATCCCATAAAGGAGCAGGATCTCCTGACCAGCAGTGATGGCAATGGCAGTGAGCTCCATCCCATCTGACTGTGTACAGCAGAACTGAAAACCCTCACCTGCACTGAGGGGATTCACACTGGAGTTTGTTTTGGAAGGATGTTTCTGTGAGAGCTGGGGCAGAGTAGTGGGGCCACTCCTGGGTATTCCTGGCTGCTATAGGAGAGAGAGGTTTTTGGCAGATAAGTTTGTGCGGAGATCCCTGTGACCTTGACACTGAGAATCTGGTACAGGCTCTAACCAACGTGTTGACATATAAACTGGGGTGGTTTTCATATTTCTGATAAAAGTACAATGATGACTTCAATGACTAGCAGAAGGTAGGGATCATACTTTTTTTTTCCCCAAATCCTGTATTCTCTGTTACTCCGGTTCTCATGGGAAATATAGGTACTTGGTAGTATGGAGAAACACTTGCAAATACAATGAAGCAAGTTTTATTTCCTAATTCACAAGGTCAAAAGTATGAGTATGATTATAGGAACAGCCATCACCACAGGATATTATTTTTTTAAGGAAGACCACCATGACACACTGAACATTGACCCCAGCATCGCCACTGGCCACTAAGAAGTTGCACCTGTGAAACAGAGTAGCTCTTTCTCTCTCTTTATAGTGTTTTCTGACACCATATCAGAAAGTAATTACTTAACAAAGTGTAATGCTGTCCGGATTTCCAGACATGAATATAATCAAATGGCATGTGTGAATTTAGTGCTACGGAAAGCTTAGCACAGGGAGTGGCAATGTACACCTTAGCACATCAATTTATCCAATGTGAAGCGAAGCAGAAAATATTTATAAATCATTTGTCTTTCTAAAGGAAGGTGATGCTAAGATGTTGCCCTTAACATGTTTGATAAGCACTTTCTGATGTGATTTAAGTCTTTAGATAGACTCAAAATGAATACAGAGAGCCTTGTGGCTTTGATACAAACAAGAATGAACACATCAGAGAGCGCCTGATATGTAGGATTGTAAAGAGCTGACAAATATGCCTCACAGAAATCTTGCAGTTAAAAGCCAAGGAGGTAAATTCAAAAAAATGTGGGATAACTGCCACAGCAATAATAACTTATGAAAAATGAAAGTTTCTGTGAGAAAGAGAGAGAGAAAGAGAGAGGGAGGTAGGGAAGGAAGGAAGGAAGGAAGGAAGGAAGGAAGGAAGGAAGGAAGGAAGGAAGGAAGGAAGGAAGGAAGGAAGGAAGGAAGGAAGGAAGGAAGGAAGGAAGGAAGGAAGGAAGGAAGGAAGGAAGGAAGGAAGGAAGGAAGGAAGGAAGGAAGGAAGGAAGGAAGGAAGGAAGAAGGAAGGAAGGAAGGAAAGCTTCAGCACCCCTTATCAAGGAAATGGGACAGACCCAACATGTATACAAACCAGAAACCCTAGGGTGACTGTGTCTCCACACAGATGAAGGAAGGAGACAGCTCTGACCCCCAGCCATGCAGAAGGAATGCATGCTTGCAGGCACCTCCTTGTTTTCAGCTGTCCTTTACCTTTACTGTGGAATAGGAACTGCAGCCACCAGTGGGAAGAAATTGAGGACAGGTAAGCAGCTGAAATGTAAAGAATCAGATACTGCCAAGCCCAGTTTTGATTTCCTTGTCCTGGCTTCCCTGAGGAAGGTGCCTGTAATTTCTACTTCGCTTTGGTGACAAGGGATCAGGCTGGTCCTGGGAGTTTCAGTCGGACTCTTTGGCTTTAAGCAGTGGAAAGCTGAGACAGGTCTGGGACGTGAGCAATTTGAAATCACTCTCTTTGCATTTTTGTTTGCTTTTTTTTTTTTTTTTTTTAAATAAAAGTCTAAAAGTCTAGGGCTACACTGAAGAACCACAGGGTAGTGGTCAAAAGCTCAGCTGGACAGAGACATGCCACTCACTGAATCAACAACTGCTTTGGTTATTAAGGCAAAGATCCTATTCTAGTAATTTTTTTTTTCTGCTAATAATGTCACTACAGGTAAATCTTTCAAACAGGTTTTGCACAGTGCACAGAGGAGGTAAGGCCTGCTTGGTGAAATCTGCCAAATTCAGGAAAAAGTAGTTTAACCCAATTGAAGTGGTATATGTTTCTCTCATGCTGAGTATTGCCTAAAGTTGTATTTTCCAGGTTAAAAGAAATCTTTGTAGGATGGTAGAGAGCTACAGATTAGAAGTCAGAACTGAACTGATACTTGGCTTGCTTCTTTGGTATCAGTTGTAGTGAAAATACCACACAAGTAAACTTAAGAGGTCTTTTTTTGGTCTGTTCTTATCAGCAGAAAAATATAATTCATAATCAACCAATATGCTAATATCCTTGCAAGATGCAGGTGGAGACTCAGACAAGGTCTACTTCATCATGACAATGCTGAAATTATAACATCATTCAGAAGTACTGTTTTGGTCATCAGTTTGGTATCACAGATAGCTCAGAAAGATTCCATAGGAGTTTCTGTAAGCCCTAAACAGAGTATGCAATTATAATTGTATTTTTTGGGGAGTTTGAGAAACATTGCAGCATTAGGGTTAACACAAGTCCTGAAGGCGATTGAAGCTGCTGGACTAAAATTAAACAGGAAAATACAGGCTATGGCAGTCAGGATATATGACGGACATGAAATAAAACGAAGGCAGAAAAAAAAAATCAAGACTATATTTGAAATACCAACATGTAAAAATGTATCAGAACTAGTATGGTTCATCAGCATGATAAAATCTGAAGCAAATTCATACTTAACCTCTCGTTAAAAAGGCCAATCTTTTTTATAAACTGCTTAGAACAGACACTGAAAAGAAACGGGATAAAGAACAGGAGTGTGCTTTTGAGAGTTTAAAGACTCTATTGACTACATCCCCAGTTCTGGCATTTTATGATGTTTCTAAGTCTACAGCTGTTTCAGCAGATGCCAGCAGCTATGGTCTTGGTATGGTGCTACTCCAATTACATGGACATGATTGGAAACCTGTAGCTTATTGTTCCAGATAGCTTTCAGATGCCAAAACCAAGCACAATCCAATAGAGAGAGAATATTGGGCAACCATATGGGCACACAAAAGAATGATATAGTATGTTCTTGGTCTTGATAATGTCTAATGACAGCCCCATGACACCCATGTTATTAATAAGGTACTGTTTAGACTGTAGAGATCATTCATGCATTGGAAATACAGACAAATTCCCCTGTTGCAAAATCTGCTCACATTAAGTTCATCTGGAAACTTATGGAGATCATTCTCGTCAGCAGAAGCGGTCATCAAGGCCAAAGTGTAAGCCGGTGTCCTTTTGACACACTGGCATCGCTGCAGAAACCAGATGGGTTAAACTAATCATATATGGCTTATGCACAACTGCTACATGTATTTGCAGTGATCTAACCCTGCTAGCTCAGGCATTTCTCAGCGACCATCCATGGCTTCAGCAAGCGGAGAGATCGCTGAAGTCTGAGACTAGTTGCCTATAATTAAGAACTGTTCAAATTTCTTATATCTTTTTTCTAAGAGTTGTAATTTGTCTATTAGAAGTGATTACAAAAGATACATTAGGGACCCTGATACTTACCCAAATGCAGGGCAGTATATTAGTATAATAGTTCCAGGTAAGTAGCTCTAAAACCATGGGGTAAAATCATGAATCTCATGATATCCAGAAAGAAAGAATTCAGAGAACTGTCATACACACAACATTAACTGGGAGACTTCGGGAAAGAATAGCAAAAGCAGCATCTGAAGGAGAAAAATGTCTAGTTTGTTGTTTGGAGTTTCTCCTTTTTCTTTCCTTTTCTTCTTTTCTTTTAAGATGTGTAGCTATCCTGCTTCCCATTCATTCCACACATAAGTAGAACACAGAAAAGTTTTTATATATATACACAAACACATATATATGTATATATGTGTATATATATATAAGCGAGATACTTCGTGAGATACACAATGCCTGTGAGGCCTAATTCAATAGCTTTTGTGATGTGAAATAACCCCCAACACACCACATTCAGCTTGATAAATGACTCTGCTTAAAGGCCTTCAGATGAAGAGATGCTAACTCCAGGAATCCTCAAACTTTCTTCTTTAACAATTGGAGTGGATCCCAAAGCCTACACAAGCTTAAATTAGGAAACCTTGTTCTGATATAGCTAAATAGAAAGTATATTAGACTCTCTCAGCTTTTTTCATTGGCTGTTACTGACATCTGAAATGCTGAGTGAGTGACACTGATCCCTATAAGGAGATAATTTTGTTGAAGAATACTAAATTTAATAAACAGAAATCTCCAGCTTTGCAATTGGAAATCTGAGGGAACCAATTTCACAGAAGTCCCAGAAAACAGAGACTGACTTCATCTAGAAGCCTACAGTTCATCAGGATCTGCAATTTGCTGCCGTGTAGCAAATTTCCACTAGAAGATTGTTTATGAATTGAGAAAGGCAAAGGGAGGACATGGGAAGATGTATATTGTTTCCTCAAAACTATATGAGAAGATAAACAAGGAAGCCTGGGAAGCTTCCAGGCGAAACATGTTAAGAGAAATAGGAAAAGCAACATCAGATATACTGCTTGGGTTTAAATAATGGGTTGAATAATTACTCACTGTGAGAAGAGGGAAATACTTCTGTAAAAAACCACAAAGGTATTCATTAACCTTCTTACAGTTATCTAGTCAATATAAAAGAATTCTCATTATATAAAATAGAAATTTAAAAGGACAAAGTAGAAGCTCACGCTGTATCACCAAATAGACAAATACAAATGATTCATCAACTCTAATTTAGAATCTGAACCTTTTTTTAATTTTCCTTGCAGATTTGACATGTCAGAGCTGAAAAGCAGAACTGACTGTAAGTTCTTCCTTCAGCTGCTAACCCAGGGTAGATCTCATGGTTATGAGACCAAAAGCCAGCCCCCACTTATGCAGCTCCGTAAAACACAGATATTAATACCCTTCCCCAAACTCACAGATAGCAGAGAGATATTGGAAATGCAGATATTTAATGAGAAATGGTCTGTTTCTGACATAGGACCTTCCAAAAAGCATATTTTCTAGTTCTTTAAACTGCCTGTAAAGTGGCAGGGGCTGCTGTAAGCTGGACCATTCACAGCATCACTTCTCATAGGTGATGAAAGCGTCTCAAAAGTCACATCTTCTTGAGCCTCTTGGATGACTTAGAGACACAGTTTATAAGTTGTGTCACTGCTGACAGTGAAAAAACACAAGTCAAAATAGGGAAATTAATCCTTTACATATTTTAACATGTTTACGTCTTGCAGACTAAAGATAGTTTCTATTTTTGAAATTTTTTAAAACACCTTCTAAATTTGACTTTCTGTATGTAGGACACAACTATCAAATACATTATGTTTACTTTTTTTACCCCTGGTTAAAAGGCAAGTAATTGTGTAAGAAGGAAAGAAGTTTGAGCTAAAAATACATTATTTGAAAAGAAGAGTATTTTTAGTAATAAGGTCTGTGAGCGTTCTAGTTCGGCTCCTTTCCTAGGAAATCAGTGGCCAAACACGTCAGTTATTTCAGTGAGACAGAATCAGGTTGTTTCTGCAGAAGGGCAATAAATTATTATGGCACTTCGGATGAGATTCTGACACATACAGCAGCACCTAATTTCAAGAAAAGTTCCAATGAACTGACAGAATACACCAGAATTGGTTGATACTCAGTTCAACTAAAGGTGGCTGAATTTAGCTCTTTATTTTTTTAACCATATAACATATGGGTTTTCTTAGGCATCCTCATTGTTACTCTCCCTTTAAAATGTAATTTTGTGCATTGCACTGTGTAGTGTTAAAAGTGTTATGTTTATTTCCTCATTCTATAAATAGCATCTCTCACACTGCTTTGCTCTTTCTGACTATTTCTGTATTAGGGTTTATTTACTTCCTATGTCCTCTTAACTTCCATCTTTAAAAGTTTTTAAAAAGAAAGCTTTTGCCAACAAAAGGGGAAACAATACTTCTGTCTTCTATACGACATCATTTTTTAATTAATTCTACTTTTCCTATTTGTCTGAGAGGAGAAATAATAAGTGACTGATGTATCAAATCATCTTCTCTGTAATGATGTGCATATGAGACAACATTTTAAGTTGTTATTGATCTGCAAATAACTATTCCTGAGCAAATTAGATTTCATCAGTTTCCTTCTAAAAATAAAGCAGACTTTATAAATAGAGTCCAACAAATGAAGTAGTATCAAACTCAATTATCTGGCTGAGTTTTCCACAGTAGTCTGAAACTTTGAAATACCATTTTTGTTTGCTATGATACATGTGGGGTTTTTTTCAAATAAAATACCTACTTTATGTTAATGTGTGCTTTTCAGCTTAAGCTGTGTACTACACCCTAGTTAAAACTTGATTTTTAAATTGTTGTCTTGTGAATTCTAAAATAGTCATGGAAGGACTATACCTGAGCAAGGCAAAGTCTGAAGTTGATTTTGACTTGTGTATGAACAGTCAAAACATATTAAGTATATACACAATTGTAAATACAATGTAAAGTAAACTAGAATACAAGAATCTCTAAGTGGCTTCTAGAGTATTTATGGATCTGTGTGAGGGAGTTTTCCAGGTTAGAGACATATGCATTCTGCAGCAATCGCTACAATAAAAACTGCCTTCAAGAACAGACAACTTTTTTTTTTTTTTTTTACTCCAGACAGGGGCTTTAAAACCTACCTTTGTTTAACTTAAGTCTGATGCAAATATAAACAGTGGTTAGGGGTGTGTGTGGAAAATGCGGTTTCAGTTACATCATACTGAGGTCATGATATTAATAGAGTTCCCAGCTAGACCAATTTGTTTTTATTTACAGCTGGAGACATGGAGATCTGATATACCAAAAGAGGACTTCACCTCTCTTTATGCAATCTGAATGAGCCAGATTTTCAATACAGGAGCAGTGTCAACATATTGGTTAGTTGCAGCCAGCAGGGAAAGGCAGTTATATTCCCAATTTAAGTTTGTGTGCAAGTGGAATAACGTACTGTCAACATGTCAGTGAAAAAGATAAGCGAGTTATGTTGTTAGCCTTCCATATACAAAATGTCACTGTACTTTTTAGGAGATGTAGCAGCAAGGGACTGTATATATACAAAGGGAAACCTGGAACAGATCATGCACCTTGGATTCATTACTTTATAGTGGCTGTACACCATTACGTACATTACAGATGGTCACTGTCTCTAGTTACACAGTAGGTATATTTAAAAAGGGAACATGCTGGACTTCAGAGGTTGTCCTAAGAGAGATCCCCCCTTTGCCTCAGAGGCAAGGGTTCCCTGGCCTGCAGCTCAGCTTTTGAGGGACTTCTAGTGGTGTTTAGGTAAACAGCTTTGTGGCTGCTTATTTTATTACTGTCTGATAATAGACCACTATTGTTTATTGCAGGTGGCTGCCCAGCAGGTGGGAAGTTAAGGAACTGTATGCATGTGTGTTAGGGCAACGGTTTCCCCTTGTTAGGCAAGGTATCCTGTGTGAGACTGTGTGTGTGTGTTGCATGGCAGTTAATACAGCACTTATTGCTTCCAGGAACCTCAACAGCAAAACGTTTCCTGCTCTTTGACATTGATGGAAACCAAATTTATTATTTGCATTTTGGTGTTTTCACATTTGTTAGAGAAGAAGCACTAAGCCTGTATTATTTCAGCACAATCTATTCTCTTGGTTTCAGCACAGACAAAAAAATTTCATCACTAAAAATAAGTATTTTTTATTTTAAAATAAATTAAATATTAATTATTCATTTAATAAATATTCAATACCTATTATTTTGCATAAACAAAACATAGACAATGGATTAAGACAAGATAAGCTTTTCGCTTCTGTGAAAAAGAAACTTTTCAAAACATTTTTTCTCCCTCTTTTTGCTTGGTGTTGCTTTATTTAACCAGTAGAATCTTTTCTCTTGAAAAGACTTGTTTTTTAATAAGAAGCTATATTTCACTGAAAATGAGTGACAAAGCTGGCATTCCCGCAAATGACTGCCAATATATAAATCCTGTTTATGTGATCTTTTCCAAAATAACCCAGCTCCCCTTTTTCTGTCACTGTGCATATAATCTTCTGTAAAGTGCTTCAGAATGCTGCAACATTAAAGGGGTTTTAGGAGTCCTGACAATGACAAAAGGCAAACAAGAATAGAAAAAATGTCCTTAGCATATAATTTAATTAAGGAATATCCCAAATAAGGATACGTGAAGAAGGGCTAAAATCTATCACGTTAGACAAGGAGAAGACATCAAAATGTACATCAGTGGAGCTTATAAACTCCTGAAAGTAGATAGCCTCTTTTTCTTAATTTGGAAGGAATTTAATACATTTTCCTCACTACCAAAAGCAAAGGGTAAACAATAGTATAAGCAGAGAGAGAAGCAGGTAATATGTCAGCTCTTGCAGCATGTACATCACCTAGTGGACATGCTTTGCATACTAAAGGGTGGGGATCTATCCTGCTACTGCACATTTTGTGCTCCCATTATCAAGCGCCAGTCCTGGTGCATGTTTCCCCCATATGTGAAGCTGCAAAGCGCATTCAGCAACTCACCAGTCACCTGCCCCAGCCCTCTCGCTGAGCCCCTGAGCAGGGGACAGCTTTTCTGCAACACAGGGTTTCTTACGTCTTTGCTGCTTTTCTGTGCAGGGGTCAAGGTCGGATTTAGCCTGTACTCCAGCTAAACTGGGAAGGATTTTCTGAAGAAAGTATATGCAACATTAACGTGAATCCCGCAGCAGCCTCCATCCCGCTGCCATCCTCCTGACTGCACGACCTACAAAAGGTGCGTCAACAGACTGAAATGGAGTGTGGCCCACATAAAATATACTGGAAAATTAGAGGGAAAATTAGAGGGAAAATTGGAAAAATTGGTTAACGAATAGATTCATAAATTAAAGCTATCAAGGATCCAGCTTAGCATTCTGACTATTTGGTTTTATATGAACATATACTGTGCTACTCCACCCAAAGGAGTGCTTGTCAAATGAGTGCTGTAGCAACTACATGCAGCCCTGATCTGTATGCCAAGGCCCAATCCAGCTCCAACGGAAGTGGATAGCGAGATTCTCGCGTGCTTCACGGAGGGTGAAACAGAGCCTTTCGGGAGTGGAAGATGCTTTAATAGAGAGACATTGCTGAAAAAACAAGTATGGACTTAAAGTCTGCACAGTTTGAATGGAAAGCGTTTGAGGAGACTGAGCTCTGGATGGGAACATGTGACAATGTGTGACACTCCGCACTGCAAGGCAGTGACAATTAGGAAGGACATACTTGTCTCTATTTTTAAACAGCAGTGAGGTGAGTTGATATATAAGTTCTCTTCCAAGAATTTCAGTGCAGATGACTGCCCATAATATAATTATTCACAGTAAAGAGTAAGCCATGTTTCAGCTCTGAACATTTGATCGGTCTCTGTACAATCAAAATATAGTCAGATTTGGACAGCCTAGCAGGATATTTCTGCCTTCCATGTGTAACTATACTTTTACCAGCCTTTCTCTCACACAATGTCACACAGTGATACACAGTGTAAATCCTTCATATGTCAAATCAGACATGGCATCTACAGTCTGCAGAAAAAATCTGCAGGGTGTAAAGTTACCAAGTATTTGTGAGGTCTACTGTGAGGCTGCATTTTTTTTTTCCTTCCTGAAACACGAATTCATCTTTCAAAGAACGTGTTTATTTTTTCTTTTTCACTAAAACATATCTACTTTCTCCAGGAAATAAACAGACAAAAGAAAAAGGTATAGGTAAGAGAAGTTTGCAATAAGCCAGGCTTCAATCATCAGCTTTGCAATATAATGATAATACTTGATGGTTACAATCTTTTATTATTTAGGAATCACGTCAATTTATTCTCCCAGTGTGTCTGAGAAAAGTATAGTTGCCATGAAGTGGTTGGTATTTACCGCTCTCTACTATGCTTCGTTATCTGGGCAGGCTTTGTCCTTACTGGGAGCAGTGGGAAATGCTGTGCTATATGAGCCAGGGCTGTGGGTTTAATAGGTGATTTCTGTATTTTTCTCATAGAGAGACAGAAGTCTGTAAACTTTAATCAATTTGTAGGTGGCTATTAAATTGCTAATAGCTCAGAGTAGACTTTCCAGAGTTCCTAAGTCTAAGCTGATGTTCCTTCCCTATTTTGGAAGATAATACCTAGAAAGTTGATTGATCTTTTAGAGTGAAGGTACATGCCAAAGAGGAAGCTCGCTGTGGGTTTTTCTAAAGCTGTAAACTGAGAATTAGGACTCGGTGTTCAGTCCCTGACACTTCAGCAAAACATGCACTGGGACGACTGGCAAATCTCTTGTTTATTTTTCAGCTTACACGTACAACAATTGGGATGAAAGTATCACCCCACAAAGATTTTCAGGCTTAACTAAAGTTTCTAGATCTGCCACAGACAAAGGAAGCCTTGTAAAACTTGATATTTTTAAATTATTTTAAAATACTTGTAAATACTTTTGTAAAGGTTATCCCATAATTTTGGCCTTGAAATAGACCTCTATAAAACAGATAGCTTTTAAATTAGAAATCAATGCCAGACTTGTGGCTCTTCACCATTTTTGTAAATTGAAATCACAGTAGACCAAAACATGTCCTGATTTATGCTCTGTTGAGCTGGATTTACTTCAAGGTAAATTTGACCCCATATTACTACATGCCAACCAGTTCATTAAAGCTCCATGTCCCTAAATATCTGCAGAAAAGGTAATTTATCCAGATCATAAAACATATTTTAAACATATTTTCAAAATCAACCAAATTTTCTAAGCCAGCCACAGAGGCAGAAAAATATTACTATAAATATGCTTATAAATATATATATAAATGCTTCCCCCCATTCTGGAAATGTGTATGTGCTCATGATAAACACACGGAAAGCTATTTTGCATTCAATAGGTCTATTTATATGCTTAAAATTAGGCATTTGTAGCTTTGCAAGATCAGGCCTATCGTATATGTGCGTGTGCGTGTGCGTGTGCACGCCTGTGCACTTGTACATGCAGGAATAAAGAATGCAGCTCGATTAGAAGCTTTATTCTATGTTCACCCTTTTACTTAACATTTGACATTTGAAAAAAATGAACCTAAATGTCCAGGCAGTTCTGACAGTTCCAATCCATTATCTGCAACCTGAAAAAACCCACACTTTTTACTCAATATATGAAGTTGAAGTGGGTTGTTTTTTTTTTTTTTTTGGTGGAGACGCCTTCTTTATATAGTGTCGACACGATAGCAGAAGTACTGGTTTGCTCTAAGTTGTATGACTGACAATAGTATTCTCTGAAAAACATAGAAGGGAATAACTGATGAATCGGAAAATATATGGATGCCTAGTGAAATGATTATGTAATGAAACACGAAGTCAAACGGTGGCATGCTTCTATTAATTGTAGATGATAGTAATTAATTTTCACTGCAGTTGTGATCGTGTCGCTGCTTTCAGAAGAATCCAGAATCCCCTTCCAGGAAAGTGTGAAATTGCATCTGGGTTCTGCAAGCCATGAAAGCCTATAAATTTCTTTAAAAAAAAGAGAGGGAGGCCTTCGTCGATACTGTACTTTAGAAAGAGGGAAAAACAAAGGGAAAAAGAAAATGATAATTGTTTTCTCTAAGGCTATTATCTAATGCAAAAGCAAACAGTCTGACTGGAAATCAGCTAACAGAAGGGGATTAGAGAGTAGATCTGAGAGTGGCTTGATTTCTAGCACTGCTGTCTCTTCACACAGTGATGAGACACAGGCAGAGCAGCCAGGAGCTCTCCAGATGGCTAGAGAAAGTGTTTGTCTTGGGTTACTGCAGGGCAGTCTGGACTCTTAAAGCCGGGGAGGCATCATTAGGGAGCAAGTTAGATGTCCACCCAGTAAAAGCGAGCTAAAGAAAGAAAGAGTAGGCAGACTGCCCGAGAGGGACCGCGCTCGCCTATTGTTAACATATACTTGACCCCCACTAACCTCCTCACGACACAGATGTCTCCTACCTCTATCACCTCCCACTGCTTTAAGCCCTCCCCCCCTGCACCTGGGTAGCGGGGCCGGGCCGGCTGCCGGCAGTATGCTGCCTGCCTCGCGAGGTGCCTGCTAGCGGGGAGCGGCGCAGAGCCGGGCGGAGCGGCGCGGAGCGGAGCGCGGCGCGGCGCGGCCAGCGGCGCAGCCTCGGGCGGGCGGGCGGGCGGCTCGGCTCGGCGCGGCACCGGCGCGGCTCGCCGGGGGCAGAGCTATGCGTCGGCTGCCCGGGGACACGCAGAGACCCCGCCACTGACAGCGGCCGCTCCCTGCGCTCCACATCACGTTTGTCTGCGGCGGCGGCAGCAAGGAGAAGGACCTGGGCATTAATTATCTCGACTTGGAGACTTTGCTTTATTTTTGGTTCTTGTCCTTTCCCGTGGAACCAGTAGTCTCTCTCGAGCTGATCCTCCTTTAAAAAAAAAAAAAAAAAAAAAAGCAGAGCGAGAGAGGGGGGTGGGGGGGGAAGAGCAGCTGGAGTTTCTCCTCAGCTCGTTTTGACTTTTGTGGACGTGGATCATCTGGACTGGGAAGGGAAGCCGCGCTGCGCTGCTCTCCCCTTTCCCACCCCCTCGCCCCTCCAGCAGCCTGGGCTGCCGGCTCTCCCCCGAGCAGGACGGGAACTTTTATTTGCAGCTCGCAGCCCGTGGCGAATGGTGGGAATCTCCGGTCCTTTGCAGTGTGAGTACGGGGCGCGGGCAGGGCGCGCTGGGGCGGGGGGAGCCGAGCCCCCTTTTTCTTCCCCTTTCTGCTTTCCCGTAGGGCTCTCCCGGCTCGGAGGGGCTCCCGCGGCTGTAACTAACCCAGGCGGACCGGGGCTGCCGCTGTGCCCGGGCAAGGTTAGCACTGCATGCAGCTCTTGCACCCGCTGTCCCCGGCTCACAAACTGGCACCCCGAATATTTCTCAGGAGCCCAGAAACCGAACCACCCCGTTTTGCAGAAAATAACCCTCCCCAGCTCATATTCTTCTATAGCGCTGGGTTTGTGTCTCGATTTGGGACTTGCCTTTTTTTTTTTTTTTTCCCCCTGCCTCTCCTCTCTCCAGATCACAGCTAGCCAATGTGAGTCGGAGTGTCCGAAATATTTCTGGTGGGGTTTTTGTTCTGTTTGTTTCATTACGATCATCGGATTATGTAGCACTGGCAACATCATTCCAGGCTATTTTGCGAGAAATATTTCAGGCGGTGCACGTCGTCTTTAGCTGCACCGCGATGTTGCAAGTATCTCGTTTCCTAAAACGAGAGGGCAACGTTAGGGATTGCATTTCCAAAACCGCAGTACAATGTACTTGTGTCATCTCGTCTAGCTGAGCTGAATGGTTTGATTCCATAAATCTGTAACAGACCATCGATAAGGGAGATTGGAAGAGTGAAATCCATACTGCCGGCCACGTAGACGAGCCTTTGACTTTTGGCGAGTTCGAGTCCTTTTGTTAGTGCCAAAGTTGCGAGATTGGACTAAAATTGGATTTAGGGTAAGGAAGGACTTGCCACCTTCGCAGGAGCACCCGCGAATCCAGTAGACGTTAATTTATACAGAAACATCATCGTTAGTGCCCTGCTCTCCTAAATGTTAGAAACTGAAACTAACTAATCGGACGCAGCTCTCGAATCGCTCTTGCTCCAAGCAGGAGCTAAAATGTTACTTCCTTCAGTTCACTGAGAAGTTTGAAGGAGGGAGGGCGAAGGTACGAGGCGCCGCGGCAGCCTCCCCCGCCTGCCCCCCAGCTCGGAGCCCGGCGCGGCGGGACCGCCCTGCCCGGCCGCAGCCCGGGGCTCGCCGCAGCCGCCGCGCTGGGCAGCAGCCGCCTCCAGCCGCTCGGGTGTCTCTGGAGAGCAGCCCTCCAGATCCGCAGCAGGCTCTGCCGGTCACCCCCTCCTACCCCTGCCTCGCCCTGAATCACGGCAGGGGTAGGACCCGTCTGTCTCGCTGGCTCCGGGCAGTGCCGCCCCGCAGCCGGGCAGCCCCTGCCCCGCGGATGGCGGGACGCGGCTGCCAGCCGCTCAGCCCGCGGTCGCAAATCTTCCCTAAAGAGCTGCCCAAGTTTTCCACGGCCACCCGCGGAGGGGCTGGCCGCGCCCGCCCTGGCTGTGGCGGCGCGTCCCGCGGGGCTGGGCAGGGAGCGGTGCGTGTGCCCCTCGCAGGCGGCCGGAGCGCGGCGGCGGCCACGCGGTTGGCTACAGGCGTAGCGCCGAGGGTGCCTCGGTACAGACGGCCAAGCCTTCACTCCAGCAAATATTCGTGTGCTTAATGTAACGCTGACCCCTTTAACTTTTAACATCGCTTCCCCTAATTAATCTGTTCAGGCCCCGGACTTAAATGGCTGTCCACAGCTGCTGCAAATTGATTTATCCCCTGATGGTGGTCCGAGTTGCTGACCAAAGCAGAATTCCCCCCCCCCCCCCTCCCCCCCCCCCCATTTTTGATCTACTAATCTGTTTTGACTTATTTCCTACTTACAGTAATGCTTGCATGCTTTTTGAAGGACTTAGAAAATATTTTCTTTTGACATGTAGCTAGAAACATAATTATTGTATTTGTAAACACAGTATGTTAGGGCTAAGGGTGAATATAATTTATTTAATTATACCCTTGCAGCTTTACATTTCCTTCTCTGTTTCTGCATCCTGACAGATGCAATGGAAAGTTTAAATAAGCAACTTTGTTAACTGTAGTTTGAGGCAAGACGTGAAAGACTTTTTTAGATTTGAGTTCTATTGTCCGGGTTTTCTGTTCTGCTTTTCTGGTAACGGTTTAGTGAATCTGGATAGCCGAGAGGATTGAAACTGGTTTCTAATGGTTGTTAAAGCTGATGCTTGACCTTTCCATGGGAAGTCTGAAAACCTCATTCAGTTTATTCTGGGCTGATTTCCTTAGGAAATCCAATATGATCAGGGAATTTCCTTCAGCTCGGCTGAATGTTAAAAAAGTTGGTCTATCTTGTTTATATGTCCTGGTTTTTAGCACTAGGTGTTTCTGTGGCTCCCCATCAATAGAAGAAATACTAGGGAAAAGATCTGAATACGGCTTATTTGTAACTGTACAGCCGATGACTATGAAGTTGGCAAAGGCTTTGTTAGGTGTGAGATGCACGGCAGGCTTGCTGTAAAGGTTTTTAATTAGGAAGTTATACTTTATTTGATAATTGGTAACTTTTCTGAGGTCAGTTTTATCATATCTGAACCTTCAATATAATTGCTACTACTTTCAATTCATCCCTCGTTTTTCTTTGCTGTCATGGGAAGTGCAACCACGCACCAGTGCAAGAAAACCCAAACCCCACCAAAAACCCAGCCCACCCTTAAATCCGTTGATGTCTCTGGCAAGCTGTAGCCAGGCGAGGCATACAGGAGATGATGGCAGGACGTCTTCCTCGGGCCCTGTGTCTGCAGGAGGGTGAGCACTGGGCTCCCGAGCCCTGAGCATGCTGTAGGAGACAAGAACCATTCTGTTTGTAATGGAATGCAGACAGCAGTGTTAGGTCACTGCTTCCTGGCAACTGCTGCACAACTTGTTTTTCTTCAAAGGCTTTGAGCTTTTAAATAGTTTCCAAAATCTTTTCAAGTAAAACATTGCCTTCTACCATTTTTGACCACCTTAACGTTAACTCGTTTCGTGCCTAAATAATGGACCAGTAAAAACATCACACGGTGTCTCTCATCTGTATACGCTTAACACTATGTATGCCTGCGCGCACATGGACTTTTATACTGGAAGTATTGTTTATAGAATAAAGAGGAGAAAAATAGCTCCACCTGGAGTGCTGGTCAGTTGGCTAGTCAGTTCAGGACATTCTTCGCTGTCAAATCCTGTTTCTCACTTCTCTGAAATGAACTTCAGACGACAGGCGTTGAATGCGAAGCTCACTTCACTGAGGTACTGTGCAGACTGCAGACTCCTTGTTGCCAGACACTTTGGGTGAAACAGGCATCTGCAGTATTTGCATTGGGGGTGATGGGAGAAAGGGCTTGCAATTGTCATTTTCATCTTTCAAATCCACTTGCCACAGTCCATTACTGTTAAATCTTTAGCTAATTGAATACGGATATTAGTATGTTGCTATTGCAGGAGCTTCAGATTTCTTAGATGGAGCGGAGAAGATCTTGTTCTTTGTTCTGTAGAAACTTAAGTTGTCACGCAGAGATCAAGAAGTCTTATCAGCTGAAATCAAACGTGAATTTGGTGTTGTGAAGGGGTTATTTCTCATGGCTTGGCTGAAGAAATGTAAAAAAAGTATTTTTAATCTGAAGACATTGAAAACTTTGATCCCTGTAGTTCGTAGCAGCCTGCTCTTTTTTCATAGTCTTTGCCTTTAATAACAACCTGTATTTATAGAAGTTTAAACTGACACTAAATTTAGCTGAGTAGTGAGAGTGTAAATTCTTAAAACATTGGCTTCCAGATTACATTTTCTTTACCTTCTTTCACATCAAAATCTAAAAGAGTTTAAAAACTGAACTTTTAATGAAAGGGTCTTGGTTTTCCACATAGATGTTTCTTTTTAAAGAACTGCTTTAAAATGGCAGTTATCCTGTTTTATTTACTATAAACTTGATTAATTTAATATATGGTAGCATAAATACATCAGGAAGTAGTATACTGTGTGGTTTTGTGGATAAAGAAAAATGATCAGCAGATGTAAAATCCAAGTCAAAATATCCTGCTCTGTAAAATGCTTTTTTTCACCAAAAAAAATATTTTCATCTGAAAGACACTGACTTCCCATCTTCATTTTTTTTTTCCTGCCATCGATATGAAAGTTTCCAAATAACGTTTAGAGAACAGTGGACATTTTATTAAAGTAAACATTAGTTCAGTATAATGGAGGTAATTGTAAGTGATAAGAGCAGAGCAGGTTATCTGTGTGTTGTTTAAACAGAAGGAGCTATTTTGCACCATTTCCAGTAGCCATCTGTAGAGGAGAAGGGTTTGCACCTGTCTGTCCACACTAATTATAGATTAGGTCCAAAGAAATGAAATTCGAGTAGGCTTTCTCTTAATGAAATCCATAGTGATTTTATTGTAAATGTGTTTTGTGTACAGACGGTGATGGTTGGGCTGTGAGTAAAATAAATTGCTGTATGGCTGTCATGTACTTGTAGTTGTAAAGCAGGATACTGCTGCATTAACAAAGGTGCTGAATAAAAATGCAGTGCTCCATTTAAGTCCTAGCCTTCAGCGGTGGCTTCAGCTAGGCTTAGTCAAAAAGGTTCACTGTAAGCACAGCCTTTTAGGTGTATGTTTCAGGGTAGACTTCTCAGTTACCATCACTTTCGTGTCAATGTACTGGCATATAGGTGGTCCTTTGGCTGAAATACGAGGTAGAAATGGTTTCATGTTAAATAGGTACAGACATACATGCAGAGTGTGTCAGAAATACTTTCCTCTGGTTTAACACTATATTACTAAAATAAAGTGGAAAGAGTGAGAAATGCATTCTGCAGTAAAAGGTCACATGAATTTCCACCACATCTGTTTATAGTAATTATGAACATAATTAACATAAGAATTACAAGTGAAGTAATGACAAGCTGAGCTATGAGATATTATGCCATAATGGTCATATGTTGGAATTCTCACATTATAGCACACTAGAATTCACATATTCAATGCAAGAAAGAAAATGTTAGATTTTTATCTATTTTAATGCTTCAAAACTTATCTGCCTGGGGCAGATGGACTTTATGCTTTATAGGAAGGTAACCCATTATTAAGAGAGAGTCAGCTGAAATTAAGATTTCTAGCCTGCAGCTTGGACTTTGAGACAGCTGTGCTTATGGAACGCCACTTCTGTTACACATTTGTACTCTGATTGTATTTATTTTATTAACACATATTGCTTTATTTTTAAATGTGAGTGCTTTTGCAGCAAACTGTTTACATTAGAAAGGATCCTGGATTAGTTTTCCTTTAAAGAATTGTGATTTGAGTAGTAAAACTGCCTGTCGGAATGGCCAACACAGATATAAGACACACATTGTGGCTCTACAAGATGAGAATCTGCTGGATCCTAAATTAGTTTATGGCATGTTATATATATGTCAGGGAAAAAAAATCCCTAACAAAAATCCCTAAAAAGAGCAATCTCTCATTTGTACGTAATATTTTGAAAGCACATATGCAGAGAGAAAGCTCTGTGGTACCTTGCAGATCGAATTAATTAAAAGTCACTTTTCTTTAGAGATGCGTAGATCATACCATTAAGTTTAGGGGCTAAGGTTTCATATGAGTTGACTTTTATAATATGACCTGTCTGACTACCTCTAAATATGGTTGTCACACAGCTGACAAGTGGAGGAAGTTGAGGGAGAAGTGGCCCTTCTTCAGGATAAAAATACTGGCTGAGGAATGCATAGTAAATTTGACATGTGAAAATCAGTTTGCCTTTAATGAAAAAAAATCAAAGTTCTGTCGTTGTGATAGGAAAATTCACCAAATTGCTGTCTTTCTAAGGCTAAACATACAGAGTGGTTTATGAAAAATAAAAAAAATTACCTTGTGTTATGTCTCAGTGATACCAAGAGGTTTTCGCATTATTGGATTAGTGGAGGATTTGTGACAGACCCCTTTTTATCTGACATTCATTGCGGTGACACGATTTTCACACACATGCCCTTCCCCCATCTAGGTTCTGGTTTTCACTTTGTATTAGGTGTCAAATTCCCTTTCTTTTCTTGTGGTAAAACCTGCTATCTTGGACGAGTGATTTTGGAAGGAGTTCTGCACTGAACAATGCCTGTCTCACTCCGGCGTGCCATCATTGTCCTCATCCCAGCCTTCACGGTGCTCCTCCGCAGACGTGCAATGGAAATGTGCTTCCTTAACAAATAAGTGTTGATTCCTAGGGAGAAACGTTTTTAAAACTTTAAAACCCGAGCGCGCAGAGCTCGCTGGGCAGCCTGGTGCAGCCATGCTGCTGGCCGGCTGTGCTTGTGGTAGGCAGGCTGGGCTGCTTTGCAGCCTCCCCTCCCTTTACCTCATGATAACCCAGTCCTCTGATGAATCCTCAAAATAAACCCTCTGTTCTCTCAAAAGCTGAGGTGTAGGGACCTACGCTGGTTTATCGTTCATCCTCTGGCGCATGATGCCACTGCTCGAAGCAGCAGTGTTGTGTCCTGGCTCCTCCGCCACTGGCAAGGCCCAGCGGGTCGGGTTAGGTCGGGACTTGGCCGAACTGGGAGCGGGTACATCTTGTGACCACGCCGGGCCAGGAATTTCTGGGCCCGGAGCCGTCGTGCTCCGTGCAGGACGTAGGTGTATGGTCTGTGGAAACCGAGACGCCCTCGGGTGGGGGAGCCTGGGGGAGCCAGCGCTGGGCTCCCCTGGGCTTCTGGCAGGGTCCGTATCCCGGAGAGGTTTCGGGGCAACCTCCGGGGACAGAGCCGGGCCGGTGCCTGCCTGAGGGGAGGCACAAGCACAGACCGGGGCACGGAGGGAGCCGCCGCCGCCGCCTTCTCACCCGGTGGGCGGCGCGGAGGTGGCGCCTCTCCTCAGGCCGGGCGCGGCCTCCCCGGGGACCCCGGCCCGCGCCGTGCCGCCCCGGCCCCAGCTCCGCTCCCTCACACCCACCGTCCATTCTCCGGCCTCCATCTGGGCCGCGCTGATACCGTAATCGCCCCGGTGCACGCCGCCGTCCCGCTCCCCCCGCGCCGGCAGGGCCAGGGAGGCGCGATGTGCCGTCCCTGCGCCGCAGATAAGCTGCGAGGCGTGTGAGGCGCACAAAGCCCGGGCCGCGCCGGCGCCTCCCTCCCTCCCTCCGCCGGAAGGTAATCTCCACCCGCGGTTCGGGGAGAGGCAGGCAGGCGGGCGGGGGGACACCCCTCGCCGCCCCCCGCCGCCCGGCCCTCCGCCCGGCTCCCTCGGCGCTGCACAAGTCGATAGGAGTGGGGAGAAGTGAAGATGTAACCTCTTATCATCCCCCAACTCCCCCCCCCCCCCCCCCCGGAGCGGGCGGGGGATTTACAGGCAGAGATTAGCCGGCAGGGAGAAGGGATCTGCCTTTTGTTGTGCGTGGGGCAGAGCCGCGGCCTGAGCGCTGCCTCCTCCCGCCCCCGGGCCGCGCTGAGGGGAGCGGGCAGGGAGGAGGTGTCCGGAGAACAATAGGTCACTGAGGGACCCCACTTTAAACACAGTCGAGGGAGGAGGAGGGCGGCTTGTCCGGGTGTTCCACGGGACGGGGCGGGGGGGGGGGGGGGGGAAAGGACCGGCGCGGCGGGAGAGCCCCCGGCCCCGGCCGGGAGCGGGGTGGCGGCTGGGGCCCAGGTGAGCCGCGGCGTCCTGGCGTGAGCCGGCCCGCCCGGCCTTGGCTCGCCCGTGAGGGGAGCGGGCACCCGCCCTGCCGGCGTCGGGGTGGTGGCAGTGGAGGCTCCTGGCTTCCAAAATCGCCGCAGAGGATGACAGCGGGCTTTAGGAAAAGTGGCGTCTTCTTTTTGTTTGTTTGTTTTTGTTTTGGTTTGGGTTTTGTTGTTGTTGTTGTTTTGAACTTTCGGTGGTGATTTTTCAGTTCTCTCCAGGTTAAGATGACTTGAACGCTAAGTGTGTGCACACACACTGCTTTAGCAAACGGCTTTATCAGCGATCATATCTTAAAGCAACATTAAACAATTACCTTTAAAATATATTTAAAAGTTTGAAATATTTATATTGCCATTTCACTTTGTCAAGTGTTTGCACAGATAGATATATAGATACGATCTGGTAACTAAAAGCCTAATTAAAATTTGTTTAAAGCCAGGGGGGCATGTATTCTTGTTGACAGCGGCGGATCGATAGGGTAAGACAATAGAGCCCCATTATTTTACTTCCATTGACTGAACATATTGACATTTCAGGTTTGTGATTGCCTCAGTGAGCATGATGAAACACTGAAATTCACGAACCAACTGTGTGGAGTGGCACATATATTACTGTATGTCATCTCTGCCTTCAGGTTACCTTATCACTGAAGCAGAATGGTAATGTATGGCAGCAGAGTACTTCAGAAGGGTTAGGGCTCTATCAGTTAAGAAGCTGACACAGGTAGCTTCTGATAGCAGGTTTCAGGAGTATCTTTAATTACACCTAGAATTATGTACAGGGGAAGATGGGCCTTGTTACTTGCTGCTGTGCTTCAGAGTTTACAGGCTCAGTAGCAGACAGGATAACAAGGTACTTAGGTTTCATATTTTCTATACATGACTTGATACATTGAACTTTTGCAGGAGCCCAAGGACTTCTGATTGTGCCTGTTTGCATGCTTGCTGTGTTCGCCAATGGCAGCATCTCAACCTGGTCTTGCTGCTCAAGTTCCAGAGCACCTGCTAGACCTTCTCCCAGTCTGAAGATTGCAAAGGAAACAAAGAACAACTTTAAAATAAATAAATGCACTTTGAGTTTCTCCCCCTCAACATGCTCTATCGAGAGTGCTCAGGGAATTCAGTGCAGTGAGACTATAGTGGAATGATGCATATACACGTTTTTTCCTTAGTATAAGCACTGTAAAAAGAAATGTCTGTGCAATATGCACATGTGTATTTATAATTGTATATATTAATTTATCGGATTGCATATAAATGCATATATAAGGAAGACCCAGTGGCTGCAGAACATGCAACATGTCTTACTATTTCAAAGGCTTTCAGATCTTCTTTAAAATCTAGCTGACTGTAGAATGAAACCCATCAGGGTTAGGCAGAGATAGAGATTGAAATTAATTTAAAGCAGACAAAGAGCTAATATGAAAGAGCCACTAGTGGTTTAACTCATTTTTAAAAGTAAGTGTAATGAAAATATAAAATGTATTCTGAGTGTGCCATCTACTCAGCAATTGTTGCCATCAAGTGGACTGCTGATGCCCTTTAAGATGGTAAAAAGAAAACTAGTCCTTTATACCATTTTCATGAAAATGTTAGGTTTCTGTTTGATCAGCAGGTGCTGTTGAGATGAAAGCCATGTGTAAATTTTCAGAAGGCCAAAAGTGTCAATTCAGAAAAGGAAAGTGATAAGAGAAAATGCAATCAGTTTTCCTGTTTTCAATTTGTGCAGGATTTGAAGAGCTGTTTTGTTAAACTGCTACATCTGCTCCAATATGAATATTGAACTACTTCCACTAAAAATAACACCCTATAATTTGGAAGCCATTGCAATCTTTTGTTAATGCAAGTGGGTTATTTAAAAAAAAAAAAAAAAACTATTCTGAAAAATCTCCTGCCTAATGTGCATTTTTGTTTATCGGCACTTTTATCTTCAGCAGATAAAATGGCATTATGCAATTAGGACCATGTCTCTTTGGACTGTAAAAATGGTACTGGGTAGCTGAATGTCACTGTATTGGTAAAAGGATTTAACTTGTACATTTAAAATAATTTTATTAATAAACTATGATTGTATCTTAAAATGAAGAGTGACTGCTTCCCCATTGCAACAATACAGCTTTACCTACTGCTGAGGACCTTGTGCAAAGTAAAGGATGTTCAGAGTATGACACAACGTTCTTTCCTGCTATACCTGCAAATCTTAAATTTAGGCTCATCAAGGACATTTTAGTTAATGGGGCTTTTGGAGTAACTTTTTCCATGGTAAATGAAGTGATTAAATCAGGCTTGAATGCATATATACAAAAATATTCGCTGCTGTGAAGCTGCTAATCCAAGTGAGTTTTACGAACCTGGAAAACTCAGCATTGGTAGGGCATAAATTTTGTATCATCAGAGGCATCTCCAGAGAAAATAACATTATTGCTTTTTAATTAAAAAAAAACCCCAACTAGTGAAAAGGGTATGTGTTTGTTAATTTTATAAATAAAGATCTAAATGAAGTGATAATTCACTGTTACATCTATAGAGTCCTATGTACATAACATGAGTAAACATGCAGAAAAAAATGAAAGCTTTTGCTTATTTATTTCAACATAGAGAATTACCTGGTTTTAATATTAGAATAGGTTTTAGCTGTTGGATTATAATCTAGTAGTCAGGAACTCTGGGGTTTTTTTGACAGGTGTCTGCATGGGAAAGGGCCTTGCTGATGCTTCTGTTTGGTTTTGCAATTGGATTTGTAAGCTTTTGACCTTGGGGGATTTTCCTCAAAGTGATCTACAGATCAGAAATAATTCAAATTCAATAAACTGAAATTTAAATGTAGAATGGATTTTGTGCGAGATCCGTGCTTGTGGTAGGTTGTCTAGAAGTCTGTGGCATGTCTACTTTATAGTTTGTATTCCCAAACATAACTGTGTGCACACATGTGCATAAATTTATGTTGAATGACAGAGGGATGATTATTTGTACAGATTTTATCCAAAACTCTGTGCACTCCTGAAACATAACAAAAAGCCTCCCTCCCCAGAAGAGTGTTTACATCCCGTGACAGTCACTAGATTCAAATCTTCTAAACATGGAAGTTGTTTCCTTTCCTCCAAACCTTCTTTTCCCCAACAAAGCTAACCCTGTTAAACCTCACCTTCTGTGGGACGTATACATAGTTATAGACATATGTACGAGAAGTAAATATTACAAAAAACATGGTCGATCGGGGCAAAATGTCTGTAGCCTTAAATAGCTTGTGATATCTGCCAACAGCAGAAGCTGTGCTGAGGAGGCCCTACCTCAGCTGACCTGGGGATGCGAGAGCCTTGAGGAGCCTCGTGTTAGTGCTCGGCGCCTACGTGGAGCTTTTTGCTCGCGAGTATTACCGAGCAAATTCTCTGTCGTAGCGTGTTAGTGGAGATGCTGTCTACCTGAAGAGTTTTTAAACCAAGGGGCTTTTTGCTTTGGTCATGGGATTTTTTGGTACTTTTCACAGAGGTTGGGGTGGAGACCAACCCCAAAAGAAAGATTATAGCTGAATGTAGGGTATCCACATTTTCTTATCTAAATGTTCTGAACACATTCATGGGAGTGCTCTGTTTTTCTTATTCTTTGGCAAAAATGCTGCACACAGTGTTGCTGTTTCTATTGAATAGTTGCCATATTTAACTCCAGTGGTTGTGAATGGAAATGTGAATATGGAAAGAAATCATTTCATGCTCCCTCTCATTTTTTTGTAACACATTTTGGGATGCCTGGAAAGGAAGGGCATCCTAGATATTAAAAGTATTTCTGAATACACACAAAGAATTTAAAAGAAGATCATCAGCTTGCTTTTGTTTATATGTAGTTTTGGGGCATGTGTGATAATGGTGACTTATTTAAGTGATACCTCTTTTTACTCAGTATTATTTATTGAATTTACTCATTGTAAAAGCACAGTTGTGTTGTCCAGAACTGTACAGCAGCAGTATTCCTGAGTGATCCCATGTTGCATCATGCTGATATGGTATCTTCATGGGATAGTTCATGATTTCTTCAGTCATTTCAAGAAGGCATTGGATTCATTGCCACTTTTCTGTCCATCAAGACAGCTAGACTGTGGTGCTTATAATAATGTAAATATCCAAAGTTCATGGAGGATAATCGGCTCTTCTGGAAATTAGGTTGCAGTCTGGAAGGACAGAAGACTCCACCTAGTGGAGTGGAATTAATGTGCATAAAGTGGCAGGCAATAAATAAGGCATAAATAAAATAAGATATTATTTATGAAAAAACAAGGTTGATGCAGTGAGTAAAAGCCAGGAATTTGGACAAAAATATGGGGAGATGGTTGCATGACCATTGCAAATTGTACAAGACTGTAGTTCCTTTCCTAGTAGCTCTATGAGGCTTATGTGTGTTGCCTTGTTGGATGTTAATATACAATTTGCATAAGTACTAGTCATTACCACTCGCCATTTTCTTTTGTGGTTCCTTTTATTTGGAGACCTGCTGTCTACATTTTTTGATTTCTGATGAAGACCACACAGGTGGCCCTTTCAATTGTGGCCCAGGTGTCATTTTAAATAGTTTAGGCAAAAACTCCCAATCCAATTTTCAAAACTTTTCCACTTTTTTTCCATAATTATTTCTTTTCCAGACTACATTTTCTCTTTTTCGTTTGGTTTATTTCTGCAATGGCAGTATCAGAATGCTGTTTCTTCATGCTGTCATGACAGGTTGGGTGGCACGTTGAGTAAATCTGTGTGTGCCTTCTGGTAGAGTCTCAAGGTTTAACAATCCCCGTTATGAAGCATCGAATCATATAGGGTTTTGTACCAGTGCTTTGCTTTCCCAGTGGTTTGGCCATGTTGTGTTACTAGGATGTAATACAATGAATTTTAAAGCTGGGATGCAAGTGAACACCCAAACCTGAGCAGCAAAGATACTGTCCTGAAATCCTCTTGGAAGATCCATCCCAACATTGAAACACAAGTGCATTAAACAAGTTCAGGAAGAGAACTGCCCCGGAGCAGCTCAGGCTTTGACAGCGAGAGAGGATGAGGCTATTGCCAGAAAATGAGATGATTAGGATGCAACAAAGGAGACAGAATGATACTGCTGCAAAGGATATTTGGGAAGAGTGCTCCAAAGGAATGCTTTCAGTGACATCCAGGTGGGGTTTGTTGCCAGAGCCATTAAAGTGTAGTGGTGCCAGAGAAAGCTGCCAACAAATTTAGGGATAATGGCACCTGCGGGTGTGCTATCAATGGATGGTAGTGCCAGGATGATTTTTTATTTTACTTTAATGGTGGCATTGCTAAAAGTATTTAAAGGTAATGTTATAGAAAGGTTTTTAGTGAGTGAAGTCACAGAGTTCTAGGAACCATTAAGCAAAAGCTGTTTCATGACTGTACTATTTATTATCTTTAAAGCTTGTTGGCAAACCACTTAATGCTGGAAAAGCATGCTGCAACCTGTATTAAAGCATGCTACAGATGAGAAAGGAAACCATTGTACTGAACTGATAGCCTAGCTTAGCTTCCAAATGTTACGTGCATTTCATATGTGCCATGATAAATTAATGCAACTCCATGGGTCAGCAGAGGTTGTAAACATTGAGTTAAAGTACTGGAGCTCAGTTCTTCCATGGTATTCACATGCCCAGTTCTTAGCGAAGATGGTGTTTCTTTTGTCTGAACACCAGTCAGAGGATCTGGACCTTCAGGCTTCCTGTGCTCCCATCTCACGTCTGTGATTTTAACAATACTTTGTTGGATTGATTCTGAGACTTAGATCTAGGTATGGCCTTAACGACGCTATCTTATCTAAGGTTAAGGGGGCTAGCTCAGGTCTTAATGTAAAATAAGTCATTCTCTTTGAATTGTAAATGATAGACTTACCTGACAAGACTTCCATATAAAGGAGAGAAAAGGTCTATTCCTTCTGTAATAATACTCTCAGAGGTTCCCATTGAGTCCATGGGGCCAGGATTCTCAGCTTCTGTATCCCAAGAGCTGTGTTAAAACTGTGTTTAAGCCTGCTCCAAAGTTTTCCATAGACGTGTATAGCTACAGTAAATAACAGATACAGGAGTTTTAAAGAGTGAATCAATGTATAATTTACATTCCGCATTCTGAGATTTATTGGTCCCATCCTCTTTGCATGGGGAGGTTTTGATGTTAATTGTCTTTTTTTTTTTTTCTTTTTCTCATGAAGTCCAGGCCTAAATTTCACCTTCTCTTACAGAGCTATTATTGGCCACTATTGTTTTTATTTTCCCGTAGCTTCTCTGGGAAGAGAAGGATGGGCAGGACCTCAGTGGCATTGCCAGAGCAAGTCATTGGTGGCCATGTCTGCTCCCCAAGAGGTCACAGGAAGCAGGTGGCTGTGTTAATTGTCCTTGCTCCCAACTTTTGTCCTTCCTGGAGGCAATTTAGAAGTGGTCAGGAAGTGTCAGGCGTACTGTGTCCCCCCAGGTTCACTACTTCACGTGTTCATAATGATTTGAGATATGTGCCAGGCAAGAGAAACTGCATAGGAATCTTTACCATCCTTCCTGAGCTGTGTGGCTATCTGCCTGGAAGGGCTGGATGCCATCGCTGCAGAGTGTGTTTGGGATTGCAGCTGGAATCCAGCAGAATAACAAAGAATTCTATTAAAAAAATCAATAAATAAAAGGGTATTCCCCTAACATACAGTGTCCTCCTTCTTTCAAGCTATTGATAAAAGTCCCAGGTAAGAAAACTACAGAAAATCATGAGGTGCATGAAATGTTTCTGGAAACTATGATCCACTTTTATCTGATGAGTGGAAGATAGGAAATGTTAATGCATTTTCTGTTTAGGCCAGTCAGGTTTTAATTGTCCTTGTTGCAGCTGCACCATCAGTAGTCTTGGATCTCTAAATGGCACTCAGTTCTGTGCTTGGAAAATCAGTTAGAGTCTTGCTACTTTGGATGAACTTCTTGCTAACTGTTTGCTTGATTTTTTAACAGTGAAGGTGCACAGCAATACTCATTATCTCACTGCAGGTGTTGCACCCAGTGCTGTAAGCCAGATTTTGAACTACCAGTAATGTTTCTTTACGTGTCTTTTGGAAAGTGTCCACTCATGTTGGAAGTGATGCGAGTTGAGTAATAAATGCCATACTAGTTATTTATCTGCCATATGAATTTTGGGTGAAAACTCTGAGCCTCTGCTCAGGTATACTCTTGGTTTTACTGAGACTACTTGCCTAAATAAGGTGGGCTGCAGGATTGTGGCTGGTGAGTCATATTGGTTTCTGAATCACTCTTACACAATATCAGCCTGAAATACTAACAAATAATGAACACATTGTGCTTGGCCCTGTACGTTATTTAAAGAATAGCATTTTAAAGCAGAATATTTTGTAAAATGTTCATTTAAAACCCACTTTGCAATTTACTTCCATCAAACCTGTTGTACCAGGAAAAATACATCCTTCAGAAGGGAAAAGGTGTCAGTATTGTGGAAGAGTACCTGATTTTTATCTTTGTTATTTAAGCTTCCTTCTTTTTAGTGCAAGGAGATCAGCTGACAACAGCAGCAACCAATTCATGTTTGCAGCTGGGCAATTACAGTAGACCCTAAGATCTGCAACTGTCAACGATGAACGCAGATGCCTTCAAAGTTCTGTTTTTCTTCCATGTGGAAGTCGTTGGCATGGAACAGATGCCTTCATTTTGGAGAAACCAACCTCTGGATATAATTGGTTCTCTCTTGTCCTCTAGGGAGAGTCTCTCACAGATTAAATTAGATGAGAGGGGGAAAAAAAACTCAGGCACACACACTCACACATGACACAAAGCAGGAGTTTTTAGGATCCCTCTCTCTTTTGTCACGTGGAACTGTTTTACAGCTGGAAGATTTCACTCCATTTTTAGCACTCTACACACATGATGATGATGCTAGATGAAAAACATGCAAATTAAAATATATATCTGGCCAAAGTTTATTATTAATCTAGGCATGCTTGTTTAGAAATAAGACAAGCATATCCAGCCCATATTACTTTAGTGTTAAATGTTGACTTCTGCACTATCTATCGATGCTGTAGTCTCAAATTTAAAAGTTAAATGACAGAAGAGACAAGATGGTTTAAAAAACTTATGTTGCAGTGGTGGAATCGAAGTATTTCCATCAAATGGTTTGCTGGTTCTTGACACAGGAGGGAAAAAGCAAGTAGTTGACTTCAAATTTCACCTAGCATACCTGCATTCAATTAAGGAAGCACATTTACAGGAACTTCAGCACAGTTTGTCTGACGAACGTCTGTGATGAGCCATTGCTGGGTGTCCTGTGGTAGGGTACTGAAGAGACTGTGTCCTCTTATTGCAGTTACCTAAAATGAGATGATGGTAATGGGACTTCAAGGCTCTAAGAGAGTAAGAGAGAGGGAGAATCTGCCTATACTGTGCCCATCAAAGGCTTTTGTCACCCCTTTTCCCCTCTGGTGTAACAGCTACCAAATCATTGGGGTTTATGTTAGTACTGTTAAAATAAACGAATACCAACTTTGGGTTACCTTAATAAGCTCAGTTGTGAGCTGTGACAGTCAGGCAGTGTTGTGTAAAGAGCTGTGGTACTCTTGGGTAGAGTGGGTATCTCCAGGAGGAGAGTGCAGCAGGGATCAGGGATTGCCAGGAGGTAAACTACACCTGCTGGTACCCAAGAGCCTGGAGGTCTGTCATCACTGAATGCTTTTTCTTTCTTAAGTTTTATTTCCTAGCATGCTTTTCTTTTATATTGCAGTTTAATGTAACAGTCCAGTTCAATCACCAGGTGTAAAATTTATCTAGGTAAATGTAATTCTTACATGAATTGACTGATGAACTGTAAGAGTGTAGTTGCTTGAAGATGCCGAGCCTTTGTAACAGCGTAGGTGGGTCCTGCTGGTAGCATATCAATGACCTGAATTCTGAACTTGATTTTCAGATTTTAATGGCAATTTCCATATTTTACATGAGGAGTTTACTACTACTGTTGTATTTCCAGCTCTTAAAAGTTGAGCAGAAGTGTCGCCAGCAATGAAAACTGGCAGGAGTTACCTTGGTCCTACCTTGGTCTGGGTAGTTGGTAGAAGGCAGTCTGCCTTTTAGACACTCGATGTAACTGGATAGCTGCAGTGTGCTGCAGGGCTTTGTTTCCCGCTGACACCCACGAGCTGTGTGGGTGGAGGGCATTCACTGGGACTTCCAGCAGTTGGAAGGAAGCCCAAAGTAAACTTAGGTTTGAACCGATGACTCTTCAGCTTTTGTAAAGGAGTAGGGAGATTCTTTGGTGTAGGACTCCAGTTCTGATTCGCAGAACTTCAGTGCAACAGTGTGCTGCTCTTAGCATTGTATTTCTGAAGAACCACATATTAAGGGAAAAATTTAACCAGGGAAGTGCTTAGGTGATGAAGAGATTTCTGGCAGTAACTAGGAAGTGCAATAATGGTTGATTTCTTTTGAGGCTGATCCTGATATTTGTAGTCTTTACATCCTATTAATTCCTTGAAAGATAAGCTGATACAAGAATGATTTGCCAGGGCCAATGGCTCTTCTAAAAATCTTGGCTTAGGTTGCATCCCCCTTCTCTCCACACATAAGATAAAAGCACTGTGAATATGAGGTTAACTGAATTCAAATAGAAGACTCTCTCGAGTTATTGCATTCCTTAGAAAATAAATACATTTCTCATATGGTTGAGATTGATCAAAAAAGTATTCTGTATGCCAGTGATTACATTCCCATCTGTGATTAAGGTTTTCTGTCTGCATCTGGTTTTCACATTATATTTCTGTAACAAGAATCCTTTATATGGCAGAGTTCACTCTCTGTATTTTCTATTAGCTGCAGCTTGAACTACTGCACGGATCGCAGATTTACACATGTGGTTTTCATTACTTCATACCATTGAGAAAAAGTAATATTTGTTTGGGAAAGTATGTTTTTCAAAATTTCCATGGTAATACAACATGTTGATCCTTTTTTGTAACACTCTTGTAAGACTACAAATTGTTTGAGGCATTTTACTTTCAGTGAAGTTCAGACTTTAGACAATTTTGCATGTACATTCGAACAACAGCAGCAGTTTACAACTCAGGAGGCAAAAATAAATTTTAAAAAGGAGATTAGCGTAGAATGGGTATAGCAGAAAGCATCCATCACTTTAGAAAATGTGGCATACAGAGAAAATGAACGTGGGGCTGAAACAAAGGAAGAGAAGTAAGTTAAAGTGATGTCTTCATTGTAAAGTGGACGACAGATGGGTACTTTTTTTGGAGTAAGAACTTTTTTTTCTTTACAGTAAGAGGTTTAAAAATCTTTTATCAGCCATGGAAAAGGAGTATGCTATTCAGCAGACACAAATATTGAATTGTTATATGTTACATAATATAACATATTTGATCATAATTATTTCTAGTGGCCAAATTAGTAAAGGTTAGCAAAACATGAATACATCTTTACAGATGGCTGCTGTGTGTAATTCTGAATCCAAAATATGATGTTAATTTAATGTTCCACTGTAAGTCCATATTTCAACCAGATTGTGCTATCGTCACTTGGTAGAAAACTTAATGTTTAAATGATCTCAGTGAAATTAATAGGGCCACTTGGTCTGTGAAGGATTTTTCAGTTTTGGTAGGGGCATGAGTTTATGGCCATAAAAATCAGATCAAACAATAACAACAATTTAGGGAGTGTTGTATGCATTTATGGAAATGTTAAGTGTTATGCAAAAGTCTGGACAATTGAAAAATACACAATTCATGATAAGGCACAACTGAAAGGTAAATTTATTGCCTGTATAAGAACATGTTGACAACTAGAGAACCTCATACACAATTAAAATAATTTTAGAGAAGTAGTTATTGCACCCAAGTTGCGGAGTCCTAACCACATTTTTGAGATTATTTTCCAAATGCCAAAGGCAGTTCTGTCATATTGAAAGCTTCACAGTTGCCAAATCCTGGGTAGAGTCCCGCAGTTCTTACGCGCCTCTCATTTTCACTGAAATCAGTAGAATTTTGTCTTGTGTCAGGGCTGCGGGAAATGTCTGACCACGAACATGGGAAAGAAAGGACTTTTAAGTGGTGAGATCCTTTGTTCTGTAACCTTAACTTTAACTTGCGAAGGTTTGTTTTGATTCGAGGAGGGTGCTTGTTTGTGGGAAAGATTGCAATTTCTAGCACAAACACAAATGTGATCTTCTGCAAATGCCCTTGGGCAATACATTTTTTTGCAGTAAGATCTAGTCCAGGAGAGGGTTGGGGCTGGGTTCTTGGTTAAATGCATGCAGCTGCAACCAGATCCTTATGCATGCTTAACTTTATGTCCCGAAATACCTGAATAGTGGATGCAGATTGAAGCATGTATGTAACTGTGTGTGCCTGGCTCAGAAAATCTTTCTGCCTTGACATGATTACAAACCCCTGAAAAGCATATTAATGTCTTGGAAAAACTGACAACGCTGTAATACAGACTCATACAAATGACAAAGTATTTGTGTAACCCAAATAAGCAGTTTTTGTAGGTGTTGGAGTGGGAGGGAAAGTGCCTTTTCAAAAGTGGGAGGATGATTTGTAAATATATATCAATAGCTTTGTGATCTCTCTTTGTTTAAATATGTTTGCTGTTGTCACTGACATATCCAAATTAGTATAGCCATGTGTAATTGCAAGGACTCTATTTTTAGTAACCATGTTCATTTAATAAATGATTCTCTAGAGCTTCTGTTGAACCAGGTAAAGTATGTAATATTTTATATTCTATGAATGTATTTTTACAGAATTAGGTAATAGGTGTTTTCATCGTAGAATACAGGCTGCCCTTACTTTGTTTCCCTCTATATGTCAGCTGTTTTAAATGATCAACTTATGAAACAGCCTTTGTCGAAGAATTAATACAGTTTTAAAGTACTGCCTTATATTAACTAAGAAAATGTGGGTAATTGATTTAGAATGATAGTGTTTGTCTTCCCTTTTTATTTAAAAGACTGCTATTATCATGCAAATGAAGGGGTGTGGTGCTTCAAACTGGCTGTGATATATGCTTTTTTTTTTTTTTTCTTCATTTGTTGTTGTCAATAGCAAAGATTGATCTCTGGGCTGGTGAACATAATATCTGTCCCAGTCAGAAAAGGAAAGAGGAAATTAGCAGAGCGATTGGTGGAGAATGATATCTGTCAAAAGAAACACTTGGAGAGCACTGAGTTTAGTGATAGGTGACTGCCGGAAAAAAGGGAACTTTGAATTTTGTCAAGGTAAGGAACAGAAAAATACTTGATTTTGTAATGTGCATACCTCTTTAGAAGTTATTTTTAATGACTGTACCTTGCCTTGTAAACTGTAATTAAAAAGGAAATCTTTCCCTTTAGCCTCCAAAGAGTCTGCCTAAATCAATGAAGGTGGTGTCTTCATTTTAATATCACTTGAGAAAGAATACAGCAGTAACAATAGAATCCCTCAGTGATGACTTTTCTAAAATATTCCTTAGCTTAAAAATACATGTATGTGAAACTTTTAACCATGTTTTTTGTGGTTTTGATGACATAGATGCTCTTTATCTGGCATGTAAATATTACTTGGCTGGGCTGTGAAAGTAATGAAGTTCAGTTTCCTGAACTGTGAATTGAAACAGTATTTTCAACCAAGTTAAGGGACAGTTGTAATCACATTGGCAAAATGCTTGTGTTTGTAATTTAGAGGAACCTTTTGGTAAACTCATTGCATTGGAAAGCTGTGATACATTTGATTGAGATGGTATTGAGAATAAGTATTTCTGCTTCTTGTGTGCAAAGATTTTTACCATACTGGAAAAATAAATCTGCTATGGCAGAACTAAACTATTAGATAACCTATGACTGTCATTCCTGTCTTTACTGTAACTACATTTTTTCTCCTAAATTGGTGTGTCTAGATGGCAAGAAACGACTAAACTGTTTTAAAGTACTTCCATACTTTCTTTCTCAGTGTTGTACCATTTCGCCTATGACGTAACTTTGATAGAGTATGATACCAAAATAAAATTAACAGTGTCTGAGTACTCTAGGCTATGCTCTGGTTAACTTTAAAGGCAGTTAAGCCTTGATCATATCACTTGTCTCCCCAGCGGAGAGGCTGTGGCCCACACTGGTCTGCATGTGGGGTGTGGAAAGGAGATAGAGCACAGCTGAGAGAACCAGCAGGAGGCTCTGCACATCCCCTTGTGGCAAGGGGAAGGGGCTGAGGTTTTGTGCACCAGTGTGAACATACTTTTTAGAAATTAAATCTTGTTAAAAATGAATTTGCATTCTAATTCGAGTTCCTAGCTCAGTTTAAAACAAGTAAATGCTTCTCTGGGACCTTCCTGTACACAGGCAACATTGGAAAATAATGAATAATTTTAGCAGGGTTTCTTCTTGCATTTTTATTTTGCTAATTTAGCAGTGTATAGCTTCTGACTAATTCTCCTTTTTTCTGTCTACAGTCTATTTTTCAAAGTGTAAGTGTACCCTGTACAGGTGGTTGTTGGTTGGTTTCTTTTGCCATATGGGTCTTCGTAAAGGATTTTAAAAATAAATAAATGTAGAAGTAAAGATTTCATGCCTGAAGCATGCAGTACTGGCATACTAATGGGAAGCTTACTGTGGTTTATTGCTGTCAGAGCACGTGCAAGATAATGGAAATTTCCTACAACTTAGAGAAAGGCATGTTTTCTAATGCTATTCATTTTTATAGAAAGAGGGAATTAATATGACTAAAATTCACTTCATCTTTATAAAGTCCAAATGATCTGGTTGTACTACTGAAATATTCATAAATGGGAGGAAACAGCATGTTATCTGTCTTGTTAACCGTCAGGCAGGTCAGGCTGCCTATATGACCTGGGTGCAGGCACATCTCTACCATTGGGAAGTTGCTGTGTACTTAATGATACCCTTTCCTGTGCAATTCTATCGGTGTAGCCTTATACCAAAACAAACGCATCCTCTCTGTAACACAGTTTACAGAGTTAACGATATGGTATAGTTTTCACCTTGGTGATGAAGATAATCCATTGCTGCTTTGCAGCTCTTCATAAAAGAGGGTGATCAGTGGTGGTTAGCAACTGTTAGATCTTTGGGCATTCCCATTTTGACATTTAATTAAAATGAGGTGACTGGGCAAGGTACCTACATCTGGATGCATGTGTTTGTCACACATTGAAAAATTTTAGTCTTAAATGGCCAAGAAGCTCCACACTGAAATTTGGATAAGTGATTAGAGATGAAGCCAACACTCTTAGAGCTTAACTCAATATGGACTTTTCTGTGCCCAAGAAGATTTGACTTGCTATTTGAAACCAAAATGGAATAAAAGGCAAAATAAAATGTGTTTGAGTCTCCTTGAAGCAACAGCCTCTTGTAGCATTAGACTACCTGTGCCGATGTGATCCCTTTCAAGCATCCTCATCTTTGTTTTGCCATTGCGAAGTCTTCTTTTCTTGTTTTCGTTTTTTATCTTCAAAACAATTGTTTGCTTACCTATGTATCTTAAAAGAGTACAATGGAAATAATAAACCCCCTTTCTAACATATAACAGATGCAAAAGGGGATGAGTGTATTATAGACAGTGAATTGTCATTACACAGCTCACAATCAGATTTTCATCTGTTCATGTGGCGCACACCTGTGGCTTGCTGGCGTTGCTCTTGATTGGAGTGTGAGAGATCTTAATGAAAAACAAAGCCAGGATGACAAGAAGAGACTCTGCATGGGTTACTTCACACGTCGTAAGAAAGTGAAATTTGAAATACACTGGTTTGGAGAGAATGCCTCCTGATGAGGGAGCATGCCTGGGTGACTCTGCAAAGGGAACCGGGGCCCTGCTTGCTGTTGCCTTGCAAATAAGGCGTTTTCTCAGTAGGTCAGGTTGATTTGGACCAGTTGAGAGCGGTGGCTGATTTCTCCAGTTTACTTTCTGAGCCAGTAAGAGTACCCTGGGCAGGAATCCAGCTTTTGAAGTACAAAGAAAATAACCCGTAATCTATATAAAACTTTGGCGGATAGGGAAGGGAGGAAATTTACAGAGAATAACTTAGTTTGAGAACAACTGTGTTAAAAGTAGAATGTAAGGGGAGTGTGTGTGTGACATTATTTATTTTAATTTGAAAATATGATCTTTGAAGCCTTCGAGGTGAGCAGAGGACAAGCTCTCACAATATGATGTATTTATTAGTAAACTGAAACCAAGCACTCCAGCTGAAACTGAAGTTCCATTTTCAAAGTGATTTTTTTTCCCCCTGAGTTTCCAGAGTTTGGGTTCTGTTGGGGTTTTTTTGTTTAGTTTTGTTTTTTTCTTTTTTTCCTCTCTTGGTAATGTACTGTGGCTCTGATAACATTAATGGGCTTTGCCCCACATGGAGCAGCAAGTGTATTGTACCACTGCTCACTGATCCCAGGTCAGTGTGATGCGTGAAATCAATTTATTTGAATCTCTTTGCCTGTATAGGAATTTGGCAGCGTGCCAGTTGTTTTCATTTAATGTTCTTTGTGTTGAACACAGACAAGCAGGCATGCTTTTGTACTCCTCTTTCTTCTGGGCTCTTCTCTTTTCAGCCAATATTCTATTCTGTCAATTTTTCAGAAAGAAGTAGGAATGTGTTACCTTTTTAAAAAATCATTTTTGTTTAAATAGCCTTTAAAGAGCATAGAAACTAGGTCAGTCATAGAGCAGCCTGTGTAGGGTTTTCACTGAGTATAGGTGGTAACAGCTGCCTTTTCCCATTTCTTAAATTTGGTGAAAAAGAGAGAGAAAACACTTGTCTATTTTTCTAATGTCCAGTTCTATGATTCATGTACTCTTGTAAGAGAAAGACTCAATAATACTTAAATCGGAATAATTTTCTTTCTAAATAAGTGAATGTCTGGCACTTGGTTGGATGAATCGGAAGTACTTTTCAGGATCTTTATCATTTTGAGTGATGACCTTAAAGTAAGCATTAATTTGGGAATCCCTTGCCTCATCTTTCTGTCTGTTCCTCCCCTCCCCCAGATAGTTAATGTTTTGAATGGCTGGCTGAAGAACAGCTACCTGAAAGTACCTATTTCTTTTCTTTTTTTCTTTTTATGAGAAAGCAGCAAGGCATGTGGAACAGAGCAAGTCATTTAGCCTTTCTTAAATAGAGGAAAAAAAAAAAAGAATAGACAGCAGCAGATATTTCCAGGAGGATTTGTTTTAGAGCTTGGTGTCGGGAGCAGGAGAGCCGGAGAGCCGGAGTAGAAGACTCTGTTGATGCTCCAGGCGGTTCGTGCGGAAGTTGATATGCAGAACCGCGGAGCCGCGGCGCAGGGGTCAGACTCGTACACATCAGTCCCGTTTCCTTGTTTAATTACCTGAAGAGCAAAACATCCAGGCTGGGAGTGTGTGAAAACCCAGTATCTCGAACAGCAGTTTGCTGCTCTGACATCCTGCGAGGCCAGCCCCGTCTGTCCGCAAACGTCAGGGCTGGTTCCTGACAGCGGGCTATCTCTGCCGGGCCTGGGTTCCTTCCATTCAGGAGGCATTGTGTGGAAGAGGGTTTGGTCAGGAATTTGAGGTTCCTGCCGGTTCTTCCAGCCCGGACAACCCTGTGACAGATAGGCCTGATTTTTTTTCGTTTGAAGAATAATAATAAAAAAAATTGGCTCTTTTTAGTTTTTCCCTTGTAATTCTGGCTTTGGTATAATACTGACTGAAACAAAACATGTTAACTCTTTCGCTTCTGAATTTATGACTTTTTCCTTTTACTTTATTCTTTCTCCCCTTGCTCGACCTCTTTTATTTTCAGAGGTAGAATCTTCTGAGGAGCAAATACTTTCAGGTGGCGTTTGTGCTATGCAGCAAAAAAAGTTTGAAAATGTTGTGGTTTTTTAAATTGTAGTGATCATTAACGTAATCATTATTGGAATTTTAATTTTTTTATTTTCAGGATGCTTGGCAACATTATTTTTATTCATCCCGTGGATTGTTTGCTCTGGCATGGCCTGTTAAAACAGTGGTAGCAGCAATCAATGCTTCCATTGTCATTATTGATGTGATTTTCTTAAATGCCCAGCTTGGTGTTCAATTTTAAAATGTTGGAATAGGGTCAGTTATAGTCCTTGCTCCTCCTAGCTGCTGTTTGTTGAGATCGTTCAACAAGGCTGAAGGTGTGGGTGCACAAAGCAGGGCTCTGCGCACCTGTCAGGTTTGGGCCTGTAGATGGAAAGTGTTCATCAGTCTGTAAAGCTCAAGGTTATGGCTGAAAGGTACCAAAATGTTCATTGAGGTAAAGGTCTTGAATTTTTTTTTTCGCTTGTGAAGAATTAAAGTATGACTTCTTGTTTGAATGATAAATGAAGAATTTGACTCTTATTTGGATAATTTTAATACTCTAGTTTATAGCACAGTGCTGTCTATTAATAGTTGTACTGGCAGAACTTAAGATCCAAGGTACAAGTAGTAGAGGGAGGGACCATAACTAATAGAGCTTTGCAGCAAACATGAGTGTAGCATGTGACTATTGCCTTTTATTGTTGTGGGCAGAAAAGCTGGTCTAAGGTATTTGTGGTTGTAGGAGTGGAGAAGGAGAGCTGAAAGTTAACTAAGGTTTCATTTTCTTTTATGCTGAAGGCTTTCAGTCCAGTCTGTAGAATTATGCCTGCAGTCTTGGAGGACTTTCTCACCTGCTATTGATTTTGAGTACTTTGTAGGTGAGATCAAAATAGTTTGAGCAGTAACTTGTACCTTCCCTGCTAATACTTCATTAGGATTTTATAATAAAGATTTAAGGGTATACTTTTCTTCTTGCATGCAAACATTACCAGGTAAGGGTTCTGGGGACCCTTCCTTAACAGAAGGTAGCCTTCAGTGGGCAATACGCAGCTGGGAGTCAGTGATAGTACAGTGGGACCAAAAGAGTCATTATAATCTATTGTGTCACTAATCCTCCATCTAAGAAGGATTTGCAGGGGATGGTGCAGTAAAAGAGCTGTTACAGTGTATCAGATCAATAATCGTGATCTAATAAACTCTTAAATATATACATAATCCTTTAGAATTGGGCCCCCTTCTTCATTATGAACTCCTTAGGCTACTCTGGCGTAAAGGTGTCTTTAAAGTAAAAGTTAATTACTTAGACATGTAGTTTTAAATCTCTTTATTCTGTCGTACTGTAAAGAAGCCATAGTTTAAATAAGCATTGGTGTATCTACAGGATGAAAATAAGATGGGTTATGCATTGTGTTCAGTGTCATGTTCCTATAGGGTTTTTACATATAAAGGAAATTATGTGTCTGTATGAAAACTCTATTAGTCCTTCAGAAGTCAAGTAATTCCTTCCAGTGTTTTTACATGCCTTTGTTTTTTGCAGAGTTCATAATCTAATGAACTGTCCATGACCTCTAGCCAACCATTGCCTGCCTCAACCAGCAGCATAGTAAAAGAAAGTTCTCCATGGACACGTGGTGACGACAATAACCACACTGTCCTTCCTCCCACCCATCGGGTGTCTAGCTCCTCTTTGAAAATGGCAGAAAATGATAGTCTTTAGTCTGTGGCTGCCACTTCAAAAATGCCTCAGAGATAATGGCGTTCTGTTTGAAAAAATATTTATCTTGGGCATCTCCACAAGTCTCTGCTGTGACAATCTTGCTTAAGGAAAGTTCTTGTGGATAACTGCTCCCAAGCTGGTTCAGGCTTTATTAAAAATGGCACCTTGCATTGTGCCCAAACACTTACTGCTGCTGCTCTTTGCAGATGTTCTCCTAGTATGAAGTGGTGTAATTTGCTCTTGGTATGAAATTCCACTTCATAATCACCTCTGCATTTTTCTCCTGCTTCTCTTCTGAATGGCTACAATGAAGCACCATGTGGTGTACAACACAATTAGATGAAATGAAATGATATTTAAAGGCCTGTGTTCCTCAAGGCTCCTCCCCATTCCTAAAGAAACAAAGATTTTGTATGTTAATTTTCCTTAGCTATGATGTGATTTGTCTGGGTCAGATTAAAAGCACAAAGCTTATATCAACACACTGACTTCCAGGAGGTGTGGTGTGCTCCTCTGTTTGCACATTAAGTGGATCCCATTCTGGCTCAGTTTTGTAGTGGAAACCTAACAGGCACTGTTTTTCTCTCAATGTTAGAGTGCTGGTTGCTGATCTTTCATTTATGTGTTAACTGTGGGTAATATTTTGTGATAGTACAGCTTCAAATTCTGGAACTTCTAGCTTTCAGGGCTAGCAGACATTGGAGAGGATGAATGTCCAAGGCAGCAGGAGCAGAGACAAGTCATGTAGTGGACTGAAGAAGGGATGTGTGTAGCAGGGTGAGGAGTTGGCCCCAGAATCAAGAATGTAAGAGTAGACATGATGGCAGAGAGAAGACAGAGGGCACTGAATGGAAAAGTGAGAGAAAAACATGATGGAAGGTGTAACTAAGGAAACAATGGAAAGAAAAAGATTTCTTTGACTAAAATCAGTACCTTCCCTTTGTCACTCACAAACACTAATGCTTTTCTATTATCAGGGGTTGAATGAGTCTGTGTACTGATTCTGCGGTGTTTCCAGACGCTGAACTGCATTAGAGCAGTTCACTTGGTAATACTGCTTTGCCATTTTTGCAATTACAGGGTCTGCTGTTGGGTTGCCCTATTACAACTGTGAGAAGACTCATCCATAACCACTTTTCTGTTAGGACTTAGTTCTCTTCACCTAGAAAGGTGCCCCCCTTCCTCTATGCCATTAGACCTTTTCATTCATCAGGGAAAGTTAAAATACTTGATGAGGAGGTAGCTTTCTCACCTGGCTCTGGAAAGCAAATAATGTAAATGAGGAAAGAATGCTTAGCTGTCCTAGATACGCTCAAATACTTATTTACAGTCCTCATTCACTGCACTCTTGAAATTACTCAGTAGTTGATTGATGTCATACTATAATAAAGGCATTAATAATAAACACCAACATACTGTACAATGGCACTGCTGTGATGTTACTGGCACTACTATGTGTATAAACACATAATGAGACACACAGAATGGCCAGGTTTCCAGCCCGTTATAGTGGAGGCCAGTGTAAAGGTTTTGCTGCCTGATGTCAGAATAAGCTTTATGTTCTGAATGCTTGTCAGTTTGTTTTACAAGCACGTTATCCTTACATTGTTGCATATTGATATATATATGTGTATATATTGAATATACACATATATATGTTGAATAATACTATTCTTTAATTTCCCTTATATATCTGATGACTTGTGGTTTGCAAATTCATATTGAAACTCATCACGAACAGTAGCTTTGTATGAAGGCGCCTTTGAACAAAGCTTTTGTACCATTATAAATGTAGTAAATAAGTACAAATTGATCAATATATGACAAAAGGGTGAAAAAGGGAGGTCAAGAGGTAAGAGTATTTCCATATAAAACATTTTTTCCCTGTTGCAAATGGCAGTACAAGCCAAATAAATGTTTTGTATTGCTGTGTATTTGCTCCACCTGGTGGATTTTCCTGAAAGTGTTTTTAATCCTTTTTAATAAGGGGAAGCTGTCTTTAATTAAGTATAAAACAGAGTATCAAAAGTGAAGGCAACTTTTTTTTTTTTTTTTTTGAGTAGCAATAGCGTTGCAAAAAGTAGATTTGGGGAAAGAAAACATTAAAATTTGGTATTTTTCTTGGCCGCACTTGGTCAGTACAGTAGTCTCTGTGAAAGCATGGCATTCCAAATCAATTGATGATAACAGTTTACACTTGGACTCATCTAGAGATTCACTATTAAAAAGTCCAAATCTATAGCTTGTGGGGTTATACGTGACCAGTGAAAGCGAGGATTTGCTATGGCTTCCCCCCTGCAATTTGTGAGCCCCCCTGATGAGAAGTAGCAGTGCTACTGAAAAGGAGAGTTCCTGCACTGAAGTGTTACCACTATACATCGGCATAAAATCTGTCTGTCATTAAGCTAGCTTTGCAAACATTGTTTTCTTTGGAATTCGTAAGGACTCGGTTATGCTTTGATCATCTCATTGTTCTCCTTAGGTTATTTTTTTCCTTTAGAGTGTAATGGCTCCCTAACAGAAGGTGAAGTTTAGAAAATAGTGTCTCCATATGCAAGGGATTTGGAGACCTTTTTATTGTCTTTAAAAATGTCATTCATAGTCCTCATTAGCATTTATTGTTGCAAGCGTACAAGCAGAAAATGTGAAATTGGTATGTCATGAATAGCTCCACAGAGCTCTAGAGCCCTGAAATTTTGCCTGCAGTGTGGTGTGGGGCAGGCATTGAGAGAAAGCTGGCCAGATGGCTGCCAGCACAGAGCAGAGCTGTAGGTTTTTGTCTCTGGTGCTGAGAGGAGGGAAAGTTCACTGGAGCATACGCTATCACCCCTTGCGTTTTAACAAAACTAACTCGCCATCAGTCAAAACGGGGAGGTGGTGACATTGAAACAAAAGTTTTCAATATAATGTAACAGTCCCTGTCAAATGAATAAAATATGTTTAGTTAGTGTCACAAATATTGACATGTTACAAAGAAAAATGCAAGGCTTGAATTTATGGCTAGTGATAGATACACTTTCACACAAATATGCTCTCACATTATCTTTATTATGAAAATCCTATGCATTGAAAAGACATCGATTAGAGGTCAAAACTGAGGTTAATATACTACAGCAGGAGGAGTTTCCCTACCCGTGTTAAACGAGGACTCTGAGCTTCAAGTCAAAAAGCAACTGATAGCTTGAAACCTTCTTTTTTCCCCTCTTTTCCTTCTTTTTTTTTCCCCTCTTCCTTTTAGATCTTAAAATATGACCCTAGTTCAGCAGGACCAGATAGTCTTATCCAGGTTTCTCCAGGTCACATGGAATGTGTTCTATCTCCTATCAGTGAAATGGCATCTTTGGTATTTTCTTGCATCCTTTCAGAAATATTATCAAATCAATATCAGATTTTCTAAAGTGCATCAGTGATGTCTGTGCTCAGATGGTGTTTCAGATTCCTTTGAATTCAAATGATGATAGAAATAAAGAGTCAATTCTGATTTACTTTACCCACATTATAGAAAATACTGTATTTAATAAAAAATGCAAGGCAAAACTTGGTTTAGCCCAGATCAAGTGAAAGAAATAGGCACCAAAACAGGTACATATAGGTGAGTTTGTCCACATGAGTGCTGTTACTAAAATATATATAGAGAGCGAAAGAGCATGCATTCTTTAAGACCTGAAGCCTATGTTGGCCCTCTCACTCTGAGTCAATTTTTGATGGCACTATTCTTCTCCTATGATAGGTCTTTATGTATATTTTCACTGTTTTAAAACCCGAAGTACAGCTGAAATGCCACTGTGATTCCTGGCAATGTTCAACAAGAATGAATTATTTTGGTTCTTTTTTGATCAAAAAGCAGTATGCAATCTAGGTTGCCAAATCTGACCCACTGCCAAGGCTGAAATCCTCTTTAGAGCCTAATTTCTGATTAGCCCATTGAAATAGTGGGACTTTTCACTTTTCTTAACGGAAAAAAAGAGATGAATTCTTTCTCACCTCCAGTGATTCTAATCCAGTACTAAAGGTAACATGACGAACAGTTTCTCTTAGACAACCAAGCAGATTTTCTTTCCAGCTTGGTGACTCTAGCTTTCAACTACTGAGTATTTCTGTAGGTAATCTCAATTAGTCTGCGTTTCACAGAGCTATGTATGTTTTAAGCGTCCCATTTGTCTTTTTTCAGAAGTCCAGAAAGTCTTGCCAATAAGGAAATGCTTAGGGAAATGTTTAGTGTTATCTGGCAAATGTTTTGTGTTGCATGCATTAAGAGCTACTGCTAACAGATAAGCACATATTGAATATTTTCATTCTGTTTCTAAGCAAAGAATTAGAAGTTTATAAAGAAGTACCTTTCTTGAGTAGCTTGAGCTCTTTTGTGGTAGTGCCATAAAAACAAGGGAGGCGCCTAGGTACAATGTAATGGAAAAAGTCACACTGAGGGTATCCATTACAGTCCTAGGTAGACTACTGTTGCACCAGGCGGTAGGAGATACTGGGCAGCAAGAAATTAGTGAGCTTCTCCTGAAGGTGTTGCCTTTACTGTACTCGTTGGACAATCAACTGAATAAAGTTCAGAAAGCATCCAGAAGTAGTTGTCCCCCGTCCCCCCACATCAGCTCTACAGCTCACACATTAGGTGGGTTTGCCCTGTCAGTGGGATGCCTTAAGAAAACACTAATAGCTTCCAGCTGGGTGGAAAATCAAAACGTTTGGGGGCTGACAAAACTAGCAGATTTGAATTTGAAAGCCCAGCTAATGCCTCCATTTTTATTTACCACTCGTCCATAAAAGATTATTTTCCAATATGTCAGCCTCATTTGGTGGCCAGTGGTCTGAAAGTGAAAGTGGAACAAGCAAGCAGGGAAATCTGGACATTAGTGAGTCCGCCCTTTCAAGCTGGTGTGCCACTTTGTGGAATGGCCTTCCCTGAGATTGGGGGGGGTCCTAATGACCATTCATCAATGCTCGTTGACTGATCATTGAGTGCCTTCTCATTCAGTTTATCAAGTCTTGCACATAAAAAGTCAGAATAAGCATTATTCAGCTTTGTTAAAGCCAACTAGGAGTAAAATGCTCCATTTGAACCCATTTTGCCCTTGGTTTTTCACTTTGTTAATGCAGTCCTGCTTAAATGAGTGCTTTTATTGGGTCTGTTAGAATATCTGAAACTATTAATTCTCTTGTATTGAATAGCTGGTGGCAGGCCAGAGCAGATGGGGTAGAAAACTATTTGGTTGGGTGTATTGCTTTCAATTAGGATCAATGAGGTTTCAGCTCCTTTGAATTAACTCACTTAATACCCACTGTGTGAAGTCACAATGTATCACAACAGTCTGCTATAAGTAGAGCGGGAAGTTGAGAAGTCCTACAGAAAAGCTTTGAGTTAAATTCTTCCTTCACTGTTAATAGAGAGCTTTCATTAACTACAGATGCGTTTCAGTGGACTTCCAGTCCCTGTTATTAGGCTAGGTTTGCACAAAAGGCAATCTCTGTACTTTTTAAATGGTGATCGTTTGGAATTTCTTTTTTCCATCGGATCCATGTCTTCGATACCTTATATCTATCATCCACTGCATAAAAATATTTTTTCCCCCTTTTCACATATATGAATATGGAGATGTGTTTTGCCTTCTTTACCCATTTTCAAAATTAAGAGCTGTAGAAGATTATTTGAAATTATTTTGTGTTTTGAGTGATTGTCAAAGAAGGAGCTGATTCCCAGCCAGCAAGGTGTAGCATAATGTGCACCATAAAGAAACTGGCTGAAGATTATCTTCTGGATTTTTCACTCTCTTTGTATCCCTTTCATTTTGGTATTACACATAATACTGACTCTTGTGATACAGCAGAATTGTTCCTATGTTAAAACCACTTTCCTTTCTTAGCGGAGAATAAAACCATTTTACAGAATGGGCTCTCCACCTTTGCTTGGCCTGCTAAAATTTCACACCTGGTGCAAAAACTGTTAGGGCAAGCTTTAAGTGACTGCATTAAAAATGGGGTGGGGGGTGGGGGGTGTGTGTGGGGAAAGCGAATAAATATCCACAGATATTTATTCAGGGAGGACTGCCAAATGGGTTGCAGCCTGCCTCAGTGTATTAAATAATGAGAGGGAAAAACTATTCATGCAGCTGGCTGCTTGAGAAAATGCTGAAGTAGTCTCAGATGCACAGGCATTCTGTTAGCCCCTTCCACAAGCAGACTTCTAGGTGAGAATCTCCAGGGATCCAGGTTTTGTTGACGTGGATCAATTTAAGTGGCAATTACTGTAGTCAGATAACAGCTTAAAAAGGCTTTTTACACACAGAAAAAAGATGCATAATCACACAGCATATGGAAGTTCAATTTTGTGAGCTGCGGTCTGTGGATTTACAATGTACTGATATTAAGACCTTCTCTTAAGAGTGAATATTGTTCAGTTTTATTAAAATGCGTCATACCTTTCTACTCTGAAGCTGATTCAGGCTGCATCTATGTTGATGAAAGGTTGCATTTCCAACTGTGAAAATGTTTTTCCTTTCATGTAGAGTACAGCATTGAAAAGAAAAACAACACAGCAAATACAGTACTAACTGACTGGTTTTAAATAGTGCATCAAATAATAAAACAAAAAGAATGGTAAATTCTTTAAAGGCCTTGGTGGCACAGACTTTGCTTGTCTCCCTTTCCCTTGCTTCTCTCCCTTTCCTCCCTCCACTTTTTCCCCCTTCATGAAAGTGGTCTGTCATGAAAACATTTTCATGTTTCGGTGTTTCTCTTGGGTGCTCTGACACTCAAAAATCCATTATAGAGAACTTCGTTACAGTAGATATCTGATGAAGATGAAGAAAAGGCCAGCCTCCAGTAGCAGACATGTTAGATTGCTAGTGCCGGAGTGTTACTGGGGCCAGGGGAGCTGCTGATTTGCTTCTTTGATCGTCTTGAATTTGCCAGTCCAGTGTTTGGAGTCTCTCTTCTATTTAAGTGAAGCTTAAGGGTGGCACTTAGCATTAAAAAGTTATTGTGGAAATATCAGTAAATTAAGTGACTCATTTGCTTTAAGTGAGAAATATTCATGAGTTCAGTCTGGATATTGGGAGGGTTGTTATTTTTTGCTTAATTTTGCATGTGTGTCCTTTTCCTAAATAGATCTTTATCAGGCTCTGTGGCAGCTAGAGGAAGGAAGAGGAAGGCCTGAAAGCAGAGTTGTTTCTGCGTAGTAGAGGCAGAAGATGGCATAATGCAAAATCAGAGGGATGCATAAATAAATACAAAAGGATGAGTCTTAAACTGACAAGAATATGCAGCTCCTGAAGATCTGACTGAGAATCGCTGCCTTGGTTTAAGTGTATACTGCAAAGGCGAAGTCTGAACCAGGACCTATGTGCTAATTGCTGGAGTAATACTTGTTACTAAAGGGAGAAGCTTTTGCAAGCTCTAAATGGAAAGAGAGTTTAAAAAAAGAAGATATTTTTCCTTGCGCCTGGAATTTTGTGCAAGGCTATACGTGCTACAGAGAAGGCATGCGAGTCAGGCGTATGTTTCTCCTAAGAGGCAAAGATGTTTTACAAAGGACTAAAGAGGGACTGCTGAGAAGAAAATAGCCAGCTTTAGATAAAGCACTATAACAAAGACTTGTAGTTTTATGTATCATGGTGTCCATTAAAGCTTAATAGGGAAGAGTGCATTGAACCTAGCCAGGCATACGTTATTCATGTGAAGGATAAACATTTAAGGGGTGTGCAAAATCAGAAATTGGGAGGACATGATTGTTTAGCTTTTGAAAAAGCTTTACAGGGAAGATTTTGTTTTCATCCCCCATGAATCACCATGCAAGGTAAAGGAGAGTAAGCTGCAAATGTTTGGAACATATCAATGCAGGAATCCCAGGGGGTTAAAAGCACTATAGTAAAATAGAAGTGGTCTGCTTTCTAAGTGTGTTCTATTTTACACATACTACTGAGAATCTGAGAAAGGGAGTGATTTTGATACTCCATTCACTAGAGTAAAACAGCATAATAATGACAAAAGTGTGGGGAGGGGAGGAAGAGGAGGGGGCGACTCTCTTGTATATCCTTGTGCACATTTTGAATTTCCAGCTAAATAAACAAACGTAGTCCTATGGAGTGCAAAATTATGGCTGTTAAAATAAAGAATGAATTTGTTTCCACTTTTGGAGGAGAGCTGATTCGAAATGATGCTTTTTTCTTTAATTGTTGTCAGCAGAAGAAAGGGTTAACTTTTAAAGAAAAAATGAATAATTCAGTGTTTGGCTTATCACTCTGCATTTTACTTTCTATTCTTTGGTCATCTGGAACTTGGTGTGAAAGGTAGAGTAAAAGGAGTCAGCTGAGGGGAGCCGGGGTTGTGATAATTTGCACACACATCCCTGTCATTGTTCTGCCTGAAGAGACAGGGCTGGGTTCAAGGCCACATGTGCTCCTGTCATCATTCACATTTCTGCTCCAAGTGCAATACAGAGTGTCAGCTCTCCATCTGTCTTTGCCTGGCAAACGCACGCGCCCAGCATCCTGCCTCCAGCTACGCTGCCACAGCCAGTTCTGATGGCCCTCCTCGCTTCTCTCTGTTCATTCCAGAACAGGAGGCACTGAGCCCTAAATAAGCTTGCTTTTAGGAGAGAGCCATTTACAGTGTGGTATATTTTATCCAAGGATGCCTGGTGAGTTGAAATTATTGCAGCTCTTTCGGTTTTAAATGAGGAAACGCTAATTGTTTTTTTGATAGTATTTTTTTCTTTACCTTTTTTTTTAATTATTTTTTTATAATATAGAGGGTGATTTGCAAGCTGATACTGGTACGGAGCGATCGTAGATGCTAATTCTGTTGTGTATATGTTTGGGGGAGGGGAATTTGTGCGAGGGAACTGCCAGAGATGATACTTACAGCAGGACTGGATGTTTCAATGAAAAGGGATAGAAATAGCAGAAAGTCACTGGCTTTGTGGGTGCGGGTCTCTGCACAGGGGATCAATTTTAGCAGAGAAATACAGCTTTGCGCTGGCTTTCATGACTGTCAGCTGTACCTTGAATCTGCAAACATTTGATCAGTAGAGATCATTCACAGCGTTCACCCATCAGCTGAAATTATCTCTCTAAAAAGCTGTTTATGTTAGAGGAGTGAAGGAGATTTATAAAACAAATTATTCCGGCGTTGTCCTAAATCGTAGTCCTTAACTGTCACCAGGCAGATCACTAAAATATGTTGATTCAAAATAAAACAATAAAAAAATCTGCTGAATTAGAGGAATTGCTGTGGAGCTGGAAATTTTAATAGGTCGGTTTCCTCAGGAAAATATTATCCTTGGATCTTGCAATTGCTTGTCTAATTGATAAGTGTTATTGCCAGTGAAAACGGTGCTTCTATGCAGGGTGATTTGTCTGAGGGGTTTTGTGAGATGCTTGACCACAACCGAGTGGATTGAATTTGGATTGTTTTGTTTGTTTTTTCCCCCTTTGGTGAGGTCTGAAGAAAGCCATGTGCCTGATTATAGCAGCCTGTGTCTCTGGATAAAAAAAGACAGGGCTAGAGATCCTACAGCTGGCTGGTTCTTGTGGATTATTTGGTTAGGACAGGCAGAAGAGGCTACGCTTGATCACAGAGAGTCTGTACACCTCACAGATGGTGTTTTGAAACAGTATCTGCCAGTTTGCTGCAACCACAGTTGCATGGAGGTATTGCCAGTTGTTGGAAGAATGTTTTCCTTTTAGGATTTTTATACGCGGTCATACCCTACTGCTGGTATGTTTGCTGATCCCCTGGTTGTAACAAGAAAGTGGGCTCTGTTTGCTCAAGGCACAAGGCTAAGAGGATTTATATGGTTGAAATATGGGCAAATTAATTTGCATAGATAACAACTGAGGACTATGAAAGGTCAATTTAACCCTTTAAACGTCAAATTTGATTTGCATGCATTACATTCCTGGGAGTGTGGTCTTCATTAGAAATATCATGGTAATTCATTAATTTGGAAGACTGTGCATTCTGCATAATTTGAATCCACTGACATTTCCCTTGTATTTGTATGAAACTCATCTTCTTGTGCAGTTTACTATTTCTGTGTTTTATTAAGATATTTAAATGTACTAAAATGATACAATCTTAGCAGTTTTGATCCTTGTGTGCATTATTTGGGGCTATTGGCAAACAGTGTGGGAATGCCTAGAGTGGAGGCTTTTGAAAACCTATTAAGCCTTTGGCATTTAAATTACTTAATCTACCTGCTGGTTAAAATTTCATGCATCTTTAATCAAAATGGCATGTGCTACACTCCAGTATGTATACCCTTATCAATACTCGTTAAGCTTTACCATTAAATAAATCTTTAATTTTCAGCATTCTCTTAAAGCAGTAGCAAGCAAGTAGTGTGTTTTAATGTCAGCTCGGAGTGTTAGAAAACCTTGCACTTGGATACAGAGAATACACTAACAGCTGTGACTGGGAGCATGTGCCAGAATGGAGATACTTGAACAGATCTGACACTTGGCTATTTTTGACACCCATCTGCACTTTTTTACTCTCCTCTAGGATGAACTGCCTCTCAATCTGTTCACAGCATATTTTAGCCCTTTAATATTGTGGTGTTGGGTTTTTTCAAATGGGCATTATTAGCCATCTGGGGCAGATTTTGTATTTTAAAAGTAAGCACATTATGTACAGGAGATTAAAAGGATGTGTATTTTTATGTAATCTGATATTATGTCAGTGCCTTTTGTGGATGTGTGAAGTCTTGATTTCAGAAGCATCCCTTCAGTGATTCTGACATCTGAAGTCCTTCTTCTTTTGGGGAAAGAACAGGAAGTAATAAAGACGGGTTCTGGTTTATGTGTAGTGATAACACTTTTACACGAACTAAGTTTGCCCTTCAAAGGCGAACTGCTCGTACTGTTATAATTGCGACTGGCCACTCACCTCCTCGCTTCCCTGTCAGGGCAAAGTGACAGCAGCGAGTCTTGCTAATGAAACACTGTAAAAGCGATTCAGATCTCTGTTAAGGCACTACTGCAACTCTGAGAAAAGTCTCTAGAAAGATAATCTCGTTAACACACAGTTTGCAGTAACCAAGTTAACCATTCTGGCATTCTATGTAGTGAACTCTAGGAAGTGCTTATCTCTAAATAATTGATGCTGGAGGAACAGTGTTCAAATCTAATACCATGCACCGGTTTGTATGATTACTGCGAATGTGGGTTTTTTTTAAAGAACTGTTTATTCCAGACTTTATTTATGAAACATTACAAATCTATCAGTCATTTTATAGTACTTTCAAAGAGCAGATGTTGGCCTACAAAATGCTTTATTATTGCCCATGGCAGTATTCAGCATGGTTTCCTTAAAAGGACAATCAGTGATCACAGTCATTGTAGCCCAGAAATAATGCTGCTCTTTCAGAAGATGGCCTGGTATTAGGTCAGACCACCCTTTCTTTACTTCTGCTCTCCAGATGTGGCTGCAACTTTTTTTTTTTTAAGTTCATGTTTCAAAAAAAATGGGTTTGTTTTCAAAATCTGGTTTTACTTAAGATATCTCCATCCTGGAGTGCATTTCATAAATTGCCCACATATTTTTCTTAGCAGAGAACTTAACTGGCTGTAATTTTTAACACATGGCCACATCATGTGATATTTTCAAAACATTTGCACATAGCTTTAAGAAGGTCCCAGCAGAAATGATCCATCATCTCACAGCCAGCCCGTTTCTTAACAGCATATCTGCATTTTCCATTTAGCAGAGCTATATATTATTAGCTTACATTTTGGGTAGTAAAACAGTGCATTGCTGATTGTAAAACATGGACTTTATTATCTGCTGAAAATTGATTTGGCATTTATAGCCACTGTGTACTAGACTGGCTTTCTGGTTTTAACATTAGTGCTTGCAAGTGATGATTTGTTTAAAGAACAGAAACAAAATTGCCATGGACATAACTGTTAGTGTCCTAGTAACTGAACATTTGGATTATCCACCTGTTTTTTAAATACATGCGTCTAAATGCTGTTATACAGCAAAAGTCTCCTAATAGTCCATTAACCAAGTTGTTCTGTCTTAAATTGCAGTTGCTATGCTGTTATATTAGGACAATTCTGTGTCTTACAAAACAAGTTTCCTGCCAAACAGGGAAAATGTGTCTGGAAGTACTTAAGTCCGAGTGTTAACCTTGCATCATTATCTCAATCATCCTACATAATGACTTTATCTTCTTCAGGATTCAGATAGGAGTGAAAAGCTCTTTCCCTAAGAGTCACTAGGTTCTTCAGATATGTATCGTAGGGTTTGGGAGACGATGTGTAATGACTTGCTTTTCAAAATATTAAAAGTTTATTCTTCTTTTATGGTAGTAATAAATTTTAAAGTCTGCATGATATTATTGCGCTTATTTTCAACCCATGGCGCTGTGAACTGCATCTTGCTATGTATACATGGAAAGTATGTAAAACACATCATGGGATGCAGATCATGCTGCAGAATAGCTGTTAATATATATTTTTTTAATAGATATATATTTTAAGGAGTGTCCCAAACGCACTTTCCCCGTGAAGATTCAGTGCTTTTCAACTCAGACCATTAGCTGAAGATGAACGAACAAGTCAGTTTCACAGGACTGGTAGTTCCTTGCCTTGGTGTGTGTAGGGTGTTTAGCACTGATCACATCTTAATTTGAAGATTTTGGACTTCATACTCATATATTTAAGGCATAGTCATCATAGCTTGCAAATCAATGTGATCTGTGTAGATGTATTGTGTTTGTTTTTTTTTTTTAAAAAAAAAGACCTGAATACCAATTTTGGGTAAAATAATTTCTAAAAGTATGTGATATGCCAATTTGAAAAATCTGAATAGAGAAGTTGATACATCTAAGAGTAGAAGAAGACATGATATCTGGTCCTTTTCAGGACCTGTACGTATACCTGCACCAATTTTCTGGTTTGTTTGCTGCATCCTTTTTTCTTCCAAGTGCGTACATCAAGGATAACTTTAAAAAAAATCAGCTGAAGCCTGATCTCTTGTTACCAGATCACAGACTAAAGCTAAGTGCACAAAATGACCTGTACACTTGAAGCAGTAGCTGGCTTCTAAATTGCATGCCTCAAATCTGTCCTCATTCCAAATGCATCACTGTTCAGTTTTAAAGTTTCCCAAGCATGTCAAGCTGTGTCTGTGCATGCTAAGATCCCTCTCAGTATCGATAGGGTTAAGCAGGCCAGTGCTGAGTTCACACCTATGTCTTTTTGGAATGGAAGCATTTTTGTGTCTGAGTCGTTTGCACAGTTGGATCTGGTAGGTAATCTCAGAGGAAGCCCAATGTGTATTCAGAAATGTTGGTCTCTTGCAAGCTCAGGCTTACTTTTTGTTCCCAGAAATGTGTGTGGTGTAAAACAGAGCATGGAGCTAGCGATGCTGAGGCAAATAGAAATTAAATCATGAAATCCATAGGGCACAGCAGCGCTTGGATTTTTACTTATATGCAGACACAGTCTAGCCATATTGGCCCGCTTGGCAAGGCTGATTTCATTCAGTATCCCACTATGCTAACTCCACATTCACGCAGTTCCTCTGCAAAGCTGGTGAAGCCCTTGCCGTGCTGTACCATGCTATCTATATTTATATTCACTGGCTCAACTCTCCAGGAGCTCAGCCGTCTCTGTGCCACGTTGCATTTTGCGATGTACATTTGTTTCTGCCTCCTGTACGTGAGATTCACCAGATGAAGAGCAGGACCAGTGCAGGAGCCACTTCCTCCTTGTTGTGGTTGATCTCAGGCCTTGGTCCCTCCTGAAATGCTTCCTGCTTGGTTCTTGGGCAGGACAAGAGTGATGGAGATTACTCCCATCTGGAATAAGCCACTGCTGGGCAGTAGCTTTCCCTACTGCCAAGGGAATACATTACAGACCTGAGCTTGAGCAAGCAGAAGGAGGATTTGAATTCATGTCTTTCACTTCCAGAGTGAGGCTTCCACTAAAAAGACTTGAATAAAATCAAAGCTCACCTCTTCCGTCTCGCCTAGCTGTGTCTTACACAAACCAGTTCTACTTGCCAATCTTCTGAAGGTGAGGATATGGACATCTTTTCTGGAGGAGGGAGTAGTGCTGTGGATGCCATGTATCCAAGTTACTGAGGCTCTTGAAATGCAGGAGTAAAGCATCCTGTCTTCAGTATTTCCCTGTTGGTGAGCTGTAGGCAGTTGCTAGTTAAATATAACTAACTTTATATCATCTTTTCTGTTGTAAGCTGTCTACAGCTATTTAATGGGAGGGTGTAGAGAAGATGGATGGAGCCAAACTCTTCTCGGAGGAGCATAGTGATAGGATGAGAGGCAACAGGCGCAAGTAATGGACCATGATAAATCCCAAGTAGATGCCAGGAAGAAAATCCTTCACCATAAGGATGGCCAGACACTAAAACAGGTTGTCCAGAGAGGCAGTGATATTTCCATTATTAAAGACACCGTATTGGACAAACCTGTGGCAACTTGATCTAACTGCACATGCTCTGAGGCAGAAGGACATGGACTATCTGATCTTCTGAGGTCACTTCAGTCTGCATGATGGTTCTTTGTTTTACTGGATCCGTTAGCTGTTTTGGATATCCAGTCTGACATGCTTCAGCCCTGTGTACTGGGGAGACCACAGCAGTCCATGACACTTGCTTTTGTATTGTGTTTCAGGGGAAAATTTAATCAGCGTTGAGCTTCTGGGCATCTAAAGTTACTTACTCATTGAATCTGATCTGAAACCATTACTTGATCTGTAACTTGTAGAATGAACTTTGCCTTTGCATGGTGGTAGAAGAGCAGGAATTGTCAGGCTCAGTGCTGGCTGAAAGCGCTGCATCTCTTTCCCATGCTATCTCATGGAGCTGTGCTTCCACATACCAGAGCTGAATTTCTCTATGCTGTTGGGGTTTTTTATTTTTATTTTTTCCCTACTAGTAATTTCTTCTTTACTACCAGTTATAGGCAGAGTGTGGAGAAATAGCCTCATTGTGAGCATTTATTGCAGAACTTGAGACACTGGAGACCTTGGGATTTGAGAGGAGCTGCTTCAACTGGAGGTTCACAAACCTCTTGCGAAGGCTGCAGCACAGCACCTGGTAGTAATGTTCTTGCAGCTGGTTTAAGGCTGTAGTGTCAAAAGAGACACTGAACTGATCCAGCTTCTAAAAATCTCCTGCCCAAATTCCTGTGGTGTGAAGCTACAGCCTTACTTGATCTTTTCCATGATATTGCATAATGAGTTGTGCATTTACTTCTTCTTTCTCTTGGGATCTAGCAATCTTGTGAAATTTTCATGAGGAATAACTAACTGGTAGGACCTACACATCTGAATTAATTTAAATTATCCAGCTGACTCTTTCAGTATTAATGTGGATATATGTTCTGGAACAGTGCCTGCAACTTAACCATACTTCTAAACAGGCACAAAGTGTAAGTCAAAGGTTGCAGGAAATCTTTCTGAAGTTTGAAAGGAAATACCGTCATCAGTGGACACAATTATTAAGAGTACTGCTTGTATTCTCATTCATTATGGACATCCCTTTGGAAGCAGACTGTAACAAGCTCTGCTGCATTTTTGCATGTTGACAACACTGAGCTGACAAAGACCAAAAGAAGTGTGGAAATAGAAGAGCGAAAGGAATTGGTATTGATCACCTCTTGGAAGAGAGGCTGAGGAATAAGGAAGAAGAATGTATTTTGGTAACCCTTCAAGCATACTGCAAGTTTGTGTAGATATGGTGTAGGGTCAGGCCTGTATCATAATTGGTTAAAAAAAGGGTTTGCTGTAATGAGTTGAGATTTGAGGAAGTTGGATTTGCATATGCATAACTGCAGTGAAGTTTGAAATGATGATTCAAGAAGCAGGAATATGTTTACCTTTCATAGTCCATTGCCTTTTTCGGCTTATTGATAACATCTTTCTTCTTCTGGAGGTTAATGTACTATCCTGTCTTCTATAAGTCATTTAGAAAGCAGCTCTAAAATTTAACTTGGCACCCTTTCAGTTCTAATGCTTTATTGGAATTTTCGTTATGTGCTTATAAACCACTTTTCCAAGCCTTGGGAACCCTCCTGTGCATCTCTGGTGCAGATTCCTGTAGTCCCCCCTTTCTCTCCAATTCTTCCAGCAATGCTGTGTTCACTGTCTTATTGTGCTCCTGTTTTGAAACCACATCCTGCTAAAGGAGTAATCTCCTGGTTTAGTGATACACGGCCTTTCCCCTTCCTTCTTTCAGATCTCTCTTTAATATGTGTTTTGTGAGTCATGCAAACACACATGACTCAAACAGTCTTCCTGCCACAAGATTACAGTTTGGAAAATGTGTGCATTCGTATCATAAGAAAATACAGCCATAATTTGATTCTTGCTTCTAAACTGTGTATTCCAAATATATTCTGGTGGCCCTTTTAAGACAGGGCAACAAGCACATGTACAGAACCTTGAATTTTCATTGTAATTATTTTATAATCCAGATGAATGACATCTTCATAGACTTTCCTATATGTGACTTCCCCATATCATTCCTTGAATTTTTATGAGAGTCTTTTTTTAAAGGATTTTGTGCCTTGCAGAGCATCAGCCACAACATTTGTGGTTAGCAAATACAAATTAACATTTATTGTTTTAATTTTATTTTTCCAGTCCATTTCACCACATAATTGTTGATTGTGTAATTATATCTGCTAGCTTTGCACACATTTATTTGTATTCTAGTTAGGAGAAAGTTTGCTAATCAAAGTTTAGAAGAGGTCATTTTCTGTGGACAGTGTTAGTTTCTTTTAGCTACTTTTCTTTGCCTGGAACTGTATAAGGGACCCTATTTTTGACTTTTTAAAACTATAAATACTACAATGTACAAAAATGATCTTTAAAAACCAGGGATGTGACAACTTGTTCTTTTTGAGAAGGAATAGGGGTTTGTTATCAGTTTTGAAAGTACACACTGAGAAACGCTGAGAGAACCATAGGGACTCTGAGAGTAACTAACAGATTAAAGAAAGCTGAAAGGTGCTCATTAAAGCAACTTTGGTTATGTCTGTAAAAGAAAGGGTATAATTAGATATCCAGCAAGGTCAGATGGCACTGTCATTGAGTAGCTCTGAAAGTCATTGGTTTTCTTCCTGGAAACTGGTTTGCGACAGAGTTTACCATGTCTTTGGTCTTGGTGTTTTTAGTTTTCATTTCTCTGCTGAGAGAGGGATGACGGTGGTAAAACTGTTTCTAGAATTCAAGTGGTCCACATTGGTTGAGTTCATCCTTCCATGGTGCTGTAGGATCTCCTTGCTCTAGGGTCCTGAGAGAGCTTCTGTCAATCTCATTCATATTAGATCTTGGAAGTAATTTAAATTACCTCATTAAGGTCAATATTTGATTATTTTACACTGAGATCACCATTAGATTGCATTGCATCTTCAGAAACAAAAGTGAAATCCTTTGCAATTTTTAGAGGGGATCTGTGCAGTGTATATTTTAATTGCAGAGTCCTAAGTGAGCACTTTATTGTGCCCTTGCAAATGGAAGAGAAGTGAGACAGGGGCCTCTCTGGGGATACTATTTGTGTCTCTCATGTTAAATTTTTAAAGTAACTTGAAGAATGCTCATCTTGTTTTGTTAATTTACTTACATCTCTCTTTACATTATTCTCTGGTTGTAAAAGCAAATCTGTATTTGGGTTTTCTATATTTAATAAGCAAGGCTGCTGCACAGGAGATGAATCTGTGCATGAAACTTTCATTGAGAGCTTGGTATGAAAGCAGAGTCTTCAGAGCATCTGTAGCAAGTTCTCTGCCATCTGAGGGAGAGACAGTGTTATAGTCTTTCTTTGCCCTCTTCAGACTCCTCTGCATAGACAGAACCACGTCTTGGTGGAATAAAGGTTGGATTTGCATGGTTGCTTCTCAACTGACCAGCTAGGCTTCTTCCTCTGACATGTAAATTGGTAGAGTAGTAAGAGCAGTAATTTCCAATTCCTTTCATTTTGAGGAAGGAAAGTAATGGTATTTGATCTTTAGAGACTGGCAGAAATAGAATTCTTTAGTTTATGCCACCTTACAGCTTTTGCTTCTGTTTGCTTCTGCTTGGGAGTCTGTAAAAGCTCCAAAGATAAAAATACTACCTACGTTTCAGGTATCGACCTGCATCCCTCCGTAGAGCCACAAGAGAAATGTTATACTCTCTCCTTAGTTAACTTGTATATTCTTTCAAGAAGAGCTTTATGGATGCTGCTGAATGACTTGCTTTTTCTTGAAGGAATACAGAAAATCATGATGACTTGATTTCATCCTGACACCAAGCAAATACGATTGCATGGTTTTGTCTGGGGTATTGGTTCAAGACAGTCTTGAAAGAATGAGTGTCTATTACTTAATCACCAGGAATGCTTAATAGTTTTGTCACAAGTGTTTTTCTTTTTGGAGGCTGTAAGTGTTTTTGCTGTCTTGCCACACTAGATAATAGAATGAAAATAGATGCCTTGATGAATTACCTAATGGGGATACTGCTGCAGAAATTGATGCTTGCTGAATCAAAATCTAAGCCTTTTTTTTTGTCTCCTTTGGTCATTACAGTAAAGCTGCTGGTTTTTAAATATGTCTGCTTACAAGCCTGGGATATGCGCACATTGTTGCATGCAACTACTGGGGTTTTGAGGGCTCTTTGCCACAAAATAGCCACAAAATAATATGACAATGCAGATGTTACAATACTGTTCTTTAAAACAGTTGATTGTGGATCTGATGGTGAAAGATGATCAACAGCTAGCATATATCATCATATTCTGATCCAAACAGGTTCCTTTGGGAGTTAGCTGTACTGTTTCAGTGTGTTGTAATTAAATTGAGTGCTGTTAAGGTGTCAGAAATTACTTTATAATTCAGGATAATGGACTTAAATAGACTTATTTGCACAATGCAAATCATAATCTAGCAAATTACCCTTAAAGCTATATATAAAGTAACAAAATGAGCCCCCCAATATTCCATAGGAAAAGGAAAAAAATTGGTCTGATTTCTGACTCAGTCCCTAAGACATCCTTGCATTAAAGTCTATCTGGACTTAATAGATGCTAGAATAATGCCTGTTATTTGGGAATAACAGTTGTAAAGTGCTTTATTTGAAAGAAAATTCTTTTTTATTTTAGTTAGGATTGGATGAGTGGGGGGAAATCCCTGTCAACCAGACCTTTAATACTGGGAAAAAATCCTTCCTATACATGCAACAGATAACTCATGTAAGTAGCTCTTGTCAGGTTTTGAGCAATTTTAATTCCCAGAGAAGTTCGTGTGAGTTGTGAATACTCAGCATCTTGTAGAATTAGACTGTATTATGAGAAGGCTAATGTTGCTAGGAAAATAATAGATTTACATGCATAGTGAGAGCTGTTTGTAAATCAGCAGGTGGTTTCTAAAATACCAGAAATTAGCAAAATGTTTACTGATGTGATTTCTTTCTGAAAAACAAACTTGTTTAAAAATACTTGAACATTAAAAGTTCAAATGAGAAAAGCTGATTTGCTTTTCTTTAGCCTTCTTAGGTCTTTCCTGTGGTTTGAATGTACAGACACTTCATTTTCAGTTTTGAGGACAGTATTTTATCATTTGAAGGGCCCAGTAGATGGAAAAAAAAGAAAATAATTTTCTTGCAAGCTATATATTTCAAAGGAGGCATATTTCTATGAACAGGTAGGACAAATTCAGGTGATACCAGAAAATCTGTTTTACTTTTGTATGCATATACTTTCATACAGAATACTAGATTACATTTCTCTTTAGTCATATAAACCTTCCTGTGACTGAATTCATCAACGATGCAGAGCAGTATTAAAATGCTACACTTCCTTAGAATCATACATACAGGTCCAAGCAATCCTTTAGTCATAAAAATCAAAGAATGTAATTCTCTAATTAAAAAAAAAGTAAACTCATTTGCCTGTGTGCCATTTTCATACTCCAGTTTAAAATTAAACCCTGCCCCCTACCCTATAAATGGCTGTTGAATTGTGTATGTCTTCTCTGGAAAGGTTTCCAGTGTGGTGAAAAAAGGAGTTTAGTTCACAGATCTTTAAATCAGTTTCCTCTGTTTTATTTGGTTACACGGAAAATCTTACCCTTTGTTGCAGCCCCCCAATTCTTCATTTGCCAACAGTACTGAGGGAGAAATTTGTGTTGCGCTACTTATACATAATTTAAAACAATTGTGCTAGCTTTAAACCCAAAGTCTTTCTTCATCTATCGTTTATCTCATGATGTTATCTTTTGTACTCGGTACCCTTCAGTAAGCACAGCCTGACACGTCTTGTGGCCTTTACCTTCTACGATAAAAAAGATTGAAAAGATGCTTGGCACCACCTGGTGAAGATGAGGCAACCCTGGAGAACTGTGCTTCAGGAGCAGGTGACTGATGCTAAGAAATGTGCCAGTCTAGGGACACAGCTGAAGGGTTGTAGTAGGGAAGGGGGAGGGGAAGGGAAGAAAAAAAAGAGCAGGAACATTAATACATCTTCCTGAGGTTTGATGGGACATATACTGCCTACTGTTCCATCTGGTGCTTATGATAGCATGGCATATTAGCATGCTGCAAGTTCATAATGTATTCAGGGCGAGAAAACACCACTTGCATACCAATTGAGGCGTCCTCTTTCTCAGAGCTGCCTTTGAATTTCAATGATGTTTATGCCTCCTAAGCCATGACTGAACTGAACATTTCCGCTCGTGGAGGAATAACAGCAGTGAGGGACTCTGGCTCATGTGGGTTTTCTTTCTCTTCTCTTTTTATTTTTCTCCTTTTTTTGAAGTTCTTTTTTTCCTGCTCTCTCCTTTCAATTTATTTTGTTTGGGGAAGCTTAAAGACAGGTTGAGGTTTTGGACTAGATAATTACATAGCTTCTGTTAATATTACATTAACTTCTTTTTAAGGTTGTAGTCTATTGTCTTTTTCCTTATCTCAAAATGCTTAAAGGTACTTTTTATGACATTTTGATGAAATTACTCTTAAAAGCAGTGTCATAAAGCATTTAAAAAATAGCACATTGCAATTCTGCTTTATATTCAGATTTCCTGTATTGCTAAATGAAAGAACAAACAATAGCCTGAATTCCACATTAAATGGTAAATTATTTGGGCCCTGCATCTTCAAAGATTTGATTTTAACTTCAAGCGTTCTACCATAATAGGATAAGTATCTGAAGTTGAGCAGGTATGTGAGTCTTTGTAGGAGTGAGGTCTTTTTATCGATCTCTTGCAGGAAATGTACAGATATGTTCGTTTTATTTCTCCCTACCCTGTCCTCTTTGAAACTGCTGAGATTGACACTTGACTGGAGACAATCTCAAAACTGTGCCGTAGAAACTCTCGACTGCACATTTTGTTTCTGAACTTGTCAAAGATTGTGATCTTTTTATGGCTCAGTGCTGTGAATTGCTCTGCAGCCCTCCTTCCAGTAGGTTTTGAAAGTGTGAAGTTTACATATAGGGTAGGGTATTTGATGTTGGATTTTCAAGTGTCTGGAGTAATACGTGAGTACTAGTCACATTTGTCTTTGTTGGTGACTGTGCTTCTAAACTGCTTCACATGTTTTGAAAGTCCTACCCCAAAGAAGGAGACTAAGCTTCCTGCTTGTCGTGGTTTAACCCCAGCTGGCAACTAAGTACCACACAGCTGCTCACTCATTCCCCCGCAGCAGGAGGGGAGGAAGGGAATTGGAAGGGTGAAAGTGAGAAAACTCATGGGTTGAGATAAGAACAGTTTAATAACCAAAATAAAATCACAACAACAATAAAAATTGTGATGAAAAGGAAAATAACAGAAAACTCAAGAAAGACAAGTAAAGCAAATGAAAACAATTGCTTACCACCAACCCACCAATTCCCATCCAGTCCCTGAGCAGTGGCTCCCTGGCCAACCCCCAAGTTTTATTGCTGAGCATGATGTCATATGGTGTGGGATGTCCCTTTGGTCAGTTGGGGTCAGCTGTCCCATCTGTGTCCCCTCCCAACTCCTTGTGCACCCCCAGCCTGTTCACTGGTGGGGTGGGGTGGGGTGAGGAGCAGAAAAGGCCTTGACTCTGTGTAAGCACTGCTCAGCAGTAATAAAAACAGCTCTATATTATCAACACTGTTTCCAGCACAAATCTAAAACATAGCCCTAGTAGCTACTATGAAGAAAATTAACTACCTCAGCCAAAAGGAGCATGCTGCTTGAAGAAGGAAGAATGTTAAAACAGTATTTCTAATACAGATCTGTTTAATGAATGCATTTGGTATCTAGTCCTCTACCTGCACAGCTGGACTCTTGCTCCTGCCCAGAACTGACTGTGGTTTGAGGCTTTAGCTTAATCTTTAATGCATATGACTGTCATGCTAATATAACTTTAATAAAAATGTACTAGGTAGCACTTTGAACTCCTTCACTCTAATTTAAGTATTAATCCACTTGATTACTAGAAAAGAAAAGATCTTGCTGTAGTTCTGATCCATTCTTTCAAATACATCCAGCTGTGACTTTTATAAATATATATTTTCAGACAGTCATTTAGCCACTCTTGCATAGATAAGAAATGAAAAATGCATTAGTCATCTTGACAAAGAATAAATTGACTTCTTTTGGTTCACTATCTCAGTATCTGTTGTCTGATGGCTTAAGAACATTCCTTGTTTATTGATAGTGCATTTAGACGTAGGTATTAATGTCTTGGCTTAAATGCTAATTATTTTTTTTTTCTTAATACATTCAGGAAGGCTAATGTTACTGAATAGGAATGTGGAGGAGGTAGTGTGGGTAATTCAAGCAAGTTTAGTCAGCACTTACAAGATTCTTGAAATGTTTCTTGATGTCCTACAGAACTGTTAACATCTGCACGGCTTGTGAGAAGAGCCACATTTATTACAGCTGTATGCTAGCTAGAATGCAAAAGAAAAGGGGGGGATCAGAGTTAAGAATGAAGCAGCTGGCTTTCGGTACAGAGATTTATAATTTTACTCTCATTACAGACCGACAGTAAACTCTACTTGGACTCTTTTGCATCAGCTTCTTTGAGATGGCAGGTTAAAGGTTTGGGAATTTAGCTATCAGTAGATACAGTCAAACAAAATATACACAGTTTAAAAGAAAACAAAGCTTTTACATAAATAATCACAAGTGACGTTCAGCATTTTGAGGAGATGTTCCAGTGTGACATAACATGATGCAGAGCAGAACATGTGTTTTAAGTCTACATTTGAGACGGTAAAAAAAGAGAAAGATAGATCATTTTAAACAATAAGAAAAAGAAACAAGAAGTGGGGAGTAATAGATGAGAAGGCTGCTGGCTGTTGCAGAACCAATGAGGTCATACAGTTTCTCATCCCTGTTCTTGTCAGGGTTTGGGGTCGCTGGAGGAAAGGAAAATACGTTGAGAGACTCCTGAGATCCTAGCTCTGACTGAATGGAGCAATAGTACCTTGGTGTGTTTGTTTACATCTTCTTTTCTCTCTTTTTGGGCTAGAAGAGAAAAAGAGGGTAGAACAATCGGTATCAGTATCCCATTTTCTGTTCCACTTCTTCCTGTAAAAAATCACATACACGTTTCCAGAATCGTGGGGGTTTTGTCCGTGTTTGGCTCCCCCCCTCACCCATTTCTTTCTCAGCCATTGAGACAGATTTAAACCCAAGCTATGCCAGTGTCAAAGCTATTTGTTAGTTGTCACAAGCTTTTTTCAATTTTAATTAAGATCAAAGATTTTTATAGTTTTGTTTTCTCATTTATCTATTTGATATGAATGAAATCTGGTATTTCTTTTGTTTCCTCTGGTTGATGTAGGTTGGTATGCTTGATCTTACCTTTTTTCCGTGCACATTTTAACTGAACCTATTCTGGTTTTGCTCAGTTAACTTCTTCACAATATGCCCAAGCCATTTACAGTGGGAGTGCCAGGATCTGTTACTGTGTCTCCTACTGTTTCTTAACAACCTCAGCAACTGAGGAAGCTGCATGTCTGTTCTTTATTGCTCTACCTAAATGGTGGTTCTGAATAATTTTCTAATATTTTCTATTACAAAATCTATTGCGTGTTCATTTACAGTGAAAGCACAGTTACCCATTAAGAAACAGGGCTAATAAGTACCATTGTGATAAAGAGCATCCTCTTGTTGCAAGAACTCTTTAAAGAGTTGGTTGAGGTATCTTTATCTACCCGCACATTTCTGCTGTTCATGCTGTGATCCATAGCAGATGTCCACTCTGATAACCTACTATGATTTTTATCCCTTCTATCTAACCTTAGACTTTTCGCTGTTAGACTCATCATCATTTAATTATAGCGTGTGGCATTGTAAGAACTCTAACATATAATTACTGCCTCTTCTTTCCATTCTTCTGGTAACAGAGCATAGGCAAAAGCAAATTTTTAACATTTCAGTTATGCAAATGACTGCATTTGATTCATCAGTGTCCACCACCTCATACCTTCTCAAGTGATGGTTTTAGTTTCTGAAAGTTTATTTCCACTTAGTCTTGTGGAAACACGTTTTATCTTAATTTTTTGCAGATTGTTGACATTGAACAGAATTATGTGCAAAACTGAGTAGCTCTGTAAGTCAGGGCTCATAATCACCTTTGGAAATGACCTGTTAGGTTTCTAATAGGTCATTTATTTGTATGTACAGTTACTGAAGCTACTTGCTCTGTTGCAATAATTATGAAAAAGATAATGGATAGGAACTCATTTGGCGACAATTATTCGTGTTAACTGTTTAGTATTTCACCCAGGTACTCCTATTTTCCCTTTCTTAAACTTTTATTTCATAATTTTGGAATTTGCCTTGGATGGTTGTTGCAGTTCAGCAGTTCTTTATTTCTTCATATCCAAGCAGTTTGAAGCCTACCAGACAACTACGGATGTGTTTTACATCTTCTATCTCAAGTGAAGACTATAAAGAAACATGTCCTTACAGGAGATCTCAGTGCAGACACTATCTCTCTATACTTTTGAATTGTCTCTGCCATTGGGATTTAGCTTTCTTAATATGTATGTGGTGCTAGAAGGATGTTTATAAAGGTCTATGTGAGCCGCCCTATTATTTTTTCCCTTTGTTTCTGCCCTGCTTGCCATCTGATCTCTCTGACTGATTATGGATGTGAAGAAAAAAACAGGTTTCAAATTCATGTATCAACACATGGCTATAGTGTGTGAGCATGATCGGGGTTCCTATGACTGGATATAGTGTGTGATTGTAGGCATACCACTGTCTGATGTGCTGCGTGATGCAATTTTGCTTTTTGAGTACTTCATGTATGAAAGCCATCTCTAAAACAGGATGAGGTGAGGGGTGGAGGGAAACATCTGACTTGTTTGTCTGGGGTAAATAGGTGACAGTGGGTGACATTGAAAATGGTCTTCTGTTGCAGCCAGTATTGCCTAGTTAATCTTTTCGGGAAGAAATGTTTATAGCCAAAATTTAGAGAGAAAATACTATGTTTGGTACTGTGGAAACAGAATAGTACATACAGATGTATACATACACAGTATCATAGGCTTTCCTTATATCGCACAGCTGAGGTTAACTTTTGATACTGGAAAGAACTCTTCTTAAAGCACCTCCGTTTGGGTTTCTGAGTACCTTGCCATTTATTTGAATTTTCTGCGTGGAAAGGGAGTTTCCCCTGTGCAGCTGCACAATATCGGCTCCCTCTGGTGGTCAGCAGTCACCTGTAAAAATTTCCTGCAGCTCTTGGCCGAGGTGTGCTCCCAGCCAGGCGGTGTTTCTCTGCAGGTACCCTTTGATCCGACACTCCGGTGCCACCAGCGAACGCTGAAGCTGCATCCTGGGGCTGTTGCCACGCTATGGGAAAAGCCTGCCCCGCTGCCCCCTCAAACACCACCTGCCCTGCTGCAGAGTTTCTTTCCTCCTGTTGAATATTCTTCCCTTTCTCATAAAAATGGCTTCTCTTCTGGTTAACCCACTTCTCAGTGAAGCAAAATGTATATACCTGGGTAGACCCAAAGCCAAATGCAGGGTGTTTCCACAGCACAGAGAGAGTTAAATCTGCTTTTTGTAAGATTCTTTTAATGTACATGAGATTCTTTTCATGTACAATAAAACTTACCGTATTACCAAGGGTTAAGTGCATCCACGTTGAACATTCAGAGTTCAAATGCATCAGACTTCTTTACTTTGTCAGTATTTCTCTTGCACTTGCAGCACTGAGTGGTTTCTCCCTGGTGTCTGACTTCTCGCCCTGCAGTTTACCCTCCATTGAACACTCCCTTCAGTGTAACTCAAGACTTCTTTCTTAGAATTTTCTAAAGCAGAATGTAAATTAAAAAAAAAAATAAAATCACAGTAAACACTTAAGTATTTTTGTATACAAAATCAAGTAAGTAAAACTTGATTAAATATCTGTATAAGTGCACGTGCCCATACACGCACATGCATAGCTACGTGCACATACACAGAAGTAAGCCATGGAAGCTCCACTGATCCACAAAGGTCAATATTAAATTGCTGTGTTGGAGTAGGGGGTTTAGCTGGCTTGATGAAAATGAGATTCTATAAATATAAAAACCTTTTTTTATGTATTTGTTGAAAAAAAGCACATTTAATTTGAATCTGCTGGGCATGAAATGAACCATGTTTTGTACAACTGTTGAGCATGGCAATGCTGTGATAGCTGAAATTCTTTTAATATTTTATGTGGATTCTGTAATAATTACTGTTTTTTTCAGTTCAGGCTTCAGCTGTTTGATTTTTTTTTTTTTTTTGGTTGCAGTCTGATTTAAAATTCAAAACAAAGAGAAGATACTTTAAAAAAAAGGAAGTTTTAAGTTTTATTGTGCAAGAAGACTAAGACTGCTGTGATGCTTTAAGATCTAGAAACATTGCGTGTAATTGTATGCTCTGTGCGTGGTCTCATTAGTTTACCTACAGCTGTTTCCAGTATCTATAGTTAAGCACATATTCTTGAGTGTTTCTGGGGCTGGGGTCTGCAAGGCTAACCCAGCACCTCTCTTCCTGGGTGAGATCACTTTATTTCTGTGCCAGTGTGAATTTGTGTGAATTCACTGGCTTCAGAAGGGGGTTTTACATTTCTTAGTCTGATTTTTACATGACATACACAAGTTTCTTCCTTTCCTTCTTCCTTTACGTGGTTATATTATTTCATATTAACTTTTAAGTATGCATGTGATATATTAGGCCAGACAATTGATTTGAAATATGCTTTTGTTTTTGCTAATGGTAACATTTGTTTTGCTTGTGAGCTTATTTGTCAATAGCAATGTTACCTCACCTAGGAAAGTATTTGAGATGGAGGGTCTTAATTTCATGTGAGGTTTCTGAGACTCCTTTCCCCCCTCCCACCTCCACACTGCTGGTTTCAGGTTGATCCAGTGCCCAAAATAAGACAGTTGGTGTGACATGCAGCATCAAGGAGGAGCTGACTTGTAACTAATAATGAGTATTTTCTCACACGATGTCGAGACAGTCAGTCATGTAAACACAAGATGTCTTTAATGGCATCATCTGATGATGTGAAATGATAGTCTTCCAAAGTGTGTATTTCCACAAATGCCGAAGTACTGATTAGGGTAATAAATTGCATTGCTTGAAGATTGTCAGTGTATAATACTGAGATAGGGGAAAAGCCTATAGTTTTACTTTCTGTTGCTGGTGGTGGCACTAAGTAACAATGGCAGCACCTGAGCAAGGGTTTCTGGGGCAGATACATTTCATGATACATTTTTCATTGGTGAATATATTCAGCCAGTCTTGGCTGGCTGAATAGAAACCAAGGAGTTAGTATGCGTGGCGACTGAGGATCACCAATTCTTGTGTACGCCAGCCACACTGCTAGAGTAGTCTGAATGCTTCTGGTTCTTGTGGGGCAAAGGACCTAAATCTATACGGGAATATTTATACCATCTGCCTTAGCAGCCTTAGGAAATAATAATTAGAGGCTCTAACTTTTCTTTTCACTGATCATATGGGGAGTCTAGTCTGCTAATTTAGCTATCTGCATTAGATGGCAGAAATTAGCAGCCTTCCTTGGACTGGTGCTTGCTGAAGAGGGAGTTTGGCTGGCCATCCTTTCTGTCTTATGGGTAATATGTTGCTCCACAGGCCTGCACATCTGGCCTAAACAGAACAAACTTTTTTTCATCGTTTGAAATATCAGTGGGAGGAATTGGATTCTTGGATGGGTAAAGTGGCGCAATCTGATAGAGTGGGGATTTGGGAACTTGATCCATGAAGTGAGGAGCAGTCTGTCCCAGACTGGCCAACACCACTCCACACCTTAGAGGATCTTGGCTTGTCTGTGACAAATTCCACAGTTCAAAACCAAGCAGAGCCAGACGTATATCCATTACCTTCTTGGTAATCCCTATGTCATCTTTTCAGATGTATAACCATGGAAAATAGCACTGCCTACACTCATGTTTGATTCTTTTTGAGCCAAAAGGACTTCTGGTATGTTTTATAAATCTAAGCGATGCCTTTTAAAAAAGTACAACCATAATAACTTTTGTTGCTGGCAGAATTATTTAATACCTAAATTTGCCCTGAATCTAAACAAGCTATTTCAGATTATTTTATCTAGTCTGTATTGGAGACTTCTAGTTAAATTTAATGGAATACTGGTATCAGTACTCTCTTAGGACTTTTCTAAAATGGGTACAGCTATGTTTTAACTTTATATATAAAGTGCATTAAAAATAAAGGAGTTAATATTTGTTTTGCTTCAGACTTTTAGCTGTATGTTAACAAACTACTGTTAATTTGGATTAAAATATAAATATGCCTCTGGAGAGCAAGTTTGGAAATTTTAATTGGTGTTGGGAGAGAAAATGTTCTTACTTGTAGTGGGAAGGATGTGTGCTGCATGTGATTGAGTACATAAGAGCATACAAACAATTTGATACTGATGGCATTTGAGTTTCTTAGGTGTATCAGTCTAAATTTATCTGTAGTTTGTCAAATAACATGCAATCCTGACAAGGACAGGTCTTCCAGAGAAGATGGTACAAAAAGGAAACAAATTACTGGTTGGAGAGACTTAACACACCGTTGGTTTCCTCTGTAAGTATAGGAGAAGTGAAGGGAGCCATTGCGAATGTGGAGGGGTTGTCACATTCATAGCTTGTAGGGGAGGCCAAGGAGTGGGTTTGGCCAGAGATTGCTCCGATTGTTCTTCAGTTCTTCATGCTGGAGGTAGTGGGCACCTGTTCTTCACTCAGGTCTCAGCGTTCAGTGAGCTGGTTTGGAATAGCAGTAATAGTTCCTGTGACGTGAAAGACAACCACTCAAAACACACAGTTCTTAGTTTGGTAGCTTGTCAACAAAATGAAGTAGAAAAGATCCAGGAAACAATGTAAACAGGAAAATAGTATTTCAGTAATGATTGTAGGACTATTTTCTTATTAACTGCATTAGTTATGCATACATAGAGGCATCTTCATGGTGCTTTGTGGGATATTTAGAATTAATGCGCATTGTCTTTGCCTTCATTACAGGCCAACTGATATGTATTCAGCCATGACAAGGGCACTTGTAGACTTTATTTTCTGAGGGCTTATGGAAGCTTAGGGCAGCTGCTACAATTGGCCCTTATTTTGCTTGTCTGTCTTGCTAAAGTATTTCATAAACTGTTATGGTAGTAGTAGAGCTAGATTTAGAATGTATTCTTCTTCCCTGTGTTCCTTTGTATGTTCAAGTGATTTTACATGGTAAAATCTGCAAAGCCAGGAAGGGGGAAGGAGAAGAGAGGCATTTTAAAAAAGGTACAATTCTGACAGGAGTCAGTTTTTAATTATTTCATAACTGAAAGTGAATTTATGATAGTTTGGAAACTGTCAAAACACATCAGATTGTTAAATGAGAGGAAAAAGATTATTTTTCTAATCCCCCCCTCTTTTTAAATGAAATTATATGGTAAGACAAGTTATTTCTTTCAGGAGAAAAAAATATGTCCAGGCAAAGCCAAGCCATAACATTTTTGTCTCAACTCTGAGATTGAACTCATGCATTGCTTATTTTATGATATATGTAACTGTCTGCCCTTCAGCTGCTAAGCCGTGAGCGTGGGACACATTTTTTTGCCACTCAGAACCTTTCACCCTAGAGAACTGCAATGAAAGAGAATGCTTCTGTGTTTTTGGTTGGTTGTCATGATGGTAGGACCAGTCAAGGTACTATTATGGATGAAGAACATGATGCAAAGCGTTGTCCATCATTCACCTACTTTACATCATCCACAAGCTCTTCCTACCAAAACTGGGAGACCGTAGCACAAAAATCCCATTCAGCTTTTGGGAGACAGAGTGGAGATTGCATTATTCTCAAGGCTTTTTTTTAGCACATCTGAAAAAAGCTCTGATAACTTGGCCTGAGATAACTTCAGCGAACTCCCGGGATGCAGAATTTCTTGTAGCTCCTGCATATTAAATGAGAAGAAATGGGTAAACTGAGTGTGCTTTCATTTATTCTGAATAGCTGGTGATAGGAAACATTCAACTATCTGAGCAGAGGAGAACCAAGATAAGACTGCAGTAAAGTTGTGATACTGCTCTTGCGAAAGGGTCTTCAGTATGTGAGCTTCATACCTGGTGTACTAAGGGGGCAGTGAAACGTTATGTCGTCTTGAAACTTTGCTGTGCACATCTGTCACTTGCCCCACACCCATTCTCATTCCTGGTGGATAAAGCTTACAGGTGTAATGTTTTGTGACAAAAGATGGAGTCTGAGTATCTGAGCTGCTTTCTGATACTGCCCTTCTGCAAATCACCTAGGGAGTAAAAGTTCTCCACTGGGAAACTGGAAACTGGGTGATGTTTTCTTTCTAGGTCAGTAATGTGACTGTGTCTGGTGCTGACAGAAAGTTATGTCTGTATTATGCCTGTTTGAGATCACTTGTTTATAGTGTAAAAACATCCATTGTGGTTAGGCCCTTGTTTATTCATTAAGAAAAAGTCAAAAGGGCCAAGAGACGAATGTAATGAAGACTGGACTGGTCTCAAACAAGTCCCAGGCATGCTTGGCTGTGAGAGAGTCTGCAGTGGTGTCGTTCAGATGTCATGTTTTATGGCTGCATTGCAGGACTTCTAGGTTTCACCAGGTGTGCAGTGCATGCGGTGGGTAGGCTTTACGATATATATCAAACTTACACTGTGCATTCTTGAATGAGTCCTTTTCAACCAAGGCAGATACCTTGTAGTACTTGTCCTGCTCTGTGTAGTGGCAGGTCTGGGAGTCCAGAGTTGTGGGTCTCCACAAACACTGCCTCGTAACAGTGCTGCATAGCTTGGCCAAAACTAAGAGGAAAGGTTCTTTACTGACTGTAACATGATAGCATTATGGATGAAAAAACTATGTAATTTGCCCTCTTAGGTGGACTTGTGGATTTGAGTCTCCCAGTTGGTCACTACTGTGACTCACAACTTGTATAAACACAACATGCTTCCAAATTCCGTGCTATTCCTCTCAAAATAATCAAAATTAGACTAATGCCATGTAGGTAACCGTCATCAATATTAAATGAGTATTAAATCCCACAGATTTTGGTCTCAATACATATAATTTGGGTGGTGGAGGTGGGTTCTAATCCTGTGTCATTTGTGGGGTTTGTTCTTTCTGTGAGTTTAAAGGAAACAAGACAATGGCTCTTTTAATTTGGCAGTTTTTATTTTTAACATGTTGGCACAGAAGTAGTGAGTACTGTACAATCAATATAGAGCGTCTTTTAAGAATCTTTCATGCCTGAATATACATCTGGAACTGTTTGCACTAACTAAAAGTAAAATAAATGCCACAGCGTATTATACCGTACTTTTTTTCATTTAAAAAAGGAAATTGAAAACACACCACTCCTAGAAATGCTTGACATTGAATTGGCTATTGAAATGGTATCAGTAAAGTATTTATATATTCCATATTTTGTTCCATACATCAGCTTTCCTTGATGCGTTAGACTTGGACGGGTGCCATGTGAGCTGAAATGTTGCCATATATGAAAGACCGCCTTGTTTTAAAAATGGACTAAATCTTTTATGGTACAGGAAGTAAAGCAGTCTGAATACATGCACATCTCTCTGCCCCTGCTCCTGCACGTTTTACTTTGTCTCTTCCCTGTTTGTCTTCAGAAGCTGGCTGTGCTTACAGTAAATACCAGTGTTCACCTAGCAGCTAAATATAGTGATACCATAAAAACTGAATGAATGACAAGAACAGTATAGTTTCATGAACCAAGACATCCATAGAAGAAATATCATAATTTAAAGCTGGTTTTACAACATTCTTTAATTTAAAACGGAGTAAAATACTGTGGTAAAATCACAGTTCCTCACTTTATGCTGTGAAAGAGATTCAAGAATGTATATTTCAAAATGTTTGTGTTTGTTGTTTTTTTTTTTTTTAATAAAAAATATAATCCAAAGCAAATGCATTAGATCTCTGCATACTTGAAACATATTTTCTGAATTTATTTGAAGTCTCTTACTGCACCAGAGAGTTGTGTGTATGGATTAGGACTAGACCATTATTTCACCATCTATCTCCATCCTGAATTGATTGCAGCTAACACTGCAGAATGAATTGCATATGTCTCCTTTCTCCTCTGGTTTGGAGGACTTCTGGTTTCAGCCCCATTTAATCCAAACTGGCCTAAGGAGTGCAAGTCTGTCACTGGTTAGAGGGATTCACTGAAAGAAATCTTTGCACCTGAAAGAAGTTACTCTCTGTATACACAGCCTGTGCTCTGAAACGTGTGATGCTGTGGGATACTGCCTATATGAAACTTCCCGGTGTGTTCCTGCTAATTCAGGATTATTGTTTGAAATGTCCAACAGGAAAAAGAAAAAATCAGAACTAGCTTTGCAAGTGGGGAGTTTGGTTTGAGAAGAAAGCATAAAAATGTTCTTGAATTCAAGAAATCAAGCCATTTTAAGACATGGTTTTCCTTAAAACTCTTCCAAATTTCAGGGAAAGTTCAATGTATATGCTTCTGCATTATAAAACTGGAGCAAATGTACATGAAATCTTACACAGGTAGGTTTTCACATGTAAAAAACAGTTTTTGCTCTTGAGGGATTCTTTCTTTCCCTCCCAAAATCTCATAATCTCTGAATGTACGGAAAGCAGAATATCCACTGGAATTTGTATCAAAAATGTCTACACATAAAAGCCCTCATGCATGACATGGTTTAGGGTAAGCTTGACTCAGGAATTCTGTTTAAATACTGTTTTGCCTTTAACTTTCATATTATCAGGCTATTGTTCAACAATTAGAGTAAGAAGTGTTGGTTGTTGGGTTTGGTTAGGATTTTTTTTAAATTAAAAACATAAATAATGATTTATGGAAGCTGGAGTTCTAGGCTAAGTATCAGACACTACAAGCTTTAGGAGTTCAGATCACAAGAACTGGTAACACTTTTATCAGTGGTGGCTCTGCTTTGTGCTCCATCACCACTCCATCCTCTGAGAGATCTACCTCTTAAAAACAGAGCTGCTGAGGTTCTCTGGGGCTGCGGGTGGTAGGACAGCAGTGGGTGCAGAGCTGCTGTAGACAGGTGCTCCCAGCCCCATAGCTCCCGTGGAGGTCAGGGAACTAGCTGTAGAGGCAAGGAACAGGTACATAGCAGCAGTAAGGGTAGAACGGCTCCTGCAGGAGTTTTGCTATTAAAGAGGGTAGAAAAGTGGGATATAAAGGCTGTTCTCCTGGGTGGTGTGGTGGTGTCTTCCAAGCATGTGGAAGAGCTTTGCATTTGGCATTGTACTTCTTTAAAAGCCCTTTTCCCCCCTCCTCGAGGAGACTCTCTGCTCTGACAAGACAATCTTGTACTCTAGTTAGAAGTGGTTTGAGGTGTGCTTGAAAGGAGCCTTGTATCTCCTTATAGAAGGCAGGACTAGAGAATTTATGGACAACCAGAGATAAAGCTATCTGCCTGCAATCATACAGTAGCAGAGTGGGGTTTAGGGCTTTGCAAGGGGGAAAAAGAGGTTAAGCAAAGGTAAGTGGCCTGTAGAGGGATTTTTTTACCCCTAAGAGGTCCAGAGAAAGGTAAATAGGAAAGGCAAGTCTAACGTCATTAGACTTATATGAGAAGTACAGGGGTCTGTGGATAATTTCAGTGATCTGCAAACTGGGTGGCAGACACTGTTCAAGAGAGTAAAAACCAGTTGGATCATGGTAGAATGGCAATCTGAAATTGGAGGGCAAAACCAGCACGCAATTTCCCACTACCGTGTTCAATTTAAGTAACAAAACATTGCCAGCTTTTTGGAAAAGCCTCCCCCCTCCAATCTGAGTGCGTTTCTGATCAAACCTGAACTTTGAAATGCAGCAAAGAAGGAGAGCAGGAGCCATGCGGTTGGTTACAGGCTCGGGATCGCTTTTAGTTATCAACAGCTGAATTGGAGGATACAGGCTGTGCCTGCTTGCTGCGAGCAGCAGACTGTTAGAGGAGTTCGATTTCTCTCACTCCTTCTTCCACCCACCTCCATCTCCTCTGTGCCTGTGTCTGCGCTCCCACATGCTTCAAATCTGTGTACCTGGACTGCCTTCCTTAACAGTTCAATGTGAGTGTTAGCAGAATGAAAACCAGATGGACCAGCAGTTCCCACTGTTATCTCCCCACCAGCTCTGGCAAGCCTCCCTTTCTCTCTCCTTTCTTGGCATGGCAGAAATATTTGCCTTTATTTAGGAGGGCTTGGGCTCACTGCTGTGCCTCTTTCCCTCTGTTGCAACATGAGCTGAAAGCTATTTATTCCCTTGTTGCTGAGGTTGGTTGAGGTGAGTGCGAGATGAATTCAGCTATTAAGGAAGCAATTAACATTTCAAGATGAGTTTTCATAGTTCTTTATATTAAATGAATGGCTTGTTGAAGATAAAGATTTAACTGTTTTAGTATAGTGATATGGAAAGGAAATTTGTGTAGAATATGTTTAAAAACTTGCTTTTGTTTTCCAGAATGTAATAATTTACCATTGCTTGATTTGCAACTCAAACCTCACCTGTCTGTGTAGCAGCCTTAATATTTAACCTAATCATTTTGTATCGTGTTCCCTACACAGTGCAGAAGTTTACTAACCTTAGATCAACACTACAGATCCTGTAATACTGTATCTGTATTCCCTTCATCCTGTTCTGGGGGGTGTTTCACTGTTCATTTTCCCCAAACTTGTCTCTAAATTCTATATGAAATTACTTTCCCCTGACAACTCAAGCAACGTCCGCAGGCACTTCTACAAAGGGTGAAAATGGCTTCTGTAATTGCAGTACCTGACACACTAGATCTCTGGAACATACTTCTCAGTTTCAGGCAGCTAAAGATTGGTATCTATTATTAGTTATCTATTGTTAATTTTGCTGGGTTTTGGGGTTTGGATTTTTTTTTTTGCTTTCTGATAATTAAGTGCTTTGAGGCTCTTTTAAACATACCCTTCCTTTGTTAAATGTGTGCATTGCATTTAATTTCTCTTAGCGTCTCTCAGCGAAAATTTTAGATATGATTTTTTGGTTGAAGTTTGTATGTTGTTAGTAAGAACAAGGAAAGCACGTCGCAAAGTGGAGTGACAGAATTTATAGAACGTGACTGACTTTGCTATTGTCTTGAATTAAAACCACAGACTTACATGTTTTCCCATTAGCAGTGACACTTACTTGCTTTGCAAAATAGTTTAATGGAGCTCAGGAAGACTCGTGTAGAACAGTGTATAAAATAAATAACCCTGAGCCCCCAAAGAAGGGATGGAAGAATTTAATTTACGCCCATTAAAAGCTAAACTTGATCTTACTCATCTTTACTCAAGATGTATTGCTAAACTCCTGGCATGAGTAAGAAAGCCTTTATTTTACTTTCAGTTCGTAAATGTTGTCATATTTTGCTCATTCTTGATAAATGAAACCGAAGGGGTTGGGTGGGTTTTTAAAAATTTTAACATAGAGGTGTCCAAAAAGATGTTGAAAAATAAGATACTTCTGTAGCTTCTATATCAAGTATCTTGCATCTTTAGATCTTTAGTCGCAAGAGAACTGTTAGGTTTTCTGCCTGGTTTTGCCTTTAGTTTTCTTGGGGAGGTATGTTTCTACTTATCTTGCTGGTTTTGAACATTAAACTTGTTCTTACTGTGTGAAGGTGCAGACTTAGATGCTTTTTTAAAAACAATGGTATGTATGTGTGATGATTTTGGCATGTTGTGTTTATCTTATGGTGAATGTGAGAATATCCAGGGGCAGGGTGGTAAAGTGATCCAGGAGGTGTGTGGTATTTAACATAAGTATCTCTCCATGATTACAAAGGGAAGCGATGGAAGGGCAGCAGGTGTTACAAAGAAGAGACATGAAGAGAGCTGGCTTCAACTGATATCCCACCGAATATCTCACCTGTACTAAAGAGCTTCAGGTTTTAGTTCTGGAAGAGATGTCATAAGGGGATTTATTACCTTCCTGTCTCTCTGTTTTTAACTCCTGGCTAATGTGAGAGCCTTGAAGGGAGGTGGCATTATTGCAGCTCCAGGAATGCTTGGGAGGTAGCATCTGCACATGCTAGAAATAAACCCAAGAGATAATGCAGCACCGCTACAAATGAGGTCTTACCATCTGTGTCACACCTTCTTAAGTAAGGTTTAGATGATGTAATTTGGGAAGAGCACACTAGAGTAGATAATCAGGTATAGTCTTTCGTGGCAGATGCTGAAATGGCTCACTTCTTGCATTAGCTTTTAAGTTTTTGTCAGAGGGGGTGTGCTTGGGGAAGTAAACTGGTGTGTTCCTGTGGTATGTGTTGCAGATCGCACTGAGAAGCATTCCACAATGCCAGACTCACCTGTGGATGTGAAGACACAATCCAGGCTGACGCCTCCAACCATGCCACCTCCTCCCACTACCCAAGGAGCTCCAAGAACCAGTTCATTCACGCCCACAACGTGTAATTAGACTTATTTTCTTCCTTTTCTTCCATATTCTTTCTATTCTGTGTGTAAGAAACCAAAATACGTGAAGGGAAACCTGAATGACATGTCTGGAGCACCGTTTGATTGTGCTGCGATAAAGTTGTTAAGCAAAACTAAGATCATAACAGATTAATGCATCTTTAAGGTATTAAGACATTCAGCTCAGAGCTTAGTTGCTGTTTCATTGACAACTTGGCTGCAGTGTCAAAGAACAGCAAGCACTGGTTTCCCATGTACTTAATGCTCAGATCAGTCCTTCTGTGAGAGGTACAGAACTTCTTCTCTTTTATGCCATTCTGTTGTTTAAAAGATCCCATTCCCTTCTGTATAGAAACTTTAGGGGGTTTGTTTATGTTTTTAATGTGGGGTCAATTCATAAGGAAAATACCTATCTTCATCCCACTTATGACTGAATGAAGAATTCTGATTTAAGTGCTATATAATATCTAGTTAATATTGATATAAAACTAAAGATAAAGGCCTTTTATTGTTTTATCTAGAGATTTAGAGTCTGTGACCACTTCTCAAAATCACTTGGGCCTGCATCTCTGTCTCAGTTTATTGATGTAAACACACAAAAAACTCTACTAGTCTTGGTGGAATTACTCTGCATTCGTATCAGTGTAACTGAGATTTGAATCTGGCATGTTGTCTGGACTATTCTTTTCACAGCCATGAAATGATCCACATTTCTCTTACCAAGATTTAGCTGCAAATTTCTTGGTCTCTTTTATACTGCCTTGTAATAGTATAAACATGAGAATGTGTTTACATTTCACATTTTAAATAAAACATTTTTAGAACAGTAGAATACATATGCCTAAACAGAATGAAGGCAGCATCTTCTATTTGTCTTGCCTATGTCTGTTTAGTCCCTTTCTGTCTGTTAAATGCCTTATTTAAAATTCACCTCTATGCAGAAGGCCAGCTGGAGGCCTTTGTACTACTTATCCCAGGAACCCTGTCCTGACGATTTACATCGAACTTAAACAGTGAGGAGGGTTTGTGCCAGCTATTCGCGTAAACTCAAATTTAACCCAGTGACCTAAATCCCGCAAAGATTTGTCTGGTTTGCTTAACTCCAGCACCTGAATCATCCAAGGAGCTGCTTTGGTCTAAAGTTTTGCAGTATGGGGCTCTTACAGATTAAGCTTTCCAGTGTGATGTCCTTTGCACAGTTCAGAATAATCTTTGGCAATCATAAAAGGAATAGGACAATCTTCTGCTTTAATCACTCTTATAATTCTCATTATACTCACAAGATTTCTGGATGTTTGTTTATTTCATTGGGTTCAGCACTTTGGAAGGTGTGTGAACCATAGCAGGCTTTTTGGGGCTGTTTATATGAAGACTAAAAGTCTAAAAAAAGTCTAATTTAATTGCCTTTTACCCTGTCAGATCTTGGAGTTTGGCCTTAGTGGTTCCAGCTTGTACAGTAAACAGTCACTTCTGTTGGAGTGTCTGTTACATTTGTTATTACTACAGCGGGAATGACTGTAGGCCAGGAGGATCGTCCTTATTTTCTGGTCAAGAGTATGCTTGTTTTCTTTGGTTTAGATGATTAAAAACTCTTGACATATATTAGTTTGAAATTTTAAATGCTAAATTTTGCTTTATTAATAACATGGTTTTGTTTTAGAAATTATGTAGGTCTTTGCCAGTTGGCAAATTCAGACTTTATAAAGAAAGAGATAATATTATTAGTATGGAGTGGGCTATTTTTTTAAAAAAAAATTTTAGGGAAGCTGCCTTTGGGGAGTATTTCTATATTTCTTTTGTTGTGGGAGAAATTTTACCTGCCTTTCTCCTCCTCCTATCTATCCTAGGTAATGAACTCTTGTTCTCTTCTTTCTTGACCATAGACCCAGGACTCTCTGCCTAGAGCAGCCCCTTACCAGTGACTGAGTTGTTGGGTGGTGTCAGTCTAGAGCAGGACATGTTCTTATTCTTCCCAGTCCTCATTTACTAAGTTCATGGTATGATGACTTCTGGCTATGCAAATTCCTTGCAATCAGAATATCCTTGCAATCAGAATATCCTTGCAATCACTCAGATTTCTCAGTCTACTTCAGTGCTCAGAGCATGGCTTGAAGCTGCATGTGGAGCTGAGCTTGCTGAACTTCTTTCTATTTCTGCTTTTTCCACTTCTTGTTCTCCCTAGCCCACGCTACAAGAATAGGCAACAAAAACTAGGATAAAACACAAGCAGAAACTAGATAACCATTCAGATAGATTTTTCTGTAATACTTCCAGAAGGGCACTTCAGTCACTAGGGCAAAAGCTCCTTCAAAAGTGTTGTGGTAGTGATTGAAATCTGATAATAGGGTAGTGATTTGAATCTAGTAATAGGTGACCACCCTCACAAAGAGTTTGCTGTCAAAAAGTAAAGATGACTGATGAAGAAAGTGACAAGGGGAAAGGAATGTTTGGCTTCAGAGAGTCTGGTCATTAAGAAATGTTAAAAGTTCTTTAAGTTTCAAGCTTGCCATGGTTATGCTTTTAAATAACAAGCAACTTAGACTAATACTCCTATGTGGTTTTGATTGTAGACCAATTCCTGATTTTTTATGTTTTTTGGGATGGGTTCTGAGCGATTTCCCAGAAAGAAATCAGCAGATTTCTCCAGGGCAATGGCCAGCTGAGCATGGCTGCTGCTGGGTACAGTTGCGGGCTGCATGCCCACGCCTGCCAGTGTACCAGTACATTCATATTTCTAGGGAGCTGTCCTTTTTCTTGCTATTCACTGTCATTTTGGCGAGTCAGACTCAAACAACCCCAACAGAGTGTGTTTGACTGTTGCTGTTCCAAGTAACCTGGGTGGAAAAGGATGTCCTCAGTTTGATTCTCTGCTCTCTTCTGAAGTGTGGATAAGAATCAAACTGAAATCGCTGCCAAAAAACTCTGTTGTTGTCTTTGGTATGTCTGCATGAATCTCGTTGCCATAAATTTTGAACACTTAGTACTTTAGATAGTTATTCACACAGCAACTTTGCAACAGGAGGAAAATGCTTTCTTATCTTTTTCAGAGATATGGTATTGGCACATGAAAGCTGAGTGATTTGCTCGTGGTCTCTGAGAAGCCTTCTGAAGTCTAGCTTCATGCCCTAGCTGCAAGGCTTCAGGCCACAGTGAGCATGGCACCATTTGTACCTGCACAAACAACTTTGCGTGCTCCATATGTTAGCAACTAGAAAATCTGTATCGGAAAAAATAACCTTCTCATTGGGTGGTGTAAGGTTAAAACGTGAAAGTCCTGTTTTATAAACACAGCTGTCAGTTGTGTGTACAAAACACAAGTAAAAATATTCAGAGATAAACTGAGGCTTCGTGAAATATGTCTGCACATTTTTTTCTACCCCAAAGAGCAATTTTTTTGGTCTTCAATCATACATGCAGTCATGCTCTTTCTCTCTCTGTTCCCCCCTCTCTCTTTTTAAAATCCTCTGACAAAAGGCTGGTATTTGAATGATGCTTTTCAGGTCCAAGAGTGTTTTGAGAGGACTGTGCTAGAGGCAGCTGCTGTTACTTCCAGTCCACACACCATTCACTACCAGCTACTGGGAAATAAATATAAACTGCAGAGTGTCTCTCTGTCAAAGGGCTAATTATCTTTGATTACGCAACTTAATTTTGAGGTCAAACACAGAAAACATAAGCTGATGGATTTTCCCCTCTGTCTTCTTCCTCTCCCCCCCCTATTTTATCCTCCCTTCTCTCTTTTTCTTTCAGTAACCAATGGCACTAGCCATTCACCAACAGCGTTAAATGGAGCTCCATCTCCTCCTAATGGCTTTAGCAATGGGCCATCCTCTTCCTCTTCCTCTTCTCTGGCTAACCAGCAGTTACCGCCAGCTTGTGGAGCTAGGCAACTCAGCAAACTGAAGAGATTTCTTACAACCTTACAGCAGTTTGGCAATGACATTTCACCAGAGATTGGGGAGAGAGTGCGTACCCTTGTGCTAGGACTTGTGGTAAGCAAAAAACCAAATATATAATAACTGTGATCTTTTTCTCTCCTTTTATGTTTGACATGTTTGTTATAGAGTGGGTCACATACACTGCATATATCATACTTTTAAGGATACCAAACATGCAAGAATGAAGTGCTGGCTCTTGCTGCCGGAGCTAACACGAGTAACTCGACTAACTTCCCATGAGTGGCAGCTATTCCCGACCAGATACAGACTTGACTCTTTTTGCCAGTATAGTAGTATGCTGTAATGGTGTGAAAGGGTTTTTGTTCTGTATTGGCAGCACACCTAATGTAGACATACCTTGAATTGTATAATGTAGTAAAATATGGTTTGGCTTGCCTAGTTTAGTTGGCTGGGAAATGGAGAGTGCCCTACATACATAGTGGCAGAACACTGGTTAAAAGGATGAGCTGAATATATGTTTGGGCTGTGGTTATGCAGAGGAAAGCCTCTTCTCAGTATTCATTGACCCCAACAATGAGGGACCTGATGGTGCATTGCTGCTACCTAAGTCACCTTATTTATAAGGTTATCTTTATGTGATTATATGGCTGAATTAAAATTTCAGCTTTTTCTTATCCACATCTGTCAAGTTGGGCTGCTATTTTACAGGCAAACTGTTGTTAATCTGGCCCAGGATTCTTTTTATTCCCAGTAAAGTCCTCTTTCTACCAGACATTGTTGTCTCCCATGTATCTCCTTCAGCAATAATTAGATGTACCAGGAAAAAAGCTGTTGTGGTGCTCTGTTTTATATCTGTTCTGAGCAGCTGCAGTTGCCCTTGACTTCATTGGGAGCAACAACTGCCAGCACTGTTTAGTACTAGGGCTCAGGTGTCATCTGCTTGCATCTTCATAAAACCCTACCTGACAGCAGTGGATGCCCCTTCACTTGAGGCCATGTCAAAAGGAAGTTTAATGTAGGCATTGTAACTTCAGTAAGTCCTACTCTCTATTTGCTTCCATAGTCAAAATGCCCGTTTAATGTGGTTTTGCTTGTGGAAAGGGGAACTAGTAAAGAAACTAAAGACAGCTTTCGGAGCATCTACCTGCCCTTGATTTTCAGATTAGAAGCGCTTGCCCACTGTTAATTACAGTTGGTTTCTGCCTTCATCTGAGCTCTGAAGAGCCAATTAGGATCTTTTCCTTGGTCCGCATCTCACATTATTCCCTTGATCAACCCTCTGCACCATGTGGTCTTCAGCTGCAAAGTAATGACTTTCCTACATAGCCTAGAACATAGTAAAGTAAGTACAGGAGGCAAAGTGCAGTTTTCCTGTTTCCTCAAACAAGGAATGTGCCTTTAAAAAGTGTGATTTTTTGTGTGTGCATGTTTATTACCACTTCTGCACTGGGAACAAAATTACAAGAGGCTCTAATAGAAAAAAAAGTTGAGAAAAGCAGCTTTAACTGATGTTTGAAATGTGAAAGCATTTCCGTGCCTAGCACCTGAGAGCTTAAACTGTACTCTAAGCAACAGGCACTGACTGTCTGAGATGCTGGTGGTTTCCTTTGAGTATTTTAATAAGGTAATAATTTAATATGTGGCATGCTTTTCTTTATCCTCTTATCAATATCAAGAATGAGTTATTAAGCAATTTCAGAGTGCTTTGGTTACTGTTTCTCTTGCTAAGTGTTTTCATTATTTTGTCACCAAGACAGTTTTTTTTTCTCAACAGAATTCCACTTTGACAATTGAAGAATTTCATTCCAAACTGCAAGAAGCTACTAACTTCCCACTGCGACCTTTTGTCATCCCATTTTTAAAGGTATTGCACAGTTCAGTGATCTGGAAAGTATTTCAAACCATATTGTTGCTAGGTCACAGATGTGTGTTACAGTTTTTCTTTTTAAGAGAGTCAGGAAAATGAATAACATTTAAGGGCTTCTTTCCATAGCTTAGTGCATGGAACTGCATTTGAGTGCATGGAACTGCATTTGAGTGTATGGTTCGGGGACCATTTCTGATTATTCACAGGAACTGTTGGTTCCCTAATTCTGTAATCACTGTTGTTTGTTTTATATTTTTAGTTTGTAGGTATAGAAGCTCTTACAAACCAAGTCCTGAGACTTGGTTATAAATATAATAATGTCATGTGCTTGCAAAAAGCTAGAGTTCTGCAAACTTTGAGTGATTCAGAGTAAGGGGATGTCAGGAATTCCTGCTACCAGCCCTTTTCTAAAGTACTGCTGATCATTAGTCCACAATGAGATTGTGATGCTGCCATACGAGGAAAAGACTAATTATTTCTTCTTATTCCAGCCACCAGTACAAACGTGGTGTCTTAAGAAGGCTGGTGACTGTGTCTGCTGGTTTATGCTTATGCATCTTTTATTAGAAGTTAAAGTCTCATCCAAAAGCCAATTAATAAAATAAAACACAGGATGTGCAAAATAGGAATCAGGGAAGCAAAATCTTCTTTGAAGTCAGGAAGTTACTCTGCCTCTCACCTGTCAGTAAACTCCCTCTTCTGAACTGCCGTGATCTCTGAACAGTCCAGGTTGCCTTCTCAGAGCATGTTGTATTCTGTTTTAGTTTTGCTGTGGAGATGAATTTTCTCAGAGATAAGGTATTTATTGTTGCCATATTTTTTTCCATTGTCAGTGTGTGGGTAGACATTTTGCATTATTTTAGTCAGCGTGTGCAAGCGTTCCTAGCTATTCTCTGGTCCTGAAGCACTAGTATCCTCAATGGGTTTGCTTTCATGTTTTTCCCCTTCTTGGCTGGCTGTGTCAAATGGGCTCTATGCAGATAGTATAGCTGTTACCTTGGTATGTTGCCAGACGCTTTCTTTTCGGAATTGAACATGCTTTTCCACTCGCAGTTGTATCAACTCTGATATCCCAGCTTAAATCATTCTGGTTTACTTTCATGGCATCTAGTTTGTGTTCCTTTTAAAAGCCACTTCAGAATTAATTGAGTTTGGTGCCAGGAGCTTGTTAGAAGCTGGCACTAAAGAGTTTATCATTCAGCCTGCAAGCCTCTGACCAGGGGAGTGCTGTGTGGTATGGACTCATATTCTCACCCTTCTAAATACAGGTCTCATAAATCTGACATAAGAGGGGGAGAGCTGCATGTCAAGTCATTATTTGTACTGGATTTTTTTCTTTCAGCCTATTTGACTATACACAGTAAGAGTATGACATAGAGTGTTTTGAATTGATTTATTTGTCTGGAGCATGCTCTAAATGTGGAATCCACCCCTCTTAAGGTTCTGCATAGCACTGAAATCCTTCTAAGAGTTTAATTAGATTTGACATTTTGCAAGGGACTGGGTATGGTTTTCTGCATAGGTGATAGTCCTTTCCATAATTATTTGGGAACTAGAGATGTTTCAGACTAGGATGTATCAATTTAAGGGAGATGAAAAGTTATGAAATACAGAGATGAGGAGAATGTTGTTTTCTGCTGTGCACACATGCACGCTCCATGGGAGAGGACAGGAGAAATGGGCAATTGTGTGTGGAGGATGAGCAAGAGGAGTTAATGCTATTTTTGATGTCAGTAATCGCAGCTAGCTGTCCAGGATTCCTTTGATTTCAGTTAAAACAGTTAAAATAATTTACAAGCTAATCTTGATGGGTGGGGCGGGGAGGTGGTGGAATTTGTGACACCCAATTTACTGAGTCCTAAGTAGAAATTTTCAAACGAGAACAAATTCTTTAGGGAAAAAAGCATACTGTTCTAAAAAACTCATTTAATAATTTGCCCAAATCAGTAATTTTTTATCTCTCATAAATGACTCATTGGCCATTGCTTCTTCAACGTGCAAGACTGTGTTAAATTAAAAGTTTAAATACAAGTCTTATATATTTTATTAATAAAACATAAAAATGAAATATTTAGAATAAGGATTTTGTTATTATATCTATAATATATATTTTATTGTACCTTTACATTACTTAACATTGTTCTTTGAAGAAGCATTTTCTTAATTCACTTCTTCAAAAGCAGTTCTGACTGGGAGTGGGGGAGGTGTTGTGGGTTTTTTTTGTTTTGATTTGGTTTTTTTTGTTTCTTTTCCTCCAAGAAGGGATTGTTTCTCTGTAAGAATTTAATCATCTGAATGCCATTTCCTGTGTGAACACCACCAGTTTCTTTGCTCTGTAAAAATGGCTCTCTTCAGGGTCAAGTTGGCAGCCGAAAAAAAAAATACTAAAAAAATGTTTTTAAAAAAAAAGCTTACAAGGACACTTCCAGATTCTTCTATCAGTACGGCACACCATATGGTTACCATATCATTTAGTTGGGATCATTGGAATCAAAGATGCAACTTTTTTTCTAATTTTAGTGCTTTTCCTCAAAGGATACATTAATGACAAAAACCATATGGTTGTGGGAACACAGGCCTTAATAAGTGCATTCAAACGCTGCTGTAACAATATGCATTAAAGTCTTGTTTTCATTAAGCTAATGTAACCCGCAGACCCTCGATTCCATTTTGCATTTATGGAGAAACATTTACTGGAAGGATATTAGACACCATTCTAATTACCTAATCTGGCACCAGAATTAGAGCAAACAAAATTGCTTTGTATTACCATATTTTTTAAATTGGCAGAAGATGTTTATGGAATTGCTGAATTAAACTGAGTACGAAGTGAAAGACTCACGTCTTGTGTCTTCCATACATTTGAATTTGGAAGCAGCAGTGTTCATGTTTCTCATTAGTTATTCATCTGCACAGCAGAAAGGAAAGATTAAACGTGAAGGTAAAAATCTTCCTCATCTTTAGCCTAGTTCTTCAGCCCCCTAGGTAGATGCTCATGTGTGTCTGTGAAGGGAGCAGTCATTTAACACAGGTTCCCCTACCCCCAACCCTGATTTGAAATTTTAGCTTAAAAACCCAGGGTTCATTAGCTCAAAAACTTCTGCAAATATTCATAGTATCGCTGGCATGTAACTGATACTGTTAGAAGTGTAAAAAAAGTTGCACTTTTTGCACCCTGGAAAGAAGTGCAAATTCTATCGTTCCTCTGCAGAGCTACTAGTTTATATTCAGTGCTTCAGTTGATCTTAAGATACATATTAAAGCTGGTGCTGGCTGTGAGCCAGGGAAAGCTTTGCCAAAAGACATCTGCACGCAAGATGTCCAGCATGTGAGTCCGTTTTCCTAATTATCATTCAGGAATTTGTCTCTTTGAGACTGCACAACTCCATTTGTTTGCTTGGTTAAATATCACCAGTCTTCCTGATGGAAGAAACAAGTTTGTTTTCAAAAGCGAAGGATACACGTGTATGTCGGTCTTGCAGAAAAAGCCTGTGTGCAACTGTTTGCTGCACACAGACAAATACCAGGACAAGTCATACAATCTTTTTTTTTCCTCCTGTTTTGAGATGTTTATTGAAAAGGAGTGTGCACTGTGTGTGTTCATAACGAGTTTAAATGAGGGTGGCTTTAATGAGATTATTTATGTGAAGGGTTTACTGCTGTGGGTTTTTCCCTGTCTTCCTTTTTCTATCCTTCTCCACTCAAAAGAAAGTTCCTCCACATCCTTTAGAGACCCCTGAGGAGCCTGTGATATTTGTTGTAACCCTTTCCCACCACCCACTGCTTTAACTCATTCTTCCCTAAGGCGCCATACTGCAGTCGCCATGGCAGGACAAAGACCAGATGGTCTCGCAAGGACTCTGTGGCGTTACATGCTCTTTTTGTCTTGGCATTGGTAGCGTATGGTTGTTATTTGAGCCCGATTCTGCCATTTTTCAACTTGTTCAGCTTAGTAAGTATGGGTAGATGCAAAATGAAAAGATTACTTGTTTTTGCACCCCTGGATAAGTAGTGGTTTTCTGATGACAAGAGGGGTGAAGGACACGTGCTCATACATGGCTGAATGCTCAAAGGCAATAGTTAGGTACTTCAGTATTTTTAAGGACATGTATTCCCACAGCCAAACTGCTTACTGACTCTGTGGCAGGAAAAAAACCAAGCTGTCTGCTGAGCAGGGACCAGATGGAAGGCTTTCTGTATTTCTTTCCGGAGCACCCAGCAAATACATGTAATTTTTATATACGTATTTATTGTAGACCAAAGCAATCTGGGACCAAATTTAGCAAAGATGCTTTTTTGCCTTCAAGACTGTGCTAACATGGCAATACCGCTTCCCAGGACCAGAGCTAGGATCTCTGCTGTGCTCCACAGCATTACCGTGGCAAGGGAGAGACTCTTGGGCTCTTCAGTTCCTTCTGTCCCAAAGACTTGTTGTGAAGCCAGACCTCCCAACTTTGCCTCTGATCTGTTACCTGATCATATGCAAGTCACTCAAACCTTCTTGAAACCTTCCCATGCTGTATATCCTGTCTGGTTTAGATCCACTACAGATTGCTAGGTCTACCAAACACTACGTTGCAGTCAGAAGCCAATATTGGCGCTTCTGTAATAAAAATTCTGGGAAAGGAGCTTCTCTTCACCATGTGTTTGTACAGTGCCTTACGCCAGGGAGCACTGATCTATTACAGATAATAAATAGTCATCGAATTGCTTATCTTTCTACAAATTCTGGTTCAGAGGAAGATAAGATCATTCACCTGCAGAAACCTTCATTGGCTGGAAGCCTTCTTGTGCACATTTTCTGTATTATTATCAAGCAGGATTTAGTCTATTAAATTTAAGTGGTACATGGTGTACATGTTCAGCACTGCCAACACTGTTTTTCAGTAGATGTGCTGTGCATATTTGAGCATCAGTATCAATATATGATTTGATGATTTTGAGTTACTCAGACTCTCTGAACAAAAATTTGTCTCAATTTTTTTTCTTAAATATGTCTGTAAATAGCTAAACTTGCGATTATAAAAACTTGCATCAAAGTATAGTTGTACTATATTCTAATGAAGCCTTTTTAATTTAAATTATGATACTGAAATATTTCTGTTGCTAAAGCTTCAAAGAAAATAGGAACATCCAGCAATGGAAAATATTAACTAATTACCTGGAGTGAGCACTGAAATGATAAAACAGCCTTTTGGAGCTGTAGTTTCTTTTGCAGGTGCAGAGATAATGTTTCCTTTTCTGGTTAGAACAGTTCATTTCAAAGTGGAAAACAGGTCTGACAGCTGGGTAAAAAAACATGTTCTCCTATTCCTATCTGTGATTATAAAGCTGATGGAGGAGGCTAAGACACTACCTAAATCTTGAAGGATATAAGGTCCAGTCCAAAACAAGAGTAGGAGCATATTCCAGACACTGAAGTGCAATATTTTAGGGGACTGTAAGCTAGTAATACCACGTTTCTTTGCAGTCATATATATATAACATATATATCTGGCTTCTGGTTGAGAACTGGTTTGTACCTCTCACATGTAGAGGTATAGAAGTCTGTCTGCAGGCCCCAGCAGTGATGCTGGGAGAAATGTGCTACTGCACGTTGACAGAACTGCTTCTGCTGTCAGAGCTGAACCTCTGCATAAGTCTTTGTGTCCAAGGCCATTTTGGTTTCAGAGTCTGTATGAGTATGCTTGAATTGCCTTAGGAGCCCGATCTCTTCCTGCTCACAGTAGGGAGAATGTCAGTTCTTCATTCTGTATCCAGCTTCCTAAAAACTAGTTGTTGTGTTTTCAGGTCACCAGAAGCAGTCTGTACACTTGACCTAGCCATAGAAAGGTCCTGATTCTTCCAATAAACCAATTACTTTTTGCTACATGGTTTGATAAAGATTGTTTATAATAATGTCTTGAGCATATTGAAAGTACTTGTGTTGAACTAAAAGTTTACAAATTCTGCTTTTCTTCAATTTGAGTTTAAGTATTTGTCCAAATGTTGCTTGATGCCATTATAAACCCAAATTACAAGGCATAGTTTTCTATAGTTTTCTATAATAACTTCTATAATAACTTTCTATAATAACTTCTAAAAAATTAAGAAGCTGTGTAGAGCCATGTTTAATACATACATTAAAAGTTAAACATGTCTGTTCTGTGCACAAAAAAAAAGTTCAATCCATTTAAAATAAAAGAGAACTTTAACAGTAAATCTTCATGTTTATGGTTAAAAAGCAAGAATGAACATTTCTTTAGGAGAAGGAAAACAAATAAAATAAATCAAGGTTTTTGCTAGCCAGTTCAAAATTTGGTTGTCTCCAGGAGTTAGGAGTGCCCATGTATGAAATAGGTCCCTTTTGTTTGTGATAATGGATAAGGAACGCTAATGTGTTGGTTTTGCCTTGATTTCTCAACTGCAAAGTGGGGACTTCACGTATCTACCTCATAGGCATGCTGAGATGTGATGATACATCTTCCAAGTATTCACCACTGTTAAAATCCTAGGTCTGATCCTATTATTTTCTCCAGATATTTATTTTTAAATATATGTAGACGTCAATCTTTTTCTGCCACATGAGGCAGTTTAGGTAGTTGCGTGTCTTGATTTTGATTCTGTGTGAGCTTTTAAAATATAACAGTGAAATTAAAACAAGTCCATTCAGTATCTCTCTGTTATGTGGTATCCCCAGACAAAAATGTGACAGATAATAACCAAAAGAAGATATTTATCTGGTAATTTCACAAAATATTTGTGTTCTGTGGAGGTTTGAAAAGACTTCATGTTCCACAACTGGCTCTCTTCCCAACCTAAGTGATAGCAATTGCTGGGCTTTTTTTTGCTGTTGAAAGGTTCATATGTACTGACCCAATTCTGGCATTTTTTGTTGCACAGTGGGTCTACTCTTATGGTACAGCAACAGGTGCAGGAGCATTTGCGATTGTTAGAATGCTAGCAAAGTAATTGACTGAGATCCTGTGCCCAGACATCATCCAGAACATCTGCTTTTTGTGCTTGGTTCCCTGCACATTAGTTTCAGAACTCTTTTGATTTAAGAAATATTCTTCTGTTAAAAAAAAAAAAAATTTTTTTCCCTGTGGGAGTTATTTCAAAAGCAAAGAGGACCATTGGAGTTCTTTGTCTTATCTCTAGTTACTAAAGGTCATGAAATTAATCCAGTACTAGAAAATCCCGAGGCAACAAGTCACTGTGCACTAGTCATGGAGCAAGAGAGGTCAGAGCACATCACGTTATGGCACAGATAAGTAGGTAAGAAATGACTGAACTATCTTAGTATCGAGGTATGCATGTGCTGCAAAGAAAGGAAGATGTTTCACAGGGTGTGTAACTATCTCTGCCAGGGGGAAGGACATACAGTTCCACCTTGGTCCCAAATCTGGCAAAAAGTATGACTAAGCATGACCCCAGTAGATGGACAAAATGTTGCACCCATAGATCAATGAGCATTTTCAGTTATCTTTGAGTCCTGGTACTCTCCAGCCCACAATCCCAGTCCCAGTGGGGCTCTGAGAGGAGGGTTAAAAATACTTCCAAGCTACATCTGGCTAGGAGGGGGGTCATCGCCCTCCAGGTGATTAATAGAAGCTCTGGTACGTGAGATTTTGTTGTAATCTTTATCTTGATGTGTAACTGCAAGTGTAATGGGAAAGCTGAGGGCAATCCTGTTCTCCTTGATTTCTAAGTACTAACTGCAGTCTTAATGGGAAACAAATATTGAAGAAAGTTTGTCACTTGTTGAAAACTGCTGCTCTATAGGAACTCAGGTTTTGGATAGTAAGAAAGGCAATGAAGTTGACCAGGGCAGTGCTTTTTCCGCTTTTAAAGATGTGGAACTCGGACCTGGTTTTCTCCAAGCGTTTACAGTTTTCTCTTCAGTTTTTAGTAAACTCCCATCCTTCATGCATACTTACCACAGCCATGACCTGACACCATAAGAAGGCAGCCTGCTTTCAGGCAGCTAACCACAACAAACCTAATTGAGGATGCTTGGAACAGGTTCATCTCAGAGCAGGCTTTCCTTTGATTTTCTGATTTTTCTGCTACATCTCTGTTGAAACTGCCAGCAAGCCACCTTCTTAACGTGTGCAACGCTCTTGCAGGCCAATCTGCCCCTGCTGCAGCGGGAGCTGCTGCACTGTGCAAGGCTAGCCAAGCAGAACCCAGCCCAGTACCTCGCCCAGCACGAACAGCTGCTTCTGGATGCCAGCACCACCTCACCTGTTGACTCCTCAGAGCTGCTTCTCGATGTGAACGAAAACGGGAAGAGGCGAACTCCAGACAGGTGAGCACCGCCATGCCTTTCACATCCTGCTCAGAACATCATGTGGGTTGAATGTGCTGTGCTCCACTAGTGAGTGGGGAGCATGTGGGTGGGTGTCTGGGGGAGCTGGGATGGTGTTGCCTGGGTGCTGGTCCTGCCTTCATTACTGCTGTGCAATAGCCAAATTACCCTTGTGTGTGTGTGTGTGTGTATGGAATCATAGAATGGTTTGGGTTGGAAGGGACCTTTCAAGGTCATCTAGTCCAACCTCCCCTGCAGTAAGCAGGGACTTCATCAATTAGATCAGGTTGTTCAGAGCCCTGTCCATCCTGACCTTGAATGTTTCCAAGGATGGGGCGTCCACCACCTCTCTGGGCAACCTGTTCATGTTTCACCACTCTCATTGTAAAAAATTTCTTCCTTATATCAAGTCTAAATCTACTCTTTTTCCATTTAAAACCATTACCCCATGTCCTATTCCAACAGGCCCTGCTTATCCATGTATACATACACATATATATATCTACATATACATGTACAGATACGTCCCTGTGTATATAAATGTAATACATGCACACACCGATTCAGGCAGCAAAATTGCCCAAGGACCCACTGTGATCATATCCACATAGAAGTAATACTGGCCAGCCAGTAACCCTACTGTTTGGTGCATAGGTTTTCTGTGCAGCATAAAGTGGTGAGCAGCAGATCACTGCAGCTCCATATGCAAGTCCTTTGTATTTGAGGTTTTGTTGGACTAAACAGTAAATATGGGGAAAGTGGCTCGGCACTTGGACTAGGAAGTACAAGGCAAGCTCCAGAGTGCAGTCAGGGCTTTGACTCCTTCTGCTGTGCCATGTTTCTATATCCATATATGCAATATGCATAAGGATATTTCTTCCAAACAGGAGAAATGTTCGCTGAAATCTGTTTTGTTGAGGAGCTGAGAAAGAGTCCATGCAGAAACAGGGCGAACGAGTGCATGTGTGTGAAGCACAGTAGTTTTAGGGATATGGAACAGTTTTTCTTATTTGAATGAAGTTCTTTGTTCAGTGTTATAAGAAAAAGACTCTTGTGGTTATCTATTTTTAACTGTCTTCCCATGATAGTGTTAGAAATACAGCTAGCGTATACATTTTACCATTGGGAGGCCCAAATATTGTTTTTTTCTAAGTTATGTTTGCCATGGATTTTATAGTGTGGAAAACTTCTATAACGCTGTTCTGCCAAATGCCGCTACCTGCATACCCAAGGCATGGCAAGTGCCCCAGTTATCTTTTAAATGAAAAAAGTGAAGATTTGCAAAGTCAAGAAGGCTTGCAAGTTTGTATAGTTAACATTTTGTGTAGGTGCAGACAGAGATAGCACAAGAACAAAGAGAAAACAAAGTCTGAAAGCTCATAGTAAAAGTTTAAGCTTCTTATAGCCAAAAGCGAACAGTAAGTATTAAAGTATCATAGCCATTATATAGATGAAAATGTGAAGGTATTTGAAATTAGTTTGTTTTAGATTGTGTTTCAGGGAAATCACTGTGGACCAGCAAGAAAATGAAGACACCAGCACAGAAGCTTTTTTCTGTGTACTCTCTTTTTCACCACTTTTCCCTGACAACTAGGACAAACAAAAACAGCTATCAGTGTTAACGCAAACCTGCTAACTGCATCCCAGAAAGATGATTAATTTTCAGACATTTTCCATGTAGTCTCTTGCTCTGTGCAAAGAGATAACATTTCCAAAGCTGAAATTTAGCTCCCTGGGGCAGTTCTTCTGCATATCCTCAGTTTTTGCAGAGTAGTGGACCAAAATGTCTGTTAAAAAGGCCTCTTAAAATCTTGTGCATCTTATGAATAACTTAAATATCAGCATGCTGTAGTTCAGTGTCAGTAGCAGACACGGTGTCTTTCCTACAAGTAGGTAGACACACATTAAATTATCTCAGCAGCCCATGAGGTCTTGCTTGACAGAGAATACAGAGGAGAAGAGGGATGTGCCTTCCTCACAGCCCTAGCTCGTTTTTTTTTTCAGTTAATAGAGAGCAGTATTACTTGCTTCTCCCATAAGGCCACAAAGGAAAAATGGGCAGTAAAAGATTTCCTTTTGTTTTCTTCCTTAGCATTCTGGAATAATACTCCCCCTACTTCAGAGTCAGTTTGACAGTGTTGAATTTCGGTTATTTTGTAATAAGTACGGTCTCACCTATGGTACCTTCAGTCCTGGTTGCGTGGGAGGGGATGGGTGGTACACCTTAGTGCAGTACAAGAACTTAGTAATGAAAAGACCCCATATTAGTTTTATAGCAAAAAGGACATAGGAGTAGCCCATAAAGGGACCAGCAGATCAAAAGAATATTGGATTTTAAAGTCAGTCTTCATCCTTTAAATAAAACTGAGGCCAAGACCTAGAGAGATTTAAGTCTGGTTTATCGATTTTGTTCTCAGTGTTTCTTTTTAGTTAAAATACATAGGTGCTCTTGAAACTTGGAAGGTCTCTACTCTCGAGCAAGTGCCTTTGGCTTCACAACTAAAGCCTCTTAGGTTCTGTCTAGCTCGGGTAGCCTTCAGTTCCTGTCCAGGTAGTAATGGAGCTTTTGGGCTGAGGGGTAGACAGTTTAACTTCCAAGTTGTGGGTAAGACCCTGCATTTGAATTCCCAGGGTCCAGGGAGGGGCTGTAATGCAGGGTGTCCCACCGCTCTGCACGCTCCGAGGTTTAAAAAGCTATCAATTGGAAGCCTCTGTTGATCGCTGCTTGAAATTAGACTCCTTAGTCCTAGGGAAGTGGCATTTCAGAAAAACCCATCCTTTCTTTTTTGACCCTGGGATTCTTTGCTGTCATGAGAGACATGAAAAGAGAATGCTCAGCTGGAATGGTGCCTTGAGCTTAAAAAATAATTGGTTTTTGCAGTATTGAACAACGCTGTCACTGGTTAGTCACACCTACTTTTCCGTTGACTATGATTAAAGCTATACAGAAAAAAATAAACTCATACACTATTTTTGGCTGAACCAAGTTCAGTGGAGTTGTCTCATGCACTCAGGAACATTCGTACTGCAGGTTTAGTAAAAAGAACAAGATCCTGTTGGAAAGATTCTTAAATTTACTGAATAGGAGTTTGCATACCTTTTAATTAGGATTATATAAGTAAATCAACCACAAAAAAACTGTCTTCAGAGTCAGAGCATGCCTAGACTGAGTACTGAATCCAAATACTTGTCTGACTTTATATTCATTACACTATTAATTATGTCAATTGTTTACAGAGGAGTAGGAGGAAACATCTGGAAATATATATATATACACACACACACACCTTTTGTTTAGATATCTTAAGTAGTTTTCAAATATACTAATAAAAATACAGTGGAAAATATGAGGCATCCTTTAAGAAGAGGATTTGCCGTGGCTCTGTTGCTAGAATATGGAAAAAAATTACTAAAAGGCAGCATACTTTCAGGGGAACTAAATGCAGTTGGAATAATTTTTGTTTGGAGATATGTCTCTCAATAAAGTAAATTGTGGTATCTTTTTCGCTTCCCAAGGGATATGATATATATATACACACACACATTGTATATAATGTGTATGTAATATATCTCTCTCATATATAGATGTGTGTGTATGTATGTGATACATACACATATATATTAGAAATATATATACACACATTTTTCCATATTTACATTCTTCTTTTGGGCATGGGTAACTGCACACCGTTGATTCCAGTAGAAGTAAAATACAGTAAGGGATTAGGCAAAGGAAGTGGAATGTGTGTGTTGCACATAACCACCTCCACCCTGTGATTTTTTGTTAAAGAAAATCTACATACAGTAATTTTTTTCTGCTTATAATTTCAGACCCTTTTTTGCATATGCATTTTCCAGTTCTGGTTATTTATCTGCATATCCAAGTCTACTGTATGTGAGGTTTTATAGAGCAATCTGACAGCAGAGCTTCGTGTTTTACTGAATGTTTTCTTGGTGCATATGGTCTGACACGGATGAGCAGCCACGGTGAGATTTTGGAGTATATTAAACTAGCTCATTAAAAAGATCAATCTGTTTCTGTAATAACACTGGGAACCATCAGTCACTGCAAGAGAGAAAAACTGACACCTGAGGAGACAACACATTTTGGTAATTTGTTCATGACATGTCATGAACAAAGTGTTCACTATATTTTGTTTACAACTTTTGGAGTTTATATTCTACTGTAGTAAAGCAAAGGAACTTGGACCAATGTGAGTATTTATTTCGGTGAATGAATGCTTCGTTATAAATAACATTATTTTAAATACATTAACCACAAAAGACTTTTTGCTAATTAGTCACCCTTTGAGTTTGCTGGGAAGGGTTCTATGTGGCACATGAGTGTGTCATATACTGACTCTACATTTATGACAGCTGCCTACAAAGTGGATACAGGATAGTAAGAAAATCTGTTAGAATAGCTCTGAGTGAGAAGAAAACAAAAGTGGCCATGATTGTTGTGACTTTAGAAAGTGCTGCTGTGCTTGCTCTACCCTTGGCACCCCTGACAGGGAATTCGTGTCAAAGGCACCTGGGTACAGAGACTGACCTTGATAATTCTGTTAGTTAAATCTTCTTATTTGAGGAAGCTCCTTCACATCTCAATAAGTTGAAGAATGCTTACAGCTCTTATAGCTATGCTCCTTGTAAACCACATGTAATTATGAAGAATTTAAAATGGTTTATCTTAATATGAACTGTTAGCAAGGCAATATTAATCTTTTCTGTAACACAGTATTACTAAAAAAAAAAAAAAAAAGTATTTTATTCCAGCAAAGCATTATCACTTGTTTGGTCATCGACTTTATTGGTGGAAGCCCAGTTTAAATCAAAGCATCTTGCACAAATAGCAGATGAATAGCTTTGCCTCCTTCTTGCAAGCTGACTTCAGTGTTCTTTGAAATTGGTATAATACTCTTGATCAGATGAAACATAATTTTCTAGCCAAGGCAGTTTTGCATGGTCAGATTTCCTACCCAGGAAATATCCATAAATTGCAATAATTTAAAACTGAAATGATAACTTAGAAACAGCATAAAGTCTGTTAAATTGGTACAGACTAATGATCTATTCTCCTATCTTTATTTAATCTGAGTAAATCATGACTCCAGGTAAAATGACCCTTGCATGTTTATAGCTGAAGGACCCCATCTTTATCATATTGTCAATTTTCAAAAAAAACAGTGCTGATTTATGTGTACATCAAGGAAAATGTGACCAACAAGAGCAAGAAAAAGAAAAACAAGAAAATGTGTCAGTTAGGCTTTCTACACATTCAGTGTTATTTCCTCTCTACAGGTTGTTGCTGCTTTGCAAATTCAGATGAATCAGATATCAGATTAAAATTGTGGTGGTTTTGGATTTGGAACTAGTACTCACATGGGTCTGCCAGTTACTGTGAAACCAGAATGCTTCCTCAGGCACCTGGGGAAATGCTGCTTTCCCAGGGGGGTGAGACCTGGAAGAATATGTAGGACTGAGATCAGAAGCAGAATACTGGGTTCAGTTCAGAGCATCTGAGTTATGGCACTCTTCATTATTTTGCCTTTTATCACTATAGTCAGTATATTCAGGTATAAATTTGCTAGTGATTGCTGTTCTGATGAGACTTTGAAAGTTGTTACCTTTTTATATATTTTATATGGTCAGAAACACAAAATAAGCTTATGTACAGTCCCATTCTGGTATTCTGCTAAATTGTTTATTTGGTCAGTGCAGAAAATATAACAATAAATTGTACAATTCAGGTTTTAAGACACAGAAAAGACCCGACAGCTGTTACTCAGCATAATAGCAAAAATAAGAATTTAATTTCAGTAAATGTGTTTTCAATGGTAATGTTAATTTCTGTGTTAGTTAAACTCAGGGCTCTAGAAGAAAACGGATATGCTGGTGTGTTGTCCAAGCTAATGCAGTGCATTCCGGTTAAGGTAATTAAGTACAAAGCATTCCTAAAAAAACCCCTGCAAAAGTACCTGTGCAGTAAGGTGCAAATATGTACACTTGTATGTAAACAGGATTTTTAAAATCTGATTATAGTGCAGAAAAGAAAAACTGGATTCCTACATGTCACAATTTTCTGGTTTGCTTTTCCTACACTGGTCAAAAAAAAAAGTCAATGAAGTTATTTAATGATTTACAGTTTCTGATTTTTTTCCCCATCTTAGCTAGAGATCATTCTAACTGCAACACTAATGAACTTTGGCAAATGAATAGCTTGGCTTGTACATACAGGAAAGTCTGGTTTTTGCTTGCATAGTATTTTTACAATTGAAAGACCTGAACATTGAGCTTGAGTAGACGTGTGCAAAGAAAACATGCAGCAGTAAACTAAATACAAAACTTGTCTTGGAGAGCTCTCAAAAAGATCACTGCTCATTGGGAGTTATTGCAAGCAGTTCCATTGTGCCAAAAGTCATTAAAAATATATGGTGGTCCTCAGGTTTTCCTGATGAGGAGTTTTCACAGCCATTCTGCGTTTGCTTTGGAACAAGGTACATACTCCACTTCAACAAATATGTCTTTTATATCTCTGCCCAAAATTAGAACAGCTGTCCTGCTGTATTGGTGAAAGATTCTCTCCTCTTTGCCAAGTTAAGGTATAATAAAATATGTATATCTGCAGCTTCTCTGGCATTAGTGACTGTGGTGAGGTCCCTGGAAAATACCTTTACTTCTTCTGAAAACAGCGCAACCCATCTTTTAATTTCCTGCTGGTAATTGCAAGATCTTACTTTGATCCTCTCTCCCAGTGGATATTGGCAAAGATTTGGTTTCATCCTTCCTCTCATTGACTTTTAAGAGGCCTGTTGAGGGGCAACAATTAATACATTGAGTGTTTCTCCACACAGTCTCTTGAGGTTGGTTGGCTTGTGGGGGAGGGTTTGTTGAAGGGTAGTTGGTTTTAACAGCAAGCAAACAAGAGAAAAATAGATCAAATTTACCTTCCTGACAAAGTGACAAAAAATTGTGTTATTATTAGGAGGATAGATTATGCCATCTGTAAATCATGGAGGAGAAAGTTCTCTTTAAAAAAGGCGGGAATATATCAGCTGTTTAGTAAAAGTTTTTGAAGGGAGGGATGCAACCTCAGCAGTGTGGTATTTATATCTAATAACCTTTCTCTTCAAAGCTAGTATTTCGTAGGTTTTGTTTATTCCAGTGGCAAAAAATCTGCACACTTCAGTGAAATGAAGCTTCCCTAAAAGGAGTTGTGAACCCATTTGAAGTAACTCTAGCCTTTCTTTTTTATTTTAATGGAAAATTAGTTCAGTGTGAGTTCCAGGTTCTCAGGCAGAGGTGCAAAGTAGAGACGTCTTTGGAAATGACACCTCTGTGAAGCTGATTATGAATTGAATTAATAAGTATCTATAACGTAAATAACAGCCCTTCTTCCTGATAACTCTTTAAAGTTGACTGAATATAGAACCCCTAAGAGTAATGGAGTGGGAAATCTTCAACGTTATCGAGGACACAAGTCTAACCACATCTTCCTCCAAAATTAATGATAGTCACAGCACCTTTGACCTAAATAGCCCAGAGGGTTCAAAAATCTCTGAGGGAAGCATTTCTCATCATCTAGAGTCATTCTTGCCCAAAGTCTCAGTGTGACACTGATGTTGATGGGAGCTCATCCTGGCATTACGTATAGCCGAGCTTCAGCACACTGACACACATTACCTTAAGACTGTATGCTACCCTGTTGAAAAAAACATATTTCTTTAACAGCAAATTTCCCCTAATTACTATATGCTATAGCACTACTGAAAGTAGGAATTTCTTGGCCTCTAGCTTCATGTATCAATTGATTGTTTCAGCTCTGCAATTACATGTGTATCCATCCCATCAGCTGGTGATTTCGGCAAAGGCTGCTTGCTCTTCAGCCCAGCTCTTTAAGCCGCTCCGCTGGAAGGCTCACCCTGATAGTATTTCTCAAGTTACAGGGATAGTTAGACAAGGTGAATGTGTCCTTTGTATATTTTGAATGAGCAGTGTTACGAAATGTTCTGCAACACCACACACTTGGAGCAAAGCGGAAGAACAGAAATGTTCTGCAGCACCACACACGTGGAGCAAAGTGGAAGAACAAGCTTTAGTTCCTGAAGCTGCACATGTAGATGGGGGTGTGTGCTCCCGAGCAGCTCTGCTCACTAAGTGAATTAAAGTTCCTTTGCTTTGTTTTTCAGAACCAAAGAAAATGGCTTTGACAGAGAGCCTTTGCACTCAGAGCATCCAAGCAAGCGGCCCTGCACTATTAGCCCAGGCCAGCGGTACAGTCCAAATAATGGCTTATCTTATCAGCCCAATGGTCTGCCTCATCCCACCCCACCTCCACCTCAGCATTATCGTTTGGATGATATGGCCATTGCCCACCACTACAGGGACTCATACAGACACCCCAATCACAGGGACCTCAGGGACAGAAACAGACCTATGGGTAAGGCATGTTGACTTTCTGCATTGTTTTCTTAGGTTTTTCTTTTCCTTGTAATTATATTCTGTATTGTGAATGTTTGGGTTTTTTTCTTATTAAATCTACCTGCCATTCAGATGTAGCCTTTATAGCTCTTTGTCCGTCTAGCTGCTTCTAATAGCCTTATTTCACATTTATATTTGTAAAAGTGGATTGAATTGTGTCTTTGCTACACTCTAAAGCAAGAGAGCCAGAAGGAGGAGGAACCCGTGCTTTCACAGCTGCGTACATGACATGGACACTCAGGTATCTGGCAGGCAAGGATAGGTAGAGCCTTTTATTTTTCTTCTAATGCCACATTTCTGACAATAACAACACTGATGTAGCTTGATTTCAGCTTAGACTAGAGGAAAGTTACTAGCCTTTGGAGAATTGTTACATGTGTGACAGTGTGGGGATGTCTGCAGAGGATGCGAACAGCAGAAGCTCCAACCACACCCCACACAGCACGTTTTGGTTTAAAGGGATGTCTGATGCTCTTGGATTTGCCTGGCTTCCTTCACATCTGCACTTATTCTTCCTTGTTTTAAACAAATCTTCAATAAAAGAGGAACATTTACAAATATTCAGCATCTGTATAGAAGAGGCTAAACAAAGAGCAAGTGTCGGTTCCTCTTGAGTGTTGATAATAAATACTGGCTTGGTTGTATCATGTTGTCAGCTGCTCTGATATATGTGCTACATTTTAACCACATGTTGTTTAAACATCTGTGAAGGGATGAACCCTTAATGATGCTCTGTTGACATGGTAGTAATTACTGCATTTAGCAAAATAACATTGAGTTTATACTAATATTTTTTCAACTCTGAAGTACAGCTAGTATTCAATATATTGAGTAACCAAATAATTGTCTTTCTGACTTCTTCAAGTAGTGCAAATGAAAAAAATATATATTGTATTCTATGTTATATATTATAATTTTATATAGTCAGAAAGGGTTAGTTCCATTTTTGAGAGGTCATCTTGCAACCTACAGAACTTGTGGAATTGAAGACATTAAATTGAATAAAACAGTAGCATCTTGTGTGGGGAGAAGTGCTAAAAAGAACGTAGAGCAAAGTTTCTAAGCATCCATTTATTTTTGTGGTGGCATTTCTGATACTAGACTAGGTAATGTATGATATATTTGTCTCATAGGTTCTTTCCCCCACCCTGAGGACTCCTAGCATGGTAAACATTATTTGCTCCTTTTTGGCAGGGTTGCATGGCACACGTCAAGAAGAAATGATTGATCACAGGCTAACAGACAGAGAATGGGCAGAAGAGTGGAAACACCTTGACCATGTAAGGGCTAAATGTACTCTTATGTATAATTGTTTGAAAGTAGCCTTCTAGGATAGGAATTTTAAATTTTTCTTTAAAAAAAAAAAATCTCAATTCCAGGACAAGTTTTGAAAGCATTGGTGATTAAATCAGAAGGCTTGTTGTTCCCTATTAGGTAACTCATACCAGGCCTTGCTGTTAAGTGCCTACTGCAGTATCCTAATTATTACAGGCTGCCAAAAGGGGAATGGACTCTGATCTATAAACCCTGAATCTGGGACACATTGGATTTGTTCTTTGAATTTATTAGCTCTTATAACATTTGTAGGCATTAGTTCTGGACCAGATCTCCTGGCCTCTGTGGTGCCATGTGATACTAGTGGTGGGACTACAGTCTGTTCAGTTTCTTCCTCCTTCTCCTTGTCTTCACCCTTTCCCCCAGAAATCCATATCTGTACGGTTTAGGATCACCAGTTAAACAGGAACAGATTGTCATTCTTAAGACTAGAATTTTTCAGCTGTATTTGAGATAACAGGGAGAGACTCCTTCATTATTAAAACTCAGGCACCCAGCACATTAACGTTTTCTTTATTTTTCTGTCAGTTTATGAATAAAATTTTTTGTTTCTTTGCTCCATCCATTGCTGTGAACAGCTGTTAAACTGTATAATGGACATGGTGGAAAAAACTAGGCGATCTCTCACTGTACTACGGCGATGTCAAGAAGCAGACCGCGAGGAGCTTAATTACTGGATACGGCGGTACAGTGATGCAGAAGATTTAAAAAAAGGCAGTAACAGCAGCAGTAGTCATTCCAGACAGCAGAGTCCAGTGAATCCAGATCCAGTTACATTAGGTACAGTATCCTCATTAAAAATTGTTTACCAGTCCTCTTTCAGCTCATCTAAGTGCTCGGTGAAGTTCGTATTTGTTCTTCTGATTCTTCTTCTGTGATAGTGATGAAATAGTCTCTGCCGACTACTGAATTAACTGTAACTGTTATGCCCTAGTAGTCATGTTTACGTGTGGAATGGCTTGGGTTTTTAGGTGATGCTTGGTAATTTGCTTTCCATTCAGCAATGTCTGAGAGTGGTGGGGTGGGAGGACAGATTGTCATGTAGGTATGGCAGAGCAGTGAGATGTGCACTGACTCTCCATCCCTTCCATCTCCCTCCCTTACCTGCTTGATTAAGGACATCTGTAGGCACTTCTGGATTGTTAGCACTGTGAAATCAAGGGCTTTCACCTTCTCGAATCAAATGACTTAACTTGGAAGTTGTCTTTCTAAGGAAATGAAGGGAGATAAAAAGATATGGACACTTCTTAGATGTACTTGGTTTCCTTATAAGAAAGAAATATCTGGGATGCCCACAGCCATGCACAGATGATTCTCCTAGGTCTGTGTCCACCACTGCAGCTCACATAGATGTGTCTGAGATAGTTTGGGTACTGCTCAGTGTGTAGTTACATGGAACTGCTCAAAGCTTGGCTCAGTCTGCAAAGCCCACTTATAAGGAGCAGACCAAGCAGGTGAACTTTCACCCCCTGCAGACCTTCACAGTCACAATCGCACAATACCTCACACAACTACTCCAAGATGACTGCATAGCAAGCTTTTACTTTGTGAGCATGGTGTGGTAAAGAAACATCTTGGTGATACCTTTTTATTGTTCTCTGCTCCTTTGAAAAGAACAGCAAACTATGATTGCTTGTCTAATATTTATCTTCAAAAAATAAATTGTCCATATCGGATGCCTCTACTCAAAATCATCATTAGTAGAATTGAAATTATATTTTATTTAAAGCTGCGTTTTTCTTTTGCCCTTAAGAATAACTCATTAAATCTAAACTTACTTAATTGCAAATAGAAAAACAGGAAAACAAATCTAAGGCCCTCTCCATCTTCCTTTTGGTAAATCTCTAGAGTTATCACTGTAACATTTAGTGCCTCTTGATAACAAACAAACCTTTTTTTTTACGTGTGTCAAATGATCTGAGTCAATAGCTCTATAAATTAGCTTCAGTCAGTGAAAGAAAGGGCTATTGAAATGCTGTTCCCAACTTCACTAATAAGACTAGTCCCTAGAGGAGCCCTTCTCAGAAAGAAGCATTCAGGTAATGGTTTCTATGAATAGTGTTAAATTTAATGTAAAGAAAGACTCATAAATACGGCATCTGAAATGTTGATCACATCTGCAGCTTCAGGAAGAACACTTGTGAGGAAGCCCCTAGATCAAAATTAGTGGCACCCTTCTCTATTAAATCTATGATGCAAAAAGAGCCAGGCCATGGTGCTTGTAAGTATAGTTAGTAGGTAAAAAAAAATGAAAGGAAATGGAGTTTTTATAATTTCCCCCAAGAAACTGGAACTCAAGACATTTATCACAACTTCATAGATAATAGTACAATCCAAGAAAAATAGTCATAACCACATCAACAGCAAAAAAAGATAAAATGAAGATCAAACCTGCAATTAGTTCCCAACATTATAATTCTGTCTTTGTCAAGATAAATTACTTGAAATGGCAAAGTCTGTTTGCTTAAAAAGACATTACATGACACATTTAGCATTGGACACACCACTCATGTCTTCAGTACTATGAGTATAACTGAACTGGTTGGAATGAGTCCATTTCGGTTTTAACATGTCCATTTTGGTTATTTGGCTTTAAAAACTACTTCCAAGAGTCATGGACACGAAACTTGATTGCTTAAGTGATGTAGCTTCCATATCAATTGTAAATATTGCTAAGCAGTGCTTTTATGTCTGATATATAAGGCAGAAAATACTTCCTTTGGTGTCTATGGAAAGGTAATCCTTATATTTCCTCAAATCTGGTAGTAATCTAGTTAACAAAATGAAAACTCCTAACATTCAGTGGTATAATAAAATTGAAGCGGTGTCTGTGAGACTTGAGATGCTGTCCTGTTCAGGGCTTTTTATTTTAGTTTTGAAGTGGGGAGGAAGGGGTTGAAAAATTCCTCCAATATGTTAATTAAAGTGCCACAACATGTAAATATTGGGTTTTGCTGCAGGGATTCTAAATGTCAGTGATTCCCCTTTGTACTCTTTTTTTTTTTTTTTTTTTTAAATGAGGTAATCCACCCTTTAAATCCATCTTGTCATCTCCACTAGCAAGAGGAAAAAAAAGGGGGCCCTATGGCTACATTGTCTGTGCCTTTGTTTCTTTTTCTTTATGATTAAAATACCATCACTGAAGTGATAAGTTCTTGCTATAAACATTATGCCATGGTCTTCATAGATAGCTCTTGATGAAAAACTCTGAGCTGGAATTCTAGAATAGATAGTTTGAGTCCAAAAGAAATAGAAGAAAATTCTGGTCATCATTTAAAACCAGTAGATCTTTTTTCTGTCAGAAGATTTTTGTGCTTGTTTTAATTCGACAGCCATGTAAATCATGTTGAGCTTGACAGTCTGCAGTATCTGATCGATATTTTTCTGTTGGTATTTTTAATTAAGAAATCAAATGAAATATTTGATCATTCATTTTAATGCAGTGAAATTCAATACATGCATTAGCCAGCTACAACAGGTTACAAGCTCTCATTATTCTCTGAGAGTGTGTTGAAGGTAAGATGGGGTCCATTCTTTTCAGTCTGAATAATACATGTTTATGAAAGTCTGAAAATGACTCAGACTTTATATATATTCGTTTGATGAACTGTGATGGTCTGTGAAGTGAATAATACATCATCCGACTCCTCCATTTCTGCTGAAGAATTTCAGTACTACATACTGCAGCAGGACTGCAACTTTCATCCTAATAGTGAATAATTACACATATCAGACATTGTATACTGAAATACTCACAGTCGGATAAATTAAAGATGAGGGTTCTTCAACATTGTGGGTTATAAACAAGATCTATAACCTTATTGAGTGCAGCTGTGGCTCTAGATAAGTAATGTAGGAACACATCAGAAGCTCTGCGGCGATGTTGATACTTTGTGTCTGTTGACTTTATCTGAATGGAAATCTTACAAAATACAGTTTGAAATATCTAACTGAAAAGTGCCAATACCTGCAGGATTTGCCCCAGGAAGTCAGGATTCTCGGAAGTGTATGAATTTGTCAAAAACACATAGGTTAGCCATTTCTTAATACATTTGAAAATGTTAACTCTTTCAAAGCTAGTTTATATTTTATTGAAGGTTGTTCACCTTCGTACTTTCAGTGTTAGCCAGGGCATTCCTGCCAATACATGTCTGTTCATGCTGAGATTATAAAATCTTCCCAGTTCCATTTGCAGATAATCATAGAGTCATAGAATACCAGATTAGAAGGGACCTCATCTAATCCAACTTTCCTTGGCAAAAGCACAGTCTAGACAAGATGACCCAGCACCCTGTCCAGATGAATCTTAAAAGTGTCCTATGTTGGGGAATCCACCACTTCCCTGGGGAGATTATTCCAGTGGCTGATTGTTCTCATTGTGAAAAAATTTCCTCTTGTGTCCAGTCAGAATTTCCCCAGGAGAAATTTGTACACATTACCCCTTGTCTTTTGCAAGTGACTCCTTGTAAAAAAGGGAGTCTCCATCTCCTTTGTAGCCATCCTTTAAATACTGAAACAGGGTGATAAGGTCTCCCCTAAGCCTTCTTTTCTCAAGGCTGAACAAACCCAGTTCTTGCAACCTTTCCCCACATGGCAGGCTTCCCAGTCCTTTGATCACCTTTGTGGCGCTCCTCTGGACTCTCTCCAGCCTGTCCACATCATTTTTGCACAGCAGGGACCAAAACTGAGCACAGTATTCCAGGTGTGGCCTGACAAGTGCTGAGTAGAGTGGGATAATGACTTCTTTGTCTCTGCTGGTGATGCCCTTGTTGATGCAACCCAGCATCCCATTGGCTTTCATTGCCGCTGCAGCACACTGTTCACTCCTATGGAGCGTGTTGTCCACCAGGATCCCCAGGTCCCTTTCCACAGAGCTGCTCCCCAGCCGGGTAGATCCCAGCCTGTGCTGCACTCCTGGATTATGTTTTCCCGGGTGCAAGACCTGACACTTGTCCTTGTTGAACTTTATAAAGTTCTCATTAGCCCACTCTTCCAGCCTATCCAGGTCTTCCTGCAGGGTGGCTCTCCCTTCCAAAGTGTCCACTTCCCAGCACAGTTTGGTATCATCAGCAAACTTCATCAGGGTACAATAGATCCCATCATACAGATCACTTGTGAAGATATTAGTGTTGGGCCCCATGTCAATCCCAGGTAGACCCCACTTGTGACAGGCTGCCTGTTTGAAAAGGAGCTATTTCCCACCAACCTCTGGGTGCAGCCTGTCCTGTTCCCCGCCCACTGCACAGACCTCTTGTCTAGACTATAACGCATCATATTCTCTAGGAAATCAGCATTGCTGTAATATGCACGGTATTCTCAACATGAGCTAAGGGGGATGATGTGAATACCACACTAACATTTATAACTTGTAATTCTAGAATGTAAAGCCTCTGTAATACTGGTCACTGATGATATTAAGTATTGATCTTAATCCACTCACTGCACAGGAGGTTTGGGCTGGATTGTGGCATACTGAATTATATGCCATCAGATAGGGCTACAGCTGCAGAAACATTGCACGATTGTATTCTCAGTATTCAGTTCTGACTTGATCTTGGTTGAGGATGATTGAGTAATACAGTAGCTGTGTGGTTTTCCTTTTCTTATTCTTTTTAAATGAGAACACGCAATTTCGCATATGTTCAAGGAGTGTTGCAATAGCCACAGAAATTTAGTAGAGTGCAAAGAAGGGCAAGGATGTACATAAAAATACTTAAAACTCATGCCCCTGACAAGGTTAGCAAAGTAGTCTCATTCAGTATTACACTTTTTCGGATTTGTATCTACATGTTTCATTAATTGGAGTGGGACACTTTTGAGTTTGACTGTTATAAACAAGGCAGTAAATATTTGATACTTGTTCCTCTGAGAAGTTTTTTCTTGTCTGTCCCATGTAAGTGGTGTTACATTTCTTGTAGGGTAGAATGAAGCAAAGCTTGCATATGAAATATGAATGGCATATAAATGTATATAAAAGGACATATATATTTCATATATGAAATAATCTATAGCTCAAGGTTGCTTATATGACGCTTTTGTTATTTTTTAGCCCCAATGTTCACTATGGCATGTAGGGTATTGTTGTCACTGCCAGTATTTTCATAAACAGAATAAATTTTAAAAGATCCTCAAAAGATCAGCTGTTCATCTCCGTTTCTTAATATTTTGTTATTATAGACTTGGATGTCATTGACCAGTGATAAAAACTTCCATTCTTTTGTATTGTCAACCCATCTTCTGTTCCTTCTTTCCAAATATGGGTTAGGCTTTTTGAGACTTTTGAACATATCTTGTCCTTTTAAGTTTTTCTACTCTTGTTTTCTTTGGGTTTGGCCCTTTTATCATGTGAGAGTTCATATCCTTTATTTGGTCCTAGCTTTTTGTCTCAAGTTTCACTTCACAGACCCATATTTATTTTTGCTTTTACAACTCTCCACATCTCTCTATTTCAGTACATTCAGCACCTATTCTCTTTATCTTAAAACCACCAAAAATAAGCCATCTACAATATATTTCTACTCATTAGACTCCAGAAACCTGGTTGATCAATTAACTGGTGATGATTCTTATGGTTGAATACGTTCTTGAAATAAATACGCCAGGGCTCATATGGAACCCTGCACCATATTGTAACAATAGGAATTTTGGGGGGTGAATGTTTTCTTTCTTATTAAAAAAAATCCAGGATAGACTAAAAATAGTACTTTTTCTATATATTTTACAAAATAATATATTATGTTGTTCTCTACTCTTCAGTAGAATGAGAGGCTGAAACTGAGACCAGTTTTTGTGTCTGTTCCTCATGTGTATTCTTATGTTCCAGTCCAACATCTTTCTTGCTGAAAAGTGTATTTCACATTAAAATTGAAAATGTCAAAAAATTTATTTCAAAATCTATTTTATTTTTATGTCATTTAAGCTCTTCACAGACAAGTACTGATTACTCTCATGTGTATGTGCTTTTTATTTTCCTTGTTTGGCTTTTTCATCAGGTTCAGTAGGAATCAGACTGATTATCAGCAAATACTTTCTAACCACGCCTTGCCATGAATTTCAAGTAAATTCAGTAGTGTACCTCCCATTGTTCTGCATAATAACATTGTTTAATTTTCACCATTTAAACCCCTTTGTATTATGTCTGACCAGTAAAAGCTGTTATCCTTTTCTGTATGAGCTGTGTTATCACTTCAGGTTATTCCTGATTTTGTTTCATTTCATTCTGTTTCCTTCCAGGTAGAATTTACTGTGACTTCTAGGTGCTGCAGTTAGTCAATATAATGTGTTTTCCTCATTACGGCTTTTTGCAGTTTTGCGTTTGGTATTTCAGGGACTCCACTCAACTGTGTTACTTTTCGTTTGAGTTTGCTAGATGTCCAAGTTAATATCCTTTGTGTTTTAGTGAACAAGTCCTGTGATTCTTAATCTGGACATTTTAAATTGAATTCCGATTTTTAATCTGAATGTGTTACTTTACCTTAAAAATACAGTAATATAAGATATATCCTTTAGTCATGTCCTGTAGTTTAGCCCTGAAGATTGTTTTCATGGACTCATCACCACTGACTAAACAATAGCCATGCTAATAATATTTTTTTTTACTTGGGAAATATGGTTTTTATTATCTTCATAAGTGCTTCTTGTCTTTTCTTGTGTGCCATTCCAAACTATGGGAAAGTCTCTTACAAGCTCTTGATTTCATTCTTCTTGCAGAGGATCTCATTCCTCATGTAAATAATTTGTGGTTGGAATAAGAGCTTGATTGATGTTTATGTTTTGGAAATTTTAACAATTAGCTGGCAATCTGGTCATTTATGTCATTGAATTCCATTTTAGGAAAGTCATGTGTACCAAAAAAATCAGCTCCACGTCTCTTTTATTTGTAATACTAAGTACCATGGTAAAGGGCTTAAACCAAGGTTATGATCCCCTCGCCATGATGGTACCTTAAATAACAGCCAGGAAAAGTCAACATAGAGAACGAGACATGAATGCAACAAACCCCATGTTTTGCCACATTTGGAGTCTGGTTGGGTTTTTCCCTGCAGGTATTGCAGGAATTGCAAATAAAGAGTGTTTTAATTTTTTGCCTTTAGTTTTCCTGAGCTTTCAAGCAATGTTTGCTGCTGCCGCCTCTGTCCCTGACTGAACTGGCACTGTGCCTATAAGTCTAAAAGCCTCCAAGGGATGGGAAAAGTGTACACAATGATATTTGTTGTCTCCAGAATCCTATGAGCCAAGTGATACTGAGAATTTTCCCATTTTCAGCATCAGGTCTGCAGTCCTCTATCAAGTCAATTAAACCAATGTAAATAGTTAGCTGTTTTGCAGAATATTGCACACACCCACCCATCATTTTGTGCTTGAGAGGTGTGAAATTCTGCCTACAAAAATCCATTTTATTTTCATCCCATACTTTAGTGACAAACAGAAGAGCTGGGGAAATCCACTCAGCTGCCTGTCAGATGGGAAGATTCAGTCCACCCCGTCGGTGTCTGCAGATTCACGTGCTAGAAACTGCATCTGTGGAACAGTGCGCAGGGACTGGGATTCCCTATTCTCTGTGTAGCTGAAAGAGCCCCTGTCATTTCCACCTTTGTTAGCTGTCTGAAATACTAAATCTCATCTTTTAAATGTATTTAAGTTTCTGTAGCCTACTATATATACAGAGTACTGCATGCATATGTATGATGGTATAAAACAATTTGCAAAACCTAATGGTTCAACCTTTTTCTTAAAAATACTATACTACTTTTTGACCAAGTTAGCAAACGATAACTTTAAGATGCAAAAATGAATATATTTAGTAAAAATTAGTATTCAAAGAATGGCACATGTACTTTTGTTATGTTTCAGACTCAGTCATCAAAAAGGATGTTTAATTTCTAGCAACATTTCTAAAAAGATTCAAACCTTATCTTTAATGTAATAAATCAAGTTATTTTGGCAATTGAATTCTGTCACACGGGCAATAGGAATCATGGCAATGAACTTACCTTTATGTGGTTTTGGTTTTGCTTTCAATTTCTCCTCTATTACATTGAAAAATAGTTGATCGGTTTTTAAATTGTATTTGAAAAGAGCAGCTTTTAATCTCCTGAGAATCTGTATGCTAAATTTCAGGCCAAAGTGAATTTTCTTTCTGTATTGTCTGATCTTCCGTCTTTGAAGTCTGTGTGGAAGGGATTTTGCTGATTTCAGAGCTCTTAGGCTCAGGCCCAGAGGTTAAACCCTTTAAAAAAAGAGGAGTTGGGGGGAAAGAGTCGTCAAAATGTGATTGAAATATACGGGTGAAATACCAGCTTCAGCTCTAGTGAGGTTGTTTGGCAGCATATGTATTTAGGGGCTTAACCTAAAGTTAAATGTTCTGTTTTTCACTCGTGCAGCTACAGTTGCCAACATGGCCTCAGATATGGGAAAGCATAGCTCTGAACATAGAGAAACACCCCTTTCTTTTTCTGTGGACAGCTTATTTGATCACTGGAATGACATCTTGGCTTTTATCTCCGCTCCTCAGTAGCCATTCTGTTTTCACAGAGCAGAAGTGCCAATCCTGGACTGTTGCCCTCCTTCTTCTTCCTTTTCATAAACATAATGACAAAGGATGAAGCATGTCACTCCCTCAGTTGGCCTCGCAAAGCCAGCCTTAAAAGCATGGAAACTGTCATATAGAGTTGACTTGAAATGCTGTAAAATAAAAATAAAGCAAACTCGTCCCAGCTTGCCTTAAGATGAGACATTCAAGTCCTAAACATTGATCTGGTCCACGTAACATTCGTGAGCTACAGCCACAGCATCTGTTTTATTTTTAGTAAAGAAAAACTTCACGCGATTTTTTTGTCTCAGCAATAAGTAAAGGAAAAAGGTATTTCTCTAAGCCTTGTTCTCAAAAAGCAAGCATTGCTTATGATGCTCTTTCTTTTTCCCTCCACACCCCCTCCTCCTGCAGAATCACATCGGGAATTCCTTCACAGGCCTGCGTCTGGATACGTGCCAGAGGAGATCTGGAAGAAAGCTGGTAAGAACTGTTTAAAAACACCATCTTAGTCTTCTGGCAGCTGTATGCAGTTGTTAATGCACTGATGTGAGGAATAAAAAAAAAAAAAGGGCTTACTAGTAACAAGAAGAAATTGTGTTTAATAATCTTAAACTGTAACTGATCAGGACATGAAATCATCTTTATAATAGAAGCATCTGCTGCTATGGTTAGGGGATATCAGTAGTTCCATTAAGGCCCCTTATTTTCAGGGGTTATAATGGTTTCAGGCTGAAACTTGATATGCTAAAGTTTCAGTCTGTTAGCAATTTTTTAAAAAAAATTGGGATTTTTTTTTTTTTAGCTTCAAGATTCTTACCTAGTTAAGGTAAGAATTCCCAAAGGAGGGGAAAAAACCTAAGTATACTTGTTAAAGAAAAACTTTCAGCTATGCAGTGTAACCATTCTTAATTTTAAAAAGATCTTGTGCCTATCAGCCCCCAGTGAAGTCTGTGCTCATAAACCTGCAAAGTTTTCAATGAAGTAAGCAAGATCATGTCTCAGCCACTGCTCTGGATGGTTGCACGGGCATTGACAGCGTCTTCCCTGAGCTTGGAAAGCACCATGGGCAGATATTGTGGTTGTGCAGAGTTTTCTTCAACACTTTGAAACTCTGCCTGAGCACAGGAGTTTCCTGGCAAGGATCCCATTATGGTGCTGGAACTAAACCTTTGCTCTTTTGACATCGATATGAGCTTCCTTGTTTTCAGAGGGGCCAGGAAGTAGCTCTTGAACTTCAGCAAGGTAGTTAAGCTTCTATATGTACACTTATACACACACCCTGCTTTTGAACACCTGTATAACCATGAAGTCTACAGCAGCTGTCTGAGCAGGAGTTAATGATTAAATGGCAAATATGCTTTCTGATCAAATCTCCTGTAACTGCTTGCTGATTTTTGGTGTATTTTAAACTATATACAGAACATATGCGTAAACCGGTTATGCTGGCATATCATTTCATCAGACAAGAAGTTGTGGTTTTGGTGTGGTGTGGGTTTATCATGTAAAGTCTACATTTGTCAATATGTTAATATTTGTTGAGCTATGGTGTTTTCTATGAAAAATAACAAAATGATCTATGTATTTTTATTTTTTCCAAGGAAAGTATAGCCTTTGTAACTCAATGTCTAAAAGTATTTTTACAGTTTGTTTTGCTGTATTTATGTTAACATCTTAAATGAAAAATAAGAAAAAATATGCAGTCCCAGGAAATCTCAGTAAGAGGAGCATCATTCAATTGAATTTCAGGAACTTTATTCCTCTTTCAAAATCTAGGGTTTTATGTCATTTGTCATATCAGGTCATTTATGACTCCTAGATGCAGTACAATAAAAGAAAAACAGTTTCTTCATAAGCTAGCAACACAAGTTAATTGAGGTTATAGCTTGAGTAATAAAATTGGATGTGCATTCACATTGCATATATCCACAAATGGTGGTGTACAGGAGCTGTGACATGTCATCTTGTGAAACATGTATGTTATCAGTTCCTTTGAAACAGAAGTTTTCTGTTTGGTCCTATTTCCAGTCTCTATTTTCATGCTGATGTGAGTTTAAATCAGATTCCGTGTATTAACTGAGCATGCCTGTGAACTGGAGAATAAAACCAGTCTGACTCTCTACAGGATGCATACCTGTATCTGTTACTGAGAGTAGTAAAACATATGAAAACATACTGCTTCTCCTAAGTCATGGGCCTTCATTTTCAGGAGGGTGCACTGAAGTTGGAGGTCTCATAATCAAGGCAGTAAAGGTGCCATTCAGCTCTGTAAGAATAGGTCTCTAGTGCCATTTGAGATTGGGGTGCAACTGCCAGTCAAGAAGTCTGCAGATCTTTCACAATTAATTTCTGCTGTCTCAGTATGGACAGCTTGGTATTTGAAATGTCCATAAAGACCAATGTGTAGACAGCTGAATCAAGTTTAAAAGTCTGATTGGGATTCTGAATCCATTGAAGTGAAAGAATTTGGCATAAAAATGGTTAATAAGCAACCTCAAAAGCATGTGAAAAAGGGATTCACTTTAAAGGTTTGGAGACTGATAGACTCCAGCATAATTCTTGAACTATACCAAGGTAAGTACATGCTTTAGTGATTGTTGGAGCAAACACATAGTATGCAGCACCATGTGAATTAAAGCCACGTGAGCCCAATTCAGTTTCATACATGAGTAGAAAGGAGTCATCAGTGCCCTGATTCACCTCACTGAATTACGGATATGTAGATGAAGAGTCCAAGCCAAGTTCTTGGTGTCCCTCACAGTAGTCAAGAGAGAAAGGCAGGCATGTGAATAGGATCAGTCAGATCATAGGCTGGATGACTTGCTCTCTAGAAATAACTATTTCTCTGTATTAAATACTGAGGGGATCCCAGGCCCGCTGTGGTCTGCTGCCTTAGCTTCATTTTGTGTCATGAGGAAACTGTCTTCCAGCCACCCCCTATCACTTAGCAAAGCTTACTGTTCATGGCAGTTCAAATGGGAGCTCTGGAGTTACCAAACAGATGTGGAATGACCATACTTTGTCATACAAATACAATAAGGCCTCTGCTCCTTCTCCAGGGTAGTCCTGAGAAAGAGATGGTAAATTTTGGGGTATGAAGCTGAGATAACTCATGTCACCAACTGCAAATGGCCTTCTTTGCCAGGGTCAGCCTGAGAGTGAGATGATGCAAAATGTCGTGGTGGCATGGGACTGCACCCTTGCTCACCATCTTTCTTTTCTCATCATGTGGACTGAGCGTGCCCATGATGTGTGAGGGAGGTGACCAAGAGCTGGCTGGTGAATCATCATGTTGGGTTCTATACAGCAGTGAATGATGAGTTGAGTACCTCTCCTGAGTTGGCTTGAAGGACCTCTGATAACGCTGAGTAATGGCTATTCCACACAGGCTGTTTTCTTCCTGGAGCTTCTCTCATGAGTTAGAGCTACTCAAAGGGAAGGAAGATTTCAGTTGCATTCCTAAAATGACAGAGTGGATTTATGTCAAGAATGCTTAGCATTAGTGGGAAAATAGAGGATGCAGATACATGCATCTGAGATGCTTGTTTTTAAAAACTTCCAGATTTATGTTTTCTGATACTGGAATCTAATCACGCTTCCCTTCTCTGGAAATGCAGAGAAAGGAAATGCAAAGAAAGGAAGAGTGCTAGTGTCATTCTTGGTCTTCATAGCTCAGCATTGTCAAGGCAAATAAATCTTCACTGTCAGCTGTAACTCTTCCTGCACAGATAGTAAAGTTCTTGTTGCTACCTGAAACTATGAAACCTGCATTCTATGTCTATAAAATACCTGTAAGTAGTGGAAACACTTATTTTGAGAAGATGTGTAGAAATTCAGTGATAGGAAATTTTGTCTAGTTTATTTGTGTGTTCATGAGTTCATAATATATTGAAATAATGGTGGTGCATTGTGACAAAAAACCCAACATTTTTTAACTATTTGTTTTCACAGTTAGTATAGCACAACAGAAATTCTGTTGTCAAAGTTAATGGAAATACTGAAGTTCAAACCATGGTTTATGCCAATTAAAAAGTATCAGTCAGGCATATGGCCTTGCAATCACTGTTAACATCTTCACACTCTCAGAAGCTTTGCAAAAAAACTTACGCAATATAGAAATCGGAATATAAGGTTCAATTTCTATATTTAGACTGAAAACAAGTAGATTATGTAGGATGAAAAACTATAAAATTAGAAGCCTCTAAAATGTTGGGAGTATTGTGCTTCTGTTTACTATAATAGTTTAAACTGGCATTTCTAACTACTGCAAACACTTCAACGTAAAACTAAATTTATATGATGTAATGAAAGTGCATCATGCCATACAAAGATAATTTCTATTGGTAGCAAATATCAGCGAGACTACAGATTTTCTCAAAGAAATCCACTTTGTTAGTAACTGCAGTTCACAGACACAAAACGTCTGTATTTAAGTTGCCTCATTTTTATGAAAATGGTAATAAAATTACATCTGTATGTTTGCCTGTGTATATTTCTTTTCTCACGATCAGTGAATGTTTGCAGTTGGTAATAAATATTCAAGCACCTTGCAAATGTCCTACCAATTCCCTTTGCTGATCTGTGTGTGCCTGTGGGACTAGAATAGGAATGCATAATTTAAATATAAATTGCCTGATTTGCATATACAATTAGTCTAGCTGCAGTTTTGATCGTAAGCAAAAATTATTGTCCTGTATTGCCACTTACATAGAATTTTAATTCACCTTGAATATTCAAAGTAAATTAAGCCTTGGCTGTATGGTTGAAGGGTATGATTTTTGCCTCTCCCGAGGTTTTCCCCTAAACAACATTTATGATAGGGTAATATAAGGGCATATTTTCAGCCTCATAAAAATAAAGGCATAAGTTTTATCTCTAAATTCCCCCCAACAAACTTCAGTTGAAACATCTCTTGCAGACATGCACACACATAACACACACACACAGAGTAATAGAACTCTTCTTTCATTTTAATAAATTTTATTTTACTTAGTACATGGCTTAAAGTTAAGCCTTTATTTTAATTTGCTTAATAACTGAAAATGCAGACTTCGTGTAGTCCTTACTTGTTTTTTAAATAACAAGTGTAGAGCTATGAGACATAGCTCAAGAGAGTTATTGACTTAGTATCTGTACGTAAGAGTTAGGTCTATGTGTGTGTGTGTGCACACAAATACATGGGCTAAATGCATGGACTAAAACTCAAACCCGTAACACAATTGTAATACTTAGATTTTAATCTACAGTAAAACATTTTTATTAGAAATCTATGTTTTTAATTAAACAGAACATTTAATTAAGGTGGTTTTTAAGTGGATGAAACAATTAAGTGCAAACACTTGAATGAAACATGTCATAATTAGTTTTAATAGAGTGTTAATTGGTACTAGGTTTGCCAAGTTAATAATTACTGCTTATTAAATTTTCAATTAATCATTGTCATTTTGCTTTGAATAAAGATGAAAATTAGATAAACTAATGCAGGGGGAGGATGGTTTCCTTGTTAATTAGAGTAGTTAATTTAAAAAAAAAAAAGAAATTACTTGTTTTAGTTGTCAATTAAAAGACTGTTCATTAGTAAAATCTTTGTACTCTTCCTGCATCAAACCCAAATAACTAATTTGTGACAATCCATGTTTTCCGGAATAAAAGATATGATGCTAGTATATACAGAAGAAATGGCTCATACTGACTTAGTTATTTTACGAGAAGCATGAAGGTTTGAATTTAATGAAGCGGTGTGCCCCTGCCCAGTGTTAATTGTGCACTGAAGCCTTGCTCAAGAGCTCTGCGGAGCCAGGAAGTTGAGTCTTCACAGTGTAAACATGGGTTTGAAGGAGAGATCAAGAGGTCAGATGAATGTTCATAAACAAATTTTAATTTTGGCTCGTAAAATTATATGTCCAGGAAAAGATACTAGACCAGTGATTTAAAATTTTAAAATAAACTCTTGGGGTTTTTTTTTTTTAACTTCATGTATTTGTTCATTAACATATGGGGGAAAAATTGTAAATGATTATAAAACCTGTCTTAATTTCCAGAGCTTAAAGATACATTTTTGAAAAAAATCTGTAATATTATATATTTAATAATAATTTGTGCCAAACATACTAATAAATCCGGTGTGCTGCAAAACTAATTTTCCAAGTAAAATGTTCAAAAAGATTACAAAAATAACGCGCTAGAGATCTGAAATGTCTGTACTTAAAGAAGTACTGGCTGCGAATCAAAATAGCAAGAATCATCACAAGTGTTGGAGACTTTGGTGATGGAGAGGTAAGGAAGCACCTGGGTGGTCTTTGAAGAGTCTTGAGGAACTAGGTTCCTCTGTGTCCTACACAAAAGGAAGACTCTTAGTATAGAGTATCTGCTGCATTTCACGCATCAGTCCTACATAGCCCTGTGCCAAACGTCCTGTGCTGATGAGAATTTCTTCCCTCCTTTGTAGAAGAAGCTGTCAATGAAGTAAAGCGTCAGGCGATGGCCGAGTTGCAGAAGGCAGTGTCGGAGGCAGAGCGGAAAGCTCATGACATGATCACTTCAGAGAGAGCCAAGATGGAGCGCACTGTTGCCGAAGCCAAGCGCCAGGCTGCAGAGGATGCACTAGCTGTTATCAATCAGCAGGAGGATTCAAGCGAGGTAAGGTCTTCGCTGGGCAGGCATCACCTCTGGCTGCAAACCCTGGGTGTATCTGATCGAGCTTCAAGCTGACACAGGCTCTCCGTGTGACTTGGCAATTCAGTGCCCGCTATTAACTGTTTGCACAGTTGCTTTGGACGCATATTTCTAGCACATGCTGAGCTCCAAATTTTCTTGTCTATGTTGTAATGTGAGTCTAAAATAGCTAATGAACTTGAACTGTGTTCTCACCTTTTAACTGCTGTTCAGGGTTACGTATAATGAACACATTTCTGTTCTAATTTAGCTTTTCAGTAGCTTTATTTTAAAGCTCTTCAAACTACCAGATTGAATAGATAACAAGATTGCTTGATGGAAAATATTTCACACTGAAATCTAATTTAAACAAAGAAGTGATTCATTTAAGAGATTGTAGAGCAAGGTGGCTAAAAGCTTGTCTGGGGAAAGTGTTGTATGTAAAAGCGATTAGCAAAAGATGATGGTTCCTGTAGGACAGAATGTGAATGTGGATTTGCAAGTGTTTCCTTGTTTTGAATGTGTTGCTCTGGCTTCGGGGGAATATTGTGAGAGTTGAGGAGTGGGCAAACAGTGTTTGGAAGGAGGAAAAATAGACTGAAGGAGCAGCAAAGAGTAAAACAAGCATAAGTATGTTAAACCTTGATTTACTTTCAGACCTGAGAGTGGAGGCCTTGAATTGCTGTGGTACGGGACATCCAGCAGCATGACTAGCTGGAAGCTGGGAGTGAAAGAGCAGCGTGTGTTTGACCAGTACTGCAGCAATTAAATTTTATGTTCATTACAGAAAAACAATGTCCTAAGTTAAAACTGCCCTTAAAAACAGACATGACAAAGAAATTACATTGGTTAAAAGTTATTTGTGTATAATCTTAATCCCTCAAGGCCACTGAAATGAAAGAACATTACTGTCATGAAGTATTTATTGTTCTTGTTCCAAGATCTTGGATGTAGTAAACCCACTTTTGAATATAAATTCTAAATGTCAGGGAGTTGGAAAAAAGAGTAGATAGTGATACCTGTTGTGTGGGGACATATATTTGTGTATGCCCGTGTCAAAGCCCGTTTTCATTGTCTGAAGGGGCAGTGTTGTAGAAGAGTCACTTAAGTTGAAAGATGCAGATGAGCTAGCTGCAGCATGCTGAGAAAACTGGCAAAAATCACAAGCAGATAAGTCAGTGGCATGCTGCCGTATGCATCCCTAATTTGAGGGAGCGTAAGATTTTAATTCATACCAGGCTTCTCTGGAGATGAAAGACCATTGTGGGATCACTGAATGCCCAGAGTTTCTCCTTAATGTGTAGCAGATGAATAACAAGGAGACAAAAGGAATTGATTTTCAGCATCTGAAAGTTTCTCAGGAAGAAGGGGACTAGGGGAAGTGTATGTACCCTTTAAGTACTAACTGTTCCATTGTAGATTAAATGAGACATAAATTCAATTTATTGGCATTTTGTATCTGAGATACTCAAGGACATTTTTCCTTCACTGTGTTCATGGAAAGGGCATTTGTTTGACTTAGCATCATTAAGGAGCTGTCATTTTGTGTGTGTATATATACAAGAGACTACTATTGTTAAAACCAAAATCTCAAAGGTAAATAAATGCTTTTGAAGGAAACAGCAAATTAAATCTGTTTAGTGAACTGATATAGTGCAGGCAGGACAGAGGAAGTACTTAGGTGCCAATACATATAGCCCATTCTTCCACAAGAAGTGTGTATCCAAAGATATGTGTACAGAGTTTGTGTGCTGTAATTAACTCCTCAGCAATCATAGCTGTGGAAAAAACTGTGTAACAACAGACATCTTTACTTATTTCTTCAGCGGAATTGCTTACGAGGTTGTTCACTTCTTGGAAACAGGACTTTAAAGAAAGGCAAATAATTTTTTTAATTGCATTTTGATGAAATGTGGCTCATAGGGTTATAGATGTTCTCAGGGCTGTGCATCCTCAAGGAGGATACAAGCCTCCTGGACCTGGAAAGTCTCCAGTCTAGTGTCCTGGTCCTGCAGCTTTCACCCATGTGGTCATGAGTGGCACATCAGGGTGGCTGTTTTGAGGTGAAAAATGCTAGTTTTAGTAAACATGCAGAGAAAACTCAAGTTTGCTTAGTTTGTGTTTACAGGTGTGTGATCAATTGTGAAGGGAGATGACAGTGATACTTATTTGAGAGTTAGATGTGTCTGTTAGGTTTTTATAATTAGTTCCTCTTTGGCTTTTAATTATGCCAAACTCCAAACACTTAGGGCAATGCTTCTCACAATTACCTGTTAACACAGGCTGTCCTTTCTTTTGGATAACTCCTGTAAGAATGGACCAGACTTTGCCTTCGTCTTTGAAGATAGGAGATCAGTTTGCTAGTGTCTGAAAAGTGTTTCTTTGAAGATGAGACCTTGTGTTTATTGGAGTTGAGGAATAAAACTTCACATTTGCTTTGGTGTTCATTATCTCTTGATCTCTCTGTGATAGTCCCTCCTCATTTGTCTAGGTTATAAGTCTCCATAAACTTCTGTTTACAGCTTTCAACAGAACACTTCCAGCAACGCAGATTCCTCTGTACTAAAGGCACTGGAGTAAAATTTCCAGGGCTAGAATGTTTCCAGTTCCAAATATGAGAATGCTGAAGAGCAGCTTCTGCAGTCTTACAGGTCTAGAGGAAGGCTGAGCATCACTCCTCATTTCTTATCCTTGGCAGGACATTACGCCAGGGCCTGCAGGAGAGCTTAGTGTAGGCTGCTGTATAATCTCCATGCAGTTCTTGACAGAGAATATTTCTCCCACGGGTGTCATTTGTTCTTTTGGCTGTTGAAACTCTGAATGGAGATGGGAATTTGGCACCAGATTTCTAATGTATCAGATATAATTTTCATCAATATGGCCACTCCCTGTCTGTTGGCAAGGTTTCTCCCTTACAGCTCTTCATTTGTTATTCAGTGAAATGCAACCTGGACTTAGCTGAGGATTCTTGAAGCTGCTCTGGTGTGAGAACTTTGTGGCATGATTTTTATTGCAGTCTTCTCCAGAGCTCAAAATGATAGCTAGAACTAAGACTCCAGATTTTTATAATTATTATAGTTTTAAGATAATATGTAGTATCCTCATCCAAGATCTGTCAGAGGTCTCACAAAGAGAAGTAGATTGGTTTTTTGATTTTTGTTTTTGGTTGTTGGGTTTTTTGGGTTTTTTTTCTGGTTTTGTTTGGGCTTTTTTGTGTTTTGTTTTGCTTTGGTTTTAACCCAGAAGTAGAATGCCTAGGTGCAAGATTGGCTGCAAGAAAACAGTGAAGTTGGGCATGTTGAACTGACCAGGGCAAAATAAAGGGAGCTGATGACAGTGAGAGGACTAACAGGGGAGGTGTGATATTTGGAAGCATCTTGACTTTTTAAGAAGACTTTTAAGAATACTTTTTCAATATTTTGAGAATTACCACATTACATAGTATAGTTTTAATTTCTGACCCTGACCTGTTGAACTATTGTTCTTTGCTTATGTTCGAATTGTTAAATATAATTTAACTCGCAGTGCCACTGCTTCAGTGTCTGTACATTTATTTTCTAAAGATTTCTATAGTTTCTTGGCATAAGCCCTTGTGACTGACCAGGACATGTTCATTATTTTGTGTTTTTCTAATGAGGGATTGGTTGAAGACCAGCTAACAGAACACGCTGCTGTTGGAAAGCAAAAGGACAGGAGAAGGCCTACCTGACAGCATGACTGTTCCTGAACCACAAATTATTTCTTTACCAGTTCCTTACAGTTGCTTGCAAAAGATGACCCATTCATTAGTAGTTGACTTGGCTAAGTACCGAAACATGTGTGAGCAGCCTACTCTTTAATGACTGCCGTGCTTGCTTTGGCTGCAATGTACTGTTGTGCAAATCAATTTTAATAGGAAGGGTGAACAGCTTAGCAAAGAGACTGCCTGCCCAGATTGTAGTGGGGAGGGAAATCATCAAAACATCTGTCTTTCTGCTCTGGTATAAAATGCCACTGAAAAATCTGATGCTCGGTGTTCTTCCTCACTTTTGAGTAGGGTGGGGGCTGGGGACAGAGAAGGAACACAAATGTTTCAGTTCTCTCTACTTAAAGCAGATGCTGACATCTGCTCAGATAAAACAAGTATGTAACTGGTCCAACGCCGGTTTTAAGAGATGTGTAATGTTAGGGCTTGTTTATGTTTATATTGCAGCAGTTTATGTTGTATGTGAATATCACACTTACCTGACATTTTGAAGACAGCTGGGTTCAATCTCTGCTGTCCAATCCACTGAGACCACAACTGTGCCAGCAAACCTGACTCTGAGCATCAGATGCTGTGATTCAGGCCAGCCTAGTTTTCAGGCTGGTATTAAATTTAATACCTATGTCAGCTAATGTTTAATGTTTTTGGCTGCGTATCTCTTAGAAAATAACACATCATCCCATGCAGTGGTGGGTGGTACAGAGGCACCAGAGCCATGTGTTCTGCACAGGATCAGTCCAGATGTGATGTGGGCATTGGCACTGCTCCAGACTGCTAAGCTAAGCCTGGCTAGCCAGTTTGCACATCTCTTCTGTATGCTTCTCCGCACTTCTGTTTTCAGGATTTAGCTTCTCTCACGCTGACTTCTATGAACACAGATGTACTTCACACAATAAACAGTGACGTGGGGAAGCCTGGAGTGTTCAGTGATAGGTATAACTTTACTAGAAGCATCTAAAGGTTTGAATGTCTTCGTATGGAGCTCTGCATTTTGACGCAAAATGGGTATTTCCAAAGTACCAATGTGTTTCCCTTTTTAATGGGTCTTGGATAGCGTTTTTGTAAACAACTTTGCTGGTTTTTTTACACTGGTGTTCAGTGGCTCATACAGTCCTCATTTACGCCACTGTGGTTTCAGTGATTTCTAGATGTTCTTTTTCTTGTGGTTAACAGTGATAGAGTTTTGAATGCCATGGGCATTGCAGAACCGGGAAACATCTGGGTTCTTCATACCCAGCCATGCTTCCTTTCCTGGTAAACTGGGGAAACCCAGAATTTGTCAAAGATGACAGAGCAATGTTTGACACTGTATTGTGGCATTTCAGAGTTCATCATCTCTTTGACATGTCACAGTCCATTTGGGTTTTTTTTTCTTCTTTAAGCAAGCTCTACACTGAGTCTCAGCTGGAGGTGTCAGAGGAAAGCAAATACTCAATTGTGGTTGAATATTTCAAAGATGAAAGCAACGGGATGGGCAAAATTATTGACAAGTATGTGTCCTGGTACTGGAGACCACAGAAATGGAGACCATTTGTTTTTAAGAATTTTCATGATGGCAAACAGAAGTTTCTGAGTTCTGTTGGTTTGAAGATGGAAGCTTAAGTGCATGAGAATTAAGAGTCTGACCTAAGATAAGGCTCTGACCTAAGACTGATGTTCCTTGTCAGTTGAAAGAGGAGGATGAAATATGATCGGTGGCATAAATTTGGAGCGAGATTCCCATCTGGTGTAATTTAGCCCAATTTCATTGAATTAATCCATTTTCAAGGGAGTGAAGTTAAATTGAATTATGTAGTCTGAGAATCTGGCCTTTTGTATAACCTCAGTTTCACAGGAAAATCAATTCAGAGTTAAACTGTAATCCAGTCCTCCTCATAGTTTTAGCTACATCTGGAACTATAAAGCATGAGCTGGAAGTGCAGTGTAGTAGGTCACTACCTAAAGACAGAGAAGATAGACCAGGAGAGGCTTTGAGAGATCTGCTACTCCCTTTCCTAATGCATCGCCAACTCTAGCTGTATCATTCCTGTAAGATGCCTGCTTTTCATGTGCTTTAGTGATGGAGATTCTCAAGTGCCTCTAGGCAATTTGTGTCTGTCATTAAAATGATTTCTCATAACATCTCTTTCCAGTTTTTCTTGCAGGTGTTTGATCCCATTACTTCTCCTGTTCATCCATGCAGACATGGTCATTGCCTGTTTCACTGCAGTAGCCTCCAAGCTGTTTGGGTGCTACCATCCCCTCTCAGGCTACCGTCTCTCCTTAGGTTTAACAGTCTGAGTTCATTTAGTCTCTTCTCATAGCTTGTGTTTGTCTGAATTCTGATTATTCTGGCTGCCTTTCTCTGGGTTCTTTCCAAGTCTTATTTGTCTTACTTGATTCACTGTATCTAAAGTGCATTGTCCCAGCCTGGAAAGTTGGGTCTTGCCAGTGCTAGGAGATGGTGAGTCTTAAATCAACCATAAAGCAGTCCATAGTCCTGCTTATATGCCCTTGTATGATGATTGCCACCTTGTCATCAACATGACATTATGGTCCCCTGTTATCTGAGATGCTGTCTACACAGTTCGGCCAGGGTGCTCCATTTTACTGGCACCTGCTAGAGCTTTCCAAGAGGGAAAATATCTTCAGCACACTTAATCCCATAGTGAGCTCAAGCTCTGTCCATGATATCTGGATCAGCTGGAAATATGTGAGCAGGGGCATATGAAGCACACACAGCTCAGGCTACGAGTTGGCATCTCAGGCCTGGCTTTTCTTCAGCAGAATTCAGGCTCTGGAGCTATCAGCCAGCAGTGTGAACAGAACGCATCTGTTGCCAAAGATTGTGGTGCCCAAGCCTGATCTTTACTGCTGTTTTTCACTACTCATTTCACGTATGGGAAGGAGCAATGAATGGCCACAACAGTGAGGGCTTTGGACAGGGAGTTCCTCATGTCAAATTCAGCTACTATCGCAGTGTGAGCTCTGCATGGCATGTGTGCTTGTTTATGTTAATTTACACTGGAGTGATTTTTAAAAATGCAGTAAGTTGCATAAATGTGAGCTGTAAAATTTATTTTGAAATTCTTGTATTTTATGTGCATTTATTCCCACAATTACACTAAAGCTGTAATGACCTGTTAAATTAGAAATAATGTGTCCAATGGACAAAATCACATACCAGACAATGTAGGGCACATTAAGTAATCATGTAAGGAGCCAGCTTAGAGCTTTGTTACTTCATTAAAATCTTTCACTTATGTATCACTTTTCATGTTCTGTACAGGCTGATAGTTAATTGATGACTATCTTAATAAGAAGGTTGAACCAATACTGTTAGAATTAAACAACTGTTTTCTGATACCAATACAGATCTTGTGGTAAGATACTGAAATATCATACTGTGGCTCTGGTCACATCTGGAGACAGTTTTGTCTGTGCAGATAGGCCTTCCTCAAAAAGGGAAGCAAAATGAAGATTTCCCCAGAAGCTGGCCTATATTAACTAAACAGATACTTGAATAGAAAAAGTTTGACATCTTCATAATAATTCCAGCACAATTAAAGCACACACTTCAGTGTTGCAATCGGATCTGCACAAGGGAGGCATTCCTGCACCTGGGCAGATGCTGGCTGACTTCAGTGTTACTCCATGTGGGGAAAAGTGTCTTTTCAGAAAAGTCTGCATGGGGAGGTTTTGTACATGTGTATTTGTTTTCAGCTGAGGGAATAAAAGGAAATATTGGCCAAACCTAGGGCTGGCAATTTAGTTAGAAACAAATACTAGGAGGTCAGCAGGCATGGCAGTAGGTGGAAATTCTGTGCAAGCACAGTTGAAACAGAATTACACCATGTTTACCGATCACAGTGCAGACATCAAGCTGGCAAAATGAAACTTTCACAAGTACAATGTGACTGTTAAGAAATACTAGTATAGCAAAAGAAGGAGAATCCAGGTATATCACAATTTGTTCTCTTTCTGGTCAGTAGGATGAGACGTTGTATCTCTTTGAAATGCTAATACAAACTTGCCAGGTCATCTTGGTTTATGCGTAAATATGTCTGTGCATGCACTTGTTCATGTACGGTGTTCTAAATTACTTATAGTTATTTTTCATTGTGGAGATAAAAGGTCTTTTAAAGAAAAGATATTCAGGAATAGTACAGTTACCCATTTCCAGAGGTGGTTTTACCTCTCCAGCACTGGACAGAGTTTGAGCAAAATGAACCTGAAACAATGAATACTGAATCAAAACCAGGTGATGCCAGACAAGGAGTCTGAATTCCCGACATTTAACTAGCAAAAACATCTGTTTCTGTGTGTTGGTAATTTCACCTTTTTTTGAAAGTGTTTTTAAAGATGGGAACAATTTTATGAATTAAAAAAAAGTCCACAACACATGTATCTGCAATTACCTGGTTTAGTCTGTGTGTTTAATCAGTATGAATTGAGAATGCCATGTACATTTGATTTAAATCTCAAAGAGCAATCGAGCACTGGACAGTTACTCTTCCCCTATCTGCCAGTACATGCCTATGCCAAAAAAACCCACACCACCACCAAACAAACAAAACAGAAAAAAGTCAGAAAGGGAGAGGATGGAACTAACACACAGATACTTTCTAAAGAAACCACTTGACTCTGATTAAATGTCTTAATTTCATTAAAATATTGTTTTGGATTTGGGTCTTTGTTTGATTCCAAAATTGGGAATTTTTTTTTTTTATGTAGTTGAGGAATATCACTTAAAGATTGGCTGTGTTCCAGCATCCAGCTGGCATAGCTATAGAGTGAGTGAAAGTCAATAGCATACATATTCTGTAGTGGCTTCCCCATCCTGCCAAAGATTTAGGCTCCAGCTTATCTGTTCATTACCAGAAGTGCCACTGAGTCAAATGGTATTACTCACATGATAAAAATCGAAGTTTTCCTAGGGTAGCAAGTCTTACATTTGTGTTAGGTCTTCTTTTTCTCCCTTTCTTGTCTTGCATTAGCCCCTCTCCACTTTTGGAGAAAGCATTTTTTTTTTTGTGCGCATGTTTCATTATTTGTTTTAATAAATCTGACAGAAATGCTAGCTGAAATTTTACTGAAACTTTCTATTAGTCAGCATGCTTCTGGTAACTGGACATGAGGACACACTTGGAGTTTGTATCACTAGTACTAGCAAATAGCTGCTTTTGTTCTCAGTTTCTGAGGGACAGAGTCCCCCAGGTGACTGGAGCTGCTGTGGAACACATTCAGCTACCCAAGGTAGCACCTACTGATGCTTCAACCATAGTTAGGCAGAGGGTTGACTAGCAGTTCCCTGCCATCTGTTTTTAATATAAGATTTAGGACACT